>NC_046357.1:50505648-51105648 GCF_000738735.6 Corvus cornix cornix | reverse complement strand
TTGTATTTTGACCTTTGATATAGTATGCGGACTCGCTGTCCTAGTTTACAATACTTAAAGCTTTAAAAACTGTATATGTATCAGCTTCAGAAAATTTCATCTGGCTTTTCTTTGTTTTACTCTCTTCCATGAACTTGTCAGAAAAGAATACTCTAAAATTACTTTTTTGAGTCCATGTGATATGTATAAGTAAAACTAGAAGATATCAGGAAATAAAACAATTAAGTGTTCTGAAAACAAGTAAGTTTAAAAGCCATGGAAGATTTAAAGAAAATGAGGAATTACAGTCAAAATTCTGTTACGTTTTTCTTGTAGAGTTGTAAGACAGTAAATGCTATTTTTCTTTATTTGTTCTTGCGTACCTTGAAAGCACTTAGGTTATTTCCTTGGTGGGAAGGAGTGGAGAACATCAACTGGTTTTTTTTTTTTAAGAATGTGCACAGAGGTAAAGGTAGGAAGAATATTCTGTAGAAGTTACAAACATAGTGCGCAGCATAAACAATCTACTTTCTGGGTTGTTGCGGGTTCGGTTTGTAACCGGGCAGAAACACCAATTTAGTGTAGTGGTTTGGTCCAAAATACTCATTACTGTTTATCTGCTGTGAGATAAGAATTAGGAGAAATGCAAAGCAGGCACCAAACTTGAGAGAATATAAAGAAGTTTATTAACAGACCTAAAAGAAGGGGAAGAAAAAAAAATTATACCACCTTCAGAACTCTCCTCCTCCCCCCACCTTCCTCCCTTCTCCCACTGACAATGTTCAAAGACAACCCTTAAGATGTTCAGTCTGTTTACCACTTCCATAATAACCTTGTTCAGTTCATTTAGAAAGAGAAGTCTCTTCTTGCTCATGCTATGAACACATTACCACAACGAGACAGCTGCCCACTTCCAAATATTGTTCAGTCCATTTAGGAAGAGGAGTCTCTCTGCCTGCGTGTGAGTCCTTTCCCCCGACTTGCAGCTTTTCCCGCAACTGCTTTCGAGGGTCCACTCTTGAAGTTTTTTGGGGTACAGTTTTAAGGTTTGAGCCCGTTCAGAACAAAAACAGAGGCCCTTCTCCTTCCCTGGGAGCAAAGGGTCTTCATCTTCATCGTTAGGACTATCTCTGGGAGCATCTCTAGGGACTGAGGTTTTCTCCTTTCCCGTTTGGAGCAAAAGTCCTCATCTGGTTCATCTCTCCCGGTCCAAACTTCTCATGAAATTACCGCTGCGTCAGCATCTGCCTATCTCAGTGCAGGTGCTTTTGCTTACAAGCTGAACACTCCATCCCCCATATCTTCATGGAATTACAACAGGATACTCTGATATATCATAGCTTCACAACAGAATTTCAGCTTTAAGCATCTCCTCTTTCTCTTCCCTCAGGTTTTCAGCTCTTCACAGCAATAAAAGGGTTAATCTCACCTCGGCCTTGCAGCTTTGCAGCTGGAATGTTGAATTTTTCTTATCGCAGTGGAGAGGGGGGAGAGCCGAGCCGCTCCGGCTGCCCACGGCAAGGCAGTGGGGGGGGTTCCATGGCTGGAACAGGTCCATCGGCTCCAGGATGGCCATGGCCCGGCCCAGCCTGGCCCAAGCAGGGCCTGGGCCGGGCCCGCTGGCCCCCGCACGGGGCCTGCAGCCACCTGTGCCAGCGCCGGAAATGAGAGAGAGCTCTGCCCGAGGTTTGTCTATTCTTAAATGTGGATCACAGAGGTGATCACAACTTTAAGTGGCTGAGAGAATTGTCCATATTCAAACTGGCCAGCTGATAGGTTCTATCAGGTCCCAGAGGAAACTGTAAGCACCCCTTAGGAAGGACATCCCTTCCGGGACTATGCTTGCTAACCTATGACATGGGTAAACCAGAGAGCCTCTTTTCCTTACATTTTCTGAGGACTAAAAGCGGTATAGATCAGAATTTAGTACTGCATCATTCACCTGTTCCAGAAGTTCCATAAAATCTAGAGGTGTGAACAAGTACTGTGACAACCTATTCATCAAAAAAAATTAGATCTTCTTGTGAGTGTTCTCATAAAGTGCAGTTAGGCAAAGTGAAGCAGTAATGTGTATGCTTTGAGTGTGACAGTATAGTAAATGAAGCTCTACAAAAATATGAGACCTAATTATGTAATCATTCAAGTGAATGCATATTCACTGTACCAAATCAGACTTAATTGCATAAATAATAGTACTTGTGTACTCACATTTCTAAATTGGAAACCAAGAGTATTGATATTATGGAAGTTTTAAACTAACACTTCTGACCACTTTCTAAGGAGGAAGACCTTCTCTCCTGCATTCATCTAGAAGACTTCCACACTTTAGCACAGCAAATTTTTCCCTTGGTAGTGAAAATCGACAACTTCCAAAAAAGAACTTACCTTCTTAAAGTAATTGAATTCTAAAATTTTGTAAAGCATGAGATTTTCTTAGTTTCTCTGTGTCTCTCTTTGAATCTGCTAAATATACTAAAGTTTCTCTCTTCTTTTTACCTAGAACTGAAATAACTGTGACATGAAGTCAGGCAGGCATTACCTTTACAATTAATTCAGATCTTGAGTTCTGTTTTAAGGTGTACTGGAAGTTTAAATATTTTGGATGATACAAGCCATGTTCAGCTATTATATAAAGTCATGTGAACACAGTATTTTTCATCCAAAATACATTGTGGAAGAAAGCCTGGAACATTATTTTTTAGATCTTGCTCTCTATTCTACCTTCCAATCTCACCGCCTTTGCTGACTTTTCTTACAGTAGTCTTTCTGCTTGTGTGAAACCATTTACACAGTATTTGTCCTATGCTAACTGTAATTCAGTTATGTGATTTCCCTGCTGTTCAAATGAATTTGAAAATCAAAGGAATCTGTAATAGATCAGAGCTCTTGGAACTATATTTCTGCTGTTGAATAAAATTAAGTGCTTTGTTCAAATTTCTCTGGAAGTCAGCATTGGTAAATAACATATAAGCCATTGCTTTATCTTTTCATGTCCCAGGAATCGACTTTAAAATCTTCTGAAAAATTGACAGAGTTAATTAAAAGGAACTCATTTTGTTTCTCTTTTGCATTCAAGGGATTTTTTTTCCTGATTCTTTGTTAATAGGTCTGCTGTGTGAACATGAAATACTGACAGAAAGCCCAGCAAATATCTTTCCAAGTTGTCACTAGGATCTGTCCAAAGAGTATGACTAAATGTCAAGTATCAATCAAAAAATAAAAGGTTCTGTTAGACAGAGACAGATACTGAGCTGATGAGATTCATGTTCTTTTGTATGCCATATACAGACAGGCTCGGGGAGTAAGTAGCTACTGTGGATACTTAAAATGGCCAGAAATTCTGGGTGTCTACTCTTCCTCTTTTAATTTACCTGTCACATTTGTTTTTAAGGACAGAGAGTAGAGTAAGTAGAATTTCAATCTTTATGTCTAAATTTTTCATAGTTAAGAGTTGGCCTGGAAGAGCACAGCACTTTAGTTCTGCCTTGAGTGTACTCATACCCTCTTAGCTTTCTTTGCAGGTTTAGGTTTGCCCTTTCTCTTCGCTTGCAAGATTCTTTCTTTTTCTTCACTTGGAGTAAATTCCAGCGTCAGTCTCACTTATTTCCACTGTAAAACTGTCATGTCTGACAACTGAACCTCCAAACAAATTTCACACATTGTAGGTAGAGCTTGCTGGCCTTGTAAGACCTGTAGTTCAGGACACAGATTTTGGTGGTGCTCTATCTGTACAGAGTAGGACTGAGAAATTGAGAAGTCAGGCTTCTTTACATATTTATAACTTTCCTGCCTACCGCCAGTCATGAATAAAGTACCTTTGCAGATCAGATTTTTAGGTAGATTGGTTGTCTTGCAAACAGAAGTGTTATCTTCTAGAACTTACTATTTTTCTTCAGAAAGACTGCCTGCAAGATGTTCATATTGGGCTAACAGAAATTGCAAGGAGGATATGTGTTACTTGTATAGTGTCCAGAGAACCACTGAGTGGTTTGGTTCGGAAAGAACCTTCAAAGATCATCTAGTCCAATTCCCTTGCTATGGACAGATAGATGAAAGATACGAGGAATAACTCTTTTTCTCTGTTCATACTATAATATCTATAATAATATCTGTAAGTTCTGGTTATTCCAAATAAAACAAACCTATAAATATAAGACTATTATGAAGAGAGATTGCATTATAAAATATTCATTACTATGTATGTAATTAAAATTCATGCAAATTCTGTGATACCTTAAGAAGTTAGATCCACTCTTTTCCAGCCACTCGTGTACCAAGCTGCCCTCCATGTAGGATCATACCCAGGGCAGTGTTTATCCAATTGTGGAGCTAAATGTCTCCAGTGAGCACTCATATCTGTTTCCCTGTGTAGTTTTTAGGATGTTTCTTCCTTTTATCTAACCTAATACACAACCTTGTACTCAGTCAGAGCTGGTTCACTAACACAGTTAGTGGGTTTGCTTTCCTTGTGGCCCATAAATTCTGCATTCTTTGTGTACATTATCAGTGATACATGCTTCTCCCCCAGCTTTGTTGATCTTCCCCTAGGTCTGAGATAACACCCAGACAGCAGTACCACCTTTCTCTTATCTCAATTTCCTGTAACAGGGGCTTAACTTGCAGTCCAAGTTCCAGATATCCTTGGAGGCGTATTTGGGGGTGGGCATATTAGGGAGTCTGTCCCATAACTTGGGAGGTCTTTGTTTGACCAGTGATATGCATACGAGCTTTTTTACACAGTTTGCCAGAGTGGGAATTTTTCTCTGGCTGCATTAGCCACTCACCAGATCTTGCCTCCACCTTGCCTGGAGCTAGTGCCATCGTGTCGCTCCATTGTGTGCTTATGGCAGAGTCATTCTGTGGCCTTAACAGTGTTTGAGACAGGCAACTGTACTCTTTAAATCCTTACACCTTCTTATGCTGGTGAATCCAGAGTTGGACACAGTACTGCAGGTGGGTTCTCATGAGAGCATAGGGGCAGAATCCCCTCCCTCGCCCTACTGCCCACGCTGCTTTTGGTGTCTTTTTCTTATAGAAACATGGTATCGCTAGAAATAATAAAACTTAGGCTAAAAAAAAATTGTTTTCAAATGCTGTTTAAAGAAGAGTTGATTCTATCCTCTTCTTCCTTCTGATTTTGCTCATTCATAGGTCTCTAAATTCCTCCAGGATACAGAGTTTTTCAGCTTTCGGACCATGCAGAAAAGCCATACAGACTTGTGGATGCATTGAGATTACAAAGAAGAATGGGACATTTTCAGCTCTGTCACAACAGTGCATGGTACCCATCTGTCTACAACTGAAAGTCATTAAAATGTATAGGTTCTGACCCAGAAAGCATAAAGCTAGTAACTTTGTGATATTCTAATGATTACAGATGATTTAATTTCCTTCTTTATTTTATGATGAAATCTGGCATGCTCTGTAATCACCTTCCATGGAAAGTATGGCTGCATGTTCTGAAAATCAGGTTTAAAGTATATATCAAATAGCAAGAATCCTCCACAATCATCTTATATTGCATCTATTGTGGAAGAACTATCTTGACAAGAGCTTTGATAAATCACCTTCCAGTCTCCAGTAGTGTTTACGTTTCTGTTGCCTGTATTTCACTTCTGGCAACTGGAGTTAGAGATAACTCTTAAAAGTTGTCATGTTCTTTCCTTCCACAGAAAAGAAAAACTTAGTCAAGGTCTGGCTCCCTTTTTACACTCTGTTGCAGTACATGGTATCAGTCTATTTTTAGAATTATCCATTTAACTTTGGCCTTTGAGATATCTGCTTGAAAAGAAAATGGCAATGCAAATATAACTTCTCATGATAAACAGTGCATGGATCATTTTGCCACTGAGTCGTGGATTTTCAAATCTTTAATACTTGGAAGACTTTTGGGATCCCCTCTGGAACGCTTCCCACCACAGTGCATTTCTTGAGGGCGGGAAATGGACTGCTGTTAAAAGAGCTGTCAGATTGATAGAGGGGGAACTGACATTGTGTATGTAATGAAGATACAAACTGTTTTGGCACAAAATTTTAGCACTTTCAAAATATTCTACACTTTTTGCAATCTTAAGCCTCTAAGGAGTGTTTTTATGTGCTTTGTTGATGTTAGATAACTTTGAATTGCTTTGAGATAGGGATATCTGCATTTTGTGGTTAACCCCGTTTTGTTTCTTTATTTTTTTTCCTGCCTGTGGACATTTGTTCCATTTTTCTAACAGTGTCATTTAAACAAGTGTTTCTGTAAGCTTTTAAATGAGTTTCCCAGATTTTCCTTTCTTTGGTGGCTGACCTTAGTCTTAAAGAAAAATTTAATTCAATCTTTTTCTCTTTTGAGGGCATTTGTCTTTTTTCCTTCTTCTCCATGGATCCACTGTGCCAAGTAGTGGATATGCTGCTTCTGCACTTTTCCTACCATTGCCAGCACCTAGGGGGTCACTTCCTTCTTCTCTACAGGCTATTTTAGGACTTCACTTCTCTGTGACTTCTTTAAAGCTGACCAGTGTGGGTAAATGCAGTCACTTGGGTCAGAAGTCTTGGATATAGGGAACAGAAAACCTGACCGCATATGTCTGAGAAGCCAGGCTAAAAATAGGAGGAATGCTTGACTGATTTGTTTTACTTTCCAGTCTCTGGAAGGCCTGGGTCTGAAATGAATGGAAATTTTATAATAGGACAGTCCAAGAGTTTTCTGGAATATCCAGCAGTGTCACATACCAGCTCGAGATCTATTCAGGCACTTTCTGCCACATTTCCTTTAGAAACTTCGTAATTTTTTTGCATTTGTGGTCTTGGAGACAAGAAAGAAGCAGAGAAATAATGAATTTCCCACAGGAATGCAGAGTATCTTACATCTGAATTGGTGACCAGGTTTAGGCAAAATTTATTTAGACTCCATATCCACACTGGAGACCATTGTAAAATTCATGTTTATTGGCTTCACATTTTCTGAACGTGAAGTTTACTTAGCTTATGATAGTGAATCCTGTACCTCATGCTGAGCTTAGAAACTGGTTTCAGTCAACAGGATCTGAGGATTTGACAAGAAATAGATAAATATAAGGGAAAGACACTCTGATGACAGATTCTGGGATGAGGAGTTCCTGTTAAATTGTGTTAGATCAAAAAGGTAGTCACACAGTCAACTGAAATTGTTGTCTCAAACAAACACAGCTTCATTGTCTTTAGGGTATATAAAAACAAAATTGAAAATTAGGCAGTTTCGAAGCCCCTGGGAAAGGGAAATTGGTAGTACTGATATTTGGGGTGAATGGTTCAAGTCCAGACAGCACCCTAGCAACTGAAACAGTAACTCTTAAAATAAATTACTCAACTGAGGTACTTTTCAGCCTCCCAAAACAGAGATACTGGAGTTTTCAGAGTGGAAGAATGGCTGTAGTGGTTTGGTCCAAAATTCTCATTACTATTTGCCCTCTGTGAGATAAGAATTAGGAGAAAGCAAAGCAGGCACAAAACTTGAAAGAATATGAAGAAGTTTATTAACAGACCTAAAAGAAGGGAAAAAAAAAAAAATCATACCACACCTTCAGAACACTTCTCCTCCCCCACCTTTCTCCCTTCTCCTATTGACAATGTAAAAAGACAACCCTTGAGATGTTCAGTCTGTTTACCACTTCCATAATAACCTCGTTCAGTTCATTTAGGAAGAGGAATCTCTCTTGCCCATGCGATGGAGAAACTATCACAACGAGCCAGCCGCCTGGGTTGGTTCTCTGCTCGCATCATGTGAGAGTCCCCTCCCATGACTTGCAGCTCTTCCCACAACTGCTTTCGAGGGTCCAATCTTGAGCTACTGGGGTACCATGTTAAGGTTGAGCTGTTCAGAAACAAAAGTTCTCTTCACCCATCTCTGGGAGTATTTCATCTCTGAGAATAGAGGCCCTCCTCCTTCACTGGGAGCAAAGGGTCCTCCTCATCTTCATCTCTAGGACTATCTCCGGGAGCATCTCTAGGAACAGAGGTCTCTCCTTCCGATTTGGAGTAAGAGTCCTCATCACTTCCATCTCTCCCTGTTGAAACTTCTCATCAAATTACAGCTGCGTCAGCATCTGCCTATCTCAGCGCAGGTGCTTTTGCTCACAAGTACAGTTTGAACGCTCCACCCCCCATGCCTTCATGAAATTACAACGGGTACTCTGATACATCATAGCTTTACAACAGAATTTCAGCTTTAAGCATCTCCTCTTTCTTCTCCCTCAGGTTTTCAGCTCTTCACAGCACCAAAAAGGGTTAATCTCACCTGGGCCTTGCAGCTGGAATTTCGCTTATCGCTGTTGGTCACATGATCTTTGCTGGGCAGTGGAGCAGCTTCAGCTGAATCTTGGCCACACTGGAAAGGGGGAGCCGAACTGCTCTGGCTGCCCACAGCAGGGCTGTGAGGGGGCCGCAGGTGGAACAGGGCCCATTGGCTTCAGGATGGCAGTGGCCCAGCCTGGCCCAAACAGGCCCTGGCCTGGGCCCACCAGGCCCTATACGGGCCCTTCAGCCACCTGTCCCAGCACCGGAAACAAGACAGAGCTCTGCCCAGGGTTTGTCTCTTCTTAAGTGTGGACCACAGAGGCAGTCAAAATTTTAAGTGGCTTAAAAAATTGTCCATATTCAAACTGGCCAGCTGATAGGTTCTGTCAGGTCATAGGGGAGCTGTAAGCACCTCTTTGCAAGAACATCACTTCTGGGACTATGCTTGCTAACTCATGACAGTGGCAGACACTGAATTACATTTGTTCTTTGGCAATGCATGTGAGTGATATTTCCTACCACCTTGGGCCTGAAAGGTTTGTTCAGGTGATAGTAATGCATTCAGAGGTGGTCTTTTCTTCCTTCATTAATTGTGCCAGCAATTATCCTGTTATCAGTTGTTCTTGTATGCATTTGACCCAAAAGAGATTATGAGAGACCAAGCTCAGTGCTTGCAGTGCATCCACCTAGGAGACTGGAGTGAACACCTGTGTGTCTGAGAATATAAAGTGACCAAGAACCTAGAGTACCCAATCCCATACCATCCTGGAACCAATCAGTTTAGATTCAAATTTCCTATGGCTGAGGATGAAATCGAAGTTGAATTATTCATTTAGAGAGGTGAAGTGGCTTTACCACTACAGTTCTCTGTGAACATTTTTTTCATCTGATTGCATTAGACGAAATCTGGCCAAATTACTTAACACTCTTTTGAATAACTGGGGGGGGGGGGGGGGGCAGTTCTGTTCATTTACTGTAGGGCTTTGTTTATTTTCTGTAATGGCTAAATTGTTACTCTGTTTTAAGACTGGATGTCAATGACTGATGTATTTCAGTCCTCCTGTTACCTAGGTTAATGGACTAGCCTCCTTGAAAGCACATGTGTAGTTTTGATTTGCAAATAAAGATCTCTTAATGAGGATGTTTTTTACTCAAGGGTTGAGCTTCTTCCTGGTTTCAGATATTTTGTACCATTATCAAGGCACTGAAGAAAGTTTCTTCTGAACTTCACAGACAGATGCTGAATATTTGTGTAGATATAGTCAAAAGCTTGTAGAATTTGGTTACTTCATGTTTGCATCTGCAAATATCCTAAGTCCAGAAAGGCAAATGTAAAGCATGAAGCTGGAACAGGGAACAGACAACAGAGCAAAGCAAGTTGTAAAATAAAAAGCTAGATGGAAAAACCAAAGTTATGAAAGGGAATTCTATGGAGAGGTATTAGTCAGGAACATAAAAAATAAAACTTTCAGAAAGAAAGATTTCAACTTTTTTTTTAATTAAATTGAAAAGTTGGGCAACATATAAGTGAAAAGAGAAACAATGAAGTGACAAAGCAATGGTCGTCATAATTACTCTCCTATTCACTGCTTTTCTTAAATTGGAATGACTCAAGGAAAGGACTGTGCAGTCATGTACAAATGATCATGGAAAGATCAAAGACAAGAGGAAAAAGAAACTGGGTTTAGATGGCTTTTTGTTGTTTTGTTTAATTTTTAAGACAGCATGATTCCAAATAATTTTTTTTATTTTTAGAAAAGACCTTAAAAAAACCACATCTTGTCCCATGATTCATTATCACCAGCTGATTCAGCTGCTTACTTTTACATCTGTCACCTCCTCCTCTACAATTTGAATAAAAGACTCAGTGTAGACTTGATAAAACAGAACAGGAGAATAAAATTTAGATGTTTCCTTGCTAGCTCCATGGATGCTCCCAAGAGTCATTGCATGCAGAGCAGCAGCTGGATGTTCATTGTGCTGAATCAAGTTTAATGAGAATAGAAACTGTATGTACTGCTCTAGAAATTGCACTGGGAACAACCTTCAGACATTTTCAGCACCATAATATTTTGCAGAAGGAATGAAATTGAATCTGTCAGTTCTGCTTACATACATATGAAAAGAGGCTTTGATTGTTGCTTGATTAGAATAACATTTTACTTACGGTCCTTACATGCACAGCATTTCAGGTTTTCTGTACTCTGAGAGAAAAAATTCTCGCTTCCTCTTTGTAGTCTTTTACTGTTCATTTGGTGTACATTATCCAGTGAAGTATTTTCATGGAGCAACACCTTGTGAAAGGCTACACTGTGTTTGGTTCACATGGTATACTTACTAAATGGCTTCAATTTCCTGGAAACTTCTGTAATATTTGGTGTTAGTATCCTGAAGTAATGCTTATGATAAAATTGATGGTGTAAGATACTGCTGGTTAAATTGAAACCTAGTCTGTTCTACCTGTAGTGTAGCTGTTAATTACAGTATTTCAAGCCCCACAGATAATGCTGCCATCACAAAACCTTTCTTTCAAATCGTCTTCAGTGAACCCACTTAAATTTAATTTCTAGAGAATTTATAACTGTAGGTGGGTACTTGAGGTAATAGCAGAAGACAGATTTTTTTCCTTCTAGTACATGTAGTGTGTTGTTATAAAGACATGCCTGTGGAAGGATTAATTTTATTTTTCAGGGGTTTTTAATTCTTTTATGAAAAATGTGATTGGGTTGAAGATGGGCCAGATCAGTTCTACTACTGAGGATAATCCTTATGAAACTGAACTAAGATAATTCCTGATTTGTCTAAAATAGTGGATCAGTGTTCAAAATTCAGTAAAATGTCAACAGATCTTCACTTTGCCATGCCAGACCTTTGTGTCCCTTACTGGAAGTTTCACGGGTATCTAGTGTTTGGTTGAAACACCTGAAGAGAGACACTTACCCACAGTCCTACTTTGAAAAGTTGGTGTTCTGTGCTCATACTTTCAATTTCAGAAAAAGAACAGTGGCAAAGCATTTAAATAGAAAGGACAATGTCACTACAAGAAAGTAATTAATTTAGTTCCAGGCAAAAAATGTTTCAACGGAAAAAATAGTTTTAAGCAAATTTTATATTAAATTCATAGCTTTGGTTGTGCTCATGAATCTCAGTCTCCTTTCCCTGACAACAGTTTAAATTAAGAATGACTTGATTGAAATAAATTGAGTTTCACAGACACAAGTAAAAGAATAATCCATTGAATAATGATTATTCATAAGAAGTAAGTTTAAAGTATTTAGGGAGGACAGACAAATGGTGGGAAATACTTAGTTTTAAAACATAAGTATGCTGAATATAAAAATATAAAACTACACAAATATTAACTACAAATATAAATTAAGGGCATATTATTTAGCTATGTATTTGTGATAAGAAGGAATCATTATGATCAAGAATCCATGTAGGAGGGTCATTGGGACAAATGTATGGTTTGGACTGTGTCCCTGACTTTTCTGTTGGTGTCTTTTGTAACAGTGCTGTGAGGCAACTCTCATGGAGTTTTATTTGCTATTGCCTTTGCTCAGGTCTCTTCTTTTGGGTAAAAAAGTGGCAACAAAAACTTAACTGAATCACATCACCAGCATGTTGTACTAGCTTTCCACTTGAAAAGTAAATACATGACAAGTTAGACAACTGATGAATTCCCTGTTAGTTGAAAGGACATATTGCTGGCCTGATAGGGCAGAAGGGGAAGAAGAGGGGGTTGTTTGTTTTGGACAAGGACCTCTCCCTGAAGTCATGTCCGGCATGTTCTATTTAAATGCAGAATCTGGAAAAGAAGTTTCGTCTTTAGGGCATTTCTTTTGTTTTGGTGAAGCCTTTTGCAGTGGGCTAGAGAGAAATAAAATCTCAGTGGGATGACTTTTCCAAGTTTGGCAAGTGGCAGGAACATGATGACATTTGTTTCTTAACAGTGAAGGAAAAGTCCTTTACTCCTCTTCCTGTGTGGGAAGCAACTGTATTACTAGCAGTGTATTTTTTACAAACTAACAAGAAAAGCTGCAGTTTCTTGCAGTGAAGGGAACACAGTGTGACGTGCTGTGTCACATTTCTGTTCCACATTTTCCCAGAACTGCCCTGCCAGTAGGACAAGAGGTTCTCTTTATTTAAGGATGCTGTGGGTAGGTAGCAAGATCTGTTTACGTGCTTAGGTCTTCATAATGCTCTTCAGGAAGTATATCTTGGAAAAATAGAAAACGAGGGAGGATGGAAGCAGACGCTGAAATTTTGTGTAACTGATCAACTAAAAAGAAATCAGGTGTTTAGTATTCATTCTGAAGACTGACTTTCTTTGCTTCCCCTTGGAGATTTGATTTCAATTTTGTTATAAGAGATTTATCTGCTGGATTAAATTGAAGAGCAAAGACTTGCCAGACTTATAGTACATACATGCATACTAAGGAAATGAGAAAGTGTTAAATTCAAGACTTTTGTTTTTCATAAATGTTGCAAGGCAAGCTAAAACAGTGGTTTGGTTTGGTTTGGTTTTTTACTCTGTGATGCTGTAAAAAAAGGGTTTTTTTAATTTTGTTAAAATTGGCAAACATGAAATGACTCTTAGTAAGAAATTTTGGTAATTACTGACATGACACGAGGTCACTACTTGAAAGGTTGAATTTTTCCTATCCGTAGTAATCTGCTTGTCATACAACAGACAAATGACGCTAGTGTCTTGGCTATCCAAATTAGAAAAAAAAAAAAAGAACAAAACAAACAAAAATCCCAAGTGACATCTGTTTGAGGTAACACAACCCCTGAAATAACAATAACACATACCCCCCTGAAAAGTATTTTCTGAGCTCAGCAGTGGCACCACAGTCTCCCCAGCCTTCCAACTCACCTATCTACTTAGAGAAGCTTTGCTTATTGCCGCTGACATCCCATGCTGGATTCAGTTGCAGCTGGGTTTTGGCTTTCCTAACCTTATCTCCAGATGCTCAGATGATGTCTCTGCGTTTGTCCCAGACTGTGTCCATACATTTTAAATGCCCGTTCTTTATTTGTCTATATGGAGACTATCAAGAGCAATGCAAACCTGACCAAACCACAGTCTCTTCTGTGCCATGAATACTGACTCAGTAGAGAGTGGAACACTCCCTTCTTCATGTTGCAAATTTTCTGTTATAGGCAATACATAGATAACACTTCAATATATTTACATATTCTTGCAGAATACAGTAACCCTCAAAAATATATTTTGAGGTGTACATATTAAAAAAAGTGGTTAACTGGTAGCTTTTAATTTCCATATTTTGGACATTTTGTATAGATACCCAAGGGAGCAGGCAGTGGATTTTAGAAGGTATTTGAGCTTATTTGAGTTTTCGCACAGGCGAAAGGTATTGCACAGTTTTCTGCGATCAGGACAACATGTAAACTGACCTATTGTGCCGTTCCTGTTTCCGTCTCAGAAGTAACTGGTGTTGCTTTCTCGAGGGGGAGTATATGCTGTTCTGCATCAATATTTTTCTATGGCTTGATCTACTTGTTTTAAGTGACAGTCTGCTCATCAGGCAGCTGTCAGGGCATGTGTTTGCTCTGCAGTTGCAGGTAGTTCACTTGTGTCTGGCCTTCTAATTTTCATACAATCTGTTAAACTGTTTTTATTCTCTGTGTCACTGACAGCAGTAGTTTATTATTTGATACTCCAGCCCAAAACATGCAGAAGGTTCTGGAACCATCTTAGAAATTGCATTAATTCAGGTGCAAGAATGTGTACCGAGTTTATGGCAGGAGAATATGATAACAGGAGGCTTTAACCAGAAGCGGTAAAATGGTAGCCCTAAAATGTTCTTTAAATGACAAATTAAGTTCTAATGTATATTGTAGCAATTTTTATAAGGAAGGTTGTAACTGTCACAGTGGTAGTGCTCAATTTAATAATCAAACAGCTCTAGCAGCAGAAGGTATTTACCTTTAATTTAAAAAACATGTACACGGAGCATGTGCCTCAGTCCAGGCATCTGGTCATAAATACTTAGGAAATCTTTTACAGAAAACCAGATGTAACTCTAGACTATTAACAGCCAGGTTCTACTGAAACTAAAATGCATTTATATCATACACTGTCTGACACAGTTCTGGAGAGCCATTTACTGCTTTTCAGGAGTTCTGTAATGTGCAGTTGTGGTCATAGTGCCGTAGTGTAGTGTAGTCATAGACTGCATGGTGTTTAGATGAGGTCTGATTTGCTCATCCTGACAGGTGATCCCCATTTACTCAAAAATTTCAGGCAGCCTCTCTGTTGACTCTCCCCATGTGCAGCTCTTCTTGGCTCACTTACTAAGAAATACTTGTGGCCTGCAACAGGCATTATTCTTCTAGACTGACTCTTCATTGGGTGCCTTTTCAAAGCAGAAGGGAAGGCTTCACTAGGAGGGAAGCTGCAGAAAGCAAATGTTATTAGAGATGTTTATTTTGAGAGGCTTGGGAGTAGGGATGTTTTCGATCAGTTTGTAAGAGGATAACTAGGACTTTTCTGCTCTTGTACAAGTAAATAGGACTTTAGGTTTAGTTCCATACCGGTTCATGTTACACCGCTGAACATATCATCTCTTGTTCTGGTTCCCTTCTTGGAGATTATATTTTGTGTATCATTTTCTAATTCAGTTTTCAGTAAAGAATAAAAAATGTAAAGATATGGTGAGATAAGACTGAAACTTTTGTGGGGCACTGGAATTCGAGTGCTCAGCCTGCTGCTGCCTGGTCTTTCCCACTGCCTTGCGTGAGATAACTCAATGTCATCTTCATGGAGGCAGCAGTAATGTGAATATGTATATTTTTGGCTCTGAACAAGAAATGCTGATGTTATATATTCATTTGTGGCAGTCTGGTATCTGGAAAAAGAAAAGCATACACCCAAACTGAAAAATATCTTGTCATGATCAATGGTTCAGGCTGCAGATTTCAGGCTCTGTCAGGGAAACGTGTCAAGGACATATGTGGACAGCTCTACCTGCTACTGAAGAACTAGGATGCTCCAAAATGGACGTGTACTTTTGTCTGTAGGTCTGACCAGAAAAAAACTATTTATAAAGAATAAGCTGATTATTGACTTTTTACAGAAATTATTGAGCTAATATAGTTGGCAGCAAACGGGTAAGCTGTCAAATGTCTGCCTGGGTATTTTCAATGCTGGAGCATGCTGCTTCTTTAGTTCTCCGGTAGCAAACATAACTCTTGTTGAGGTACTGTTTCACCTGTGGTGGCATGTCCCTCTGCTCTTTTGGGGAAGATGAGAGAGAATCCTGCATTACCCTACTACCAATTTCTAGATCAAAAGGACTGAATTAACTTCCTGAAATCAGGATGGTAATCTGCCTGCTCAGAAAGACTGGAGATGTAATTTTCTTTTGTAATTTTAACTCAGATCACTGCAGATATCTCTGTTGACACTGTTGCAGTTGAGATAATCAGTCTCACACCATTTTGAACTTTCCCTTTCCATCCTAATTTTGTGATGCACTGAATGCTTGATCTAAGCCAAAGATTAGTTTTGAGGTTTGCTTTATTTCTTTACAAACTGTTGAAAAATCTTTAGACTTTGTGTACGTTGAGCAATGACTCTTTTTTCTGTCCTGCTTCTGTAATAATCTGTAACTGCACCAAATAATAAGAGTGATTTTAGAAGAAGTATTTCAAAAAAAGCTGCTTTTTCTGTAATGCTCAGCATATGTCTGGCCTGCTAGATTCACTGGCTCTGTGCTGTTGGTCTTATTAGCATATTGCATATTTCAAGTCCCAGGAAGCACTAGCCACAGAAAGAAAATATTGTATGTGGTAAACTTAATGGTGGATTAGCTTGTTTTCCCAGAATTGGATGAGAGGGTAGAACTAGCTCTAGAACTGAAACAGTGCACGTTTTGAAGCATCTACAATCCTTCTATGTCTTTTTTTTTTTTTTGCTGTTGTTCTATTTTAAATTCCCAGTGGCCCTTAATCTCCAGCACCCCCCCCCCAACTCATGTCTCACATGTGCGTAAATGTGGAGGTAAATCTACTGAGTAGCAAGTCTTTATGAGATCCTTCTTAATCAACAAAGGTTGGAACGAAGAGAATAATGTCTGAAGAAGTTAATGGGTTCTGTTGCGGTTTTTTTTGGTGGTGATGAGTCAGAAGCAATTGAGAGATCAGAATGTCCCAGACTGCAAAATCCCTGAGATAAGTATGAGCAATTTTTACTGAACTTTTCCAGGTAAACTTCCATTTTTCCTTCTTGAACATCTGAAGATTCTTTTTATCAATACACACTTAATTTTTCTTTATAAAGAATACAATACTCTAAGGGAGAGATGGGTGTGGTAGAAGGGATAAAATTCCAGCCTGTGCTTTCTGAGTATAAAGATGTATCTCTAGTTAATAGAGGGTGAGGTTTTTCTCTGCCAGGATTTAATCCCACCAGTAATAATGATTGGAAAATAATAAATGCAGGATTGTAACTTTTAGGAAAGGACAGTTTAGGATAGTTGGTGGTGGATAGTTTTTTGTTTATTTGGGGGGCAGGGGATGTTTAGGTTCTGTTGCTTTATTTTATTTTACAAAGCCTTGCAGCAGGTTGTATTGCCAAACTTGGAAGGCATTTAGGAAAAGGAAGTTTGATGATCTGCAATGGTCTAAAGGATGTTTTTAAAATACATGTATGGCAACTGATGGAGAAACAGATGCTGAAAAAACAGAGCATTATTAAATGCAGAATGTTTTCAATGTTAGGAGCATGGAAAAAGTACCGAGTCTTTATCAACGTTGTTCTCTGAAATAGTCTTACAATGAGAATTGTAGATGTGAAGCCTGTGCTTCTGTAAGGACCCATCCCATTATTCAGTCAGGGGATTATGTGGTAGAATATCTATGATAGGTACACAGGGCCTGGGAACAGCGGGATGGTTTCAGTCACCGAGCCCAGCTCCCTCTCATGTCAGCATTAATCCTAGAGAAAATCAGTACTAACCAGATGTGCAGATTTGAAAGGAATCCACTAATTACGCTGTGACTCCTTCAATCACCAGCTTGTCTGCAAAGTCAGCCATCAGTTTTCTTAATCACTATTTCCCAAGGTGGTCAAGAAAGGTTAGTTCTTGGAGTAGCTGTTGTTAGACCTTTTTATTGGGGGGGAGGAGGCAGATTTTATTTGTTTCTATTTTGTGATCATTGAGTTTATGTAGAAATGGCAGGAATTCAGAATTCCTAAGTAGTTTTGTCTGAAGGACTTAAGATCAGTGCTCTGCAATCCCCTGGGAACAATTTGTTTATTTGAATTGAAGGCAACACCAAATATCTACAGCTCCTTTCATGCTGTAGTCAAGAGTCCTTATTACTCAATTATATGCTTTTATGTTCATTTTATGTTAATTCTTCTTCTTCCATCCCACCACACATTTGCCTCCCCTTATTTCTGTTGGTTGGTTGTTTTTTTTTTTTTCCAAGAGCTTATGCTTGGAATTACTCTTGCAAATCCATTTGCTCTTGCAAAATCCATTTCTTTCGTAGTTTGTTTTCTTTGGTTCATTTGTATGTTTTCATGGTAGGTCACCATTTTAATTGTACAAGCTAAAGCAACCTGTTTAATCAAATTTCAATCTTAAAACCAAGACATCTTCAGCCATGAGCATTGTACTTATCCCACCAACAGACTGTCTCCTGCTTCAGGGTCTGATGTCAGGGCAAGTAGAAGCCTCCTAAGTACTAACTTTTTGTGGCTTGAAGGTTTGGGTCTTGGCATGGTTCCAGCTATTGGCTGCAATTTCAGTGTTCTTAGTTATGGTTCATTACACCTCTTTTTTTTCCCTCTCTTAATTAATAAGTATTTCTCATTGCAAACTGCATAAACTTGGACTGAAAACAGTAATTCTAGTAACTAAGTTTTCCATACGCATCTGTAAAAATCTTGTGTTGTAGTCTTGTGTCTTTTTTTTTTTTTAAGAACCTGAACACAAAAAATCCCCCATCTGACAACACATGCTTTGGTTGGAAAAAAGGTCTTTGCTTTTGAGAATTATCCTTTTCATTGATTCTTTGATCCAGGTTTTCCATTTGTACCATAATAAGAGGTACTTTAAGTCTTTCACAAAATACATGAGTACTCTTTGTTGGTTTATCCTTTTTAACATCTTTTTCTCAAAGGTGCATCTTTTCTGAGGCTTTTCCTGCACCATTCTTCATGTAGCAAATGTAATCAGACTAGATAATCCTAAATTTAAATAATCTGTGACATTAGTGTGATATTACACAATCCTGTTTAGCCCTGCTCCTGTTGTCATTTTTCGTTGCTGTCCTCTTCTATGTCTTGTGTGTGTGTATGGGCTATTTAAGCTGTATTCTTGAAGTGCAGTTCATAGATCTTCCTTATTCATAAGACTTGTGTTTTGTTGATGCCATGTAAATTTTACATGGTACCCCTATCTAGCCATAATAAAAATTTGCTGGAGTAAATATGAAAAATGGCTTCAGGAAGAACAGTTTGAACTTCTTTTTCTTACAGTGAATTCTGCTTTTATTCCACTTTACCCATTTAACAAAGAGAAAATTATTCCATTATTCCTAAAGGAATTGTCTAGGGCTTTGCATAAATAAATGTGTGTCTTTTGAAGCTCAATTACAGAAATTCATAACCATACAGTAAAGGTCATTCATTGAATAAATTCAAAGAAGTTATCAGTTATATGGATTCCAGATTTAATCTAAATTGATCAAAACAGAGTGGCAAGAAACTGTGCTTGGATCTAATGAGGTCTAGCCAGGATGTTTTAAAGGATGTGTCCTATCTCATTGTTCTGGTTTTGGCTGGGATAGAGTTAATTTTCTTCCTAGTGACTGGTTTAGCACTGTGTTTAGAAGTTATTATGAGAATAATGTTGGCAACACACTGATGTTCTAGTTGCTGCTAAGCCCTAAATCAAGGAGTTTCAGTTTTCTGTGCTCTGCCAGTGACTAGGCACACAGAAAACTGGGAGAAAGCAGGGCCAGTAGAGCTGACCTGGGCAGACCAAAGAGGTATTCCATGCTCATGGACTGAGATGGTCATGCCCAGCACATAAACTGGGGATTTTGGCTGGGAGCTGTAGATCACTGCTGGGGGCCAGGCTGGGCATCTATCAGCAAATGGTGAACAGTTGTAGTGTGCATCACTTGTGGGGTTCAGGGGGTTTCTTTCTCTCTCCCTTTTTCATTATTCTTAATATTACTTTGATCATTATATTTATTTATTTATTATAGTTTTCTTTATTTCAATTATTAAACTTTTCATATCTCAACCCAAATGTTTTATCTTTTTCCTCTTCTCCTCCCCATCTCACTGCAGACAGGGCAGAGCAAGGAGAGTTAGTGACTCCGTGGTATTTATATGTCAGCTGGGGTTAAATCACATACATTTTGGCTATTTATAGAATTTTTTCTTTTTGTGCTGCTAGTTATGATCTGGAGATAATCTTGTTCCCCTCTGTTACTCTTAGTCCTTAATATATGATTTCTTTTATTTCTTTACTTAAGAAAAATGTTTTGTTTTGAAGACCTGCCCAAGAGGTGCCAGCTTACTTGACTTACTCTGAGCTTGCATCTATGAATTGCCTTATATTCACCTTCAGATCTTCTCCCTTCCCACAACTGTACTGTCCTTAAGGAAAATAGTAGTCAGTGAAAATTCACTGTCAAACTTCCTCACACATCTTTCCAGGGCTTTTATCTAAATAATTTATATGCGAGCACCCAGTAGACTAATTAGATACCTTTGCAAAATATTCATCTTTAATTGACCTCATGTAATACACCTTTGTTCTTTCTAAGATAAACATAACATTTTCATTTGAAATCTGTCATAAAATTCCATATTATGCAGTCTCACATATTCCCTGGGAAGTCACTCCTGGTGACCCTCAGTTTGGGGTCCAATATTCAAAAATCTTTCCTTTAGCTGTAGGTTTCAAAGGTTGTCCTAGTTTTACCTCTGAGGGTAGATTGGTGTACCATTAAAAGCAACTAAACAATTCACATGCATTAATAATGTTTAAGATGTTCTATTGTAGGGAGGACTTGTTTAAATATTGGACAATTGGCTACTTTGGGGTCCTGTTTAATAAAATGATCCATTGCCTCCTTGTAATTCTTGTGTCAGAGGTAGGAAGAAAGTTTGCATTTTAGATTATTTTGAAGGCCAGAATTCCACTGCGTTGAAACTAATATACAAAATCTTAACTTCGTTTGAATGAATTTTCGTAAAAGACATTTATCCCAATAAGAATCTGTTTCACCTGTTTCTACACGACATTTCTATGAAAGGAGTTTCTAGGAAAGAAATTAAGGGGTTTAATAAGTTTCTTTTTCAATTGTGCTATTACTGAGCTAGTAACATTGCAATTAAATGTAATTTGAAGAGTTCATCACATTGTAAATTTTGACCACAACCTCTAGCGATTTATTTGTGATAAATTGTTCCTTGTTCAAATGATTCTATTTTTAACTGAACATTCTTTTGTTAGCATGTCTATTCTGTTCTGTTAGTTCATGAAGAAAGCAATGTATAGAGTTTTAAAATATTATGAAAGAAGGAAATTTCCTTTTCCTTTTTTTAAAATCCATCTAGTACCTGGGCTTATTAGACTTGTCTGTCCCATCCCAGCCACTGCATATTGTGTGTAGCTTAATGACAGGGTGAGATGTAGCACTCTCAGGGAGCTCACAATGCCTGACTGGCATTTTGACCCTGCTGAAGCAGGAGTCCTAACTGGGCACCAGCTTGTTGGAAGCAGAGATATAGCTGGAGACCTATATGTGCATTTTGCATGAGGTTTTTGACGAGGCAGCAAAGTTTGAGGGGATATTCTGAAAACTGGCATCTCCGTGCCCTCACAGGAGGCCCGCAGGAGGAAGCAGAGCCTGCAGAGGGGCTGCACCCTGACCTGTGAGCCTGGGACCTCCTGTGCCTGCAGGCAGCTGCTGTGAGGCCAACAGAGCAGGCAGTGCCACCAGCCCTGTGAGCAAATCCTTTTGTGGTAAGCAACTGCTGCAGCAGCTTCTGCTTTCTTCTGGCTGGTCATGTTGTTAACAGGGGAAAGGAGGTGTTGCCACAACATTGTATAAGAGCTGAATGTAGAGGTTCTAGAGAGCATCTGTATGGCAGAGGGCACAGAGTGGTCCCCTGCTTCCTCTCCTGGCAGCTGCATTGAATGCTCTTCCTAAAAATCAGGCCAGCACTTCTTGTTTAAGATGAGGAATGATTATGTGCAAGACAAAGCATACAGCTGTTAACTGCTCCCAGAATTATTTCTGTCAAGAATCATCGAATTTCTATATTTTACAAATGCTGTTTTTCTTGTAAGCCTTAAGCAATAAAAAGCCTTTAAGTACAAAGAATAAAATCCTGGAGAATATTTTACAGACTTTGTACACCATTTACTTAGAGAATCCTGCTTGTAGTTTTGGGTTCTTTTCTTCCAGGATTCTTGATGAACAGTATAGACTTCTTGTATCACTTGCTGTCTGTTCTTGAGTACTCGGTAACATTTCTCTATTTCTGTTAAATGCTAGGTTGTAAATTGGTTTTTTTGCATTTCTCCCGTACTCTTTATTCATTTTGAATTCCAGATAAATGTGGCAGCTCTAATGTGTGTCAGGGTAATGAACCTTACCATGATATTTTGGTAAGATGTCAAATTTAGCTGTTAGTTTGAGTCTTTGGGGTTCTAATTTGTGGGCCCAACCCAGCACAGAAAAAAAAAGGTGTTGTGGCTTTTCCTTACTGTGTCAACTGAGCAGGAACACGAGGTGAAAAATTAAGAGTGCAGGCAGTCTGAAAAACTGTAAAAAGAATGTGAAAGAAATCCCTGTTTGGACTAAATCAGTGGTATTCCTCCAACTTAATCCCTTTGGGATGCTTGTGTACACAAAAGTGAATCACTAAAGCCTAAAGGTGTTTCAGAGAGGGAAACAGAAGAGGCTCACAAAGCCAAAAAGATGATTGAGGAGAGAAGCAAACAGGAAATAGTGTTCCAGTTCTTCAGCAGAGTTTGAATTGCTCCTGGTGTATTGAGATCACCATTACTTTGAATAGGCATATGCTTTTCATGGTCCAGTAAGAGATCACAGAACCATAGAATAGTTTGGATTACAAGGGGCCTTAGAGATCTCCTAGTTCCACAGCCCTTGCCATGGGCAGGGACACCCTCCACTACACCGAGCTGCTCACAGCCACATCCAGCCAGACCTTACACACTTCCAGGGATGGGACATTCACGGCTTCTGTGGTCAGCCTGTCCCAGTGCCTCACCACCCTCAGAGTAAAGAATTTCTTCCTAATATCTAATCTAAATCTGTCCTCTTTCAGTTTAAAGCCACTCCCCCTTTTCCTATCACTCCATGCCCTTATAAAAGGTCCCTCTCCACCAGTCTTGTGGGCCTCCTTTATAGACTGGAAGGTGCTCCTTGATCTCCCTGGAACCTTCTGTTTTCCAGGCTCAATAACGCCAAGCCTCTTAGCCTGTCTTAGGGATGGTGTTTCAACAATCTGATCATCGTTGTTGCCCTCCTATGCACTAGTTCCAACAGGTCCACATCCTTCTTATGTTAGGGCCCCAGAGCTGGATGCAGCACTGCAGGTGGGATCTCACCAGTGCAGAGCAGAGGAGCAGAATCCCTTCCCTTACCCTGCTGCCCTACTTTTGGGTGTGGTTGGCTTCCTGGGCTGCCGGTGCTGGGTCACGTCTGGCTTCTCATGCACCACCACCTGCAAGTCCTTCTTCACAGGGCTGCTCTCAATCCATTTCCTACCTAGCCTGTTCTTGTGCTTGGGATGCTTGGTTTGTGTCCTTCCCCCAGCCTGCTCACATCAGCATATTATACAGCATAGATCCATTTGTCTTTCTAGTTATATTTTCTTGCAAATAGTAGATCTACATGTTATTTTTCATTATTTTCAGCAGCTGTAAGTAGAAAGCTGCTGCTGCTACAAAGCAGCAGAAAAAACTGAAGTGTATTGTCTTAACTAATGCTGATATCAAAAGTAAGAAGGCTTTGGGTTTTTTTATCGGAAAGAACTATCACAAATACTCTAAAGCGGTAGATAAGGATCTAAGTCTGGCCTTTTAGATGAATTTGCCAGGGTAGTTACAGCAAAAGAACACTTTGGAAAACTGTAATCTGTGGTGTAGAAAATAGTTCAAATTATTATTTTTTAAGGCTGTGTGAATTACAGATTTTTAAAGATTATCAAACCTCCAGACAACTGATAAATAAGCCAGTATTAACAAATATTTACAGTCATTTAGAATTTCATTGTTATTCATTAACATATTTAACAATAGTCATGAAGTCCATATCTGGGAAAAATCAGTGCATCAGAGTTTAAAGAGAGCTGCTATTACAGGCATTTATTGTCTTAGCACACCTGTAAGTGGGATGTACTCAGAAACAAATGGAATAGACCATACCTCACTGAATATAAGGAATTAGTGCTTTTACTGCAGGTCTGTAGTCTTAATCCAAAAATCTTTTATTTTGAGCATTTGTGACAGCTGGTAATTAAGTATATTTAATATTAAATTGTAAATAAAGTCTTTTCTGTGCAGAGGTTAAAGACATTTTGTCACATTCCCAAACAGTGTGGAAAGAATGTAGCAAGTATAATATTAATAAAAAAGGAACATATAAGATTTATCTTTTCTGGTGATATACATACTTGTAATAAAAGCTGGGGGAAGTAGCATATTTCATTAAAACAGATTGCTTTCTGTAGAAGGAAAATAGGAAAGTTATGAGGAAAAAAATCAAATTTATAGAGAAAAAAAAAAAGCAAAGGAAAAAAATCAGAACAATGGAGATCTTTAGCAGAAGTGGCAATTTCACAGAATCACAGAATGGGTCAGGATGGGGCCACAGTGGGTCCTCTAGCATGACTGCTCTGCTCAAGCAGCATAATCCCAGAGCACATTGCGCAGGATTTTGTCCAGAAAGTTCTTGAATATCTCCAGTGAGGGAGACTCCACAACCTCTGTGGGCAGTCTGTTCCAGTGCCAGGTCACTTGCAAGGTAAAGAAGTTCTGCCTCATACTCAGGTGGAACTTCTTGTGCATCAGTTTCTGTCCATTGACTCTTGTCCTATTGCTTGACACTACCAAGAAGAGCCTGGCTCCTTGACACCCTTCCTGCAGATACTTAGAGACACTGATGAGATCCTCCTTCAGTCATTTCCCTCTAAAATTTCTGTTTTCTCCAAAATTTAGAATTACTTTTCTAAAAATTCTTCAATAATGTAATTTTTAATTTTTTTCATGACAAACACTTCATAGTGTATGATCTGGTACAGCATAAGCAAGTGATAAAAAGCCAGTATTTGAAAGCATACTGCATTGCACATATAGCATTGCATTAAGTTAATGAGATTTAATTAGCTAAAATGAAACATTGTCAATTTAATAAAAAATATTCTGAAAAATGCATCTTTTTAAAGATATCTTTCTGAGCAGAATTTTAAAAAGTGGCTTCATTTTTACTCCATTAGTCTTGCTATTTCTGGCAATAGAAAGGCAAATCAAAGTAAAGGCTGGTATACCCTTCTTACCTGTCTGCTGGTTAGATTATTTTTTCAGGATATGGGAAAGAGAAGTCAACATTTGCTTAGTTAATCTAAATTATTTAGTGCTTCTTAGAGTCAGAAGTGTAATATTGGTGTTCCATTACTATCCCCCTTGAAAACTGTCTCAGTAAAGTCTCAGTAAATCATTCTGATGATAATGATTGATGTTGTTATTGTTATTATTATTACCAGTTTCATCAGGTCAGATTTTATGCTGGAGAAATAGCTGCTCTTCAACATACTTAATTCAAGGGCTGGAGGTGAGGGAACATTCTTCCAGAATTTTAAGCCCACTTTACATCAACTGACAAAGAAAAGACACTGAGGGTAAGAGGAAAAGTACTGGACTGCAGGTAAAAGTGTTCTCAGGGCAATAGCAGGACTGAATTTCTGTTCTGTACCACAGTGAATGTTTGCATATGCAGAGAGGCTTAATGTCACCCACCCACATGGGATGGGAAGGGAAAACCCTGCTCCTAAGCATGCTGGTGGGTGACAGTCCCTCTGTGACAGGTGAAAAATTAAACACCTGCAAGCTACATTTCTATTCAGTCTCAAAAGCTTTGGAAGAAATCACTTTTGCTGTAGAAGAGTATTAATAATTCCTCAATATCTATTTTCTTTCTGTATCTGTCACAACTTCTTACGTTTTTGTTGGTTTTGGGAAGGCTTTTTTTAAGCATTGTATCCCTTCATTCCATTAAGAATGTGGCAGTCATTAATTATTTTATGGGCCATTTGTATTTTATCAGGATTTTAAAGTCTATGTTAATATATATTTTCTTGACATATACAAGATTACCACAGGGACATACATACAGTGAATTGAAAATTTTCTTAATTACTGTAGTAGTTTATAATATGCTAATTCAAAATTATTGTAGCCCTAAATTAGGCAGGGAATTAGCTAAATCATTAATTAATGATTAATTAACACTGAAAATCACAGATAACTGGTGATCCATACAAAGTAATGTGAGGTTTCCCCTCACACCAAAATACTAAGGAGATTTAAATGTCTTATACCACAATATACTGCTTGGTCAGTCTTCACTTCAGTAAAAATTCAAAGAAGGAAAACTCAAAACTGAGTTTATTATTCTTCAGATCCTTTTTTTTAAATAGAAATATTTTTGTACTATATTATAAAGAAATACATAAACCTCTCTACTGCAATTGATTTTGTAGCCTTGCCTAAGGCTCATTACCAGCTTAGCAGGGTTTTAGATTCAAAGGTCTGTATTCCTGCCATCCAGCCACAATCACAATGATGTGATAAATTGCATATATCTGCAAAGTGCAAGAGCAGTTGGTAATGTTAACTCACTTGCAATTCTTTTTTCACAAGTATTTCTCATAGGATAACTTTGTCTTGTCAGGAGAATTTCTACTTTGTCTTTTAGAAGTTTTATTGAAGAAGTTAGTCTTGTTCTGAAATTATTTGAAAAATGTAGTTAATAATGTGCACCTTTTAGATAATTTTATTTCTGTAATCTTGTTTTTCTATTAAAAAAGCCACAAACATTTCCTTTCAATTTATTCAAGGTTTTCACAGACTCCATGCACTTGCTGACAAAGCACTGTTACAACAGTCTGCTTTTTTTCAGAAATATTGATCTCCTTATTTCTCCTTATTCCTTCATGTGGAAAGGATTCCATAGTGCAGCTTCCACACATACATTGAATTATCACTGAGAAGTTTCATGTGCATTTGGCTGTTTCTATGTAACTCTGTGCCATGTTAGAAACAGTAACATGGGGTGTGCAAAGGAGCAGCTGCTTTAGTTACTCTCTTAATGGCGTCATCTTCCATTTGGTGTCACTCTTGGGGGTGGTCCTGTGCAGGGCCAGAAGTTGGACTTGATGATCCTTGTGGGTCCCTTCCAACTTGGCATTCTGTGATACTTCTGGCAAGACTGGTGATTCCCTTTCTTAAATTAGGCTTGAGCATCTTAAAATTCAAAACCTCACATCTGGAAACTGATGTGAAGGAGCATCTTTCATTCTTGGTGGGTTGGTTGCATGGAGTGTTGTGGGTCTGTATCTCTCAGTCAATGTGTGTGCATTCTGGCAAAGAGTTTCTGCTTTGATAGAGGAAATATTTTTTCCTCTTTCCAGACAAAGATTTTTATCTCTGTACTAGCATCTTCATACATCATCATAACTCTGTAAGAATATAAGTAAATTCTGAGATCCCTTTTCATTAAATAAATATAAATAAAATTAAAATAAATAAATATGTATAATATATAGATATATATGCATATTTGCCTTAGTGTTACACATGTGCACTTGTGCTGCTTTGACCCTGGCTGGGTGTCAGGTGCCCACAAAAGCTGTTCTATCACTCTCTTCCTCAGCTGAATAGAGGATAAAAAAATCAACCAATGGCTTATTATAGTTGAGATAAGGACAAGGAGAGATCACTCAGCAATTACTGTCATGGGCAAAAGAGGCTCAACTCATGAACATTATTCAATTTCTTGCCAGTCAAAGAAGAGTAGGTTCCATTCACCCCTCCCTTATTACTGGGCTCAATATAATTTCTGAATTCACTGTCTCCCCTGAGCAGCACAGGTAGATGGGGAATGGGGTCTGAAGTCAATTCATCCCACCTTATCTCTGCCACTCCTTCCTACCCAGGGAAGACTACCCACACTGTTGTCCTGCCAGTGTGGAGTCCTTCCCACTGGAAACAGTCCTCCCCAAACTTCGCTAACGTGGGTACTTCCCACTGGCTGCAGTTGTTCACAAGCTGCCCCATTGTGAGTCCCTCCCACGGGGTCAGTCCTTTAGGAACAGGCTTCTCCAGTGTGGGGACCTTGTGGGGTCACAAGTTCCGTCAGCAAACCTGCTCCTGTGTGGGTGCTGCTCTCCACAGGTCCTGCCAGGACCCTGCTCCAGTGCAGGTTTCCTGTGGCATCACAGTCTTCTTTGAGCATCCACCTGATTTGGGATGTGGTCCTCCACAGGCTGCAGGTGGATCTCCGCTCCCCCAGGGGCTGCAGGAACACAGCTGCCTCACCATGGGCTTCACTTTGGACTGCAAGGGAATCTCTGCCCCAGTATGGAGCACTTCCTGCCCCTCCTTTTCCACTGACCTTGGTGTCTGCAGAATTCTTTCTTCACGTATTCTCACTTTTATGGCCGCTGTACTGCAGACGGTTTTTTCCTTCTTAAATACATTATTGCATCTCTGTCACTGATGGGCTCAGCCTTGTGTTGGTTGGATTGCAAGGAGAGACCACTGCTAACTAAAAGGAAAAGTTGCATCGGTTGTTACGAGGTAGACACATAATTTTTTTATTTCCAGAAAAATGTTATCTTACACTCTAGCACTCCTCAGGTGCTAAGAGTCTGCCACAGGAGCAGACCAGTTACCTAAGGTGTTAAATCTCAGACAGCAATGGACATAGCCTGAGAGAGATGTATCATTTAAAAATCACTAGCTTGTAGCATAGAACTCCCCTAGAAACAAGCTTATTCTATTCCTACAAGTTCAGGAAGTGAGAGTCTAGCCCAGTTATCATAAGCAGGTGCGTGCAATACCCCTCAATGCCGTAAAATTTTGTCTGTCATACTGTCATACTCCCAGAGCACAGCAGTTTTGATGCATTCTGAGAAGAATCCAATGTGTTGTCTGCAGTGAAGCATCACTGGAGAGACTGCAAAGAAATAATAAGCACTGGACAATTCCTCTTGGGTGTCTCGCATAGATACACATAGATATTCCACATAACAGAGTGGAATGTTATTTTTGAAGGGCAGGAATTGCAAAATGATTGTTATTTCTTCTCAAAATTTTTGACAAGAGTAGACTGTGATTAGGTAAAAAATTAAAGTCTTCCTGTTCTGAGTATGCAGGAATACCTACTGGTTACAGATGATCCTTGAATTAGAATAAGCAGTTTTACCATCACCCTGTGTAGCATGGCCAAAGTCAAGGCTTTTGTCCAGAAGTTACCAAAGGTATGGAACAAACTCATTTCTACTTGTCAAGTGTATTACTTTATTTATTTTTTTTTCTTTTTCTGTTTCTCTTTTTTTTTTCTTTTTCTGTTTTCCTTTTTTATTTTCTGGCTCAGTATGAGCCTGCAGTGTGCCCAGGTGGCCAAGAAGGCCAATGGCATCCTGGCCTGTATCAAGAACAGAATGGCCAGCAGGACCTGGGCAGCGATCACGCACCTGTACTGGGCGCTGGGGAGGCCACACCCCAAGTCTGTGTTCAGTTCTGGGCCCTTCACTTTAAAAAGGACGTTGAGGGGCTGGAGCGTGTCCAGCGAAGGGCAACGAGGCTCCTGAAAAACTGAAGAACATCTCTCATGAGGGACACCTGAGGGAGCTGGGGTTGTTTAGTCTCAAGGAGGCTCGGGGGGGCCCCATTGCTTTTTGCAACTCCCTGAAAGGAGGCTGTGGTGAGGTGGGGGGCCCGTGTCCGCAACTGTGCCTGCTGTGAGAGGACAAGAGGAAATGGCCTTAAGCTGAGACATGGGAGATTCAGATAAGATATTAGAAAAAGCTTTTTTGCTGTTAGGGTGGTCATGCATTGGAATAGGTTGCCCAGGGAGGTGGTGGAGTCACTATCCCTGAAGGTGTTCAAGAGGCTTCTGGATCTGGCACTGGATGATGTGGTTTAGGGGTTTAGGGCAGGGCTGCATTGGTGGTTGGACTGGATAATCTTAAAGGTCTCTTCCAAACTTAGTGATCCTATGAGTCTATGGCTGCTTTATTTCACTGTTTAAAATCTCAGAGACTTCTGGCATACCAACTGCTTTAATTACCAGATAACAACCATAAATGTATAAATATTTATGTACATTTATATATATCTTATAAATATATAAAGAAGTCACTGAATGTGTCATCCAGTTTCAATGCCTTTCTATGACTTGTTCTGCCAAATATTTTACTTATAAATTATTTCTCTTATTATTCTGCATAAAAATAATTCAAACTTAAAAAATAAGCGAGGCAAATAGGAAGTTTTTTTAGGAAGACTATAACCATATAATAACTCTACCACCTGCCCTACAGATATTTTAGTGGTAAGTACTAGGAGGTTTAATACCTTGATCAGTGATCACTCACCCTTCAACAAGGTATTCAGGTTTTGGGCAGATTAATATTTGTGCTAAAATCTGTGCTTCCCTAACTGTAAACAGTCTTTTGATTATTTAGGAGAATGTACTGGGAGCAAGGCAGAAGAAATCCAGCTCATAAAAAAAAAAAAAATTAAAACTTACATAATTCTTCAGGTACCTCAGAGCACAGACGCATCCAAGCTTATGTAACTCAAAGACTTCCCTCTGCAAAAAGATCACACAATCATTTAATATGTACCAACTTGTAAACCACTATTTCCTTTTTTATACTATTTTGTGACAATTCCACTTCCTATTTTTAACATCTGAAGGTAGTGCTTGAGAGTGTTTTTTTGGAATAGCTGTGATCTGTTAAAGGTGAACTTCCTTTCTGGTCAAATACAGCCTAAAAGTGGAGTATGTGTATCAGAAGGTCCCCACAGAAAATATGTACTAGCATATTTTTTGATGCGTGGCAGCATGTCAAAAAGTTACATCTTCTGGGCTTGGTACTGGCTGAGCTCCACTTATGTGACTGAAGTGAGAGCTCGATGCAGTAAGTGCCTTACCAGATCCTTTTATTGCTTGCCCTATAATCTAGGTAGTGAATCAGTTAGTAGAAAGCTAACAAAGTTTTCGCAGGCCATGTGTAACAAAAATACTGAGCTGTCATATAAACAGATATAAATCAATAAATGCTGTTATTTCCAGGGTAATAGGCAAAAAAAGCACTAAAAATTAAGAAAATGGAAAGTAATTGCTGTATGAGAATGGATATGAAATAAATATTGTAGGTAATATGAATTGCGTATTTCAGAGTGAGAGCTCACTAGGCAAATCATAGCCTCAAATACTCTCAGCTTTACTTTTAGCTGGTTTTGAATTAAGGAAAGTTGTATTTATCTAGTTGGGTGATGGAGCACTGAAAAAAATGGACTACTTCACTAAAAGGAACTAAAATACAACCTTAAATTAATCCAAGGTAAGATGGCTCTTTATAAAAGAGAAGAGAATTTTTCCTATCTGGCTTTATCTTCTGCTGTGCTTCCTTGGGAAGCAGAAACAATGCCCAGGTTGAATCTTGAGAAATACCTGGTGCTATAAAAGTTTGGTGTGCTCTGCGGAGTTCATCTGAGCAAAGGAAATGTTTTCAGAAATATTTTCCAAAGCTCAAATTAATTCTTCTCATTCTTTAGTTGAAGTCTCTTGAAATCCAAAAAAGAATCATTGGCTTGCATTGCTTTAATTCCTGCTTTTATTGTTCAGATCACAGAATCACAAAATAAGCTGATTTGGAAGGGACCCACAGGGATCATCAAGTCCAGCTCCTGGCCCTGCACAGCACCGTTCCCAACAGTCACATCATGTGCCAGAGCGTATCGTCCAAATGTTTCTTGAACTCAGACAGAGTTGGTGCTCTGACCCCTTCCCTGAGGAGCCTATTCCAGTGCCCAACCACCCTCTGGGTGAGAAATGTTTTTCTAATATCAAACCTAAACCTCTCCTGACACTACTTCATGCCATTCCCATGGACCCTGTCATTGGTCACCACAGAGAAGAGACCACAGAGAAGAGTGTCTGCCCCTTCTCTTGCCCTTGTGAGGAAGTTGTAACTGCAGTGAGGTTTCCCCTCAGTCTCCTTTTCTCCAGGCTGAACAAACTAAATGCCCTCAGACACTCCTCACAAGGCTCCCCCTCAAGACCCTTCACCATCATTGTTGCCTTCCTTTGGACACTCTCTAATAGCTTTATATCCTTCTTGCATTGTGGCACCCAAAGCTGCCCCCAGCACTCAAGGTGAGGCTGCCCCAGTGCAGAGCAGAGCAGGACAATCCCCTCCCTTGCCCGGCTGGTGATGCTGTGGCTGATGCCCCCCAGTACAGGGATGTCCCTCCTGGCTGCCAGGGCACTGCTGGCTCATGTTCAGTTCGCCATCAACCAGGACCCCCAGGACCCTCTCCACAGCACTGCTCTCCAGCCTCTCATCCCCCAGCTTGTCCGTACGTCCAGGGCTGACGCATCCCAGGTGCAGAATCCAGCACTTTCCCTTGTGAAATTTCATATGGTTGGTGATTGTCCTGCCCTGTAGTTTGTCAAGGTCTCTCTGCAGATTATGATCTGGTATATACAGAAAATGAACAGCACTTAACCTGGGTTCTGAGTAGACTCCCTGTAGAAGGCTAATCGTAAAAATCCTGGTGTCATGATAGAAAGTTTTAGTAACAACACATCAGAGGGTGCTGGACCATGAAATGCAGTAAAGAAAAACTTCGGAGTAAAAGGAAGTATCTTAACATGATCTGATGCTAAGTACTTCATGTGGTTAAACCTTGGCCTCATACTAACTGCTTGGTGAAATCTGCAAAACTGCTTAAAATTTAAATGAATGCAGGAGAAAAATTTACCTGTCTTGCTTTCTGTGTAAGCAGAAGCATCTCTGCTCTGAGTCAAACTTGATTAGTAGACCTTTATGAAATGCATCTGCTGTGTTTCAGTCATGTTAGAATACTAACATAACTCTTTTATCAGAATGCAGATGTAGGGCATCTTCTATGATGCTATTATTAGGACTTTCAACTGATTCTGACATACACAGTCATAATGTATTTTCTTTGATCATCTATGGCATTTGGGAAACTGCTCTAGTGTACCATTTTCTTTCTTTCTTTCTTTTTTAACTTTTCACTAGCAATTTTCCTTTCCTTATCTTGGGTAAATTTTTTTGCTTAAGATCATGGTGGGAGTTGGGGGAAAATTTGGAATTCGCATTTTATAAAAACTTTACTACTTTAACATCTTAGAGAGTCTGGTCTCTATAGAAACATGAAAACCACAAAAGTCTCAGGAGGAAAAGAGGGTGAAAATTTCATTTAGAATTCATGTGAAATAAAAAGAAACTGAAGCAGTGGTGGGTTTTTTGATTGTCACGTTCTTACTTTATTGGATGTGACTCAAATAAGGATTTTGTGTTTTCTAGGAGTCAGTGTCGATGCACCTAGAGTAGGTATTTCAGTTTAGGCATGCAGTGTAATCCCAAGTAGCTGAATAACTAAATTGGGAGTGAGAAGAATGATCTACCATGAATCACAGTGCACCCTTTCTGTATAGTATCAAATGGTCTTGGTCAGGTGGCATTCAAAACTATTATTTTAATCAGACCCCCCTAGAGGTTTGGGGTTTTTGAAACTGGGTTTTTAGTCAGCTGAACTAATTTTCTTTGAACAGTTGCAACTACCTGAAGAAGCAAGATTTTTTTAAAAATGAAAATGTATTTATAATAAGCATGAAGAGCTCACCTCATGTAATTAAAAAGAATTGCTTGAAATTTCACTGCTGTAAGATGTAGCATGTCCTTGCCCTAGATAAGGGTGATTTTTTCTTCCATTGTAATGCCTGTTGTTCTCAACAGGAAAAATGCTTCTTTTAATTTTCTCTTTGCATAGTCTTTGCAGTCAACTATGTTGGTTTTTTTTTTTTTTAATGTGTTTGACTTTTAAGACCCTGATAGAATCTATGCAATTTGCATTTGCTTTTTAGTCTTAATAGGTGTATATGCCAAAAGAGATTTTATTCTTTCTTCAGAGCTTTTATATTGTTTGACAGCTCACAAACAGTGTTCTAGTAAATAACTAGTGTTATCTGACACTGATATTTTCACAATGTGTTTCTAAAATAGACCATAGTCAGATTACATTTGCAAAATAACTGGTAATTTGTTTATGGTGGTAAACATTTGCTGACTTCTACAATTTAAGAACAACTTGCATTCATAGGGGGAATTAGTTCTGCTTGGCCATTGTTTCTCAAACAGTTACAAAGTGTGAAACCCCTTTTTGAAGACACGTGCATAAACAGGGAGGCAGTCCTGTTCTGGGAGTCCAAGTGACTTGCGCATACAAAGTCCAACACTAGGACTGTAGTGCCATCTGCTGAAAAGTAGTGAGGACCCACTAGTACCTGAGCAGAAGTTTCCAAATAGCCCCTTCTATCTTGGATGGCAAATTCTCACATCTCTTATGCTTCTTTGCCTGTTGACAGTTACCACTCTCTTACTGACTTACCGTGTTTCTTTTCTTCTTGTACTGAATCTCATTAGGGATCTCAATCATAAAACCATTTGTGCTGCAGTGTTCAATGGTGTTTAAGTGGCAAATTCAGGAAACACAGGACGCAGACTGAAAGTGTTTCACACTAATCTGCCAGAAAAGCTTTTTCTGCAACTTCATTGTGCTCTCAGATACCAAACATGGATTTAAAAGAAAACTGGCAATGTAAATCAAGGGATGGTTTCTGCTTTCATCATCCCTGGTTTTGTTGTTTGTTACCACCACTGTGGATTTCTTGTTTGAGATGGCATGCTTATATTTTGGGGGTTTTTTTGGTCTGTGCTCCATGAAAGCACTATCTACCTTGATGATAAGGTCTGGATTCATTTTTGTTATAGTCTTTGCACTCAGTTCTTGCCACCCTTTTACTTTCAACTGGCCACAGCTACCTCACCCCCAAAAAGCATGGCTGCAGCCTGGAAGGGACCACACAGTGCAATGCCAGGAGTGATGGAGCAAGTCTGGGTATGGGCACTGGCCTCCTGACACAGCAGGGGCAGCATCCTCCCCATTATAACAGAATGAAAGAAACTCTCTTTGTCAGAAACGAGATTACAACCATTACCAGTGGGTGGTGGGTGGCACAGCTCTAAAGGTGTCTCTAAGGCATGATTTTTAGTGTTGTTTCTCTAAACCTAAGGACAATAATAACATCAGTCCTGTGGGAGCAGCTCAGGGTCTCTTTTACTCAGAGCTTGAAAAGTTGTTTTAGCAAAGGGATTCCTGGGCATTGCTCTCACTTGCCATGATACCTGTCATAATATTCTTTTCAATAAGATAACCTTCACTTAATCAGTAGCTAGGAAAGAGCTGACAGTGGGCTTTAAGTTGATGAGTAAACTTCTTAGTGGCTACAATTAAACAGAGTAGGGAAAAGTACATGCTTATAACAAAATGTGGGGTATATTTAAATGCTTACAAGGGAAATTGATGGTCTTCAAAAATATGAAAGACAGTAGTTTTGCTATTTGCGATCTGACAATCTTAATCTTCAGTTAGTCGTAATGGTTTGTTTCTGTCTGTATCAGTTCAAATGAAAATATGCAAGGAAAACATTGCAAGTCTCTGTCAAACAGAAACACAAGACTGTAAGGTTCACTTTATTGGAAAAAATATATTTGTGCCTCTTTGATAACAGAAATCAGTCAGTCATTTTCAAGACTTTTGCATCTGTAAACTTTTTTGATTAAATGTAATATTGCCCAAGCAGACGAGAAATCATAGCAAGAACTCTAGCACATAAAGCAGTATAATATAAAAGGCATCCAAAAGGACAGGCAGTGTTAGAAGTCCTGTGGCAAAATACGTATATTCTAGGACCAGGAAACAATGTTTCATATGTTTTGTTGTAATAATAATACTGATGTGAAGTTCTCTTTGAGTATATGGACAAAGAGCAAGACATTGTTAAAATATAGCAGTGTCTTCTAAGGGGCTGAAAGATACCTAGAGACACAGTGGTGCGAAAAGTCACGAACAACAGAAAATATTTGTAGAGATGGATCAATAACCGTAGTGGAAATTGATCCCTTGGGTAGCCTCTGATCATGCTGGTACCTTGTGGAAGGGCATATTCTATGTGAAATAGACTCTGCCTCTTTGTTAAAGATGACCTTGTAGCTTAACCTGACCAGAGACTCATGCTCTGGTTTTGTAGGAGTTTACAAGTTTCAGATCTTGATTTTAATCTTTCTTGGACTGGAAGAAATATATTTTCTTTCTATAAAGATAATAAGCACATGCGTGCATCAACCCTCCTCAGGAAGATCCTGGTTCCTGTGGTAAGCAATACATGTCCCCATCTTATTTCAGAGACAGGACATACTGAAGGTAGAAAAAGCTGTTGGCCTTCCTAATCCTGAGGTCAGCCAGATTCCAGGTCACCTTTTTGTACCATTACCTGTAGAACTGGAGATTTCTTCTCACACTTTGCCAGCAAAAGTTAGCAAAATACACCCATGAACCATTATAGCATTGTCTTAAAAATATTTTGCCAGAAGGAGGTGGTTAGTTTTAATGGCTATGTCAGCAGATGGTCACTGTCATTTATTTTGTTTTCAGAGCCTTTTATTTTTGAGGTGCTTGATTAAAATGGCTTGCCTGCTGTTCAGTTGTTTGTATTGAAATAATACTTCATTTTGCTGCTCAGAGATCCATAAAAGAGATCACTGGGAAGAATGAGTGTCACATCAATGGACTTCTTATCTAAACTCCCAAAGTTTTTCTAACTCAGACTTCTCAGGCATAGTGCTAAGCCCAGCTTAGCCACTTTGTCAGAAGCAGTTTAATGAACAAGTAAGAAAAAGAACAATTCAACAATCCGAACTTGATGTGCTGTATATCCCATGCAGCTGGAGTCAATAAAGTAAACAATTTATTCTAATTAATTTACCATCCAATTCATAAAGGCAAAAATTATTTCACCAGAGAAGACATTGTCTATTTTAACTTCAGGCCTTAATACTAGAGTGGCCAACTAAGTTTACAAAATGTCCTTCCAGTATTCAAAATCTGTATTTTAATAGCAGTGCAAAAAGGCTTAGATGAGAGGTGTAGTGCTTGATGGGTCAAAATGCTTATTTGTATGAAGATGTCACTTGATCAGTTTTGGTAAAATATATTTAGAAATTTATGTAGATAATGACTTATTTTTGCTTCTTGTTTACTTTATCTGCAGGTATGTATACCTTGCTCAGTAAACTTACTGAGTCCATTTTCTGAGCATTCAGCTACTGCAGGATTTTTTATGATCGGATTTTCTTGATGAGAAAAGTTCTTGCTCATAAGTGATAAATTATATGATTGCTTTTTAGAAGCAAGACATCTACAGAATTACTCTCTCTGTATTTTTTCAGTTTTCATCCTTATGTGGCTTTACTTCTCAGGCACATTATACTTCTGACTTTAAAACCGAAATTGTGCTATGTGGTCAGTAACGGTCTTGACATCAGTGTGGATAGCTCCAGAAAAAAGGAAAACGAGTGTTGTTAATTCAATTTCAAAGGTGTATTTCAATTTTGGTTTTTAGTTTCTTTTCAAGTTTTAAATTTTAATTTGTTATGAGCTGTGAACTACTTTTATCAATTTCATTTTTCTTCTTCTTCTTCTTTCTTCTCCATTTAGTCAGCAATTTCTGATGTCCGTAAAGGCAGTTATTTTGCTCAGGAAAGCACAATGCTGCTGAATATTTTCTGCACAATGTGTAGCATAAAAATTACTATTGTCACTATCAGCTATGGAAATACAACGGTTAAGATTTAAGACATATTCAATAATTAATGATTTTGCTTACAAGATGCCTGAAATATTTTCATCAGGCCATTGTAATTCAGGAGGAAAATGCTTGATTATGCTCTGAAATACATTTCATGTTTGAGATGTTTGTGTTTAGTTCTGTTTCTAGAGAAACATTTGGATTATTTTTCTTCCAAAAACGTGATTTCTTACGGACACACACAGCTGGAATTCTCTAGGAACCTTTTGTACCTGTGCTCCAGAAAATTATTTAGTCCTCTGTAGCAATATAGCAAACTTGAGATGTCTGTTGTGAAGGGAAGGTGTTTGATCCATGGAAGTAAATAGCAGTTAAAACTTAAGTGCTGTGCATCTCAAATCTGTAATGTGGTCACAAGTGAGATCTACCTATCCAGGCAAAATAAAAATAGCCTGAGAGTAGTGTGTGTACATATATATACAATAGAAAATATATTATATATATATATATGTATATATATATAAAACTATTATATATATATATATAGTACATATAGGATATTATATAGTGTATTATATAGTATATTATATAGTATATAACTGAGAGTAAATATATTGTTAATTATTGAAATTTTTTTTATTTACTGCATGTTACTGTTCCTCAGCTGTTCAATGAATAATTTAATTCAGAATTGTCGTAGGACTAGGATTGACTTAAACTTTTAAGATGATCAAGAAAATGTATATAACCAAATGTGCATATACACTCTTCTACACATTTTGATCGAAATAATGTTAATATAAATTAAATCTGGGACACTGAGTAGGAAAAGGCAAAGGTTTTAAAATTATTTTGTATTTAGCTTCTGTTTGTCTGTCCAATGTGGTGCACTATTGCAGTTGGTGCTGAGAACCTGCATTAAAGTGATGTTCACTTTGGACATTTTACTTCAGCCAAACTTTTGACCAGTCCCCTACATGCAATATGTTTGTTGTGAATGGGGTTGAAACTGTGAAAAGAAAAATTGCGCACTTGACTGCGAACACTAAGTGGTCCAAGAACTGCCCTTTCTTCTGCCTCCTGCAGATGGTGGTATATGTTGCTGCAACCATGGTAACATGTTATTTATTCTTGTTCATGCTTAGTTTCTCACATTATTTCTGTTTGTCCCTGCACGTTGCGGAGTTACATGGCAGTAGCTGTGGCCTGAACCTCTTCCTGACTCTGAGGAGGCTGAAGTAATATGGTAGAGAAAAAGAAGAGTGAGGGGCAGGGAATATATCAACATGTAGATACTTCTTTGACCCAAAGACACTGAATAATCAATGGTTAGTGCAAAGCTTTCAGATGTAGAGCAGCACAGCTAAAAACTTTTGTCAAGAGCCAGTGCCTTGACTTCACTACCCTTGATGATATTTTGCGAGGTTGCCTGTATCTGTGTTGAAGAATGCTGCTGTCACCCTGTCAAGGAAACCTTGGCACTGTTGGCGTGTACAAGCCAGTGGCTAAAATGTTCAGAGTGGCCTGCAGGTGTGAAAGTGGCTGTTGCTATGCAGGCCTTGGGAGAGCACCAGCGAAAACTTAGGGACAGCTCTACTGCCTGTCCTGGGAGGACCTGTAGTCCCTGTGATGTTCATCAGGCTGGCTTTAAAGGAGGATGCTGACACCTCCTTCCTGTGGACTGGCAGGATCATCTGGAGAATGTGGCTACCCATCCACATTGTGGCAATTCTATGTGATACCCTGTGCCCTGGGTTTATGAGTGAATACCCAAACCATGGTGTAGTCCAGGTGCTGAAGTGCTACCAGGAAGCCCCAAATCCTCCTACCTACTTTCTCCATTCTCAAAATGTGTAAAATTTGTTCTGGAACTACAATCGCTGGCACAGGAAGTTGTTGTCATTAGCAGTGGCCAGAAGCACACCACAAAGAGGCGATGCAGGGTCAAGGAATGCAAACGATGATGATGATCTCAGATGATGAGATCTCCTCCAGACTCTCCAGTGTAATAAACCTGAAGCGGCAGTCGTGGGTACACAGGCAGGTATCTGTTGCCAGCAGGATCTATGGTGTGCTTACGCCAGGAGGTCTGTTCAAAATAGGCACAGCAGGGGCGTATCTCCAGAGTGTGTCTATTGGCCCAGATCACAAGTTCAGTGATTTTTCTTTCCTTGAAGTTTGTAAGATGTTTTCTTGAAGTTTGTTGGATGTTTTCTCAAATTTTGTTTGATCTTTTCTCTTCATGTTGTTCAGGTTAACTGATCATTTACCAACTTTTTTTCATAGTGTTGCCAGATTATCATATTACCCAGTGTTAGAGAAGACTTTGCTCTTCCCTTCACAACAGCTTACTAACTCTTCTGCTTGCTCGGGGCCACAGACTGCATCAAGCTGTATCTTTTAGGAGACCAGTGGGATTGATTTTGCCATCAGGAAAATATTAAGAAAAGGAAGAGCAACAAAACCAATGGGTTGTCAATTGATGATGGCAAAAGAAGGCAGAGTGGGTACATAAAGCAGGAGAATTGCCATATTTGTTATATTAATGAGATTTGGGCCTTAGGAGGGTCATGGGGTGGTATGGATAATCATATGAAAATATGAAATAACCAGTGCAGTTTTGTTTGTTTTACATATGCAGAGCACTGTCACCTGTTTGTTGTAGCAGTGGAAGGTTTGAAGATACCTGCTGGCACATGCAGTGTGCTTTGTGCCCCAAGGAACTTCACACTGATACAATCCACTCACCAGCCTTGTGTCCCCACTTGGGGCTTGCACACATTTGGAAACCACAGAGAACAGGTCCTTCCATTTCCACTGTTTTCCAGAAGGAATATACTTCATACTCACTGAAACTGGTTCATATCCCAGACTAGCAAGGGAAGTCATATAGGCATTCACTTCAGAAACTCACTAGAGGTCTAAGTGCTAATGTTGTTACATAATAGATGGCGAAATATGGAAATGTTTTCTATCTTTTGTGTTTGGTTAGGTGAATTTTGGGAAAAAAATGTTTGCTTGGAGTTTTGTTTGTAAAGCTGACCTTGAATAATGTGAATTTCCAGAAAAAATCAACAATGTGGTTTTAAGTTTAACAATCGGATGGGTATTACAGCTATTCTCCACACTAAAAGAGGATGGAAGCTTGCTGTTTCTCAATGAAAGCTAAAATAAAATGTGGCGTTGGTAGGATTTCAGATGAATTGAAGAGGTACTGTTTAATTGGTATCATGAGGCCCCAAAGGCTGTTTCTGTTGAAATTGCTAACAGCATGGCAGAAAAGTTGTTTTCTTGCTTAAGTACTCAAAGATCCAATATTGTTATTCATCCATCAGTAATATACTGAAAGCATGTCATTTAATGTTTTTAGTTTGCTTTTCGTCTCCAGAAGACGGTTTTGCAATCTCAGCAAGGAGGTAGAAGAGAGCAATTGTGAGGGAAAAATTGCATTTCTCTTGTCTGCCCTGGAAGATACAGCTTTTTTAGTACCCAGACAAAGGAAGAATAGGGTTGTTATGACTTGGAATTGACCCATGCTTAAATTCATCAGTGTAAACTTACGCAAAAATGTGTGGTACTTAGCAAAGTGCATCTCCACTGCCCAATCACAAATATTTTTTTATAGAAATAGTAATGCAGCCATTCAGTGCTGCGGAAGGCACTGAGAAATAATAAACAGAAATTCAGAATTGAAATGAGGCTTTATCACAATTTTTCCCTCTTTGCTTGTACATATATAATTATTAATGACCTACATTTCTTCAAAACTGAATTTTACTAATTACTGGTACATCTTTTTGGCAGTGAGATAAAAGTTATACCTATTACCATAACAAAGTCTACAGATGAACACCTTCATGCTTTATGCAGAACATTTGATGGAGTTATTTTTTGCCTGATGTAGTCTCTAAATTCTACTTTTACTTTGGAAACGTGAATACAAATAGTTCTATTCATGGCCCTATTGTGAAAGTTCAGGATCCGTAATTTTCAATAACCAAGAGTAAAATGAGATCCTATAGAGACTATCACTGAGCAGAGCAGTCATCAGGCCCAAGTTCTCATTTAGGATCTGGGACATCCTTCTCCAGCTCCTCCTTTTTTCTTTCTTTTGAGTGGTCCTGGTTTGTCACGTACATATAATGGCTGTAATCCCCACAACCAAATTTGTCAGTCATTCTCTACCATAATAATCTGCTGAGGTTTTTAAAAATCTGGTGATGGCTAGGATCTCATTTAATCAACAAAGAAAAGTCTGATAATTGTTTTAAGTGCAGAGCTCTGCTACACTGCAGACTATATGCAAGTCTCCACATTGTCCAGGGTCAGTGACCTAGAAGCAAGAACTCCAGTGCTAACAGAGGGACTTGAAATGTCAAGAGTTTCAATATAGAGAATGCAACAGAGTAATAAGATGGAGCTTTTTGCATGTACCTTGATGCTTACATTTTGCTTCCTAAAAGGATCTCCAGCAAAAACCCTTTTTGGTCTTTTAATTCTCTGTAAGGAATAGTTTAGTAAGAAGCAACTCTGTAAGGGAAAACTGCAAGAAGGCATTAAAGCCAGTAAATAGGCAGTTTTAAGGTTTCTTTGTTAATGATATGCATTTATATATTTTCAAGCCCCAGACTTAGAGCTGGCCTTTATTCCTGGTAAGCATTGGAAGAAAAAGATTATGAAAATTGCTGACCTGTAATTCAGATGTCTTTACTCTACATATTTGTATGCTCTAATAAAAGGGCTCAACTCACGCTGATGCATTCAAGCCAGCTTTCCTCTAGCTAATATGAGTGCTAAGGTTAGACCAGCACAAAGATTGGCATGGCTCACTGCTTGAGTGTTTGGTCAGGATCAGTATTACAAACCATACTTTACTTTGATTTCAGTGTTTACATGACTGTTAATACCCGAGTTTGCAAACTTGAATCGTGCTTTGTACTTCTGCCTGTTGTCAGGCTTTTGGCTATGCTAGCAATATATCCCTGCACTGATTCATGGTGGAGTAACATTACACTCCTGACAACCACTGCCTGTTTCTCAGTCACAGCATTGGCCCTGAATTACTCCTTCCACCACAGTCCACCACCAGCGAACATTTCTTCCTTGTGAAGATCCTCCACGGATAAATTTCTGAGACTGTAATGAGTGCCACAGCCTCAGGCTGCTCTTTATTCCGAGACACTTCATCTTGAAAAGCTTTCTCCATCATGTCAGGATGATTTCTTGCTCTATCTGAAGAGGTGATGACATGCAATCAGTGACCTCTGGAAAAGGATACAGTGAGACATGTTGTGTATACTCAGCACATCCCCAAAAGTAGTTGTGAAATCAAAGAAAAAAAAAAGGAAAAAAATCAGTTATATGGCCTGAAGTCTTCTTTGAGCTATAGCTTTTCTTACTGTGCTACAGAGTTTTCTTCATATCAACAAGCAAGGAGATCTGTTTACTAGACAAACCATTACCTGGATAGCATAGAGGAGTTGCCATCACCCTGCATCACACCCTTATCACATCGCTAGTTGTTATCTATGCAGATCAGTGACAGTCACTCCAAAGCCTCCACACACCCACACACCGTGTGCAACTGAGCCAGGATGATGAAAAGGTGACACTTTGCAAAGTAATAACCAATGAGCAGAAGTCAAGGGAAAATATTATCTTTTTTTATTGAATTACAGAACAGGAGATATTGGAAAGGACCTTTCGAGGTCATCTAGTCAATTCCTCCTGCTCAAGCATGGTGAGCTTCAGCAGGTGGCTTAGCTCTGGGTCTAGTCAGGAGCTGAGTATCTCCAAGAATGGGTATTATATAGTCACTCTGAACAACCTTTTCCATTGTTCAAATGCTCCAACATTTTTTCCTATGTTTAAATGGCATATTTATGTCCATGGGGGTTTGTTGCCTCTGGTTCTGTCTATGAGCACCACTGAAAAGAACCTGGCAACATCTTCTTGTCACCCTCCCTTTGCATATTTATATACATTGATAAGACCCTCTCCTCTGAGTCTTCTCTTCTAGAAGCAAATAGTCCCATCAGTCAGACTTTCCTTACAGGAGAGACGCTTCAGTCCTTTAATAATTTTTGTGGCCTTGAATGAAGTCTCTCCAGTATGTCCATGTCTCTCTCGTACTGGGGAGACCAGAACTGAGCTCCGCACTCCAAGTGTGGAATTAGGAGTGCAGAGGACAAGGAAAAGATTACGTCCCTCCAGCTGCTGGCAACACTGCTCCTTTGTTGATGAAGAGTGATAAATTTTACTTTGCATTACACATGCAAGATACAATTCAGCTTCCTTAAGCAAAGAATCTTTATGCCATATGTGCCAGATGGGGAAAGGATATGTCTGAGGGCAATATAAAGCATCCATGTTAGCCTAAAATAAACACTGCAGAGTGCCTCATGGTTCTCTGCTATGTATATGATGTTTGTAAACATATTCTGATTAAATTGGGGATGTTGATTCAGTATTACATGGTAATGGTATATGAATGGAGATGAATTTCTGACCATTGAGAAAAAATACTCTTCAGTTGTCCTGGTAAGAAGGAATGCTGAAGGAAACATTGAACGGAAGTATCCAGCAAACAGAACTTTTTCAGACTCCACCATTCAATGGCAACCTCTGTAGCATAAATTATTTAGAGCAGCAGAGTTCTACTTATCAGGAAACACACATAACAGGTGAAAAGAGGAGCTGCTTTTAGCTAGAAGCACAGAAAACAACCAGATTCTTAAAAGAATCAGTAAGCCATGTATAGTGCCTCTTCCTTGGAACCATGCTAGGCTCATTTGTTGCTACAATGGCTTATGGGATCCCTGTAATGCTTGCATAGCAAGCTGTCTTCTGTCACAGAAACTGCCCTGAGCTAATGTGAGCCGGGTCTATGACATGCCATCATGATCAGGATTTCATGTTCTTTTCAGGACAATCAGTTAACTCAGAACTTGGATAGGTCCTTAGGTGACTTTCATCTGGAGCAATTTCAAAAATGGCATATTTCAATCTCTTTCTTCATGTGACGCATCTAGATTTTTATGAGTTTTAATATCCCCTTCTTGAAGTACATGTATGCTATGTATATATGTATAATACATAATACAGTATATATGCCTCTTTCTTTTGGTGTATCCACTCCTAGCATGGCAAATGACCAGATTTCTACCTGACCAAGTTGCCTAGTATTGAAGAAAAAAATTTTTAAATGCCATATGTATCAGTGCATATTTATGGTATTTCATGTGGACACATTTCATGATGTGTCTCCCGTGATGTGGAACCTGGAAGTGCCACAGGTGTGTATCTCTGTGAAACATTTCCTTCCTACCCTGGGATTCCTATTGTAGACCAAGCTCTTGCTTTGCTGTGATTTGTTAAAATAAAACAGAGTGTGTTAGTAATGTTTATGCATGCCCAGAGCATAAACATTAAAAACACGCAAATATCATCCTAGAAGTCGCTGAAAACTGGCTGTAACCCCAGGTCTTTGTGTAACTTAAGATCTTCTACAGCATGAAAGAGCTGAGCTAATAGAAATCCAAGGCCAAAGAACAGCATAAATGTGGTCCAATTAGCAATAAACTGTGTGGCTGGATGTGACTGTGTGTTTGTTAAGGCAAGGAATGTCTGTAACAACAAACAACTGTCATATATCCTGGTACTGGCAAGAAGAAAGCAAGGTGCAACCAAAAGTAATTGACTGAGACAGATAAATCCAAGAAAGGTTTTGGGAGACAGATTTGTGGCTCAAAACAGGCTGTGGCTGTTAACAAAGATATCAGATTGCAAGATAACATTTTTATAGTATGGCATCAGGTGAAATAGATGAAAATCAAGTTCTAATAATCATTCTGGTGCTATCAGTGCAGTCTTGTGTTCCCACTCTCCACTTCTGCTTGTCTTTCTATTCACTGTCTAGACTAGGCTGAGCTCTGAGTCCCTGTATGTGTGTGTGAAGTGCCTGCAACAACTAGATTCTGTTTTCAGACAGTGGTCCTATGAGTGAGTTAGTGCAATCTAAATTATTAATAATTCAATTAATATTGCATAACTAAGTATACACTTTCAACACGATGCTTCCTGTCTATAAGGCTTTCAAGAAATAGTATCCCCAGCTTCCTGAGGAACAAATGTGAGATAAGCTGGTTTGCTCAGTGTAGCGTAAGAAATCAACCAGAGAAACTGACTCCCAGCACTATTTTGTGAGTGGCAAGAGGCACAGATGTACTTTTCAGAAGGCACTGCTTTTTGTATGTTCCTTCGTAGACAAGACTGCTTTAATTTTGATAGAGTCTAAAAAGAGCTAGTAAGTTTCTACTTTTTTCTGCTCTTCAAGTAATGGAAATAGTATTTGTTGGACTAAATATTGCTGAACCATTGACCATCTTCCACTACTGTATTGAAGATTATGATAATGACTGGAGAATTATGTATTTTAAAGTATTATTTGATAAGAAAATGCTTGTAGGGGATTTTTAATCACCTGAAAAAATTGATACTATGAGGTACAGGAAAATAAAACCGCTCTAGTGAGTTCCTTCCTTCCAGAATCTCTCACTCTCATATTTGGATGTCAGTTTCAGGAGGAAAAGGCAGTTATTGTAGATGACAAAAGGTGTTATTATTAAACATATATTTTTATCACCCCAGAATTCCAAATTCTGTTTGTAAACTGTTATATCTGTAACTGCTAGGTGCTTATCATTGTAGAGATCAAATAAAGAAGGCCCTGAATAGTTTCAAGCTACTAGAGTTTGCTTGATGATTTCTTAAATTATTATTTATGATGCATGTATGTCTTCCTGTCATCAATTGATGTCTATATAAATGGAACCTGCAAATGGAAAGTGTGAAGAAAGAAGGGCAAAGCATTCTCAGCTCAATAAGCACATTGACAGGGGAGAAGGAATAAGAGTAAAGTATTCATGTTTTCATATACAATTTTCAGTCTTTTTTTTTTTTTTTATGAAGTGTTATACTGATTAGGCAACAAAAGCAGTACTATTTTATATGCAATGAGAAAGACAGGATGTTACTTTTTTCCCAGTGCTTTGGCCCTAGTCTTCAGAATGCTGTTAATTATTGAGACCTGAATTACTCATAATTTTCAGCTAAAAAGCAGGAAATTATGTGTTTGCTCAGCGTAAGAATTCCATTGTTTCAATAGCAACTAATGATAGACTTTTTTCAATTAGCAAATTCAAGAAGTAATAGATATTTAAAGTCAACAGTTTACTTCTTTTTCCATGTGAAAGGACTTAATACTTCAAACAAAGTAGATACACAGAAAATGATGTGCAATGTGTTTGCATTACACACCCTGACTTCAGATAGTGAAAATCACATAAAGACAACTGCAACTTAAAATTTTATTTTCCCTGTCCACATTTTATATGATTGCTCTTGTAATTCTATGTTATTTTTTCAGAAAATGATTAGTCTTGACATAGATTCTGGTCTCTGTACCAAAATGATGCAGAAAACTGAAAGACTGGGTAGGGGAACTATTTCCTTGTTTTCCAGTTCCTCTATTTTTATATACTTCTGGCAGATAGAACAGGGCAGGAGGGCACTCTGCTGGTGATTAAATAGGGGAGGTTACATGTAAGGGTGAAAATGTTTGCAGACCTGCTAGTGTTGGTCAAAAGTCTCAGTGGTACACTGTTCTTGGAGAACTTCCTGTGAATAGAAAGATCTGGAAGCAGATGCTGAAATTGTTACCTGAAAATAATTGGAGGAAGCTACTGGATTCTTTTGTAGGTTTTTTTGGTTTCGTTTTTTTGGTTGGTTGGTTGGTTGGCTTTTTGGGTTTGATTTGGGGTTGTGGTTTTTTTTGTTGTTTTTGGAGGGGGGAGTTTAATGTATCCTATAAAGAAATCTTAAATGTTGTTTCAATATCATCATATTCATATATCATCATATATTCATATTCTAGGTCTTGTATCTCTTTGCCATAAGAAATCCTGAGGCAAAGCTTTTGTTTGAGAACAGTCCTCTAAACCACTGTCATCATATCAAATATGTCTTCCAGTTATATTTTTTGATAACTTTTGGGAATTAACTGAGGTTGGAGAAAGAGATTGCTGTAATTGATACTTATTATTTGTAAAAAGTGACATTTATATTGCTATTGTGTGTATTTATCTCAGAATGAAACGTAGGTCATGGTAAAGAGAAAAAATCTAAACCTCAGTTAACCACAGAAATGTATGTGGAGTGGGAATTAAAAATGATGGGAACAACCCCATTCAGAATGTGTCTCGTTGTTGTTGCCATTAAATCTTATGTGTCAAGTGAGGAATTTCAGAGCATGTGGCAGTAAGCTGTTGAACTCCCAGGAGACTAGCTGTTTCAGTAGCTCAGACTGCTGGAAATGCAAAGATTTGTGATATTCCTGACTGTAGATGAAACTACTGGTGAAACTTCTGGATGCAGTTCTGGCAGACCAGTGTTGACCAGGTCTGCAACTAAGGACAAGATGGTCCTTGCCTGGAGGAAGAAAGTAAACAGCCATAGTGACCAGCTGCTTTGAGGTACTAGTCCAAGGAGGAAGGAGAGTTGCTGCTGAGCCAGGATAATTTAGTTTCCCAGTTAGGAGACAGTAGCAGTGGGACAAGAGCTACCTGAGGGTTGTTTTAATCACCTGTTTTTGCCAAATGGAACTAATTTGCCTCAGGCATAGCAGAATAGCAGCCTAATTATATCAAGACTATAAACAGAATGGTACTAAGGAGGCTGTTCTCAATTTTGAGTGATAGATGCAGTCTAATAATCAGAGTATGCTAGTGATTCAACAAGACATTATAAAGATGGTGATGACGCAGTGTTTACTAAAATGTCTTCTAGTTAAAAATATTAAAAACAAAATATAAATTATAGAGAACTTTAAAGTTACACTATATTATTGTAGTCTTATTTCTTCAGGTAATGTGTTCTACAAGATACTCTCAAAAGTAAAATGGCTTTACAAGTCTCTCTCCTTTTTACTCTGTATATATATACTTCATGATAGAGTGTGTCTGCTGCCTTGCATCAAACCCAGTAGCTATCTTTGTGCACATCGCTTAAGAGACCATGGAAATCCTGCTTAAAACACAAGTGACAGTTGCCTTTGGAATTTGAAGACTTTTTTTTGCAGTTGATCATCTTTGTTAGCTCTCCTGCAGTGTGACAGGAACCCTCACTCATGTAGCTCTGCACTGTGTCTGTCTGCCCAGCCGTGTTTGGCAGACATGAAGATGCATCTGCACCATCACAGAAAGGTTGGAGAAAAAATCATCAGGAGTGGACTATCCCCTATCCTGTACACATCAAAAAACATTATTATTTGTGCTCCTAGCAAAACATCAACTGTATATTGCCAGAATTGTGCCTGCTGTGTTCACTTCATAGGAGAGTATATCGCAATCTGCAAAGTAGAGCAGCAGAGCTACGATAATCCATTGTGATTGTTGCTCATATAAAAGTTATTTAATTTTTATTTAATCCCTCCCCTGTGCTCACCTTCATCTTTGTCAGTGAACCTAACTATAACAGTGCTTAAAATCCCAGATTTGTTTGGAGATTTCTTTATTTTGCACTCTAATCAGTTGATGGGTTGAACACTTGATTTTTTTTCTAAAGGAGATTAATTTAGCTGAACCCCTCCAAGTCTAACAGAAACACCACCCCTGGTGAAAGCTGGTGAAAAAACTGCATAGAAGTAATTTTCCCATGGAAATAACACTGTTCAATTTCTATCTGAACAGTGGAACAGTCAAATACTGCAGTTTGAAAGGGTTACCCTTGGCAGCAAAAGCAGGGCAAACGTATAGTTTGTCAGACTATAAGCCAGTTAGCAATTAAAGGCAAACTGGGGTACATAGGGAATATTAGATGATTCATCAAATAAATCTGACTACCAAAATAGTTCTCAGCTCTTCCTGTTACCAAATAAACAAGGAAACTGAAACAGTGTTTCAGGGAATATAATCAGAGCATCTAGTTTTATTCAAAAGCAGAAAAATTATCAGAAATAGAAAAGGTTGAATGTAAGTACCCAGTGCACATATCTAATTTGCAATTCTGAACATTTGTTTAAGTTTTATAGAACAGAAGGAGGAAAAAGACAGGACGAATGTTATGTTAAACTTGCAGAAAAAAGCTAAATAGCACTAAACATAAATTTTCTTTAAGGATACTTTTAAATATGGCCTTTCTCTGTTTAAAGGTAAACTAGCAAATAGTTTTCAAAGTAACTGAAATTTTAGTCATGAAGAGCACAGATGTATCTTCAGAAAATGATTTACCTGATTTAGAAATGCCCTCACCTAAAGAGACTTTTCTTTCATGCGGGAGAATTATATTGACCTAATAAGAGTATTTAAGATTGTTTATAAATCTTGGCTTCTGACTGATACGCTAAGCACAAGCTCTTATGTGCCAAGCTGCTTGAGCCATGGATTTTAAATTTATTTTACATACAACTCTCTTACCAACAGAATGTAAAAGAGAAACAACCAGAGCCCAAGCTGCATTCAGTCCTTTAGCTTTTTGCAGAGCAAAACAGACCACTGATCTGCTATTTATTTTTGTGTGTGAAAAGTTAAAACCTGCAATGTGACCTATGAAAGACATTTGGGTGCCTGTTGCCTTATTTAAAGAAGCACTGATAATGCAGCATACTTATAATTTTTCTTTGATGTTTCATAGGAGTAACGTTGTGGTTCTTTCATATGCTTTAAGCAGATGATTCTGTTTGCTGCCCATTTACAAAACCCTGATTCATATTTAACTACACAGACTCACAGTCACTGGTGAGAGCCTTGCCTCTGTCTGGACTGAAGGTTACAGTTATTGAGGGTTGTAGACTGAAGGTCTGTATTTATTACCTTAGGGAATATCTACTGTTCAAAATCAGATGTAACTAACATCACACCATAGCCACCAGTCTGTTTCAAGGAAGTTATGTTCTCCTCTACACAAATATATACAGGGATGAAGGTATGTTTGTAGGTAGGTACCCATCTTTCCAGAGAAAAACTTCATCACTGTCATGCATGAACTCTGCCCTTTTTGCTGGTTTGGTTGTCCTGTCATTACATATTGCCAGCATTGGTCTGGTGTTCTATGTGCAGCCCAGGTCTGCACAGCTGTGCCTGTGTGTGTGTGTTTGTTTTTCATTGAGTATGATGGAAGCTGCTGATAGCTGAGGCAGCATCTCTGGCAGACAACATTTGTTCTTTATAGCCTTTCACATGTGATAAAATCACAGCACATTTACATACCTCTGGCCTAATGATTTCAATATGAAATATGAAAGAGGCTGAAATGAAAGTTGAGAATCCTGAAAGGAGGCTCAGAGACAAAAAAACCCCCTGCGCATTAGGGACGATACAGTGTTGGCTTTCTGCTCTTGTAGTCTGCCATCCTCCATGGCACTCATTAGCTAAAGCTTTGCTTTCTGGCCTATTAGGTATTCAGTGGAGCCTGCTGAGCCACCAGGAAATGGTGCAAGGGGTGACCAGGGACCACTGACTACAGGTAGTGTTCAGCCAGCTGTGGACTGCCCATGTTGCCAGCTTAGAGGCTGACGAAAGTTAGAAAACAGCAGAACAAATACAGCGAGCAATAAATGAAAAGAGGTGGTAGATAGTTTAACTCGTAAAAACTAGTAAGGGGAAAGCAAGAGAGATGCTGAGAATGTTTTAGGAAAAGATGAGGCATAGTCTGTTATAGGTAAGGGAATGAATGAAAACCAGGATGAGGGGGAAAAGTTAGCAAAAAATGTATTAAGAAGAAGTCTAACTGCTTAAGGTTACTTTGTTATAGAGTGTATCAAGTAGCATCCCATTCCACTTACTTTAAACTGCAGAAATGTGTCAATTGGAAATGATCAAGGAAAAGTTACTTATATTCAAACAATTTCCTTCAAACTTATGAGTCAAGATGGTGTTGGTTGAGATTAAACTTTGTAGCAATGTTTTGACACGTTTGTTCTGAAAAAGCTAGAGATACTCCGAGTAAGGGTTCATATTTGTTTCCCTGTGTGTGTTACATGTTTCATTACAGTTTAATGGATTAGCATGAATAATTCCCTATGGCAGTAAATTATCATGCTGTCTAGGGAAAGTATTTGTTTCCCTCCTTTCAAATGATGTATTTGTCACCTGCTAAAACTAATTAGTGCATCTTAATAGCTGAAAGAATTTATGAAATCCAAGATTGTATTTATAGTATTGCTTAATCACTCTGGCAGACTGAGGGCTTCAGGAAAGCATTTGTATTTGGAAAAGCATTTAGATAAAATTCATGCCATTTTGAGGCTTAGATTCATGAAGACAGAACTATTGAATTTGGGTATGTATCAAGCTGTCAAATCAAAAATCCAAGTAACTGTCTTTGAGAGTTGTTTTTGACTCAACAGAATTTTTTTATTTTTGCTTTTAAGGAAAAGCTGCAAGCCCATGTGTTGTGCCAAAGATGTGATGAGAAAGTAAACTGTATGTCTGATATGTGGAACAACAGCCTCCCTCCACATGTCCTCTGAATTTTCACTGTAGGTGGAAACTTGTCTCAACAGGGAGATTCCAACCCAGTGTTTGTGTGATGGCTTAGCAGTGTCACAGTGGGAGAAGTCAGAGCTGAAATACCAGAACCATAGGGCATGGAGTGGCTGCAACACCCATATGTTTCACTGGGAACTGAGATCATTAACATTTTCCAGACCAGGAGCTCTAGGATAACAAAAGCAGTGACCTTCCAACTAATGTCCAGTATTATTTAGTGTTCATATCAACAGTACATACTGCACAAAGTTGACCCTTACATTTTATGAGAATCATAATTACTGTTACTGAACCAGAGCAAAATTCAGCTAATGCTCTCACTTTGACTGCACAGAGCTTTCTGAAGTCTGTGCCAGAGGTAGTTAAAGAATGGTTCAAACAGACATTTCTAAGGCCTTGGAAATATCTGTGGGAAATAAGCTGTTGAGTTTTCTTTACTGCTATAATGTATTCAAAGTGACACTACTAAAAATGGGTTCATCTTTATGGTCCTGTAGACCAATGGAGGTATTCACAATTTGCAACCACTGATTGCACAATTGTTGGCATCACTTCTCCCCTTACAGTTGCTTTGCAGAAAGCCATATAATATTATGTGAAGGCTTCTAATATCTATGTTTCATGTGGAAAAAGCCTCTGAAGAGACTGAGAATGAATGAGAAGGATAAGCTATGTACTTGAGATGTACAAAAAGAAGCAATTTTCGCATACTGCTTTATGTAACCAAGTTGAAAAGACAATTGAAGTTGCTGGAAAAGAAATCAGCAGTAAAAATGAAATCACTGACTTCCAGTGGTCTTGATTTTAATTTGACTTAATGGTTTTTACTCAGATGTACTGAAACACTACAGATGTCTAAAATTGGTCTTCTGCAATGATTGTTAATTTATATTTTGCTGTTTAAGGCCTGCTCCTTTGATTAGCTGTAGTTTTGAAGGCATTTTTTAATCAAAAAAAAAAAAAAGGAAAGAAAAAAGAGATTGCTTATTCACTAAGATGCTTAAGCATTTGAAATAGACCAGCACTCACATTTTGCATGTTCCTTTTTAGCTATCACAGTTTGGGTAAAAAAAAAAAAAAAAAAAAAAAAGAAAAAAAGCACAACAACAAAAATGGACACTGGCATCCTATATCTGCATGTGCAGTAGTAAATCTATCTTTGCAAGGCTGACCAATTCAGCCTTCCAAGGCTAGTTATACATCTGTTCGATCAATACTAATCTTTCATAATGGAATTAGGTTTTCTAGCAGTGCACTCAATAGTCTCCATTAATTAGTGTATTTTGAAGCTTTTAAAAGCCTAACTAGGTTTTAAAAACCTAGTATCTTCATTTAGGTTTTCAGTTATGTATTACTTTTCTTCCCAGTTCCTCTTAATTTTTCTTCAACTCTAACATAACTTCCATGTCTCACAATAACTTTCTTCCTTTATAGTGGAGTTTCTTTTAAGTAGTCTTGTGACATAGGGAGAGGAAGATGAATGTGAAAGATAAAAGTGCTTACAGCTTATCCCCACTATTTTCTAATTTAGGTAGCTCAGGGTGGAGGTTCCTGTTCACAGGCTGGGCAATCACACTAGTTATTTTGTCAGTGGTAAACTGTAGCTCAGATCTCCATTGGAGCTAGAAAAGCAACAAACATGAGTTTTTGCTCATGACAATTTATTTTACAAGCTTGAAGCTGGTACTGCATGGTTCAGATACACATCCTGCTGACTGTGCATTGGAAGCAAAATTGCCAATATTATTTCTTAGCTTCTTTTCTCAAAAGGCCAGCACTCCCACCTATAATAGACTTTACATTTTGTGGTGAAAATTTTAGCCATCAGCAGAGCAGTCTGAAGAGAGGGACATGACCTTTTTTTAGTGTTTGAGATTGTTAAAAAAGTAGCAGGACTGTGTTACATGAGCTGCAGTGAGGTCATGAGGTACTTAAGATAAACTGGAGATTAGTAAATTGCAGTAAGTTGCTGAAATTTTTCTTTACATAACTTTGTAAAGGCACCACTAAAATAAACTTTTCCTGTAAGAGACACCTTTGTTATGATTTCAGATCTTAAAGCAGCAGATCATGTCCCTGTAATTGCATTAGTGACAGTTTTTTCAGAAAATCATTTGAAGTACAGTTCATTTGTAGGAAAATAAATTGATGTGTCCTTTGGCTTGTTAGATTATTGTAGGTTGGAGGACACTGATGGAGGGAAATAAAGGGAAGTGGGAAGGACTTGGTATCCATTAAAGTCTTGTGTGCTGTTGAATTAATCTTAATGCACAGTGTAAGACAATTGAACTCATTTATCTAAATGTGCATAGCGAGTAGAAATATCAGATAAGGACTAAGCATTGTGATTTCACCCAATTTGCTAGGCAGAGGTAAACTATATGAGGTCTGATGATATTACTTCATTTTCAGAAAAGCATCAGATACCTTCCTTTTGAGCATGTGAGGCAGCTCCTGTGACCAGCAGCCATGAGAGCACAAGGGTCCGTTGTGCAGCTGTACATGACATGAAATTGAGTAGAAAGAAACAGGATAGAAAGCATCCCATACAACTGGAAAAAAAGTCTTATTCTCTGGCAGTGTTGTGAGTTAGCTGTAACAGCTGTAAAATATCTACTACAGCATACTGATTTTCCACAAAATTTCTATTTGAAGTCTGTGGCTTTCTAGAGGACCACCATAGAAGGATAGCTTTGGACAAATTCTTTCTTGACTTGTTTGTTTGTTTCTTTGTTTCTGTTGTTGTTTGCTGCTTATTATATGCTGCTTTTAAAATGTTAAGGGAAAGAAACTTAATTTTAAGGATACTTCCATGATTTCTGGAAAACTCCATAATAGCTAATTTGGAATGTTTTGGTAGTACTAGTAACATAGGTGTATAATAAGCTGAACTAAAACTTCTGAACTAAAGCATCCCAAATGTTTTGCTGCTTGAAATATTGAACCAGGTTTGATAAAAGATTTGCATTTTTTTTTCATAATCCTAAGCCAAGAAAGTTGATTTCTGTTCCAAAAATAGTTACAGACACATGGTGTTCAAGTTGTCCTCTTGCAGGATTCACCACTTTTCCCTTGGGGTCTTTCTGTCAATGTGTTGACAGTGTGATAATGTGTCTACTGCACATCATGGAAGTGAGAGCCCAGAAATCACGGAACAGAGGGACAGTCTTTACACATGTAGAGTCCATGGGGAAAAAGATGTTTACTCCATCATTAAATAAGCAATGAAGGCTTAAAAATAACCTTCAGTTTTCTCCCTTGACACAACTACAAAAGTTTAATTAATTTCTGGTTGCAGTTAGAATAAATGCAATATAGCTTTCCCCCCCCCAAGCCAGTTACCTGAAAGGCCCTGCACAAAGGCTCTATAAATCGTTCATATTGTAACTCAAGCCTGGAAGACTTAATACAGCAGGAAGAACATTGTATGTTTGGTTGCAAAGAAAATTAATTTTTCAAGATATTAAGCCTGTCTGGGCAAATAGTTGTGTCTTGTGTGTTTTGGATCAAATTCACCTTTCATGTAAGCACACAAATCTCACTTCAGTTGAGAGAGATTGAAACTGAATTTGACTCACTGTGTTTAGATCCAGATGCCAATCATTTATACATTTAATCACAAAAGAAAATCTTAGATTGAAGGCTTAGGATAACTTTTCAGTGTTTTGATTGATACTAATTGCAGGGCTGTGTTTGTCTTGAAAACTAGAATGAGTAGTAACCAGCTTCTACATGTTTTCTAATTATTAGTGAATTACCTAAGTTTTTTAAACTTTTCATGTTGTGCTTAGATTCAAATCATTATATGGAATACTTTTAGCATGCAGTAAAGTGGATAACTAGTATCACAGAACAAATAGCTGTAGAATGTAGCTGAAGCTATGGTCTGAAGCTGTCCTGATTAATTAATAAATATGAACTTAAGGTTTTTAAAAAACTGAAATATGTCAAATGTCAAGAAATGGTAGAATCTTTACTGCCTTGTGCACTAAAATCTATGTTAATGTTAATGTTTTGGGAATACATAGTTGGGTCATCTATGGTTAAATTTGAATGCATACGTAAATATGTAAAACCCCCCAAAGTTCCATGATGTTCACTTGCACTGTATGTATTTCCATTTGGTAATAGTCTGACAATGATTTGCTACTAGGAAATTCCTTCTCAGGCTTTAAGTAAATGTTTGTGGGTGGGGATGAGTCAGTGATAGATTTTTCTATGTTTGGAGATGGCACGTCTTGAAGAATTTATATTAAATATAGTCACCTTACTACTTTCCATGCCACTTGCACCTGTACTATTGCATTTTACAGTCCTTCAAAATGTCAGGACTGTAGATATTTATTTGAAATAGTATTTTTCAAGCTGTGGGTTATAGTCACTGGAGACTTCAATGAAGGTCATGTTGATTTAAGTCTTAAAAGAAGTCCTTTTAATTTTTTTTTTTTTTAATGTTGACTTATTGCTAACTGTAGTTGAGCTCCTTCAAATAAAATAATAAAAATCTACATGATTGGCTGCAAATTCCTGAGATAGATATGGCATTGATAGCTACCTTTGATTTCTGACAGCAGCTGAAGTCTAACGTAGGGTTGTGGTATAACAACTGCAGACAGTAATCACAGCCTTGATCCTCCACCTCTCTGTGCCATAAATACCCCATATAAAATTTAATCACAGGGTCTTAGCCTGTTGAATTTGATAACAGGATGATCTTCCTGATGACACAAACAGTTAAACCAAGCAGCAACAGCCCTTACAGAGGCATGGAAAATGTGCCTTCTGAATACTGACAAAATATTTCAGAGTGAAACAATGTGCTTTGTATTATCAAGTACTGCTAGTCAAAATTTTTTAACTTATATCAGCTTCAAGATTCTTCATTTTAGAAAATGTTTGGTGGGGGGTTTGCAGAGGGGTGGAGGGGTGTTAACTCTTTACTTTTTAATAGCAGTTTATGGGATTCTTTTCTAACAGAATAAATCTGTAAGTGTCCAAACACTCATAAAATCCCACTCAGTTATAACAAAGCTAAATATGTATAAGTAGGGACATTCTTTTTCAAATTTGTGATATTTGCTCTTTTTCATTGTTTGCTTTTTGCATTCATTTAACTAAGGATAATAAGTGGTCTATGCTTAATTTTACAACTCGGGCGTCTGAGGCTTACAGTGAACACTGGTAGACTTATATCTGCACAGAAAAGGATTAAGTTACTTAAACTGTTTAAAAATCTGCAAGGTATGGGATTTAAGTACAGTGTAACTACCACTAGAAGTGATAAATGTTAAATTAATGATAGCAGAGTAGATTTATAATTATGGAGGGAGGACATGTACATTTAATCTTTTCTTGCCTATGAAAAGGTTCAGATTAAACAAAAACCCATCGCACTGCTGGGGGAATTGTTCTTTCTCCATTGTTGCAATAAAAGAGATGTTGAATTTATGGGTAGTAGTAAGAGAGAAATCTGCACAGACTTGCTTGAAAGTATACCATGGGACACAATTTTCTTTTAAAAGATTCATAGATAGATTATTTTTCTGTGATACTGGCACAGGGAAAATGCTTTAGAAAACCATAAATGAAACTTCCAAACTCAAAAATCTACTCTGGCTCAGTTTGGAAAGCTCATAGCAGTGGCAAGAGGTTTCAAGTATTAGGTAGCCTTTTGGTTGCAGCTAAGAAAGGACTTTAGGAAAGGCACTTAGGAAAGAGTCACTTCTAAATGCAGTTGTTAAAAGAGAGGGTGGAAGTAGGTTTTATTGTTGTGGTTTTCATTGTGTTATGCAGAACAGAATTATTCCCCTGAAAAAGCAGCTGTGGAGTGCATGTGAAGTGGTAACCCAGTATTTCCTGGGTCATTTTAAAAGAAAATACAGAATTTGTTTGCTTTCCTTTCTGTAGATGGACTCCATCTCATCTTATCAGGAAAGTGTTCTGGGCAATGCTCTGCTTTTGTGCTTTGAGCCAAACAATTTTTACCCTGGAAGATCCCTCTGGCACATGTATTGATTTGTCTTTTTTTCAGGTATTGGCAACTATTATAAACAGAACCTATTCTGTACTTAGAGAACTAACCCTTTCCCAAGCTGTTGTTACAGGGAAAGTCTGCTTGATGGTGGTCTCCAAAAATGCTTGATTTAGTGTCTTCAGCTGTACTAGCTAAAATGTTGATATTACAATACTTGCTTTGTGGTAAAAATGTCAAGATTGCATTAAAAAGCAAAACTGAGAACAAATTTTTCTCATTGCAAATGTACATTACTAAATAACAAGTCTGTTAGGCATATATCTTTGTAAAATATCCTCTTTTCTTTGTTTCTCTATACTTTCCCACGATATTTGAAGTCTTAGACGTTAATGGGGATGCTGTAGGGGAAATGGAGTAATAACAATCTAAATGAAATATTCAGAAACTTAAGATGTGTTAGTTTTCAACTCCTGTGACATCCTTTCATTTTTTATTCTGTGTTGTTAACTCTTGTGACTTTTTTCCCTATAAAAAATAATTTTACCATCTTTTAGCTAGCTAGCTGTCTGCATATGAATATAATATAGCAAGCCAGGTGACCTAGATCCATACAGCGTTGCCATACAGAATAAGGCAATAGACTTACTCTTCATTAAATGTCTCTTGTCAGAAAGAGACATTTAAAACAAAGGGCAGCTCAGATCTGAGGTTGTAGCTTCCAGGTTTTAGACTTACTAAGTCCTTTGGGTATGGAGTTTTTAGAGGTGTCTTAATTTTTTTATTATGTATGATATAGACAAAGGAAATACAGCTTGTATTATAGAATACAGCTATCTGTGCTGAAAAGGAAGCCTAAATCAAAGAATACTGTGAAGCACTTTTCAGCATCACAGTTAGCATTTTACATACCCTTTATTTGGACAAGCAAACTCTGCAGCAGCACTCATTCTCTTACGAACTGCAATTTAGTGAAAACAGACACATAAAATTCCAGTCTTGATTAAGTGATTTCATGAGAAAATAACGCAGAGTTGAGCATTTTTCACAAGCAGACCTTGTGCTTCTGAGGCTTACAGTGTGATTTTCATAAATGCAAGCTTCTGACTCTTCCTTACCTTTAGCATTTTGCAGACATGGACAAACAGAAAATACTGACACTTGGGAGAATCCATGGGGAACTTTAACAGGGAACCATTTAGATTTATTCCTTTTGGTGAAGGACCCAGCTTTTAGTGGTTGATCTGAAATGACTGCTTCAAAACATATTACACCGAGAGCCATGATGCTGAATTATTGGTGTCTGAGTTTAATCTTGCACATTTCCTTTGCTATGAAGTCTTTGAAAAGTATAACATGAAGATCAGTAATTAAAGAATAGGAGTCTTGCAAGGTGTTGCAGTGCAGATGCTTACTGCAGATGAGTGATTTGCTTTCTAGTAACATTCAAGTGTGAACACAGAGAATAGAAGGTCTGTATCAGATTTGTGGTTGTAATGAGAAGTTTCCAATTCCTGGAAATGGAAATCAGCCACCTTCATGGGCACCATCCCCATAGCCATCTCCCAATGTCTCCAAGACCTGGAGGAGCAGAGAAAACCCAATTCAGTTATGCTCCTCTCAGATCTCCTTTCTTTACTGCCACTGTTGATTTGGGGTTTCTGATCTGATGTGCCTGTTCTAATGCGGAAACCTGTGCCCTTGGAGCAGTGACCTTCCCAAACTGTCAATGAGTTCTTGTGTTTTCTCTGTGCGTAATTATGATCTGACAAGTGCACTTTGAAACCTCAGAGATGGAGGGTTTGTATTACTTTTTGTCTTTTGAAAAGGTGTAAAATCGCTGCAGAAACATTAAAGAGAAAAAGAGAGTAGCATTCCCAGTTGTGTTCCAGTGCAGTCTTTCAGATTGCTAAGGAATCAGGTTTCCCTCCATATCAGTAGCCACTCTGGCTTGACCTGTCAATTCTGTCTGCAGACTTTTCAAGCAGATGTGGCTGATTTGAGCCTCATTCATGGTGTGAATCTGTAAATTCCGCAAGCTGGATGAGATGAACTAGATTTTAGTTGTCATATCTCCTGTTGCAGACCCTCTTCTGGAGATGAAGTAGCAGACAGATTAGTGCTGTTAATGACATGTTAATACATGAGTGTTGCCTGCCAAGGCCTGAGGGAGTGACATTAGAAAGCACTAAATGCAGTAAATGAAGTCTGATATAGAATGTATTTCCAGCATTGACATAAAAGCAGACAAGTTCAGGCCCAAATTTGCTTCTGCATTTCAGTGATGCTATACCACTGATTTCCATGGCTTTGCCTATCAGAAACAATAGTGAAGTTTGGCCAAATGCAATCCTCATCTAATGTTTCTCAAAAGATGAAACTAAAATTCGGGTCCTCTTGCATTTCCATATGAAATCCACTTAAGTCATCTCTACTACAGTGTTTCTTTCCTCTCTTGTATTTGTCTAAAAATAGTGGAAAACATCAATAGTTTCTACTACAACCTTTTTGTTATTACTTCCAGTTTTACTTGGTGTGAAGTGTCTCATTTATGAAATACAGGCTAAACTGTTCTTAGGGTATGAACTTCTAAACTGGTAAACCTACCTTGCCATAACAAGTTGTCTTATTTGGAAGTATTGTGAATAAGGTAAGCATAGCAGAGGTTGACAACAGCAATAGTAACTAATTAAGTATATTTACTAATTTTTTCCTTTGAAGCTGGTACTGGGCAGCTTTCACGCTTAGCAGCTCCTCGGAGTGCTGCAGCCAGGGGGGTGGTTGCAGGCTATACCTGTGGAACACAGCCACACAGCAGCCTCAAACCTCCCTGCATACCTGGCTAGAGCTCTGTGCTAGAGAACAATCAGAGGTATCCCTGCGTAACTCTGATCTGAGCCTTTCCTCACTGCCCTTGGAGCTCAGCAATAATTCTTCTGCTTGGCAAAAATAGGAGCTGTTTTGTCACAACTCTCATAGAAGCAGAGGTATTTTTCCAGGTGTTTTTAATGCAGTTGCTTCTGGTGAGTTATTTTCTTTCATTTAATCCTCTTTTCCAAATCTTACTAAGAATTAGGTTTTTCTCTTTAAGCAAGAATTTCCAGTGTACAGACAGTGTAGTAAAATTAACACAAACTGTTACTTTTAATTGAGTTTTAAATTATCGTTCCTTGAGAAGTCAAGAGGAAAAATTAATGAAGCAGACATCTTCATTTACAATCTAAAATTTTCTAAGTAATCTTTTAATAAATTGGTCTTGCATGAGTAACTAATATTCTTTTATGAGTTACTAACATTCTATAAGCTTTTATAATCTCTCTTAATATTCCTGCTCAACTGAAAATAATATTGTCACATTAAAAAGCTAATTACGGGAAACAATCAAACTTAAAATAAAAATTTTAAGTGTTCCATAGCATTTTTTTCTGATTTTCTTTTTCCTTTTCTGATCAGAAAGAGGAAATAGTGACAGATTTTGGTCATACATTTAATAAGGTGTTCTTGATGGTGGTCTTAATTTATTCTTTTTAAAAATTAAACCAATCTGAGAGAGGGTCTTTAGAATCAACATAGTTTCTAAGTTTGCTGAACCAGAGGTATCTCTGTAAGTTAGAAAACTGCCGTCTTAAAATATGTAAGGTAAAAGCCCTGTAATAATATCACCATTAGTAGATCAGTGGAAACTTACTATTATTTCACTCAATGTTATTTTCTTGTGTGAGAGAGCAAAAATTAAAGAAACTAATCCACTTCACTGAACAGCATTTAGCAGAGCTCAGAGGCTTCAATTAACCACTGTTTAATAAAGGTACTAATCTCTATTAAATGAAATCCTTCAAGGGTTCACTCTGAAACAAAGCATAAGTAGTAATCAGAAAGTCCTGATCGAGGGGCCTGCTGGGGCAAATAGCTGGAATGTGCTGTGTAATCAAATTCTAGAAGATTTAAACAACAAAAAAAAGAAAAAAGGGGAAATTTCTCAACCCTTTTTAAAGTAAAAGGTGATTGGGTTGTTTTTCTCCTGGTCACTAGATTTTAATATTCAGCATAGTCAAAAAAAGAATACTACATTGAAGTCTTTATTTCAAAGTCAAGTCAAAACAAGAAAAGTAATTTAAAACCGCTTACATGCCCTCCTTGTGAGTGACCCTCATCATACAACTTTGCAAATAATAAGATCTGCTTCTTAACAGTTTTTTTTCCTTATCTATACTATGAGAATTCATAAAAATCAGAAACTCTAATTAATCACAAATTACATGTTTCATTCCTTCCAGAATCCTCTAGAACATTGCAAGCTGCATTCAACATAGAGCACTGGGGAGCAGCAGGGATTTTTTTCCTCAGTCACATGTATTTGAGTGTATAGAATTGAATAACCTTGTAGAGTTCGAGTTTATTACTATAACACTGCACTGTCTTTTAACAGACAATATTTGATTGGTATTAATTTAATGAAAGACCCGTAACACCTTGCTTTCCAAAGTGTTTCCATCTCAAGGAATAATGTTCTTCAGATATGCTTGTGTTCTGATTTCTGTCATTGCAAATCTTAGAGTAAGTCTCACAGAATGAAAAAGTGAAAAAAACCACCCCAAACCACCTCAGCAAAACAACTCCCAAAAAAACCCAAAGGAATTCTCTATTGTAAGATTTCACATGAATTGCTCTGTGACCAGGAATTCAAATTCCAGCTCTGTTATCAGATGAGCATAATGGCCATTTTGGCAGTCTTGTGTAACCCTTCAGCAACCCCTACCAACTTCATGGGATAACAGGATGAAAATTGTACTTCCAGTGCCAGTGGTGTTAACATTTTACACTACATGATCTAAGCCATGTCTCACACCGCAGCTCTCTTTCTCTTGTATACCCTTCCAAGTAGGAAGCATCGGCTGTGACTACCCAGACTGACCAACTGACTCACAAGGCATACTAACACCTATTTTCTTAAGCCTATAGCTTGTAGTGAGGTCAGGAAGGGTTTAAGGAAGTCATCTGGCCTTTATGAGGGAGACAGAAGACGGACTGACTAGCCTGTAGAAAATATTTCGTTAAAAGTTGTTCCACAAAATCTGTCTAGTCACATGAAAATATTTTTCTAGATTCTGGAGGAAAAAAACAGAAGATAAGATCTACCAAAAAGTAGAGACAGCTCTCTTCTTCCTGTCTTCATGTTCAAATCCCAGTGGCTTTCCAAGCTGTTTCCTGTGATGGTACTAAAGTAATCTTAATCCTCTGCAGATTGTATCATCAATCAACAACCTTTGCCATGACTATTCATTTCAAAATTTTGTGGAAGAAAGAGTAAATGGGGCTTGGTCCCACAAAGTGGGGTTATTCGCTGATGAATGTTTACAACTTTTTTGACTTTGAGTCCAAGTCTCTTTCCCAAGCTTCAATAAGAGTATTCATGTTGCTGTTTACTTCTACATTGGTGCAGTGGGGATCCTCCACCCCAGTTGTGTTTTGTGCTTATACATGTATAGATAAAGTTGCAGGAGTTATTGCATACCAAAGAAGAATGATTATTTTGTTGATATCATTTCTGGGAGCTGGTAAACAAAACTAGGACAAAGAATCACCTGTTGTTGCTAAAAGCACAAGAAGGTATGGTAGTAATGTGACAGCGTGGGGCTTGTTTTCCTCATTGTCAGGCTCCAGTCCTTCAAATTTTCTGAAGTCACGAAACTGTGGCTTGCCCAAAAGCAAGAATTTGCAGGATTTGAGATTTAATGAGGCCCACCTACGTTCTCTATAAAATTCTAATCCTAATATTAATTCAAGGATTAGAAATGAAACTGTAGGACTGTCTTAATAACCTTGTTAAATCAAAGCCAGAACAGCTGAAAGAAGGCCTGTCAGTAAACTTTTCAAACATCAAACAAAGTTCCTTCCATAAATTAAAATATAATGCAAAATCCACTGAAATATTTGCTGTTATCTATAATGTGGGTAGTAATTATATGTTGGTACACGGCATGGTTAATATGATTAAATTTTGATATAGATCACCTTCAAAGTAACTTCTTACACAAGAATTTAAAATATAAATCCTGCTTGAGATTTTATATCATGTCTTTTCCTTACAGAATTTTGCAGATTTAGCCAAGTCGCAAACTTACAAAAACAGAAATACTAGCTGATTTTTTTTTTCAACATTCCTTTTAAAGTAAGACCCACTGTCAGATCAAACAAGAAACATGAGAAGTACTTATGTAATTTATATTTCCTGTGACTTTCTTATTTTCTTAGCCTGTGATTTAATAAGAATTTATGTCTCAAGGCTGTTCTTTTCCTTCTAGTTTGACCCTGGAGAAAAGTCATGAAACTTCATAAAATCTTATTTGGTCATTGCCACTTTATTATTAAAGAAAACTATGTGTTTGCTTTTGCTTAAGCTACATAGTTAGGACTAAACATTGGAAGAAAACAGGAAAAATGGATTTGTGTGTGCAAAAAGAAAAAAATGTGATAAGACTTTAATTACGTGCATCTTAGAAAATGGGTGTGCTTTTACAGTCTTGTAAAAACACTCTTTACTTGAGTCACAGAACATTTGGAATAACTTGCATTGAATATAACTTATAAGATTTTATGTCCTTTGCCAGTTAAGAAAGTGCATGCTGAAGAACAACCTCTGAAATGGCATAGTCCACAGGGAAAAATAAAAATAATCATTGTATACATGGAGCTATATGGCAGAAAATACCTTGAATCTTGCACTTATATAAAATTGGGCTCAAAATGTGATAGACTTAGGTACTCCTTAATTTTATCTCTCTGAAATGTTCCTGTTTTCAGGATGTTATAGGGCTTTTGGTTCAGGTAGCCTTACTACTTTCATCTGAGAGGGAGAAGAGTTGACAGCTGTCACAGTAGTCACAGTGGTCTTTGTTTTCCATTTGAAGTTGAATCAGAATAGACTGATGACAAAGAGAAGGAAAAAGCAAAGTTACATTGCCAAGGGGAGTACAGGAGCAGTGATCAGTAAAGGAGCAGTGATCAGCACTGGAGCATCAACCTGGATGAAAAATATCGTAGTGTAGTAGAAAAAGGCCTGCAAGTTCTCTCATGTAGTTGTGTTTCTAACTGACAAATACTAGGAAGATAAGGAAAATTCCTTGACCAAAAAAAAAAAAAAAAAATTCCTTGTCTCTTGACCCTGACAGCTGTATGCATGATTATAGAATTCTTATGGGCTGAATATGATCAAAAAACCATAAATATGCCACTAGCTTTTGCATGAGTGATTTTAACATGGATGCAGCAATGTAGGTTACAAAATAATATTTAATCTAAAACCTTTTTTTGAAAAACTACTGACTTACGTAATGCTATAAACATTTTGTCAGAGGTATAGAATATTTCTGCTTCTACAAGGGTCTGTCTTAAGTGTTTCAGATTTGCTGGATTGTGGTATTTTAAATATGTTGCTTGGATCATCACACAATTGCACACACTTCCCTCACAACAGCATTGTTGTTTAAAGTGTAAGCAAAACGAGTGGAAACAATTTCTCATACTGCTCACAATAGCTGAACCAGGCTTTGACAGGGTTTCAAACTGATCATTCACTCCTATTGCTTCAGAAATTCTCATATTCTTGTATTTTGAAATTCATAGTTTGCAGTTATGTAAATTTTCTGTAGGTAATATAATAAAAACATCTTTTTGTAAGAAAAATGTACCTATATATTATTGCTATATTCCTGATTAATTCAGGAACTTAATCATTAGATCATACTTTAGTTGTGGTTGTTTGGAGTTTTTTGGGAGGGCTTTTTTGGTTAGTTTTTGGGGGGTTGTTGTTTTGGGGTTGGTTGGTTTGTTTGTTGGTTTTTTTTGGGGTTTTTTTTTTTTTTTCTGGACTAAAATATTGCATCAGGTGGACAATTGAAACTTGGAAAATATTTTTCAGGAAAATCAAATATTAACAGTTTCTGGGACTTAACGGGGAAAAATGCTTAGTATACAGATAAGCCTAGATTATGAAAATTCTGAAATATTATAATGCCAAAATCACTAGGAAATAAAATGCTATAATGCCAAACTTCATGGGAGTTTTTCTAAAAGAAATGAAACTTACTGCAGGAAGCGAGTTTCCTTTTTTCAAAAACAGGTTTATTGGAGATATACTGTGTGTTTGCTAATGCAAATGGCAATAAGATGTTTTTAATGAATACATTTTTGGGGTTTTTTTGGTTTCTGCCCAAAGTCAAAGGTCACTAAAGGTTGCATGGCAGCAGGTCTGTCAAGGACCTCTGGACATTCTCCAATATTTTCCTTCATGTTGTGTCAGACAAGGCAGAGAAGGAAGGTGAGGATGAAGAGGAGGAGCTGTTCATGCAGTTGTGTGGAAGGATCCAAACCTTCCAAAATTAGGTTTGTGGGGGAAAGACCGGCTGTATTGCTGGGTGGAGGAGCTATTGCAGAGACTGAAGGGCTGTTCCCTCTTCCCCTGCTCAGTGATGCTTCTGCCTTCTTCCTGAGATGCATCTGCCCTTTTTGTTCTGACCATATGTGAGCAGGTACCAGCAACAAAATTGAAAATAAAGCATTTACTTCTCATTAAGTATCATATTTCTGAATGCTTTTCCATTCACGCTTTGTACTAATGTCAGAGTAATAGCTGTGATTTGGATGTAAACTCTCAAGCCTAAAAACTTGTTTGTACTTCCTCCATTCAACATCATGTTTGGTGAAAGACAGCAATTTGAGTCAAAGTCAAAATACCTATTTTGAAAATGTGCTAGGAATATTTTCCTTACATCTGATGACAGCATCAAAACTTGCTAAGATTTTACTTAGTTTTGTTTCAAGTGATAAATCACTGGCATCTTTTGTTAAGCTTTTCCCAGTAATATTTAAGAGTTAGCTAAAGTAGTACATTTGTTTTCAGTTCTAATATCACTGAAATCAAAGCCACAACAGGTCGTATAAGAAAAAATTGACATCTGAAACAAATTTTGAAGCTGCTCTTTATAATGCAATTCGAATGGCAAATGAGAGAGAAACATTGTAACTTAATTCAGTATATGTTCACCATCTCTTGAAAAGAACATGTATAAACAAGTTAGCATTAAAAGCACTCTTGTCAATGCCACCATTTGGCTATCAAAGTCTAAACAATACATGGGGCTTGTCACATGCCTCAAACATATCTCTGTTATTTGATGTTTCCTTGGGCAGAAATCAGTAAAATCTGGGGCATAAAGCATTGGGAAAAGAAAAATAAGAAACACCCATTTTTCTAAGGTAATAGGCCAGAAAATTAAATAGCTGCATCTGTGCAGGATTTGTGCAATTTAGTACCCATGTTTTGCGTAAGATGGCAAGAGTGATCCAGGAGGCTTCCAACACAGTGTGCACACGCTGAGGAATCTGATGCAAAGATAGTTACAAGAATAGTTTAGAGATGCTCGTTGAAGTTTTACCAGAGTCTGGGGACATCTGATGTGGTGTGCCTAGGAAGGCTGGAGGTGGGGAAACCGTGGCCTCAACCAAAGCCTTATGACGAAGGATGCCTGTGGGACTGAATTATTCAGAGGGCTCAAGAGGGACTTGTGAGTAACTGCAGGGATGTTAGATGAGATTAAATGTGAACAGGGACAAAAAATTGGTCCACTTGAATGTTTAGGCTTGGGGACCATCCTGGAATCCTCATTCGTTCAGACCCTTTTATGCAGTTACGTACAATTTAATTTTACTTCCTTCATGAGCTCAGCACCCACACAGTGGCTAACAAAACCACCTCAATCTAATGAAAGAGCAGACAGTGTTATAACTGTCATACATTTATGGGGTAGAATGACTAGTTTAGAAATCAAATAGTTCAGACCAGAATTAGATTCAGTGCATAACTCCTACGTGTGCATTTTAACCTCACGATTTTTATTAGACAGCATGAGACCTTACTTAATGTGAAAGTTATTTTCTTTCCTTAGTTTGAAGAGTTAGGAATAATGCTGTACCCTTTTAGAGTCCAGAAACAAGATTAGTAGTTTAAAAGATAAATAATCTGCCAGTGCCGAGTGGCAGAAAAATATTTCCTGTGTATTTGGCTTTCTAGCCATATATTTGCAGCTATAGACTTCTATGATAGCATTTTTCATTATGATTTTTTAATATACATTTGGCATAAATTAGAACTTCCTATAGGTTTATTACTGCTCTGTTAGATTTTGATTAAAACAGCTTGATTTTTATAGCAGTTTTTCACCAATAATACTGTAAATTCTTTACCACTCTGAAGGGAAGTATTGGGGTTAAACTAGATACTTCTTTGAAAGTATACCACAGTGCTCAGTTGTGGTGGTCAAGAAAACAAAATCAATCTTTCATGGGAGTTATTAGGCAAGAAATAGATACCAAAGTACCGAATGTCCACTTGCCACAACACCAGTCTGTCGTCACTCCACCATTTCTGCACAGCTCTGATTCCTCCCAGAAGGCGGAATCAATTTGAAAAAGGTTTGGAAAGGGGCAGCAAGGATGATAAAAGGTAACAAATGGTTTCTGTGTGAGGAGATACTTGATAATGGTTTATATCGGAAAAAAACCAACATCAGAATGTATCTTGAAAACCATGGCTGGTAAGAAGAGGATGTATGGGAATTGAGTGTTCACTGCCTCTCTCAGCAATGGGAAACAATGAGGAGTCACATTCAAAACAAAGCGAAGGAAGTGTTTCCTTCTGCAGCAAGGAGAGAGATGTGAAGGATGCTAAAGGTTTGCAAGAAATCAGCAGGCAAGTTGGTAGGAGAAAGACCACAAAGGGTTACAGAATATGCAGAAATCACAACTATCCAGGAAGTCCATGAGCAGAAAATAATTGTTAGCCGAGAAGTTCTTAGGGGAAAGTATTACACATATTTGATGTGTTTTCCCTTTTTTATAGCCCCTGTTAATGACACTGGTAGAGACCAAACAGAGGTCTAAATAAACCCATCATCTGATCAAGTAAGGCTTTCTTAAAAGAAGGGGTTTATTTGCTTGCTTAAACAACTTTAAACTCACAGCAATTTTGGTGAAATCATAAATATGTATCTGAAGAAACCTCATAAATGAAGCTGATAGGCTTCATTCTTCCTTTCATATGCTAAAAACCATATGAAGAAGACACTTTTTGAAAGTGTTCTTCACAATATACCCTTCATTTTAATAACGTTTTCTTTAAAATTTTCCCCTTACAGTTCTACAGATCTTGAGGAGACCTGTAGGAACCCAGATGTCTACGCCAATTTTGGATCTAATAACTCTCCTGGGTTCTTTTTAAAATACCTGTTAAGTTTTTCAGTTAATTCATCAATAGCATGGATAATAATGACATATGCTTGTTCTATATAATGTCTGTATAAAGCATAAACACACAGTATGCACAGTAGCATTAGCAGGTACATAGCATTTTCATTTCTGTGTCCTTGCAGTAAGAAAAATCTCAGATATAATTACCAAAATCATAAACCATTGAATGAAAAGCTCATGATTATTTTAAAAGTATTTCTTCTTAGTATGGTATAAAAATTACATCTGGTAAACAAAGCTAGCAGATAATTTCTGTAATAATATACTGTAATAATAAATGACTGCATTCTACGCCTTCCTATTCTGTACTGAATACAACTTGATTTTCAAGACAATTCAGCATTGTTTTTTGTAACAACTCTGATGATAAAGTGCTTAAGAAGCCTGTTAGAAAAAGAACAAAACATACATGAGTACAGCTCTAGTGGGTAAAGGCCAGATTGCCAACCTCTAAGATGCTGCTAGTAATAAAAGTCTGTTAGAAAATGAAATCTTTTGGGACAGCCCAATGATTCCTGAGTTAATGTCCAGACAGGTAAATTCCTAATGCTTCAAAAATGACATAAAAGTGCTTATAGCGCTTACAATTGCACAGTGTTGAAAAGAGGGTTAGAAATTTGTCCCAAGTGCACCTTGTAATAAGGTTATACTGAAGCATTGCCTTCCTTTGTGCTAATATAGCTATAGAAGGTTACAGATACAGGGTTGTTACTCAGAGACAGTGGGATTTGTAAATGTTCCCATTTGGTTAAGGAACACTAATCACATCAGTTTGCAAAAGCACTGATGCTGCTGTGTCACCATATGCTCCTCTAAACCCTCTCTGTAATTTGCTTCGGTAATACTCTGTTGCCTGTCCAGCTGCTCTGTCCCACTGCAAAGCAGAGAAAGGCTTTTAACACCTCTCTTTCCCCAGGGAAACCTGTCTTTACATATTCGCCCTCACCTTCTATGAGGAATCAGTACTGAGTTCATTGCTAACTGCTGTTTTAATAATTTGTTTCATAAATAGTGAGCTGGGTTGAAAATTTAAAGAATGTGTATGTTAGTATCATGAAATAGGCAGCATCCACCTCTGAAGGACTGTTTTGCAGGTGTACCATATTGAAAAAAACAGCTATCTGTGTGTATTGGCTCGTTCTTTATTACTCCTCAAAATACAGAAGTATATATGGCACTGGAAGTTTCATTGCCACAGAGTCCTAAGTTAATGAATTTTTAAATGAGCTATGCACAGACGGTTGTAATTACCTGTAGTATGAGTTGTATATGCCAACTCTACTTAAACCTCTACCTATAAAACATCGTAGTGCCACTGGGTGACATATGGGAGTTAATACCACCATTGGTTCTTTCGTTGATTTCTTAAGACACAAGATGTGGCTTCTGCTCCATCTTACTTTGCAAGCTGAAACCTGAATCCAGGATCAATCTCCATAATTTTAACAAGTTTAAATGCTGAAGTTTCACTTCAAAGTCAGCTAAGATTTTTAACCAGTTAACTCAGTCATGCAACCTTCCCTTTCTTCACCTCACTCTTTCACCACCCTCTCGACCAAACCAAATTCCCTAGTGTTAAAACGCAAGCTGTCTTTACCTGCTGACTCCCCATCATACTCTTTACCTTATGGAGCTGTTTACTAGCTGCTTTCTTGGCTGCAACTTCACCTTTGTTGTTCTCCACAGACCGTCTTTGGTCCAATCCTGTGTTTAGGAGATCTCACAAGATAAGCACATGGTCTCTGGTTCAGAAACCTCACAGGTCACAGGTTTGCTGGAAAAGAATTATGTATATGTGTATATATACACACATAGTGTGTGTATTTACATACTTAATAAATACGTTAGTATTTACAAAATGCATGTGTGTATTTTACAAAGAGACTTAGGGAACCAAGAGACAAAAGCAATCTCATGGATTAGCCAGCCTAGCAGAAGCTTCTTCACCATGTGTGATGGTGTAAGAAGTTTAAAAGTTGATGCATATTTTCAGCCTTGGCCATTCTGGGCCCAGCAAAGCTAATGTACATGCAGAACAGTTTAGTGCTTGTGTATTCATCTTTAGCAAGGGTGGACAGAATATTTTTCATGCATTAGATGCACCCTTAATGATAAGGAAAGGCAGGGATATAGGCATATGTAGGATTTGAGAGGAACTAATGCAAACATAGTGGTGGTGGGGAGGTGAGAGAAAAAATACTTTATATCTTGAAAACTCTTGAAGTAATTAAACATATGTCATTGCTGGATACTAAAAGGATAATTAAAGTGGTGTTCATATGAAAAGATTGTTCATCAGTGTTAATATCAAGAGGATACAGTAAAAAGGAGTCCCCAGATTTGTAAATATTCAAGTTTTGGTTTAAGTTACCAACTTTTAATTATGATGAAAACAATGCAGCTGCTTGTCTCTGGAAAACAAAGGTTTGTGATTATGAAAAGTTATATATACAGTGCATCAATTGTGGAGGGAAACAGTGACAAGACCCCAGTTTCTTTGGAAAAATGCCATTGTTGATTAATTGCAATATATTTCAACTGTGTATATATTTCTCACAGTTCCCCAATAAACACACTGCTTTCATTCTTTGGAGATTATGTTTCTCCTGTGTTCTCAAGCTCTTTCCAGTTTAGTACAGTGTTTCTTTTGATGGATTGGTTTTCCTGAGTCAAACTTAAGAACTCAGAGCATCTTATCACACTTTGACCACCTCACTTTCTCAGGGGCAAAGAAGAGAGGGGGAAAAAAGCCCATCAAGGCTTGTGCCTGTTAAATCCAAGCTCTCAAGGGATTTGTTTTTCTTTTGGCGTCAGATTAGATGTTCAAACCAAGTGGTGTTGTAGGGCCACGGGTGAGTGCCCACTGAGCCCTTAACAAGGCTAATCCCACAGCAGCACATTCCAAGCAGCTAATGGGTGCAAGGGCTGTGCTGGCTCTCACATCGCTGCGCTGCGGGCAGAGCAAGCGCCTTGTGCGGGGGCCAGCCGCAAATGTGTTATTAGCAGTGACTGGCCCTGCCGAAACGTGGGCAGCTGATTTTGCTCCGGGACAGCCTTAAACACCAAGTTTGATGCTCAGGTAAAGAAAAGAGAGAAATGAAATGTTTTTGGTGGGACTTTGCAGCAAGGTTAATCAAGAGAGAGACTTACCCAGAGAGCTAAGCTGTGAATAAACGAAATTCAAGTATGGCGCTTACTTTATGACTTCACTGTGGACTTTAAATTGTCTTATTAACCATTACTGAAGGAGTATTTATGAAAGGAGAAAGAGAAGATAAGCTTCTTGCTCTACTAGTTTTGAAAATACTTTGCTGTAGTTTTCTAAACTTTTTATTACTTTATTAATTCACATTATAAGTAAGAGCTTAATGCCGACAGTTTAGTTATGAATATGTTGATTTCCTGAAGTTATTCTGTTGTGAAGACTCTACAGCAAGTAACATAATTTATTATATCTTTGAACTTTATAGTTCATTTCAAATTATATCTGTTGCAGAAAGATAACTGGGGCAGTGAAACCAGATGCTTTCTTTTAAATTTGGAAGGACAAGGAATTGTGAGATTAGTAAGTCACGTATTTTGTCATCACACCTCTGCCAGGTAGAATAGTATATTGCTGGAGATCTAAAAACTGGAAAGTATATTTTCCTGATGTGAATAAAGGAGATTTTAAACCAGACTATTATTTTTGCAATATTATCTTCGAAGAAGTGTGATGAAATTACATTTCAAATAAAAATTATTATTATTGTTATTATTTTTTTAATGTAGCTGTGTTTCTTTTCTGCTTGCAAAGACAATACGAGAAAAGTAGGAAAACAAATTTTAAATGTCCATTTCTTTGGTTAGGAAAGCTTGCTTTTATACCTAAAGAAAAAGTTTCAGTGAGGTACCTGTTATGACACCTTTTTGTACTGGATCTTGAGATAAATTTAGCTAGTGAACACCTTTAGAAAAGACACAATAGTTCTGTGTAGCTAGGAAATTCACCAGGTAAATTGTTTGCAGAAAAGTATGAAAATAATAATATGTTTAATAAAGGATATTTAGAAGTTATAATAAATTAAACCTCAAGGTAGTCTCTCTTAGGTAAAGTAAAACTTCTTTAGCTTTCAAAATTTCTATTTAACTATATTTTGTTTAAACAAAACAAATCTTGCCCAATCTTCTGTAACACATTAAACTTCTGTTTGCTAACATGAGAAAGATCAGCCAAATACAGTTTTATTTAATGGTTTTAACTGACTTTTTTTTCTGATTGTAAAAGTGATGTTAGGTATCTGCTATGCCTGCAAAATATGAAGTCTAGCAGATTTTTTAAATAAAAAAAGCAAGGAAACCAAGGATAAAATATTGTTAAATAGCACCAGTAACCACTAGAACCAGCAGGGAAATATTTTCTGTGTAAAAAGCGAAAGAATAAATTCTATATATTGGGACTGGTAAGTTGTAGATGTAGCTAGAAATTCTTGTTGTGGTACTTTATAGTTTGTGCTAGTGACATTCACTGACTCCATGAAATTTCTTCAGTTCACAGTGATTTTCACAAGTTTCAGAAGCAGAGGGTTCTGGTTTTAATCATGGAAAATGAGATACAGATTGAATTGACAAGGTAACATTAGATAGTGATGTAGCTTTAGTTAGTAAAAGTAATACATACATACCCTTACTTATATACTTATATACTCTTACATAGTAAAAGGTAACATCAGTTAGCTAGGTAATGTTACATAGGCAATTTCAAATGTTCTCTTTTCATAGAGGCTAGATGCTCATATTTCCTTTAAAGTGTTTAAACTTCATTTCACATTACTTAATTTTCAGATAATTTTGACATAGCTCACAGTTTATAGTACTGTCTATGCTGTGCAGTTCAGTGGGTAATTTTATTATTTAAACATATTATGTTAATCTGTTTTAAATGAATTTTCAAAGGAAAACTTCAACTCATTTCCTTATTAAAAGAAATAAAAGAATTCTATCTCTGTCAATGTTCTAGGGAGCTTGCCAGAACTCATATTATATGGAGTGAGGATTTCCTAGATAATTAAAAATATTTCAGAACTATGAAAGTCTCTTCTTTCCTGTTTTGTGTTTGTTTTTGTCTTTTCCCTTTTTCTTTCCTACCCATCTCTCTTTTTGTTTAAAAAGATTTCTTGTGAATCTGACAATTAAGACAATGCTGAGGGACATTTCTTGCTTTTCTGTAAGTGATGGACGATCTTGAGTGTTATGAACAACCATAGCTTCACTGAACTATTTTAGAGACTACCTGCCAGTCATCTGTTCCAAAGTATTAAAATTTTTTGTGTCTTGTTTCAGAAACAGATCTTTCTCTTTTTTTTTCTTTTTAATTAAGTTGTCCACATAGAAACTGAAGTTTCTGCCTCTGTGTTAAACAGCACTCTCAGTGCTTGTGTAAAAATGTATTGGGTGGTTTGGTTGGTTCAGTTGTGGGGGTTTTTTTAGTTAAATCTGGCTTAGTTGTATCGCTGGCATGGAAACAGAGGGGTTTTTACTGCATATGTGTAGGGTCTTTTCTGCCATGGAGAAAGGCTTAGAGTTTGAGTTGATTCTTCTCCAGGGATTCCTTCCTCTGCTATGAGAATATAGGTGACAGCATCAAGGTCATTGGGCTAGTGAATAAGAGAACATTATTAAAAGCTTTTGTTGGGTCCTTAGCTCTGGAAGGGAACCATACTTCTAACAGAATGTTTGCTCTCTGCAAAATATGCCCTGCTTAGCTGAAGAGTCAGTGCAATTTTCTCTTACGCTTGAAGTTTTTCTACAGTTGTACGGTAAGTTGTATATAATAAGCAAACACAGCTCAAGGTATTTCCTTTGTCTTTTTTAGGCACAGAAATCATGGATAGAAAGAGCATTTTACAAGAGAGAATGTGTTCATATCATACCCAGCACCAAAGACCCCCATAGGTAATTGCATGTTACTGCTATGAAAAATGAAAGTTGATTGAAAAAAAGTCTCTGTGTCTATATATATTCATGCAGGGGATATGGATATAAATATTTTGTAAACTTACATGTTCAGAAGGTAGTTGAATTACCTCTGGAGTGATGGATTCCTATGGGAATTATTAGTTTACATTTCAAAACTTACCTCATAAAAAAAAAGATAAATCAAGGGAGGATTAGCATCTGTGTTTAATTTTCTTATCTTCTTAGTTCAATATTCAGTGCATTGAATATTTACCTAAATTGGATGCATGACACACCACACTGTCAAAAGAAAGTAGATGCATTAGACTGGCAATTTAAAATACATGCTAATCCATGCAAAAGCTGATCACTTGTCCTGATATTACCTGAAGAAAGCAGAAGGTGTTCTTTAATTTCTTTTTGTACATATTTAGAACAAAGCATGACTTTTTTTGAAATATAGGAGAGTCCAAAGTAAACAAGACAAAGAAAAAAAGGTAATATGTGTACTATATTGTTTCCATATGCAAAGGCTTCGGGAAAGGAGTCAGCAGATTTGAAAAGGGGTTGGGTTCTTTTTGTAATTTGTTTTCCTGTTTAGTTTATACACGCACGTGACTTGGGTTTTCTGTTTGTGTAATGTCATAGATGTTGCTGTGGGCGTCTAACAGGTCAACACATTGGACAGCCTCCGAGTGCCTCCGTTACTCAGAATGAGAAAAATGAAACCAGGCTTACTCGCAATGACATCCAGTCGGAGAAGTGGTCCATCAGCAAGCACACGCAGCTCAGCCCGACGGACGCTTTTGGAACCATTGAGTTCCAAGGAGGAGGCCACTCCAATAAAGCCATGGTAACTGTATTTTTCTCTTAGATAAATAATGCTGCTAGATAAAAGTAAGCATTCATAAAAAATGAACAGAATTCTTTCTTAACTTCATGCTAAAGTATTATTGAGCCTAAGACCGGAATGTATGTTCTTATGAGTGGGTGAACAAAATTAACTGTAAGAGCTGGAGCACTGTGTAAGAGGACCTACCTTTATGAAGGCTGAAGACACATTAATGTGCTGCTGTCTTAATTTTATTCTAGTGGCTACTCATCCCTCTTTTTCTGAATAATTTTTTAATTCAGATATGATTTCCCATTGCTGGCTGTGTCAGCAAAACTGACAGATTTTAAACATACCAAATTACTTTTAATATTCCTCCAGACATGTATCAGAAGATAGACCAATTAGACTCATGGTTCATATTTCAGTGAAGTAAGAGGCCCCAGGAAATGTCTAGTCTAAGAACTAGGAAATCCCTTGAGCAAGAAGTTTCTCCATCCCTATGGAGTGATACCAAAGTGTATTGATCTGAAGGCTTTGCTCCACTAACTTGGAGAGACCTTTCCAGAGCACACACTAACCCATGCATGTATTTCTCCTATGTAATATTACATTAAAGGAAGAATCTCTCTGACCCTATCTGAACTGCAGAACCTGGATCTTTGGGAACGACAGGTGAGTTTGTGCCTAGCACTTCATGGCCAATACACTGCTTTGGCAGTGAGGGCAGACGCTGAACTCCTGGGCGCTCTGCCGAATAACCTGCCCAGCAATCCAGTACTGTCTTCTGTGCATGAATTCTTCCCAACAGGTGTCTCAGATCTGTCATAAAGAACAGAGATTAGAGACAATGAAAATCTCAGGTCCTGTGCTAGCAAGAGCAGAATATTTTCCTCAGATGTGTACACAGGTGCTGTTGTTGGAGTGACTACTTAAATGGATGGTTCTGTTTGTGCAGATGGATGGCTTCTTTTGATAAAAGAAAGAAAGCACTGCTGCACCAAGAAACAGAAAATTAGGTAATTTCTCTCAGAGTATCACAGACACCATATGTTCAATTGATAACCAATCACCTAAAAATCTGCAAGGCCAGAGATCCAGAGATACAGTAGTGAATGTTATTAACCATATATGGATACTTTGCATAGAATCTGTGTTTATGAGAAGGGATAATCACTAGAACTTTTTCAGTGATGTTCTTGAAGATAGCTATAAAGCAATAAACAGACCTGCCCAGACAAAAGTGGTCTTGGAGACCCAAAAAATGATGAAGGTTTTAGGGAAGCTGTTGACACCAATACTCCTAGAGGATTGATCTTTGCTGGGATTCTGATGTCCTGGCATAGTGCTGGAAGAGACAGGTCATGCTCTAAGATATGTACTGTGTGCTCAAAGAAATGCAATTGAGGTGAAACTGTGGAGATAAAATTGGAAGTCAGCATAAAGGAAAGAAAAACATTGTCACAGAGTGCAGTCAGGAGTGAAACCATGAGCAATTTAGAAAAAAGAAAAAAAGAGAAGGGAAAAAAGGGACTTAAAATCAGAGAAATCTAAATAACAAATTAAAACTTAGGTATGAATACAGACAATTAATTTATTGCTGGAAAAACTCCAGATTTATTTTGACAGACTAGAATCAGGAAGACAGTTGCACCTGCATCTATTTGTAATCATTAAACCCCACTCAAAACAGGGAAAAAATTAAATTCTTCATTAATTAAAAAAATCTGTAAAATCTCCAGAAATTTGATTATCCCACTAGCGAGAAAAGTTCTTCAAATTAAATAATTCAGTAAATATCTCTTGAATCAGTGTTGTGCTTGCTTACCACCAGTAAGAAAAATACCTCTCATTAGACCAAAATGCAAATAAGGAGGCTTGCATAACCATTTAAATGGAAACAGATTAAAGAGTTTTTTATAATGTGTTTGCCACAGAAAGCAGCATGAAGATATCCTTGTGTTTGTATTTTCAGACCCAAACATTATTTTAGGGTAAACTGTAGTCAAAAAGCTGCCTAACTAGTTGTTGCAGTTTTATTATTAGAAAATTAAACTCCTACCTTTGCATTTACTGGGTACTAGGTCTTTCCTATAATAACTAAAACTTAACAAATCAAAAGCTTTCTGTTGAAGCCAAGAGTTTGCTCAATCAAAGAAACCAACCAACTTTGCCAGCAGAGGAAGGAAAAAGGAGACATTATATTGAATAAGGAACAAGTACATAATAGTACTTCGAAATATTCTTGTTTGACGGTACATTCTCGAATCCAAACACAGAGCAGCTGATCAGCATGGATAGGGGAAGAAAGATAAAGGGGAGAAAACATGATAAATTTATTCCTTTCTAAAAATGTGTTAGTTCTTTTGTAGGTACTGGCTACCAAATAACAATATGGAATGAAAGCTGGATTTTGATGACAGTCGTGGCAGGTTTATATTGTGCCTACTGGCTAATAAAATAACCTTATAAAGCAGCAAGATTTGGCAAGCTGACCAAATCAAGGAAAACTTCAAGGGAAGAATTTGGCATTAAATTTTCCACCTATTCTCTATTTTATTTCCTGAAATGGATGCCCACATATTACAATTACTAAGCAAGGGAAACACCGAACTGAGCAGTATTTTCTTGGTCTGTACTAACAGCAAAATTGTTAATTTTTTCTGAATCAGACTGCAAAGAATTAGGTGGGGTTTGTTAATAGGAACCATAACCTCAGATTTATAATCGGAAAACCAGGAGTCAATTAATGGAACAGATTAGTGCATGTAAAACTGACAGATAATTATTTTCTCCATTTGAAGTTAAAGAATTAGATTTTAATACAAAATGTATACTAAGTATAATTACTTTTCATGATACAATATTATATCAGTTGCCACCAGACAATAACAATCAGATCTTTAGCTGTGGAAATGAAAATTATACTGAAATCATAATAGAATAGATTTGAAAAAAACAGCAAAGATGTAGGCTTACATATTATCAATAGAACTGACTGGGCCATTAATTTCATTTCCACAGCCACATGGAACAAAAATTCCCAAACAGCATGACTTTTGCTAATGCTGCGGAGTTGTTAAAGTATCTTCTGCAGCTGCACTATCCTCCTTAAATCAATAATGTGAATAGCTCAATAATTTGTGCAGGAAATTACATAGAAACACATAGCTGAGCTTAGGTAACACTGGTTAACAAGATCAGTTACTAAAAAGGCCTTTCCTTCAGTCTTCATGTAACCACAGATGATCATGATCCTGTGGAGTTTAGATCTCTGTCAATCTCATATTTTCTTTACAAGTGACTCACCCCATTAATATGTAAGAAATGCAATTAACAATTTTGCTTGCTGGCATTTATTTTGTTTTTATAGCAGATTTTCGAATTTAACACCTGTAAAAAGATGTGAGAGGGATGTGGGTATACATAAATTTTACTAATAGCTTTTGCAAGTAAAATTGAAAAAAATATGGGAAAGTTAATAAAATATGATCTGCTTGCACTAGTTGGCTCTTTGTTTAAGAGTTTAAGAAGTAACATGTTCATCTAAATATGTACTAGCATTTTTTTAAGTCAGAAAGCAATAATCAAACTAAAGTGATTCCATTCCAATTATGACCAATATTCTGAATTTTTTAAAGTATATTCTGTTCATCAGTGTAACAATTAAGACAATCTTGCTGTGATGCATTTTGTGCTGTGTTTGTGACCAAACTAAACCCATTTTTTTAATACACTATCTGTCTTTACACACACACTCACATACACAAAAAACCTTAACATTCTTTCATTAATTGCTGGGCCTATTCATTAATTGGTGGGATCATCTATAAACTTCTTTAAAGGATTGCTCTTTACAGAACTAAAATTTCTTTCATCATGGGTTTTCAGAGTTAAATGGAAGATGGCTGTTTGAAAAGCCTTTGGTGAGTTAAATAGATTCCTCCTCGATGAATGCATTTCAATGATACATTTCATATGCAGAGTAAAATCCTAAAATAAGTTTGCAGCTGCAAAAGAAAGGAAGTTTACATCAGTGTTATCTGCTTAACTTTTCTTATGGTGCATGGAAACATGAAAGAACATCAGTAGAAAATTCCAATGAACATTAACAGTTATTTGGACAAAATTGCTAATATTCAGGTCCTTAAAACTTTATTAAGGACATTTGGAAATCAGTCACAGAAAAAGGTATTTTTCTTGGTTTAAAATGCATTGAGTTTTATAAAAACTGTATAAAAAGGATGCCAAAAATCATCAGGGGTTTTGAGAGGAAAAAAGAGATAATCCTATAACTTGCATAAACCATGAAAAGGCAGCAAATACTATTTCTGTGATAGTAAATTAATTCTTTAAAAATATTTACAGAATTTAAAAGACAGTGTTCTACATGGAGAAAAAGGGGAAATAACACAGAAAAATCTTTATCCAAAGCCCATTTAAATCAATAAGGGTTCTTTCACTGAGTGTTTGTGGAATTTAGATTAGGCCTTAAGGTGTTAAGAAGAAATAACTTATACAGAACCAATCTGTTTTCAGTCTAAGTAACAGGTTTTTTGTTGAATTCAGTGAGAATAATATTTAATTTTTTTTTTTTGTGAGGATCACACTTTGAGGCAATCAGTCTTTAATTTCAAGACATATCTGTAGTGATAGAAACATACTTAAGTTACGAAGAAGGAAACACAGGAACAACGTAAGAATGCAGGTCACAAAATGTTTTCTGAATAGTTTTACTTTAAGAAATACAACAGAATTCTGAGTCTCTTTAATTTATTCACTGATACTCTCATCTGCAATCATTCACCAAGTACTTTAATGAGACAGCTGGGCCTAAGTAATGAATAGAAATTCTACTTCTCGGGAACTTTTACTTTTGCCCTAGGGCACTGGAGTCGAACTTGGAAGTGTCTGGCTGTTTGATTAATGGTGAGCACAGGTATGTTGTAGAGAACACATGACAAAAAAAGTGAAGCAACAATTGGCAACACATGCACTCTTGCTGACTACTACTGTACTAGTTTAGGGATCAAATGGGCATTACAGCTCCAGCTTGATGCTGTGTCTTTTCACGTTCTGTGTTGATGTCAGTCAGGTCAGCCTGTAAGTTTAGTGATCCAGAACTGTACTTTTGCTTTCTAGCTTGCCCTGCTTTGCTGACACATGAAAACTGAACTCTTGCATCCTATCCATATACTTCTCCCGTAAAGAAAGGGCTAAATAATTTCCCATTAGAGCTGAGAGTTTCTACAGCTGACAGGTACACCAGGCATGGAATTTCATAGCACAGCAGCATAGTGGTTTGGCTTAGATCTAAATTTTGTATCTGCCTCCAGAGGCTATCACAAGACAATTCAGGAACAGCAGAAATACTCATTAACAATCTAAGCAAAAATTGATAGGGCTAAATATTCTGTTACGGTATTGGAAGAAACTAATTTTTATTATGGACAAAAACGGCTGTAAAGGTGTGATTCATAAAAATAGGACGGAAGAATTCTCTTCTAGTTACTAGCTAACATGTTAAGTAATAGAAAAAGAGTGATTTCAAGTATTCCAAAATTTCCAAAAATTGCTTCTGTAAGAGCAAAAATTATTCAAATAGTCATAAAAATTGAATGCTATGAACAGAAGAAAAAATCATGTTTGGCACCATTGCCAAAAACTTCTAAACCAGTAAATCTTACCTCTGTTGATGTAAATTTTAATTTACATAAAGAAACCTTAGAGATTTATTTTTCCTTAAATTTCCACTTTGTAAAGTAAAATTTTCCTAAATATAGAGGGGTTTGCCTGCAGAGCAAGCAGTTGTTTCTAGTAAAAGATGCCTACATTTCAAATAAATGCAAGAAAATACTTCTAACTTTCTGCTTCACCTTGTAGATTTGTATTTATTGGAATTCAGAGGTCTTCATGTATAAGAAGAGTAATACATAGACTTAAGAAGGTAGGGACAGTGAAATCACACGTTTTGAGGTATTAAAAAAAACACTGAAGAATCCAAAAAAAAAAAAAAAAATCACTGTCCAGGTTAGATAATACACATCTGATGCCATTTGTGCCTTCATCTTAGTATCATCCCAGATGATGCAATGGCATGTTTTTCACATATTTTTATGGTCATTGCCAGTATGAATTCACCTTAATTATTTTTTTAAGACTCACAGTCTTAAATAGAGTAAGGTACCAGTGATTCCAAACCAAAGACTCCAAGTTTGACCAGCAGAGTTTTCATGTAGGCCCCATGAAAGATGTTGGTTATGAATGCCTCCAGTTGCCCTTTGCAACCTCAGATCTCCCTTAAGACATTAAAAAGGGAATAAGGATCATTCTTCTTATACCCCCTCTAGTGTGTTAAAACTTTGACAACCCTCAAATGCCAATTTAAAAACTATTAATGTCTCAATCTGGTCAGTGGGATCAAGTGCCATACAAGATTTTATCCCACACTGGAAATTGGTTGAGCAGCTACTTAGAAGGCAGTTTATTAATCAGCTTGACAGACATGAATACTGCATTTTCTATGTCCAGTAGCTGTTGTGGGTTTGCCTGGCTGCTGCAGAGAACATTACTGCTGCACAGGGGTGAATGTACATTCCCAAGTTCTTGCTCAGCTTTTGGTTGGCCTGTGCTCCCCCAACTAATTGTGCAAACAGGCTTCTGCTTCCAGAAATGTTAACAATGGATGTTCCCTGAGCAACAACCCATTCTTGCAAAAAATCCTGTCTATTAGCAGTTTCCTCTGGAAAATGTCAAGTCCTTATTTCTTATTCAGCTAGAAAGGAATCCACTTTATTATCTTATGATATTACTAAAAAAAAAACAAACTCTTGGCTAGAAATACTGACTGGACATGTCAAAAAGGGACAAAATGGTTACATAATATGTATGGATATTATACTACCTGGCATGTTACAATAAACAAGTTAGAACTGGGTATTCCTCAGGCAGAAAGCCTGGCTGAAAGCCTGTATACCAGGCTGAAAGGAGTATACACCTGATGTCTGTGATGACAACCCATCAAGGGAAAGACTGCTGAAGTTTCTTTACAGGCATTGATTCAATCAGAATTTTGACAGATGAGTGCTTTCTGTAACCTATTTTATTTTATTAAGAGGATCCTTTCAGATCTTAGCAGCTATAGAAAGAATTTTTTCCTATTTCTGCTCTGTAACTAGAAATCAAAAAAGTTATTACCTGCCCTGTCACAGGTTTTGTGAAATAGCAGCAGAAGGAGCAGGAGAAAGGCTTGTGAGAGAGAGAGAGAGAGAGACACGTATTTGTGCGACATGGTAATGCTGTAGAAATTTTGAAGGCAGTTGTTATCTTTGAGCACACACAGATGGGCATGATCTCCCCTGGCACAAATTGCTGCACACATAGCACAGAACAGCCAGCAACTGGAAATGCATTAATTTGTTTCACAGCAGTTTTAGGATCTTGTAAGGCAAGATCATGAACCTTTACAAATTGTACTTAGTTCAATTGTACATTCTTTCACCTGAAAAGCACCAGTTTAATAGTCTTGCTCAGTTTACACTTATGTGTGCTTGAAGAACTGAGCTTGTTTCTGTTTTTTCTTACCTTTTGAGGGTTTGACTTCATTAATTTGAAAATGAGGTACAAGTAAATACACAGTTGTGGCTCTGACTACCTAAGTCATCTTTGGTAGACCTCTTACATTCTTCGTCCAGTTTTTGTGTTTATGAATTGTAGACATTAGTCTTTCAAGCATTGCTAAGGATTTTGAAACAGTCAATGTCTTAATTTCCTAAATGAAGAAAATTATGCAGCCTGTGAATTGCAAGTGTTCCATTATTCCTAGTTTTCTAACTAGGAAACTTATCATAAGGCTAGCAATTAGTTACTGTTTTTGTCATAAAGGTTGCCTTTTTTCAGTGATCTATTGGACATAGATCATATACATTAGAAACCAGTGGGTATAACCAATCTTTTTTTCTCTACTCTCTACTATTGCCGTTGTTTCTGCAGTATGTGCGTGTGTCTTTTGACACAAAGCCTGACCTCCTTCTGCATCTGATGACCAAAGAGTGGCAACTTGAGCTCCCCAAACTTCTCATCTCTGTGCACGGGGGCCTTCAGAATTTTGAACTTCAGCCAAAACTCAAACAAGTCTTTGGAAAAGGCCTTATTAAGGCTGCTATGACAACTGGAGCATGGATATTCACTGGAGGAGTAAACACAGGTAAGAGCAGTATTGAAATAAAAGCACAGTGGCATCTAGGAGACTTCATCACAAAAAGAAAAAATAAGAATGATGGGATTAGAAAGCCATTCTGTGTTTTATTTTATTAGTAATTCCTGTACTATATGAAAACAAGAAAATGCCAAGTTCATACCAACCTGGCAGCTGGTATAAAACAGAATAAAAAGTTTGCTAAGTATGAAAAGCACACTGTGGAGCTGAAAATAAACCCTCCTGTGAGGTAATTGTACTAGTATATCACCAAGGAAGACTTTGTAAGATCAACTGTAAGCTGCAGGGAAGGACTACTAATCAAAGTCGTCAAACTCTTATTTTACAAAACTGAAAACACTTTCATCCAGAAAGGACCTTTGTTTTATTTAATCAGGTGACCCAAATTATTAAAGGAAAAAAGTTCTGGGTTTTTGATGTGTTGTGAAACTTTTTCCTTACTTGTAGAGAGATCAACCTAATTTTTTGCTATTGCATTTTCATCAAGAGGGATATCTGCCATTTCTAGTCAAAGAGCATCTGTAATACACCAAACAGGTGTCCTAGAGATAGCGGCTGGCCCAGTTCTGCTAGTGGACGACAGCATGTATGCTTTGGGAATAAGCTGCAAAACATAGGTTCCTAGACAAAAAGATTGGCACTGACATCTTTGTTACCCTCCCTAAAGGAGGCAGAAAGGAGGAGAGATTCAGGGAAAAGTGGAAGAAGTTCTGCTAGAGAGAATTGCAACAAGTTTTGGGCTAGGACATGAGCTTGTAAATTCCTATGTTACTCTCATTTGCTGCAGTAGCAAAGCTATAATTTTTTTACTTTAGTAAGAGTGTATCTTCTTGCTGTCTCTGGAAAACAATGTAATCATTCTAATGTGTGTTAATTTTGGTGCATTCTGGATCAACTCCTACATGTTTGAATATAAATGCGTAATAGATGTCCTGGACTTGGTATCCAGAGCACATCAAATTTAAAACAATATTCAGTTTTATCACAGCAGCTATACAAGTAGCACAGAATCATAGAATATGCTGAGCTGGAAGCAACCGACAAGGATCAGAGTCCAGCTCCTGGCCCTGCACAGGAGAGCCCCGGGAATCAGACCATGTGTCTCAGAGTGTGATCCAAACACTTTCTGAACTTTGGCAGGCTTGATGCCTGAAGAAAGCAAAGAAGAGAAATGTTTGGACTGTTAGATAAATAGATGCAAATGTAATATGCCCCACCTCTCTTCAAAAGAAGGAATAAAATCAGGTTAATGTTGATCTGTGCCCTGTGGTGGTAATAATATTAGTTGTCAGATACTCTTGTCGTGATGATGGCAAAGACAGATGTAAATTTTATGTTAAAAGTACATCAGAAAAATGTACATGTAGTACACCTCATGCAGTGGATTACCACAGCAACTGTAGAAATCAAACTACAGATATTTTTTTTTTTAAAGGACAGACTATAACACTTGGCAAATGCACAACTGCTTCCTACCATTTTTCAAATCATCATAGTTGCAAATGCCAAAACAATGCAAATGTACCAGGAAAGTCATCGTAAATACTGTTGAAAAGGACTCTTTTTCCTGTAATCAGAAACAAACTAGACAAAAAAATGTAGTTCAAGTGACTCTCTGCTGTTTTAAAAGCATATAATTCCAGAAGCAGTTTTGAAATATCAGTAACCTTTCACTGTCTTTAATTTCTGGAGCAAAGCAGTCGATTGCTCCAGGACTAGGTTTTCAAACTGCATAGCTGAAAATTATTTGTGAAATCATAAAAATTGAGAATTTCTTAATACAGTCTCTTTTGTTGAAGATGAATTTTTAAATTGGTTTCTCTTTAGGAAAATTATAATTTAAAAGTCCTGAAAAACTGCTGTTGGACTGAGAATCAGTGATGTGGGAGAGGCAGTGCATACCTGGCTATAAACATGGCTGTTTTTCTGAATATTCATGTCATGCTGAAAGTTGATTATTCTAAATAGCAGGAAATTTTGCAGTCTGGACAGATTTTCTGCTTTAAAACCTTTGGGCTTTAGCTCATGGCAGGTACAAGGTTGGGGTTTTTTTAAACTTTCCACCACAGGAAGAATACTAGACTCTATGACTTAGAGGATCTGCTAGGTTGTGGGGAGTTTTCTTACTTGGGTCATTTACAGTTCAGAAAACTACAACCAAAATCATAACAATTGTGTGACTGTTGTAATTTCTATCCAGTCACCATGAAGTTGTGAAATTTGAGCAATATGGAAACTCAGTAACTGAGAATCAGATAATATCTGCAGCAAACAACGGGTCTGCTTCGGTGCAGCCACGTCCTAAAAACAGTTGTCGATAGACATATTTCAAAAGATTATTGTATTAAAAGAAAGGAGGAATGACACTTGTCCTTTGCACAGAGGTACCACTGAAAGACCGCCAAAGCTGGTCTAGGGCAAGCAAGAAGCACTTGGAAGAATGCTTGGAGCAGTCATTCTCTCTGTACTAGTTTCTGTTTTCTCACTGATTCCCAGGGTGGGTTCTAATACTCTGCTGGAAGCTATCTCAGGTGACTGAGTTTGTTCGGAAAGAGTGGCAAAATAGCTTCATCACAGAGTAGCATAATGATGTTTTCACATTTCCATCCTTGATGGGAGCATTTGTGTACAAGCTGCACTTCTGAGGGAGTTGGGGAGTGGGGAGCACAGTTAATTCCTATGCTTCCTTCTGTGCTTGGAAATACACAAATGCTTGCATGCACATGTAAGCACAAGTGCAGATAAGTAAGCTGCAGTCAACCGTCAGCATTTCTATTCTTCTTTCTAGAGCTGTGTATTTTTTTCTTAATACTTCATTTATTAATTTTTGGATTCAATAAAATGGATTCACAGAAATACTCTAATTATAATAAACAGGAATGTATTCATAGTTTTACTAAATTGTAAGGATAGGCATAGGTATTCCCTAAAAACAAGTCTATACTAAATCCATATGATAATGAACAAAAAAGACATAATTATGAATTTCTGTTTTATGCTGTTTCTTTGCCAGGGGTCATTCGGCATGTTGGAGATGCCCTGAAAGATCATGCCTCAAAATCTCGAGGGAAGATCTGCACCATCGGTATAGCTCCCTGGGGAATTGTGGAAAATCAGGAGGATCTGATTGGCAAAGATGTAAGACCGATATAAATATAGATGACCTTCAGTATCTATAAGTCTTCCAGCTATTTATCCTGTCCTCTCCATCCCTCACTTAGCAATTCCTCTTAGAATTATTGTCTGCAGCAAAAAATCAATATATACACAGGTTTTCCATTAGGGTTGATGGCAGGTTTTGACACGGCAACAATAAAAATTCCTGCACTCTATGTTCTTTAAAAAAAAATTATGAGGAAAATTCATTAAAAGCTATTCTTATATTGAAAATATATCAAAGATTCATCCTTAGAACTTCATGAACCCAGCAGAGTGCTTAAGAAAACACTGATTGCAAAACTTGAAGTCTGATTTATTTTCAAACAATAACTTCAATGTGATGCATTGGTTAAACTCAAAATTGTAGACCATCCTCCTTAGAATATATCTGCTCCCATACACTTTTTATTGATGCAATTTTGAAAGGTCTTATTGGGTATTGTAGGTAAGAGCAGACTTCAAATAATTCACCTCCTGAAGAATGGGGCTGGTGTTTCTCCTATTCCTTCACACCTTTCTTCTCTTTTAAAACTATACTGTAAAACAGAAAGATTAACCCCCTGATTTTAAATACATTAATAGTTTGCCTATTCTGGTTATTTATTACCTGAAGCTTTTCTGAACCCATTTTTTTCCTCACATCTGGTTCATTCCTAAGAAATCTGGCTGAGAACCAGTGGCTAACTATAAGAGATACAGTTTTCAATCTACAAAAGAACTTGTTTCTTGTCTTCATAAGTCTAACCCATTCTTCTCTGCATGTTCTGTATCCATGAGCAAGTTGGGAAGGGGAAGAAGATTCAAGTATCCGTTAGGTCAGAGGAGCTACAATGATTATGAAGAAAATTATCCAACTGCAGTTCATTGCAATTCACTATGAAAGTACAGCTGTTAGGGGGAACTGTATTAGCATGGGGTTTTGGACTCTAATACGCACAAACAAGCGGGATGGGACTTTGCCACAGTAATTCTGAGCCACTAATGAGCTGTGAGGTGCAGAGCAGAAAGTGATTAGCAGAAACAGCTAAGCACAAGAATGAGTTGTATCTTCTTAAAGAAGTGTAACGAACACATCATTTTCAAATAAACAGTCTTTAGTGATTAGGCACAGGGTTCTGGAAACATTGCAGGAACAAAGAAGTCAAGAAAAACCAGAAAATTAGCCATAAATTTTGGAACATTGCTATTCCTTCATTACTTTTTTCCATCCATTGGAAAGTTACCTACCTCTGTTTTCAGGTAGTCACCACCTGTTAAAGGGGATCTGGAGCCTTCTTTGGCAGAAAGAGCTAAAAAAAGAAGTTGATTTCCCAGGTGTTCCAGCCAAGTGGAATGGCTCCTCCGATTTCTGATTACTTTAATTAATGCTTTCCTCTAAATATCCTTCCAATTTAACCGGAAAACAAGAAGTTGTATGGTAATTTTATTATTAAAAAAAGCAACTTTTAAAAAAATGAACTTTCTGATTAAATCAAGAAAGAATACTTACTCTGATCTTCAGACAGAAAGTGAAACAAGTTTAATATGAATTTACAACTAATTTGGATAAGGTCTTCTATTAATGCAGACACAATTTTATCAGTAGGGTTACAATTACAGGGTCATCACTAAGGACAAAAATATTTTCAATTATACCTTTGATAGACAAAAAAAACCTTTTCCTCTCAACCTCCTTCCCCCTAATAGTTTTATAAAATTATTGGTCAGTGGCATGATGTAATGCTGAAGCACTTCTGGTTTTATCCATCTCTGATGCGCATGTAATGATACCGCTTTATGCTTACTGATACTGAATGTTGTCTTCCACTTTATTGCATCATCATGCTGCTTTATGAAGACCTTAGTCCACTGAAATATTTGTAAGTTTTTCACCCTCTAATTAATCACAAAGCCCTTACAACTATGTTGAACAGAATACAATACAGCTTGAGGTAGGCCATTTACGTCACTAAATCTTCTTAGTAAGAGTCTTTACAAAAATTAACTTTTCCTTCTCACGGTTTTCCCGCCCTCCCCTCTGGCTTTCCTTAGTTACTTATGCCTCAAAGGGCTTTCTCTCTTATTCAATGCATGCAGTTTCTTTAGAAGCATTTGGTGAGGAAGCTGTTTTGGAAGCTTTTTAAAAATCAAAGTGTGCTGTATTGACTGGCTCATTAGAGGTGAATGCTGTGAAATGAACCGAGAAGGGGAAATGTAAATAGCACCATAAGCATGTAAAATGAATCATCATTAAGCAAGAAGCAAAGGCCACAAAGGATTATACAAGGGGGGAAAAAAGGCAACCAGTAGTAAAAGACTTGTTGAACTCCAGCATCAATGTGGATTTATGCCTATATGCAGTATGTCTAGTTAAATTATGATCAGAACTGAAAAATTATCATAACATACCCTTCCAGCATCAGATAGACACAGAAGACTGTCATAGTCATGGGGTTTGGAGGGACAGGGCGTGCGCAGGGGGAGCTGTGGCCATTGCACATGCCCCAGTGCATGTGGCCTCCCTGTGCCTCGTGGCAAGTGAGGCATGCTCAGCAGAGGTGCTCCTCTGCTAATGCCTCAGCCTGTGCCTGGCCTGTATGGATCCAGCAGTCCTGGCTGAGGGGTTTAATTATATTTACCAGCCCTTCCAAATGAGCCAGCCTTGGGCAATCGCAGGGGCTTTCCGCATAAAGGAAACTGACCAAGTCAAAGGAAATATTATTGCTGTTTGCTCTTTGTTATATTGTGATGATTAAAGATCCCTGAAGAGACATGTCTTACTCCAGTACTATAAAAGCAATATAGCAGAAAACAGTGCAACTCTTAACACTCTCAGATTCTAATTTAAAAACAGAGGACACAAGGGAGTTAGTTGCCTAATTTCCCCATATTTTCTGATAAAACTGAGGAAGTGGCTTGCTCAGTCTAGTAGAAAACTGTGATTACAAACAAGTTTCTTCCTACCTACAGAACCATTCTCCCTTCTAAAGGAGTACACTTTGTAAGTCATTGTACCATGCATGTCTTTACTTCCAGGGTCTGTTCAGTCCTCATTTGAATTTAATTCCAAGTCACCTCAGTAGGAGACCAGGGGCAAAGAGGAGGACTGGCATATTTGTAGCATATATGGAGAATTTGGACCGTGGTATTTCCAGGACCCTCTGAGTTAAGTCAGGAACTATTCTGTTCCCTGGTGTGCTCCAGAGCAACGAGGCTGCACAGATGGCTCGATTTGAACAACTGCTCAAAGAGTAGCTGCTACTCTTTGAGAAGCAAAGCATGCATCTCTTTCTTTTTCCATAACTACTTTGAGCACACAGTTTGTCTCAAATTCTTTGCCTTCACATAGACTGCTCAGATTCATGCACTGGTTCACACGGCACTTGCCTGCTCGTTGTCATGGTGAGTTACCCTGAGAGATTTTTCAAGTGCTGTCCCTGTGTTGAGTGTCATGTGCCCACAGGGAATCTAAGCAGAGCAATGCTTCTCATTCAAGTTTGCTGCCACCTCAGGGTGCAAAGGCAAGGACTGGGGTCAGCCCAGCCCTTCACCTACTGGCAGAATGCCCTCAACCCATACAGCAGGAGTACTGCTTCACAGCACAGCTGCTATTGCATTCATTAAACTGTATTTGGAGGGACTGTCTTGAGCATAAACTGTTTCTTTCAGCTCTGCAGAAGAAGATGTCAAGGGACATTATTCCCTATTCTCTCTATTCTCAATGCAAGGTTGCATGGGACTTTGAGAAATCTGGTCTAGTGGAAGGTGTCCCTGCCCATGGCAGGGGGATTGGAACTGGATGGTCTCTAAGGTCACTTCCAGCCCAAACCATCGTATGATTCTATGGCTGTAAAAAGAGGAGGGGAAGACAGCTTAAAGTCAAAGTTTTTTCCAGCTATTTAACTTGCCTGTGAAGTGCAAGGGGTTGAAAAGAACAGAGTAGAAACTACAAGAGTCAGAAATCAAAGATTTGCTGACTGTTGTGGAAGTGCAAGTAACCTCAAGGAAGTAGCCTCAAAGCCTAGGATGTTCTTGCCTTCTTGAAGATTTTGCTTATCCTATTCTCAGGAAGAGTCTGACAGTGTGGTTTGAGAAATTTTATTGTTAAAAAAAAATTCAGATGTTGAATTGTGCATGCTTTGAACAGTTCAATTGAAAATAATTGTAGTCTCATTTTCACATCCATAAAATCTATTAATAATGTGATTCCCCTTGTAGCTAAACACAGAACAAAAGCCTTCTAATAGGCTAGTGTTCTAATCTGTCCTGCAGCAGCATTACTGAGTCAATATATGAAGGCTTTGGGACTGCAGCTCATTAGAACTGCAGATCAAGCTGTCACAGTTAGAGAGTTTTGAGCTGTGGCTCTGAGGAACAAACCACAACCTGTCAGTGGAATTGCCTGCACAGTGGCCTGTGTACCAGTTTGGCCAAATTTAGAAATATACTCTGAGAGAAGGCACAACCACCCTTCCCCCACCAGGTTCGGGAAGAAAATAAAGTTTCCTCAAAGGAAAGTGAAAGAGATAAAAACTATTTATTTAACAAACACACGGAAAAGGAAAATAATGCTAAATAATAAAGTCTCTCGCTGTGGAGAAAAACCTGGGAAAGTGTTAGAGTCCTCCCTTTGGTCTCCCCAGAGCTGGGGCTTGGCCCAGGGCCAGGCCCTCTGTGCCCAGTGGAAAGTCCTCCCGATGTGCTCTGAGGTTGAAGCAATCAAGCAGTCCAGTAGAAAAGGGGAAAAATCCGAAATTCCAGGGAAGGAAAAATTCAACTCTCAGTCTCTCTCTGGAGAAAAAGCAGCTGAACCACTGGCCAAAAAACTGTCCTGGGAGCAGCAAGCCAGGTGCTTCCTCCCTCCCCTGCTGCAGCTGGGAAAACCAATTGCTATCTGTGTGTGACCTTGAACAAGCTGCAAACTGCTTTGAAAAAGTTTTGCTCAGTTTTTTCCTTCCCCCTCTCAGGCTCAGTTTAGAGGCATAGAAAGGCACAGGAATTAATTTCTGGGCATAGGCAGCAATATGGGATACACATCATAAGGTCACCCCAAGACAACCTGTAATCATACAATGAACGGGCAACTCAAGGGATTCCTCTGCTGTCAGACCTTGCTGGTGTCCATTTATTGAGAGACAGGGTGGTTATCAGTTTAAAAGATCTGCACAGTTTTAGTTTGATTTTATTTGCTTCTTAGGGATGTGAGAAAGAACCTTCCTTTTCTTTCTGACAGAGGCATGGGGTACATGGTTTCTGTATCTGTAGAAGATAGCTATTAAACATGTTCCAGCAGTGTACTGATATTTGTTGTCATACTCACATGTAGAGTAAATTGTTATGAATGAGGCACCAAAAGAAATCTGAGCCAGAGCTGTTCTCACGTAGTGCACTGCCTTGCTGTTGGCCAGCTGCCCGCTAGGTCTTCTCAGACTATTCCCTCCCTTTCGCAGGATGAACAGCTTAGAGAGTACCCTTTGCATGACAGTTTATAATGGCAAAAGTTTGTGGATTTTTTTCTTGCCAGCTAAAAGTTGATCAAAGTTAGGCAGACATTCACAAGTGAAAATTATGTATAAAGGGAGATCTCTGGCTAAAGAATTGCTAACATTTATTATTATTAACATGTATTATTTTTAAAGAATTATGTCTCAGTTAGAGATCTCTTTAGAATTACAAAGGGAGAAAAGCTTAGGAATAAATCAATAACTTATTATATTTCTGTCTGGAAGCATTTATGTCAAATTTTGAGTGTATGCATTTGTGCATTAAAAGCACAAGACCTGAAAAATGAAAAACGTCAGAACTCTGAAGAAAATTCCTTGCAGATAAAGGATAGCCCAGCTGAGTTTTCTAACAAGACATTACAGAATTTCTTCATCTAGGACTTCATTTTTCAGATTTTCAGTTACATCTCTCCAAAAAGACAAGATACAACGGCAGAAAGGCAGGGAACAGTATTGCTAGAAAACCTTTGAAGTATCAGCCAGGATGCCTTGACACAGCACCATTTCTTTTGCCATGTTGGCACAGTCTTACTCATGTCAACAGACACCCACCGAAGCACCTGACAGCCTGATGCAGCCCAGTGCTACTATTTGGTCTGTCTGGTGGATATGAGTGGGGTAACTCTGTGGCAGTTTACTCAGTCTGCTGCACGGTTTCTCCTGATGAAATCAAATAAAAGAAGTGAAGCAAATTCCCCATTGAACGGAAACTTTCTAAAGCTGTTGTGAACACAAATGACTGCCTTTTTACTAATGCATGGAGTGGGCCAATACTTTTTTCCAAGAAAATTGAAAATGTGGTGTAATATCATGTGTACACCTCTGCAAGAGTGGAACTCACCTGTGTGTCCGTACAGTATCTCCAGTGCTGGTGGCTCTGGATGAGTCAACACTGGAGGCATGAGGCTGGGTGGGGGTCTGTGAAGGGAGAATCAAAGATTTTGGTCAGAGCAAGGTGAGACTTTACAAAAATGCTCTTGCTCTGTCAGCACCGCGCAGGATATACAGAGTGTGTGTGTGTGTGTGTAGTCACCCAGACCTTTGATCCACTGACCATCAGCTGGATTTTAAAAGGAAACAGTGAACACTGATGCTACTGAAACGTTACCATGGAAAACCCTTTAAGCCATGTCTGCATCTGAGAGAGCAGTGTTAAGGTCATTTTCTACTGTACACATAAACGACAGTAATGCTCAAGTGCAGTACTGTAATTTTGATTTTTTCTTTTGTTTCATCTTGTCAGCTCGTATCTTGAATTGATTTAGTTCAGAGGTTCTTTTCTGTTTAGTATACCTTCTTTTTCCTCTGTCATTCAAATGCAGGTGGTCCGACCATACCAGACAATGTCCAATCCCATGAGCAAGTTGACAGTGCTCAACAGCATGCATTCTCATTTCATTTTGGCTGACAATGGTACTACTGGTAAATATGGAGCAGAGGTGAAGCTTCGTAGACACCTGGAAAAGCACATTTCACTTCAGAAGATAAATACGAGTGAGTAACATGTTGCTTGTATTTCTTGCTTAAAATTGCAATTGTATAAAAACCACTCAGCATAAAGAAGCAATAATTCTGCATATTTGGGTGAGTAGCTCTACTGTCTATGGTGAGCATGAGCTAAGAAAAGCAAATAATGATGAACAATGTTAATAAAATTTTATTTTAGAGTGCAGTGGGTAGAGGCACAGCACAAATAACTGGATTTGTTTCTGCTAAGTTTCAAGCAGTATTGGTTAAGGTTCAGATTCCACTTACGTCTTTGGTAGCCTCTCTTCCATATGACTGTGTACAGTTAGGTTGTCCTTCATTCACTAAAGAATAAGGTGAAACTAATACAGTTAAAGAAAAGGGTGACAAAAAGTAAAGGAGAGCTTTTTTTTCATAAATGTTTTGTAGGTTGAAGAGCCACTGATATTTTTTGGCTGTGGGAGTGTTCCGTAGAAGTGCTACTATACCTTTGCACTTTGCTTATTAGTTTCTCCTAGGGAGCTGTCATTAGCCAAAGCCAGAACCAGTATGAGGTTAGGTGGTCCTTTCACTTCACCTTTTGCAATCCTGATGATATCACATCATGATCAGACAGAAGCCTCAGTTTTTCTCTCAAAGTTATATTTTTTCTTTTCATGTATCACTTTCCTGCCTAAAATAAGGAATAGTCACCTGAATAAGCATTTCTGCTTGGATAAAATAAAATACGATATCTCAATGTTAGTAAAATTATCTCTGTAGTGTACATGTGCTTGATGTAGTGTACACATGCTTTGAGATGGGGACTTAATTTCAATTCTGTTTTTGGTCTCACAAACGTCAGGGTTGTACCTCCATAAGATTTCTTTAAGAATGAAAACAGATAGAGTTTTTCAAAAGTGATCATATGCACAGCCTTTCTGCTGTGCAACAACTCTCTTTAAACATGCAGTTTTGAGGAATGGTGAAACTTTTTGTGACGTAGGCATGTGAAACTGGAGTGAGACTAGGAAAAGCATTTAGCTCTCAGACATCAGATGACAAGGAGTTACAGGCAGAACCAATAGGGTGAATATAAACTAGTATGTTCTTCATGCTTGATAAAGTTTTCTGCATGATTAGTATAATCTTTGTTTAAATTGAAATGATGTTCCATTTACAGCCTTCAACACCATTGCATGAACTACACGCACTACAGGCTTACTGTTTTTAGGATGTCAGAGTTACATTGCTTGTTCTCAGAGAGCACTATGTAGATATGCACAAAATGTGTGCCTCATAAGCAGTGGGTGCATGCCTAGGAGCTTCCTTAGCAGATGAAGATAGTATAATCTAATCCTAACTCAACCAGCAACAAAAATGCACATTTGAAAATGGCGTGTCATGAAACTATGTGAAATTGTGGCATAAATAGCAATTCTTTTGAAGGCATTTATGAGAAAAATGTGAGCTTTTACAGTTTACAGCACAACGTTTTGATGGCAAAATCTTATCTTAAAAAATAAATCTCTTTAGAAAGACTTAATTCAGATTTGGTCAAGAGGCTTATCTTTTGAAAAGTGACTGATGGATGGAACTCCAGATTTGGTGGTTCAAGTCAAATGCTTGCCCGACTTCTTCAATCACAAAAAAGGAAGGATTTCTCTTTTCTGGTTTCTTTCTGCAGTACCCCAGACATAGACAAGAGTAAGCATTCTCCTTTTCACTTTCCTCTGTGACAGAAACTCTCTACCATTTAACAGCTCGCTCCCTCTCTGTCTTATAAACACAAAGATACTTGGATCTCACAACACTTCCTCAAAATAGAAATGTGAAAAAGTGTTCAAAAAGAAGACTGCCGATAAGATTTGTACATCTTGTTTCAGTGACATCCAGAATGTTTCTGCCATGTTTTGTTTTTCTTTGCTTTAAAAGAGGGTGATTGAGTCCTGCCCACCCTCTAGTTAATAGGAAGTTAGCCATATGGGTGAGAAAGACCGCCTGCCTTGCTGGGTCAGCTAAACAGATGGCCACTTTCCGATGCTTTCCTTTACCCTTATTTATAGCAGAGCAATGTAGATCCTCCATCCTGTGCATGACAGGGCATTGCTGCCAAGGGATTTTTATCCAAATGGGAGTCTGTGCAGCCATGCATGTATGTCATTACTTACTATATTCCAGTTGTAAGCATGTGGAATGAGGGAAAACACTGACAGAGTCACAATTTTCTTTGCTGAAGAGTCAGGAAAGGGTGCAATTTTTAGTTAATCACTAAAAAAAGAGTCTGCTCTAGCAAACAGAACAGATTTAGGAACTAGTAAACAATTGGTAACTTTCTATTTCACAGCCTGTCCCTGGCCAATAGTGCTGAAAGTAGATTTTATTCTTATTTTTAAGCCTGCCTGAGTTTTACATGCTAGGCTTGTCATTTCTTCTTACTTATTTTCCTTTGCTTTAACTATGTCTTTCTCCAGTGCAGTGATAGCTCTCCTGGATATTTGGGGTCACATGCTGTTCACAAAGGGAAGCTTTAAACTTGTTCTCACATATTGAAGACACAGAAAATAGCTTTCCCTTCAAATAGACTAGGACAGTGACAGTCCCTTTTATAAAATTTAAGACTAAATTGGGGCATCAAATATGTCAGATAATTCTGAAAGTCTCAGCTGGTTTTGTTCCTAATATGGGATCATTATCAGTCATTCAGCAGTATCTAATTTCCTGAATAAGTGTACTATTAAATAAGAATAAGAACAGGAATAATAATAAGAAGAATTATAAGAATAAGAATAATCTCCAATTATGTGCCTTATGAACACTAGGAAGAAGATTTTATTGAGTATTCATTTTCCACTACCTTTTCAGGTTTTACCACTTTCATTGCTCTTATTTTGTCCTCAGCAAATACTCAGGAATTAAAAAATGCTTTTCAGACGAGCAGAGGGTGTCATCTGTGGCCCTGAGCCTGCAGGTTCAGCATGGAGTCACTCAGTTGTGCAATTACCTAGAGGTCAGTTTGACAGGTTTTTCTTACTTTCACAAAGACTATTTTAACACAGCCCAGCAACCATCTCTTGAAGTGAGCCGCAAGTTGTCTCAAAGACCCGGAGTTTCAAAGTCCATCATTTTGTAGTATAAAATTCTGAAAGTAAGAAGAGCTCTTCTGAAAGTGTTTCAAGATCAAAAGGAAATAGTCAAAGTAATCTGATCAGAAATGTTTCTGCTTTCCAATCCACACAAACATTTGGGTCCTGGACTTCTTGCAGAATTTTCAGGGCACAGAGATCACTTGAAGATATACACTGGAAGGAAGGAAAGATATCTTAGTAACTATTTCTGTCATATAGTTTATTTGTATAGCATTACGCAGTTAATTCAATAGTTCATGTGAAAGTTTTTACATTGAAATATGGAGTCCATCCTATTCCAGAAATACTGCATTAATGAGCAGAAGATTCTCAGGACAAGGATATAGAGACTTTTAACATAATAAAATTTCCCAGCTCAAGTGGGGTGATTTTTTAGAGATGCAGGAAGTGGAGGGCAGTTGTCTTTCCATCTCTGATGCTCTGCTTACACCGTTTTGTGGCAGGAGGGGCTCTACAGTGTGTGAGGCTGATGTAATCCACCACAGCCAGTTTACTGATTTCTGATTCACTGCTTCTGGAAGTGTTCAAAAGACTAAACTCTGTCTCATTGCCTTGAGCACAAGACAGTTCACAGCTGTTTGTAGCATGACAGGTTACATATAGACTGATCTCTGAGGGTCCCAAATCTGAGTCTCTTCTCAAAGAGGAGTATTTTCAGTGCTGAGTATGTTTGTCTGTAGCTTCATTTAGCCAAACAGATGATGTAATCTATGAACAGAGAAAGCATATAAATGAAGCATCTAATTACTAGAGATGACCTATTGCAAATTCTCCAATTGTAACATTCCTAGGCACTAACAAACTATTTTTCCAAGGTGTTGTAGAATGGCCTGGTCATTTGCTAAGATGTACATCATTACCATTTCTGAAGAATATTGCTGAGTCATGCAGTAGGCACATCAGTCACGCCTTGAACCAGAAATATAAAAGAAATCTGTCTACAAAATGTGCGTTGGAAGTTACAAGACATAAAATATTCATTCCTACTATTCCACGGATGGTTAGATTAGAGTAATTGCCAGTGTAGCAACTCAGCTAATACATTTGATCTGAGGACTGTTAATCATTTTCAGACAAAGTCACTCCAATAGGTTGACATGCTGTGGGTTTCACTCATTTTGTGATTAGATGGAGCAATGCTTTCTCATTAACAAGTGTGGTCTAGAATTACTTCATATTACATAAAAAGGGCCTTTACCAGGACTTGCAGAATCTTCAAAAATCCTTCCTAAAGCTTCTCCCTTTTTGCTCCGCACTCATATTCGCATTTTTATTATATGGAGTTCATTCCTTCTGTTTGCACTAAGGCCTTCCTTTCACATGATATAGTTGTTGCTATTAACTGAATTGCTACTGCTGACTGAAATATTCTCAAGTCCTTAAAGAGCTTACAGCATGGTTGCCAAGCACTTCCATCACAGATGCTTACTTTCCTTCATATGAATACTCTTACTGGAGCAGAGGCGCAAGACAAGGACACAAATAATTTATAGATATAATGATCATTGAACATAGCCTATGTGAAAGTTTTTAATTTGAATGAAAGGTGTTGTAAATTAATTAGAATATTGTCAGTTTTTCTTTAAAAGAGCATGTATAATTTTGTCAGCAATATCAGAATCTGGACATGACACATAGCATAGCACAGCATGCACTACAGCATGTTCTTGTGTATGCATAACCATTTGGGGAAACATACAGTCATTTTCTGTCTTTCATGTGCATTTCATGACTTACTCCACATATGTGCCAGTAATTAAATTTGTGTTTAGCATGTGTTAGGAAGGAATCTGTCAGGAAACAATAATGTCGTGGCTCGAAGAGCAAAATAAATAAGCTTAGTGTGATATTTGCATACCTGACAAATGGCCTTGGAAACATACTGACCACATGCTAATGACATTTTATTTTTAAATCCAGGTATTTTACTTATATTGAAGGCTTCATCCATCAAAATATTAAAATCTTGGTCAGAATACCACCAGACTTTTCTGTTCTCTGTAACTATCTGACAGAGATTTTGTGTTCTTGACATTTGCTTTGGAAATGGATGGAGTCCAGTCAGTGAGGCAGTGATGTTCAAATTGGAGTTAACAGCTTCCATCATAGATTAAAATGTAAAAAGATCTAATATTTCCTCTAATGATGTAAAGGATTCTCCCTTACTTGTTAGATTTCTGACATTTTATAGTATGAGACATAACCTCAGAGAAGGAAAGAGGCAGGTGAAAAGAATGAAATGAGGCAAAAGGACTACACTAGCATGAGGAATGACGATAACAAGCATATATAATGTCACCTAGCCTGCAGGAGTCCAGCCTGTGCTGATGAGGAAGAAAGACTTTTTTCTTCTATTGAAAACTCTTTTCTTTTCATAAAATTATCCACTACCTTCTTCTTCAGAAACAGTTATGCAGGAAAAGAAAAAAAAGTAAAGAAATAAGAAAGCCCTTTTTCTGTATTTTTAACAATTCCATTTCTAAGAGAGCCAGAAATAATGTAAAAATGTGGATGTGTAACCGAAAACATATTTGAAACTAGAATGTTGAGCCAGAGGATGTAAAGGCAGTGTATGTGTAATTGGAAATAGACCCCTTCAAAAGGTCAGAAAGTTTGAAGTAGTTTGCTTTATTTTATATATTTTTTTAACTTTTTAATGTTTTATAAATGTTTTAATCAATACATTCTTTAGCCTTTTTGAAGCTTACAAGAACCACTTTACACTGCTAGGTCAGTTCGTACACACTGAAGCATATTGGTATTTATTAGAAAGTTGACCACACCAAGTTCTTAGGTTATGTAGATCCAGACCACATAGCACTTAATGACGAGTTTTACTCCATTCATTGTCATGCTGCAATTATTCTAATTTTAAACATGCCATTTGGTGCTGAAGGTTTGCTCTACCTCCACTACATGCTATTTGAGAAACAGACAGACCCTAGGCATTGGGACCTGTGTCCTTGTATTTAGTCTTTCTTCTTCATGGAGCCGGTTAATGTAGCTGAGTTTTAGTAGGCCTGTGAGAAAAAGTTGCCTCTGAGTAAGGAATTGATGGATAAAGTTGGGTGATTTGATTAGATAAAGAAGGCAGTTTAGACAGGATAATATGTCAACAATACCTGTTCATGTGACCCGTGGACTTCCCTTTGTCATCCTATGCCTGAGAATATATGAAGGGGGCTGGGAAGGCAAAGGGACGTTCAACTGTCATCACTGGCATCTTCTCTGACCATTACATCATCATCAAATGCATTGGAATTCTCATTTGATTCAGATTTTTTCTTCATGTTCTGTGCAGTCCTAGATGCATTTTCATAACTACATAGCTGGGAAGATCTAGGTGCAGACTACTTTCTAGGGGAGGAAGTCTGCTGCAAGACTGAAAATTTGACTCCTGTGAAATTTCAGTAAAACCTAGAACTCTCTGAAATTTGACTCGTTTCAGATTTTGCTAGAGATTGGAAACTTGGGGTTATTTCATCAAAAGCATCATGATGTTTGTTGATCAGGCATTGGAGACAAACATATCTCATAAAGGGCTGGGAAAGCACTAGGTTAAATACCATTCTTGAAGCACACAATACACCCATGCAAGTGGATCTATAAATTCTGTTCACGGACTTGACTTTAAACTGATGATTTTTTTTCAAACATATGTTTTTTCACAAATAAGTATATGATTTATACAGAAGAGAAAGAGTACAGCTCATTTCAGCTCCCTAATTTTTGGACATTTTAGATTTATTGAATTCTTAAAGCTGGAAAACTTAGAAATATTATTTTAGGATGAATCCATTTTAACCAAATTTTTGCTGTTCTGTATCTCACCTGCTGTAGTTTTCTAAAACAGGTGAGAATAAGGGATAATTTTCTGAGATTATATAGTGTCAAATATGTTGAAAAATAAGCAAAATACAACAAGGTAAAACACTTCAATATGTAATATGAGGTAGTATAGAATTTGATTATGTTACAGTGTGATTGATAACTTTCTAAAGTACCGTGTACAATATGTGGCTGTGCTCACATTCAAAGGGAGCCAGAGAAAGCTCCAGGGAAGATCAGACAGAATGTGAGAATTTCTGAAGCTGTAGTTGCTCCTGCGTGTCTTAGGCCATTGCCTGTGGGCGATAAGCTCCAAGAAGGGTGAAACCAGTTAGGTCCTCTGGTACTGCCCTAGCAAGCATTTGACTGCAAGGACAGATATGGCAGGTTTTGACTGAAATCTACAAAGGTTCTCTCTCTGTGTTTGTGTGTGTGTGTGTGTGTGTGTCTTTGAACTTGAAGTGCCAGCTTTGAACTGTGTGTTGCCATTATATAGAAAGTAACCAAGTGGGTGGTTACTTGGATGCTTGTGAGGCTCACAAATCCCAGAGTTCAGTCTTACATAGACTGCTCCCATGTCATGTTTCCTCTGAGAACTCTCTGAACTTTGTCCTTTTGCAAAGACAAGTACGAAAATCAAAAGAAGGTACCACAAATCTTTTCTTGTTACCATCCTTGATTTCCCTTTGAGAATTTTTTTGGATCAGTCCAGTATTAAATGAAGATATGGTTTCAGGTGTCAGGTACACAAATTTGTCTGTCAATGACAGGTCTGGTACAATGGCAGATTCATCAACAGGTGGATTTAGAGAGGTGAGGAAGGAGCACTGAACAAATGAAAATAGTGAAAGTAGTAAGGTAGGGCAGAAGTGAGAGGAGAACAGACTGGGACAAATGTAATACGATCATACTCTTAGCAAAGAGGAAAACTAAAAATAGAGGAGATGAAGGAAGATTATGGATTAAAGAGAAGGAGACAGAGAGGAAGTGAAAATGTGATTGAGCTACCAAAGGGAAATTATAAGAATGCAGAATGGAAGTGAGACTAACTAAGGAGCAAGGAGAACAAATGCAAACTACAGAGGAAAAAATCAAAGATGAACAAAATAAAATTCATACTACTGATTTTAAATTTGGGAAGCAGGAAAATAAAAAGGAAATTATAGCAAATGATATTCAACAACCCTGTAGTAGAAAAGTCAAAAAATAAATAGAAAGGAAAAAATAAGTCAAATTGTTGCGCACTTTCCTTTATTAGGAATTCTTTCTAATAAAGAATTAAAATAAAAAGCTATTCCTTTATTATTTTAAATAAATTTCCACATTTATTAGTAGTGGTTGTGTGTCATTCCACCACACATAATCCAATAGTTCTGTGAATTTCAGAAACACAGCAAACTTTCTTAGACTTTTTTGTACTGGTTTATCAGATCAGTTTGATTTCTCTAGACACAGGGCATGCAACAATTCACCAAACAAATGAAAGCTCCCCTTAATTTCTGGATATAAAAACTATTAAAGGTATTCAGAAAAGAGTAGAATGCGGTTTTTTTTCTACTTTGTTTTGTTTTGTTTTTTAATCAGTAAGTTTCTCTGTTTTTGTTACTGAACAGTTCTTGAAGGATTAAAAGAAATACCCACCTTATCTTTGCCGTGTCTGGAATAAGAGGTTCTGCTCTAGCAAAGATGCTGGAGACAGTGGGCAAAGAAAAGGGAGAGCTGACTGCAAAAAGTGCAGCTATGTGAAATTAAGCTTGAACTAGTTGTGACATCTGGGAGATGTTCCTGTACTTCTGGGTAATAAGACTCAGCATTCTTTTCCATCATCCAGTGAAGGCAAGACACATTTCCTTTCCAGTTATTTTCACTTAATAGTTAATAATGTAATTGCTCTAGTGGTAAATATATTGCAGGTGTGATTTGCAGAGCTGGAGCATGCAGATATATTGTATGTGCAGGTGATCTTACCTCTTTGCTATTTGCTATTGATATTTTAGCCAAAAAGGTTTCATACACATCAGGAGGTGTTTCCAAAAAAGGCTGGAAGGCTGAAAACAACTGCCTAGAAAAAAACCCAAGTTGTAATGTTATTTCAGTGTAACCTAATAGGAAGGATCTGGATTATTTTAGGATGTTCTCTGTTACACTTAGCCTTTCTGAGCCAGTTGGGTCCAGATGGAGTACCACATAGATATCCAGATGTGAAGCAGACATATTTGTGTGGTCAAACCTTTTAACGACTGTTGTAAATCCAATACCATTTTAAATCTCTTTAAACATCACTTACCATGTGGTTAGACATGCTGTATTAACAACCAAAGAGCAGTATTTGTTGACTCTGTATTACTGTAAGGCAAATATTATTTGAGAAATTAAAAATTATTTTCCTCAATCTTTTAGGCTTACACTAGGACTTCTGCATATTAAAATTCCAGGTCATGTTTAATTGTTTATCCATTCTGTGTAGGTAGCTTGCAGTAGGATATCCAAGCACTATGCAAACACTTGGACTGAAATGTTTCTGAAAGCCACAGATTTTGTGTGGTGTGTTTCTTTCAGCCGTTGTTAATACATCACACTGCTGCGTACTCTGCTTGTCCCATGAAGCACAGCAATAGCCTAGAAACTGGACTTCTAAAACGACTTCTTGAGCTAAGGACTTAATTTTTCATTAACTTACCAGAACCCCCAAATTATTATTGGAGTTTCAAGACGCCTTAACCCTCTCAAAAAATCGTAAGGGAATGGTATTTTGCCATGTTTCAAATACGAATGAATAAGGCTTATTAGTCAATATCCCCTCAAAAACCATAGTTCATCATATGTATTTAGGTTAAAACTAAGATCATGTTTGATCAAATTGTAGTTTAAAGCTGTCAAAGTTCTTCTAACTGCATCAATATTTTTATTGAACTTCACAACACTTTCATCAATCGTCCACTGACAATTAAATGAGATTTTCTACTAAATACCTCAGATAAACAATGCTTGCATTAAAAATTCCTGAAGTATAACCTCATCTGTTGAATTAATAGCCTGTATCTGGGAACACGTCATCTGTTCAATGCAATTAAGGGTTTTTTACACTATGGAGCATTTGTGCAAAATGGTCTATGTGCCTGTCCATGTGCCGTGCACTGGCAAACACTTGTAGGAACTCTAACATGGATATACCTGTTGATTCATATTTTTGGACTTGTTTATTTGTCAGTAAGTAAGAGACCATTGAGTTTACCGCTAACAGAAGCCATTACCCTAAGAGAATTTTGCAGTTAGAAAGGTAGTTCTTGCCCACAAGTGGTAGATCTTTTGCAGGGTGCACACAAGGTGAAGGTCTGAAACAAATCTAAAGCCTGTCATAGGAATTTTCTACTGCTAAGAGTCCATTGTCTCATTATCTGAGATAGGCACGTGCAAACCCAGGATATGATGACCAGTGAAAAAACCCGCTAATTTTTGTGCCCCACCATCCACAGTACATCTGGGTGCAGGAAGATTTAGCAATCTGTGGACCGTAGGCCTGTGCAAAACTTTGGAGGCTCCTTGCTCATGCAATATACCTGCTTTCCTGAAGACCTGACGAGCCCTTCCAGCTCAGTGATGCCTCTTACATCCCTGCACTTGCCTAGGGTAGGCTCAGGTTTTCTAGGAAGGCTGAGAATCCTGTTTCTACATTGCACAGGTGATCAGTGTGTGCCTTGTTAGGAAATGACATTGAGCTGTCAGGTTGTCTGCATGTGCATCCTGTGAAGGTTTGTGCAGGCTTATTCTGCCCCTTCTCTGGGACAGTTTGGGCTCTCTCAGTATGTACACAGTGATTCTGTCTTATGTGTACCTTAAGCCCAACGTTCCTCCATTGCCTCCAGCTTCTGGAGATCTTGCTATACAGCTGCACGTTGTGCATGAGGTGTGACACAGGCTCCCAGCTGTACGCCACTCCTGTGCTAGCTCTGTGCAGCAACTCCTCCAGCAGGACAGACAGAGGCCCCAGCATCCCAAACAAATCCAAATAATTATGAAACTCTCCAGTCAAAATTTCCAGGTAGAAAAAGGAAATTAATATAGGGCAACTCACACCAACATATCTGACCCCGATGAAGGAGCAAAGGTGGCCTGCAGGAAATCAGCTCAGATGTGCCTACCACCACCCAGTGTTAAGATACTGAAATTAGAGACATTTCTGTCAGGGGTAGTCAACTAGAGCCTCTGTTTTATTTGACTGAACTCAGGGCTGAACTTACAGATAGTATACAACATAGCGATATATCCCAGTTACTCTTATAAGCATGCTTAAAAACATGAGTAGTAAATGCATTTTGTAGTAAATGAGGTATTTTATTCACTTGTTGGTCTATAAGAACGTGGGTAACTCATACTTAGCTCTTCACTAAAAGAATTAGTAATAATTTATAAGGCAGTTATACATTATTTATAAATATACTCACACAATATAAAATATTCATGTTTTTCCAAGAACAGGGAAAACTAAGTAGAGCTTCTGCAAAGCATGGTAGATATTTTTTAGTGCCTTTTCACACAACACAGACATTATGCAGCTTTCCTTCCTTCCATTTCCAAATTTACTCATTCCTTCTACTTTATTATTTTAATTCACGTATTTATGCATTACTGCTGTGTCAAGGGGGAAATTATGTTATTTTTTTTTTATAACAGCATGAAGGCCTAAAAGTGCTATTTGCTGCACATTGAGAAAAATGTTCTGATGTGTACATACCTTCCTGGAATCAGCATTGTTGGAAAGTCTCACTGGCTCAGCTGCTGACCACAAAGGCAATAACACAGTAATGAAGCTTTAAGTTGACCACATAAATCTTTTAGACAATATTGCTGTCTAATTTCACCAGCAGTATCCACAATACCTGACACTGTGAAACACTAAGCAGTCTAATCTACCCTGCAAAAATCCGTACTTACTGAAGTACTCAAAATACAAGTTCTTAGGAATTAGGAATACTGATGAGCCTCAGGTCTTTGGTACTCCTTTTTTTTGCATGAATCATTATATTGAGTAAAAATAATAACTTTTTTTCTGTATTCTATTAATGCAGTCATGAGAGGCTACCTTTAGTTTTGAATATTAAGAATTCAGTATGTGAATTGAAGAGCTTATTAAATAGTAATATGCCAGTTAGTATGAGATGTTTCAGACATACCTGCTATTAAATACAAACTAAATATTTCTTTTGAAAATCTGAGGGAAAAAACATCCCCTTTCTACTTAACAAACTATTTTTAATAACACAGAATAAAAATGCAGAGACCACTCTTAAGTTGGAAGACCCTTGATTTTGCAATCAGATATTTATCATCTTGAAATATAAGTACAGTTAGCTAAATATCACAATTATAACACAATAGTTATTCACAGCCATTTTCAAGTCCACAGATATACTGCTAACAAGACTTTTCTCCATCTTCCAAAAGGAAAAGGAGGAAAGATTTTTTGAAACCAAAGCTCATCTAGAAATGCTGAAAAAACAGTGAATTAAATAAATTTAAAAATAAATCCTCCATGTAACTCTCAGTTGTCCATAATTTTTCAGACATTTAAAAATAATTCACCTGAACTTAAAAGGTTTCCCTACAAAGGGTATTAAAAAAAAAGCAGAGTAACATGTCATTTAATGCCTTCTAGGAAACAGAAAAATATACCCATATATGTGAAAATGAATTGTACTTTCTTCTATGTTTGGGAGACATCACCAAGTGACAGAGAGTCTTTCCTGATAACACTGCATTGCCCTGTACCAAAAAAGTTTCCCTGCAGTCTTATATTGGGCAGTATTTCAGTGGAGTGCATTAATGCTACTCTCTTTCCAGTTAATAAAATGTGAAACACACAATTTTTAAGGTTGCATACTTTTACAGTACTTACTTAGTGAAAACAACTGTGTTGTTGAAGATAGCCAAAAAAGATGAGTCCTATCCTTAGTTTTGCCCAGATTAGGGCAATTTTGTGGTAAATTCCACAAAAACACATGAAGGGAAAACTTCTTCCTTGTTGATTTATTGGAGTGTCCATTTTAGTGCTTGGCATAAAGTTCCCACCTTCCAGATGTGTGCTAGGAGACAGCAGGTCCGGTACTGTAGTCCAGTTTTATATCAGCAAGGTTTTGTTTTGGTGCTGCCTCCTTTCTGACAATCTCAACTCGAGCAAGAAGCTCTTTTTGTGGTGATGTCCTTGACATTGTAAGGAATGTATTACCTTCACATTTAGGACCTCACCTCACAGCCTGACATTATCTTTCCAAATGAAGTGTCTGAAACCAAAGGCTCCCTGTGGATCTATCAGGCACTGCCAGCCCCTTCTTTGCAGACTATCATCTACTGTGCATGCACAAGCTGAAATAGAACTCTTACAGATCATTTCTGATGATTTTATTTCTGAGGAGATTTAGTAGGAAACGCATTTGATTAGCAGTTAAAGAGAGGTCCATCAGCTTTTTTTCAAAGTCAGAGGTTCTGTCTTGCTGGCATCATATCCCAACATTCTCCAAATTGTCCCACTGTTACATTAAGGCAAAGCACAGTCAGTTCTCAATTTCAACATATATTCAACATAGTTGTAAATGCAGTGTTCGTATAGTCAGTCAGTGTCTTCAGATGCACTGAAATTTTCCTGCAGACCCTCTACATTCATTTCTAAATTCCTAATATGTAGCAGCAGGGAAGCATCCAGGAATTTTTAGTATCAAGACATCTAAAAGTTTAATTCAGATCTACTTTGCATTTTGGCTGAGAGTTATTGAGCTGCAGACATTCTTGGTATAAGTAGCTAAGTATTTTTTCCAAAATGAATATAATGTCATAACTAATTTAAATATGATTGGGAGCATCACAGAAAGCTGAGGATGTGGTAATTCCCACTAACCCATATTTTGAAATTCTGAGGTACTCAAGCAGGCATAATTTTTTGTTTTTTCACTGTGTCTATTGACTTTCTTTCGTGCTGTGGATACCATCACTGCTCAGAAATTAATTATCATAAATCTGTGGAAGTTCATAACATTAGGAATCAGACAGCTATAGTCTGGAGAACTTTCCTGAAAGACAGAAATGGTTATACTTTGAAGAAATATCAGTAAAGTATTATTAACTAATTTTAAATATTATTTCTAATTTCAGAAATTAACTGGAATAATTTGCCCTCCAAACTAAAGAAACAATAGTTTTTTCAAAACCAAAATTATTTACAGTGAACAATGAAGATTAAAATAAAAAATCATCTATTTGCTGAAACTCAGAGAGAATTTCCCAAAGGAAAATGAGATATAGATATCAAGTTTGTTTTTAAACCTTTTCTATTTCACAGAGAAATGTACAAGAATGATAAAAGATTTGAACTTCGATTGGGAACTTAATGTGTATGATAAACCAAGGTTAGCATGAGTTTGGAGGTTTTTTTAACTTAAAGCTACAAAGTTTCATTGAAGTCTGAATTGGAGAAAAGTCGTTTTATTTTACTAGCCTTGAATTAAAGGATTGTTTTCATGCTGAATATGTTTCTAAAGAACAGAAAAACTGCCACCTGATCAACCACAGTGAAACACAACTGGAACACTTGCAGAGAACTTTTGTATTCCAGGCAACTCTTGTGACTGTAACAGCTTAAATTTAAAAAAAAAAAAAAATTAATAAAAAGTTTAAAAAAATTTTGAAAGGAAAATCAAAGGTTGCAAGAGGAATTGTAGATATGTTTTCAAATGGCCCAAAAAGGCAAAAATAGTTCAGCTGCTTAGACTAACCATAATCACTTATATTATTAGAATTATTTAGCTGATCCGTATCAAGTAGAAGACACAGGAAATGAACAGACTTCCAAAAGAAGGACAGAACCTGCTTCAGGAACACTTTGAGATACATAAGGCAACTGCAGCTGTTATGATTAGTGAGCATCAGAGCATCATTTCAATACAAAAAGCTTTCCCTTTTAGTCTTACAAGCGGGCTGTAAAGACTTCACTCCTCTGATAACCAGGAATCTTCTGAGATCCATCTAAAACTGTTAACTTCTAATGGCTGTATGTCATGGCAGTATTCAGTCATGGTGTCTTTGCCCCTCTAATTTTCTAAGGAAGATGACCCAAACTCACTGAATCTTGTCTCATAAGGTGAAGTTTTTATTCCCCATACACTCCTTTTGGCTTTTTCCTCCATTCATTCCAGTTTGTTCTTTCTGAACAAGGCTGAGCATAGGTACAGATAGCATTTTGCATGGAATTTCCTGAGTGGCTTGCATAATGGCACTGAATTGCCCCTGTTTCCTACTGAAAATATTTTGCTGTGTGTATTCCAGGATCGTAACTTTTCCTAGTGGTCTTGCTATACCAAAGACAGTTCTCTTGTCATCAGCTTTTCTAGTATTTCCTCCTAATGAGTTCCCAGTTTACAGAAGGATTTATTAAACACCAAGTAAATGACTTTCCATCTCAGATTGTGAACTTCCTCATTTTCTATTAATCCTCAATGTCATCCATACCCATCCAGACATGACTAAGAGTACTTCTTAATATTATTTTATTAGCAGGTGTCTAGATTGAGTAGAGCAGCAATTCAGGGAAGTCCTTAATGTTATTAGAAAAAATTAACCCTTGAGCTCTGTGCAAATCGTTCTGTTGATCACCTTCTTATATTCCACCCTCCTTATGCTCTTTCACTAGCCTACATCTTATAATTCTGCCTGTAGTTTTCTTAACATAAATAAACACCACACATTTTACTTAAGGTATATGACAGAAAAGCCAAAAACTAACACTAGATAGAGGCATAACAAGGTATGCTGAGAATTACTTCAGGAAACATGATGTTTGCTTACAAAATGGTTCAGGAAGTGTTAAGAGTATTTTCCTCTTAAATATATGAACTAGGTTTCTTTCTTTCTTTCTTTCTTTCTTTCTTAAAGAATAATTCATCTCGTTTTTGTCAGTAATTCAAGTCCTTAAAATTATTGAAAATCATTTGATCTATTAATATTTCTAGGGGGTCTAACCAGATTTAATGTTCCAGCCTCACAGGCTTACCTTTGCTTCTGGGAATTGAACTCTCTCCAAATGGAAACTTGAGCAGACATATTAACAGTTGTTACTGTTGGCTTTCTGCAACTTTTTCCAACCCAGCTGTTAACAGCGTAGGACAATCTTTTTATTTTCATTTTCCCATGAAATGTCAGAATTTTGTGCAGAATGCATATAGGTTTTCTTAGAAAAAGCTATTTTAAAAGAAAAAAAAAAAGTCAGGAAAAAAATGCTAATAGAAAATTTTCAGCTCCTTCTATTGCTTGAGTCCTTTTGAATGTCCCCAGTCTCAATTGGTCAAGAAGTGAATACCAGAAAAACTTCTTCAGCTGTGTTAACACCAGCCTGGTGTCAGATTGCCTTTCTCTAAATCCACACAACTTTCCTGGCAGTCTGTGCTGCAAATTTGCAGAGGGTTCCCATGAAATTACATTGAAACTGCTTAAAATGAAGATTCCTCTCGTTTGGTTAAGCACTAGTTCAGCTCTCTTTGGAGCAATGTTCCCAGTATGGGGTCTGCAAATCAACAAATATGCTGCAAATTGGAGAGAATTCAGAGAGAAACTGTGAGGCTGACTAGAACTGAAAAACTAGTACTAACTTGTAACAGAAAGTGTTTAGTTTATTAAGAGAAGGTTAAAGGGCTACCTAGCTGCAACCTCCAATACAGCAGGAAAAATACCATAGAGGTGATTTTGAAACAGCAAGCAAAACTTTTGGAAGACCCAAAGAAGGGAAACTGACATCATACAAAACCTAGACTACAAGCAAGAATAGAGTCTTGATTATGAACATGTTAGGAAGAAATGCAGTAACTTCTTCATGATTTCAAAACAAGACTTGATCTTTAAAAGAAAAAAAATCATCATCTATTTAAACATAACTATTGTATTTAAAACAGAAGATAATCCTAGAAAATACTGGTTTATGTGGTGGAACTGATGAGATGACTACACTGGTCCCATCTGTCCTTAAAATATCTGATTCTCGGAATGCATTTTCTCTAACATAACATTGTACAGTCATAATGCAGTTATTTCAGTCTGATATTTTTTTCTTCTGTCTTCTGTTATGTTTTGTTTGCCTTGCTGGCTTTGCATTTTTTGTTTCTTTTTTGTTGCATTTTTTAATTTATTTGTTTTGTGTGTGTGTGGTTTATTTGGTTGGTTGGCTGTTTTGTTTTGTGTTGTTTTCGTTTGGTTTGGTTTGTTTCTTTCTTTCTTTTGCTCCAGGAATTGGCCAAGGGGTTCCAGTGGTGGCCCTTATTGTGGAAGGAGGTCCCAATGTCATCTCCATTGTTCTGGAGTACTTGCGAGACACTCCTCCCGTTCCTGTTGTGATATGCGATGGCAGTGGCCGAGCATCTGACATCCTTGCCTTTGGTCACAAATACTCGGAAGAAGGAGGGTAAGTCATTTCATAGTGTATGTTCCTTCCCTATCCACGGGTTCAATTCAGTGATAAAGTAGAGCACAGGAAATTACTAACAATATTGTGCAAAAGCAACACCTACCTCACATGGCTGTTTCCATCACTGATATGGGTGAAATATTGAAGGTATTCAGAACAAAACAAAACAAGCCTTGAAGAACCACTACAGAAAGTCTACAGAATAAAACAGGTGTAGGAACTGTACCATACAGTTGACAAGTACAAGTATGGTATCTTGCACTTATGGGCCAAAGGATTCAGTCCAAGGGCAAGGGGAGTTACTTTCACCACCTTACAGATACATAGAGTACTGCTGCCTTCAAGTTCCATTTAGCCTACATGTTCACATAAGCTAGTTTATATTTGCCCTGCCTATTGAGCCTGTTCCTGCACACCTGTCTGTATTCACACTACTGCTTATGCATTGCTCTGTATTTTGCTCTGTCCCTTTCTTTGCAGACTCAAGGTGAGGCAAAAGTACTGTTTAGTTTTTATTACAGAAGACTCAGCTGTGCTTTTGTTGAATCAGGCTGTAAGCATGCTCTGTAGGTTCCAAAGTGAATATTACTGAATGACCAAATCCTTAATATATTTTGTTCTTCTACTGTGCCCCTCCCTGCCCTCAAAGATTAAAAAAAAATTAAATAAATAAACAAGCATAGAGTCACAAAATGGCTGAGGTTGGGCACGGCCTCTGGCTGTCCTCGGGTCCAACCCTCCCTGCTCAGGCAGGGCCACATAGATAGAGCCTGTTGCCCAGGGCCATGTCCAGATGGCTTTTGAATGTCTCCAAGGTTTGACACTCCACAGCCTCTCTGGGTGAACTGTGCTAGTGCTCAATTATCCACACAGTTAAAAAAAAAAAAATTGGTATTTCCTGGTGTTCAGAAGGAACCTCACATGTTTGAGTTTGTGCACATTGTCTCTGATATTTTAACCTGACACTACTGAAAACAGTCCATGTCTTCCTTTCACCCTCCCCTTTTGTGTTTATATACATATATATATATATATACACACATACACACACACACACACACACACACACACACACATATATATATATATATATATATATATAGACAATGTCATGTCTGAGCTTTCTCTACTTCAGGCTGGACAGTCCTAGCTCCCTCGGCCTTTCCTCATGTATGAGGTGATCATGTATGAGATGACTTCATCATCTTAGTGGCCCTTTGCTGGACACTCTCCAGTATGTGCATCCCTCTTTTGTACTGGGGAGCCCAGAATCAGGCACATGACTCCAGATATGTCGTCTAAAGTGCTAAGGAGAGAGGAACACCTGCTTTGACCTACTGGCAGCACTCCTTCTAATGCAGGCCAGGATACCATTAGCCTTTGTTGTTCCAATGGCACATTCCTGGCTCATGTTCAAGCTGGGGGGTCCTTTTCTGAAAGCATCTTTCCTCTTGGGATGCCTTTAGCATGTACTGGTACATGGGGTTGTTCCTCCTGAGGTGCAGGACTTTGCATTTCCCGCTGCTGAACTTAATGAGGTTCCTGCCAGCTCATTTCTCCAGCCTGTGATATGCCAGAGGGCAGCAGGACCCTGAAATACATCACAGGTTACTGACCTTCAACTGATCACAAACCTCTGGGCCCAGCTATTCACCCAGTTCTCAGTTCACCTCACTGTCTCCTCCTCCAGCCCATACTTCATCAGCTTGTCTGTGAGGGTCTTACGGGAGACAGTGTCAAAGGCCTTAGAGAGGTCTACAGGAGGAATATCCACTCCTTGCCCCTTATCTACCAATCCTATCATCTCATCAAAGAAGGTGGTCAGGTTGTCAAGCATGGCTACCCCTGATCATCTTCATCTCCTTCGTGTGACTGGAATAAATGGTGCATCGCAGCCCCACAGGGGCTCAAGGAGAAGCTGACAAGCCTGTAGTTCCCTGGATCCTCTTTCTTGCTCTTCCGTAAGACAGGAGTGACCATTGCTTTTCTCCAGTCCACAAACATTTCTTCCAGTTGTCCTGATTGTTCAAAGATTATGACTTTGCAATGACATCAGTCAGCTCCCACAGCACTTGTGAGTACGCACTGTCAGGATCCATGAACTTGTGACCTTACCATCTTCCACTTCCTTCCTCCAGACTTTCCTCCAAGTGTCTGTGGCCTGAGACTGAAGAAGACACTTAGTACTTAATCTTTTTCCATTTCCTATGTCACCAGGTTCCCTGCCCCATTAACTGAACTTGGAGGAGGCGATTCCAGAATATTAACCAGCTTTCTTGCGCCATTCTTCCCTCTGGTCGTATTGTGAGACCCTTTGAAGCAGATTCGCAAAGGGGCTAAAGTCTGTTCATCTCAAGGCCAGGATCTTGGGACTTGTTTTTTGCCCTCTTCCTCCTCTCAAAATCTGGAACTCCAGCAGCTCATGGTCACTCAGCCAAGGTTGCCTTTGACCTTTACATCCCAACAGAGCCCCTCTTTGCTGCAATGAGGTCCAGCACAGCATCTCTCCTCATTGGCTGCTCTATTATTTGAATCTGGAAGTTCTTCTTAGTGCACTTCAGGAACCTCCAGGATTGCTTATGCCCTACTGCGTTGTCCCTCCAGTAGGTATCACAGTGGTTAAAATTCTCTATAAGGATGAGGGCCTGTGCACATAAGTCTGACTCATCCACTCAAGTTTTTGTGGAATTTACCACAATATTGCTCTAATCTGGGAAAAAATAAGGATAGCACTCATCTTATTGGGCTATCTCCAACAACACTCTTGTTTTCACCAAGTACGTAATTCTGTGCTTGATGGTGGAGCTCCTCCAAGACCACAGACCTACAGGAAAAAAGGCTATCTCTCCTAGCATCAAGAATTGAGCACTGCAGCCTATGACTTGAAGAGCTGCATCCACTACTGAAAACTCCATGTGCATCAAAGCCTCTGCTCTGAGAAGGGCAGCTCCTCCAGCCCTGGAGAAAATTACTCTCTAGCGTGTCACCACCATACCTAAGGCTATTTTTGGTGGAACAAATTAAGGTGAGGACCCCTTCTTTGCATCCTCTTGCAGAATCTGCTGCACAAGCTTGGCTGTACTCTTGGTCTGGTTCTGGGATAGGCCTTTTCCAGGCACCAGTTAACAAGGTCTTGGCCCTGCCTCATAAGGGATCAGTTGCAAGTAAGGCCAGATCAAGGGCAGCCTAGATTGAGCACCCTAGATCAAGGGTAGCAGTATCTCCATTAGAAAATGCTGGAGCTTTCTTGGTCCACAGCCTTGTGGCTGCCCTAACCTGATCCTTACCTGACAACCACAAGCACCCTCAGAGTGTTTCCAGGTGTTCCGCAATGATAGTGGACTTTGTCCTCTCAGAAGTTCCCAGAGCAGAACTCAGTCTGATGCCCAGAGTAGAAAATAACAAATGAAGAGTAGATTTAATAATTTTGGAACAAAACATAAAAGCAGAAGCAAAAATCCCACAGATTCTCATAACTAAGAGCTGTTTCATGCTTACATGCTTTGTTACAGCTGCAAGTAGCTGCAGTAATCTTCCAGTTGGGATTCCCTGGGGACTCATTTTTGTGTGTGTTAGAATGTGAGGGGGTATATCTATTAACACATACAATAAGCAAATAATAAAATATAAATTTGTAAATACTGAGCTCTAGACCAAGCACTATTATGTGTTTTAGAAATGTGTGATCATGAACTTACTCAACCTAAAACTCCTACTGGGAAAAAGATAGTTTTCCACAAATACTTAAATCCATTTTATATTCAGGTTCATGCTTAGTCCAGAACTGCTTCTGTGATAGGTATGGATGTGTCAGGTCTCATTGAATCTTTGAGAAGTTGTTTCTCTGTTTTCAGTGACCTCACTGATAATGCACTTCATGTAACCTTACTCAAATATGCTTTATTCATTTATTTGCTATGTATGTCTACTTTGTCTGTGTTCTGCTGTCATCACAAAAAAAATACAGCAAGAGAATGAATTAATTTATTTCAATATATAAAGGGGACTTCTATGAAAGAATTTTTACAAGGACCTGTAGTGACAGGACAAGGGGCAATGATTTTAAACTGAAAGAGGGTAGCTTTAGACTGGGCATAAGGAAGATATTCTTTAAAGTGAGTGTCTTGAGGCACTGGAACAGGCTGCCCAGAGAAGTTCAGGGTGCTCCATCCCTGGAATTGTTCCTGGCCATGTTGGATGGAGCTGTGAGTAACCTGGTTCAGTTAAATGTGTCCCTGCCCATGGCAGGGATGTTGGAGTTAGATGATGTTTAAGGATCTCTTCCAACCCAGACCATTCTATGGTTCTGTGATTTTATGATGCTGTGATTCTATTTCTTCATCACGAACTCCTGCCTGTAAAAAAGGCAAGTTATAGTATCAATAGAGGCAGAACAAGCAATTTCTTACCTGACGCTCTCATACCTGGTTTTGTGAAAGGTATTATTCTGTCTCACTAAGGGTCTTCTTATTGTGGGGGTCCCATTCCAGATTGTGTCCTGCAACATTATCAACCAACAAAATTTTTCATTTTTTCTGTTCACCTTGCTCTAAATAGAATGCACAAATGATGAAATTCGTTAAACTAGCTAGTGGAAATCTCTGTGTTCATCCTGCTTCAGAAAACATCAGTCTGGCATGCAGTGATATTTTTAATAATACCAGAAGTAAAACACCTATATAATTTATATTCATAAAAATATTTTATCCAAATACATTAGACTTCAGGTACAAATTGGATCCTTTTTTCCCCTCTTTAACCTGTGTTTGAATAGTGGTTAGCACCATGAGGAGAATACCAAATAATTGCCACGTTAACTGAATTCAGATAGTAGCTTTTTCTTTTGGATAGAATCTAAGTAGGTTATACAAAGCTGTGTCTATTAAACTCTAAATCAAGGTAATAAATCTAAATTGCATGCAAACTTTAATTCTGTAGTCCACTGTGTAATCAGACTATCAAGTCAAAAATCTATTTTAATTCTGGCTGCTGACCAGAAGTAGGGTGTTCTCTGAGACACAGCATGTCTTTCAACTGCTATGGACTGGGTACCTGATTTAAATAATTCAACACTTACATCATTAATGCCAGAAAAAACTCACTTGCATGTTTATATTATTATGCTGGTTTTACACAGCCTCAAATTCTTACTCATGGCAGCCCAACAAGGATTAATTTTCTACACATAAGAATGTGTGCATATGTCTACTAAGCACTGCTCTGAGCTCTGTGTGTTTTTAAGTCAATTTGGAAGTTTGTTTCCATGGGGAAAATAACTATGTCTGGAGATGTAGGAGAACAAATACATCTCTCTGCTTGAGTTTTGATCACTGTTGTGCCGATCCATCAATTTAAAGAAACCCTTTAGAGTGTTGAACAATCACCTATCTGCCCAGTAGGTCCTTTTGTATTGGGTTTCAAAGAATCGTGATGTGCCAGCCTTCCTTCCTTGTTGTTTATTCTTCCTAAAACATTCCATATAGCAGAAAAATGAATGATTTCTTATATTAAGGAAGGTGCGGTACCCCTTTACAATGCCAGTGCCTCTGCATCTTTGAAAAGACAGGAGACATGCTTCAATCTGCCTTTTTAAGGGCTAATTGTAGGTTTTCCTCATGACGAGGCAGACATTCCACTCCCCTAGGACAGTCTTTGGGCAGACATTTTCACTGTGAGCGCAGCCTCAGTGGAGGAGGCTGCCAGCACGTCCCAGAGCTGTGCCCGCGCTGCCTCACAGGAGGTGCCGCCAGCAGCTCTGTGAGGTACCATGAGCACTTCAGAAGGAATGGTGAAGCACATCTCGAAGGGAAAAAAGACTTTAGGGGCAAATCAGTTTTGAGGTCTCATTTTCTCATCTCTCTCATTGACGTTTTGAAGGGAGGTAAGGCACACGTGGAGTTGTCCACTGAGCTGAGGTTTCAGCATTATGAATATCAGATATGCAGAACTAACACTGGGGGTGAATTTAAGTTTATTATGACTTTAATATCAGGGACTACATTTTGCCTTGGTCTGGAAAAGTCTGGAACAAAGTTTTAGGAATGCAATAGGTGGCTACATTTCAGTACAAGTAAATAAAATTCTCAGAAGTAATTTAGTAGAGCTGAGTAAATTCCTGGTACCTTTTACATTTTAATGACAAACAAGCTATGTCCACAGTACAGCTTAAATAAGAACGCATCTTAAATGCAACATTCCCCATGTGGTAAATTGGAAGAATCATTTGGCTGCTTTTCACTATTGGCCTTGATTTAAAGGTCAGGTTTTCCAGGATCTGAAGCACTTATTTTTTCTTTTACTTGAAAATACGATGAACAGCATCGAGGGGTGAGAGCATAAGATAATCAAAAATATGTGAATTTAGTACTTACTAAGCCCTAAGTGAATATCTTTGTTGGTAGTAACTCTCCTCCACATACAGCGGGAGTATTTTGGACTGTATATTCGAGAATGGATGCCTTTCATTTCATTGACTTACATAAAAGCAAAAGCTGAAAGTAAAACAACTGCAAAGTGCATCTGTATAGGAATATTTTGAAGCTTTTAATGCTCAGAGGCTTTTATTTCATTATTAAATACTGAATTAAAATAAGAAAAATGAAACACTAGGTTAAAATTATGTCACTTCTTAGAAAAATATTTCCTTACAGAATGAGAAATTACTTGCAGTATTTGAATGTAGTCTCCAAGTTGAATTTGTAGCTCATTAACTACTCTATCAGTTCTACTCCTGCAAGCATGAGACCCTTAAGAGCTCAATATAATGCCATAAAAATGTACTTCTTGCCTAATGTTCACAAGGAAATATCAAATATTCTCTGTGCTGTAAATGAGCATCCTCATATGAAAATCATTAAGGACTGCCTTTGGATTGATCTTTCTCTGGATTCACTGTGGCATAGTTTTTAGGCTTCAAATATGAAGAATATTATTTAAATCTCTTTTTACTAATAGGCAAAATACAGGAATTTTTCACTTTGAGCAAAAGGGATCATAATGTAAGAGTGATATGGTTCTTCGGCATCCCCCATGGTGTCCCCCCATCATAGGGGATCGTGGATCCAAATCACTCTTGAATTAATTTGTAAAATTATTTTCACATTGCATAAATTCATATCATTACTTTTCTCTTGTAACAAAGTACTTTGCAAATCAAAATCTGGACAGAAGAAAATCAATTTGTTCACCATGGGAGGGTTGACATAGTCCTCTCTCTTTTGGTGGGGGAACAACCTTTCAGTAAACTGTAGTCAGGGAAAAGTGATGTAGAACAACTACCAGTGAAGGTCTGCAGTGAAGCTGATTCCTCATAAAAGCACACAGAAATCACCCCTGTTTGAATACAATGAAGGAATAATTACATTTATTTTCTGTCTCCTCTCATAAAAATGATATGCAAAATGTGTGGATTTGAAAATGTGTAAGCAATTCAGCCAGTCCCACAAAGTTACACAACTGTATCTTTTTTGTAATTCCAGTGGAAGAAAATATGAGCAGAGACTCTGGTCATGTTTCTTACATATGGTGTGATTGTCTAGAGTACAAATCATAATTAAAACAAAAAATCCTCTAAGCTTCCTATAAAGAAGGGCAGGGAATAGTTTTCATATACCACTGATATTTTATGGATATTTTTACTTTATCCTAGGAAAAAAAATACTTCACAAATGAAAAGTTAGATTATGTGCAATTCATTGAGTGAAGTATATTATTTAAAGACATTTTAAAAAATCTATGATGAAGTTGCATTTTGAAAGTGAGCTAGAGCATAATCTTTGTAACTCTCTAGTACATTGTATGATTCCAGTACTAAAAATCTTTGGAGAAAAAGAAAGCTAAACAAGTTAGGTGGTGGACTATAGGCCACATCTTTCTCCAATGATCACTACAAAATCATATGCCATGAGTTTGAAAGATTAAGTGAAATGTCTCTTATGTCCTCAAATATTAAGTATAGCTTAAAAAAAACATAATTTCTGAGAAGGGAGTAGGCCAAAATGTTGTCATCTGTCTTCTGCATCAGTCAAAGCAATGAAAAAAGTTTTGCTTCACTTTTCAATCATCCAGTATATCTTGGACAGAAACAGATTGTTGCCTTTTATTCTTTGTGAGTTCAGGTTTTTGAAGTGGCCTCTCCTGATTGATCCTAAACAATGAATCATAGGACTACAGAATAGTTTTGATTGGAAGGCATCTTTAGAGGTCATCTAATCCAACGCCCCTGCCCTGGGCAGGTTCATCTTCAAGTAGATCAGATTGTTCAGAGCCCTCTCTGACCTAGTCGTGAACGTTGCCAGGGATGGGGCACCTACCAGCTCTCTGGGACACCTCTTTCACTGTTTTATCATCCTCATTGTAAACATGTTTTTCTTTATATCTAATCTAACTGATGGTGCATTTTCTGGGGTTTTTTTATTTAACCAGCAGGTCTCCACTCATCTATGATGGTCTCTCGCCTTTTTTGCCCTGTTTCTTTCACCTGGGGATGGCTCATTCTTGTGCTTTATGGAAAGTGTCCTTAAAGATCTGCCAGCTCTGTTCAGCTTCTCGAAGGCAATTTCCCAGGGCAGTTTTGCTGCCCAGAGAGCAGCTTCCCAGGGGGTCCTACTGACAAACTTCTTGAGCCTGTGCAAGGTTTTTTTTCTTAAAGTTCAAGATCCTGACTTTTCTGTAATGCCATACAGTTCAATTCTGATAATCTGATGTATAAAAACTAAGGTTGGCATCTTCTGAAAACAGGCAAACAAAACAAACCCACACACTCTTAGGAAACAGTTATGAGTAAATTTTTGTTCTGGAAATAAATGTAAATGTGTATTTTTCTACTTTAGATGACAGATTATTGACATTAGATACCTAAATTCCATCAGCAATCTAGAACCTCTGGGAAAGAAAAAAAAAGCTGAATACACCTGGACTGGTAGGAAAATGGGCATGTCTTACGTATTTAGGGAATGAAAGAACAGTTTCAAACTACATGAGGAAGGAAAAAAAAGAACGGGCTAAACTGTTGTTTTGTAGTACATTTTGTTTAGGCAGGAGCAATATTTTTTCCATGGAAAAGTGGAATTCAGGGAATCATGCCATCAAAATGCCCCAAGCAGGATTTTACTGACACATTGCAAAATAGTTTTAGAACTGAAGCCTAGTAGAAAGATGATAAAAATATGGTCTTCTTCTGACACTGTTCAGTCTATGCTGACTTTGATGGAAGTAATAATTGTAGTGTTTCAGTCTGGTGAAGTGGGCCCATCTCTTTTTCCCTGAATCTAAAACTAGAAATCTGTGATTTTAAAAAGCATGTATTTAAGGTGTGTGTGTAAGAAATGTGGTTGTGTTTGCAAAGGAGATAAATTATCACCCCACCTGCAAGTCTCAGTTGTTTTGCTCACAGTACTCTTGAAATTACTGGTTTTACACAAATTTGATTTGGTGTCTGCATCATAGATTTAGCCTTTAATGGCATGGAAGAGTTTGTGTTTGTCCCAGCTGGGTTACACAATTGGGAACTTTGATTTGATACCTTCTAACGCGTACAGATTCCTAAGGAATAAAAGTTGTACAGTCTTGATATGACTGATTTCAGTGCACACAAAGCTATGGTTACTTTATTAGAAAGACTGCTATTATTGTTTCTGTTTCTGATTACAATCACTTCAAGGTTCTGATCTCACAAAGGTATTGAACAGGCTTGATGTAGATTTGCAGACCAAGGAGATGTTAAAGAAAAACATTCAGTGAGGCTAGATAGCTGCATAAATAAAATTATGACTACAGGAAGTTTCTGAGCAGCAGTACTTGAACAGATGTTTTACCCTGTAGTTAGGGAAGCACTTCTTTCTTTTTTGGGGTTTAAGTTCTGTATTTTTCACATAAAGTTTGCTTTGCATGCTGCTTAAACTTATGCTAATATACAGTTTCTGAGAGCTTTAATTAGAGAAAGAAAAGTGATGGTTGCTCAGGACACAATTCTGCTTTCACTCAATGCAACTTTCTCTTGCTTTCTGTGTGTTAGCCTGAAAGAGAGACAATTTCTAAAATGAAATTTCAGATTTGGATTCTAACATTTTTTAAGGAAAATCAGATTATTATAAGAAAGCAGGATGGTTTACATTTCAGAAACTTTGGAATTTTTTTCCAAATTTTTTTGATTTGAGAATCTTCCAAGTTCATGTATTTTTTCATATAATTTTCATACTCTTTCATGTACTTCACTTTCATATATATTTTACAAAGGGAATTAGGTATTTATATGAATCTTTTTAGCTGCTCCAGTTGATGATTTTAGGAAACTTATTCATTGTGAATAGCCTCTTTTTTCTTTCTTCATTTGATGGAAAATTGCATAGTTCTGAACCACTTTTAAATACAGGGATGGCACTATTTTGTTTAAATTTGATTAAAGCAAATTTACAACACATTTTTTTCAAGAGCATAAAATCAGAATTTATATCATATATGACCTACAAATCTGCAACTCAAAGTATATTAGTGCTTGTCAGGTTATGAGTATTTCCAAGCTGTCTCTCTTTAGCATGGAGTCCTACATCTCTAGCTGTACTCTGACATCTTGTTTCATGTCTCCATGTGCTTGTGACATCCTTGCTCCTGTACAGGAGGTCAGGTTGTCTTTCCCACACAGCAAGTCCTCTGCTGCCAGCTCCACTGTTATCCACCAAGAGGGCTGGAAGTTTTAGCTCATCATGTGTTGCCTTTCTGTGAGGCAGGCGGGTTACGCTGCAGGGAAGGAGTGCTTGCCTAATGCATGAGCAGTAGATGCCTTCTTGCTGCCTCTCCAGTATCCCAGGAGATAGCACATCTAGGGCCAGACTGCTCCTAGATGAAAACAGGAAGTGCAGAAGTAGACTCACCACTCAAAGGGAGTCTGTGGTAAAGTAGAAGACAGCAGGAGAAGCCAGGCACAGAAAGAACATATGTCAATGTGTTTGGATTAAAATGAGTTTACATAGGGTTTTAGACAATGCCGTCTAAAACCACACAGCATGGTCTAAAACCCTATGTAAACTCATTTTAATCCAAACACATTGACATACGCCTTCCAGGCTTCTTTGTGAAGCCAAAGTACTATTCAACAGGAATATTTAACAGCCAAAATCAAATTCTGTATGCCAGATCTTCTGTATTCTCCCATATGCTTCTTTCCCATTTCCATTGTTGTCTCTTCTAACAACATGGTTGCTGTGGGTATGAGGACTAGATAATGAAATTGGATTTGAAATTCAGTTGTGTAATGAATATTCTGCATGCCTCTTCACTGCAGAGAAGTACAAGCAACTTTAGCCAACAGTATGAAAAAATCAGGGATTCGGTCATGGTTCTCTCAAAGCAGCTTCCATAGGCTAACAATGGCTTTTAGATACCTGCTGTTGCTGATATTTCTCTGCAGTTGCTGCAGGAATAAGTATTTTTTTGTCTTCTGGCCTAAAATATGATACATGAAGATTCTCTGATTTTCACTCCACTGGATGACTTATCCCATAAAATATTCCAACTTAGCTAATTTGAAACAGTCAGTTACAATTTTTAAGTGAGAAAACTGCTGTAGTGTAGAAGCATCAAAGGATACATGTTCTATATTTGAGCCCACTATTTTGTAACATTGACATTGAGACCAGAAATCTTTCACCTGGAAAAGTCCTGTGGAATAGGCTATTTTTTATGAAGAGATAGGGTTCAAGTACTACTATTTCAAGTACTGTTACTATTTATTTCTGCTGTTGGGCCACTTTTTGCAAGTACTGACCTTAGCACTGAGGAGGAATATAAAATGGGTTCTCTTGAACTCCTAGAAGATCAACATGACCAAAATCAAAATGTTTTCTTTGAGTGCAGTGAGGAACAGAGAAATGTGTTTGTTTTCTTGCGAGATCCTGTGTAACATCAGTAGGGCGAGTTGATACTGTTAACATTTTCAAGTTAAAATTGAAACCACTGAAAACATAAATCTTCCCAGTTTCATAAAATTCACTGTGAGTTGAATTTTCTAACTCACTGATAGAAAGGAGTCTTCAGTTCACTTAGAAGTGTTGGTCTCCCTCAAATTTAGACTGTCAGTGTGTTTCTTGTTTTTGTTGGGAAATCCCACAGAGCTGATAGTTTGAATGACCTTCTGTCATGCAATATGTGGGAACTGATATAAAAACTTTGTAGATGAGGGACCTCAGCACAACCAACATGTTTTCCTAGAACAGTGTTTTTCAATTTTTCTCTGATGGTTTCAGCAATTCCTGGTCTTGAATCCCGCCCTAAATAACCTTCAGTGATCTGTTGACTCTTATTTTTTCTACCTTTTTCCCTGAAAACATTTGAAATTGAGTTAAAATGTTCCCTCATGTCTGTTTTTTTACTTAATCTTTTATTTTTGCATTTCAGACTTATCAACGAGTCTTTGAGGGACCAGTTGCTAGTTACCATCCAGAAGACTTTCACATACACCCGAACCCAGGCACAGCACCTCTTCATTATCCTCATGGAGTGCATGAAGAAGAGGGAGCTGGTATGTTGAGTTCTATGCATGGTTTTGATCAAGTCTTTTATGTGCCTGTTGGAAGGTATCACAAATCTGATCTCTGTGATCCAGAATCTGAAATGATATCATGCTGGCTTTTGTTTGCTTTACTCAGTATTTTTGCATTTAAAGTGATTAATGCAACAGATCTCTTCCCTTTTGTAAATTCCTCTACATTTCCTTTGACCACATAGAGTCCAGCTAGTAGGGTATGGATATTACTACTTTTCAGTCATTCTCAGGTGCATCATGATTAAAATTCTACCTCACTCAACTACAGAAGGCAGAAGAAGGCATAATTATGTATCTGTCCCTGTCTACTATAAAGATGCTTTAGAGTTCCACAACTATCACTAGAACTATTGCCTTACTATGGAAATACGTGACATGAAAGGAAAGCAGCTTGTCTCTGAAGCTCGTGTTCTGCGGTGGCAAGGCTATGCCTTGCATACATGCTTGTATTCTCTTGAAGAACACAAGTTCTTTCAATAATTTCTGGGAGATAAATGAGGCTGCTTTTGCAGAGCTATTTTTGAAGAAAAAGCACATTGAAAAAATTTGGGATTCATTTCTGTGGACTTTTATTTGTCACAAATTGACTGGACAGACATGCTTCAATTTTCTAACTTCATATTTCTTCTAAGATCTGGATTTGGTTCATATCACTGCTTCTGGGAACTCCAAGCTGATGAAAGTTCCCTAAAATGAATTTGCTGTAACATTTCTGATCAGTGATTAGCAGAGAGAATTTTCTTTTTAATTATTTTGTGGATATTTCTGTAGCATTAGTGGTAAAGGTAGTAATAATAATAATAGTACTAGTATTAGTAGTAGTAATAATAATAATAATAATAACAACACCTACTTGTAGACCATTGTTCTGCATATAGACATAAAAAATATATTTCTAGATAGAAAATAAAAGAGTGAGGAAGGGAGGGAGGAAGGGAGACAGGAAGGAGTAGAGGGGCACAAAGGCAGGAATGTAGAAGGAATGAAGGATAGAAAGCAGAGGCAGACATTGAATTATCTAGACTAGAAAAATGCATTTCTTGATTGTTCCAGACATCTAAATCCAGAACAGATTGTCAGGCTTTGAACAAACCCTGCTACTGAAAAATAACTGTGAAGATTTTGTCTGCAGTATTCACATTAAGATTTTTATTCCAAGCATGTTTGTGTGTTTGTTACAAGTTTCTTTGCAGATATGCAACATCCGTCACCACTGACATTCTCTACCTACTAATCTTATGAAGAGCTATTAGCCAGGAGATGGTGTGCCCAAAATTAAGTATTCTGAAGTTGAATTTATAGCACTAGCTTTACCATATATAAAGAGAATACATTAGAACAGTGGCTTCTGTCTAGTACCTGAGTTGTACTCAGCTAATTCTAACATTGGTATGCTAGAAAGATTTTATGTCTGAGGTGTGGTTGCTAGTCTAACAGTGTCCTGCAAAACTCACAACCTTATCTGTGTATGTAAAAGAGAGGTGGTGCTCATGGTGCTGAAGGCAGCATAACCAGAGGAAATGGGTGACCTTGGGGCTGTGAAGTACTCCCAGGAGTGAGTGGTGACTTCCCTGTTCCTACAAAGCCGTATGTTTCATATTGCCACATCTGTCCCAGCTCTTGTCCTTCCTCAAGCTTGACCCTCTGCTTGGTTGTACATAGGGCAAAACACTGCTTGATGAACTGACCATCGTTTGTCTGATCAACCCCTCAAAAATTAGAAGGAAGATGCAACAGATTGTCTCAGAGAGCTCAGCAGCAGCTAAATTGATCATAGCTATTTTCCCTATGTTCGTGGTCACTGTGCCTGCCTATCTGATTTTGTGGCTGCTGAATTGATAGAGAACAAAGTAGACAATGCAGGAGAGGCTTGTCTTATTACTGTGTGCCACTAAATAATTGAGTGCAAACAGGGTGCAGGCAGGAATATGCTTGTAAAGTACATCAATACAGCTGAATCACAGATGAGGAGAAAGAAAATAAAATGCAAGTAACAAATGGAAGGAACAAAAAGCTTTCTTGGAAATAGTTGTTCCTTCTCTACCTGCTCCAAATGTGTGAAAAGACTCTCTTATATAAATCTGACGCAAGTGTTGTAGCCAGGGAAAAAGCATAATCATAGCAAAAATTACCCCTTTTCTCAGAACATGAGATTTTTCAAGTTCTGACGTTTTGGATTTCACTCCTAAATAATGGTCTCCAAATTGTGTGCCCAGGAAGCATCATTATGTGTAATGTTCCATTTACTTGATTAAGTTTAAATTTTTTGTTGAATAAAATCTGAAGTACACAAGCTGAATGATAAGGTGAGGGCCTAGAAGAGTAGTGATCTAGGTTTGTTAGATTTGTAAGACACAGCAATTTTCGCTTCTCAATTCAGTGAATATTTCTTATGAAATTGTATACTTATCTGAATTGACATTACAAACATCAGAGTTTTGTTCAGAAGTGTATTTGGACCAAGGCGCTTAATGAGGGCTATGGTATAAGAATCTAGTTAAAATGAAGTAGGCTAATACATGTCTGTGTACATATAACTGTAGCTTACAAGGGTAGGATAGTATTGTATAGATTATTTATGGAGATTCTCTATTGTCACATTTACATATAATTCTTTTTAAAATTTTATGCAAAGACATTCCTAAAATAGGAGCATGAGGGCTCACCAAAGCTAAGTAGTCAAGAAGCAGGCTAGGAGACTTCACTTCAGGTCCTCCCTGAAAAACACATTGTGTTGGATAATAGCTCAGAAGTCTGTTTTCAGCTTTCGAAGGAGTACTTACTTCTGTCTCAGTAAACAAATTAGTCTTAATATTTTCCCTTAAAGACAGTAATTCTGGTGTCTGAGTTTTCTGACAGATACAGGCTGCTCTATTCTGTTGGGAGCACTTCATTTAGCAGCTTAGACTGGCACATTGCTGGAGTGCTTTTTTCACAAATCATGACGTGAGTTTCTCAGAAGCCAGAATGTGCTTTCCAGCAAGCTGCGTGGGTCTGTCTGTGGAGCTTCATTGGGCGGCCACTGGGAAAGGCCACTTTGGCAAGCCAGAAAGGTCTGTGTCTGAAAATAATCACACTTGTGGCAATGGGAGGCATTTGTCATAAAACTAATTATTCCAAAATAGTGTTTTGAGAGTGAATAACCTAATCTTTTATCCATTTAATAGAAAATGGAAATTGCTGTGAATCAGAATAGGTCCAATCTAAGCACCTTGGTAATAAAAATGGCACATCAACTCCAGCAGTAAAGTGTGCTGGTGAAGTTTGTTTGGCCATTTTCTGCTAAATTCGTTTCCTTGAATATTTGAAGTTTCAGTGACTACATAAAGCAATCTGATAGTGTCATTGCCTACTACTGCATTACAAGAAGGAATTGCAGAACAAAGAGAGCTTGGTTGCTGGGCACATTCATTCATTCCTGGAACACATTTCCACATAGAGGCAAGAGATACAATTTGATTAGTTTCCTGCTAAAAGAAAAACAGTAAAATCCCACCTCCAGCTCATGGCAGCAAATAATAGATATTTTGTTCTTGCCTCTACCGTTCACTGTTATTCATGTACCACAGTGTATGGTTGCTGTGGCAATCATGATGGCTGCTCAGGGACAGTGTAAACTTTACTTCAGCTTTGTAGAGGTGATGTGTATGGAAGTAGGTAGTTCCAGATGACTTAATGTGTAACTTGCAGCTCTGGTGCTGTCAGATTGAAACAAAGCAGATGTCATGCTGTTGTAAATGAGTGCATTGAGCTGAGATCAAGACAACCTGCATCATGCAGGTGCTTGCTATTTATTGTGCTTTTATTTCAAACAGAGATGGATCCCAATTTTCTTAAAACTCAGAGTGCATGAGAAGGCTGCCTTGCAAGGCTGATATTCAAATCCCAATATTGCCATACAAATGTAGGGCTTTGACTCTTCTTAATGGTTACTTACACAAAGTACTGGGAAGCTGTTAAGTCATTGTTATGCCCTGGTCCACTTGGGAAAGGTTGTTTGATTTACTCTGAGCAGTGCATGGGAAAAATATCAAAATTCTTGGGAGGTTCAATATCAAACTTCTACTTGCAAACTTTAGAACATAAAGGTAGAATAAGGTACTCATCAAATTTGAAAATGTAGCAGGTTTGGTTTGAAATGCAACAGTATAAAAGCATTAAAATTAACACTTGAGAAAATTTACAAGGGAAAGAAAGTGAAAGAGAGGATAAGATTAGAAAGGTGTATATTCACCCCCTGTGGGACCAGAGACAAGACTTGATTGTTGCAATTTCTGTTGGTTGAAGCAATGTTCGCAGTCTTGATCCGTTGGGGCTGGGGGAAGCCCATGAAACAGAAAGTCCAGTGGGTTAATACTACACTCAGGCTCGGTGGGAATGCCCAGGTACCTCCGCTGGAACGGGGAGTTTTACATAGATGGTATACAACTGTGGATCATGGGACACAGCGTTACAGCTGCCTCTTAATTTGGTGTAGTTGAGCCAATTATCAGAAGGGATGAATGTGGAAGCTGAGCTACTTGTGGCATGATAAAAAGCACTATCCCACCTCACAGGGTGTGCCTCCTTTCAGCCTCTTCCCTCATCTTGTTCAACACCCAGCTGTAGTGTCCAGAGATGGCTGTGCACCCCCTCTGCACCTGGGCGGTTACTTGAAGAATCATCAGCAAAGCATCCTCTGCTTTTGCAAATGGTCAATTGTTTGAGTCATGAACCTCTAACATTCCAGTATCTCACAGTGATTTAGCAGTTTCTTTTCTATATGGACTATAAATAAGGCTTACTTATCTGTGACAGCTTCACTTCTGTGTGACTGAAAGGGCTACTGTTGGAAACCTCTGCATGTTTCCAGAAGAGTATATACAGGGAAAAAGTTAACTTGATCATATACTGGCTGCAAAAATCATTGTGCTTTTCAGCTGGATGTGCAAGCTTGTTGGAAAAGGTCTGTGGACTCCCACAGCGGGAGGAATTGCAATCCAGCCAATATGGTTGATAAAGGCAAGCTCCCTTTATTAGCAATCCATAGACACTTATATAGTATCCCAGCTTGTTAACTCTTAAGTGGCTTAAAACCTATCCAAGCGCATTTCTGCTTCTACATAATTAGACTACATTGGCAAGCTTCTACTAGTTATGTTATGATTAAAAGAATTCAGAGTTCACCCTCCCCTCTCCGGGTTTTATCTGCACAGCTGCAAATCTTCAAACTCCCTTCTTGTTCCCAGGCCTGTTTCTCACACAGGGATTTTCTCATGGAGACAGTTTCTCACACTAACCTTTGCTTGCAGGCCTATTGCTTGTACAGTTCTTTTATTGATCCCATAATTCTATCAATGATCCATGTCCCTGATCCTCTAACCATTTCCCAACACAAGCTCAGTGAATTTATATGCTAATTAAATAGTTGCTGCAACTGTTTATTAGCATACACTTTGATCTGAATTAAATAATAGCTAAATCAGATGGACTTTTAAGAATTTACTAGCATATTGTCACTTGATTTCTTTGGCCCTTTCCAGAGGTTAGAAGTTCATTTAGGTCTGTTTTTTTCAAGAATTTTTCTTCAAAAACAGTAAAATAACTTCAACTAATGCTTTTTAATGCTGATATGCTGATGTAATTTTTTTCTCTTAGAGAGGAGGCTGAAGAGGGCTTGGTGACTTCTCAAACAGTAAAAGTCAACTGTAGTTCTTGCAGGAGCTTAGTTGCTGTGAACAGCATATAATTTGGCAGCAGGCATTTGGAGCAGGAAAGGATCATGTAACTGCTGACCTGCTGGTTGCTAGAACAGCTCTTGTTTCTCCCATGGAAACATTCTGTGAGATTTCCAGCATAAAGTGTACTAAAGATAATTCGTCCTCTGTGTCCAAACTGATGTGCACATCCACTTCAGGATTGAGTGTGGAACTCTAGTTTTTGGTGAAGATTAAACCTCCTTTCCAGCCCATACAAATCAATAGGATTAGTCTAGTACTTAGGTTCTACCTCTGTGTTAAGATAATGAGGAGTAGTTTTCAATCCTGCAAACCACACCTAATTGCTTTTTTGCTAAAGATCTAAGACTTTATTTTGTGTTTTCAGCTGCCAAGAAGCCGCATGAAGTTAGCTGAAGTTAGTCATTGACTCCACAGAGAACAAAAACTAATCCTAGGAGTATTTTTTTAATTTCAGTAATTCAGAGAACAACTTTCACAAGAAAAGAAGCTATATACAAAAAAAATAAACACCAGAAAACTTCCCAAAAAAAAAGAAAAAAAACCACCAAACCAAAATGTTGTAATGCTAGATTTAGTTTAGCAAGCTGCAGCTTTCCCTGAGAGCTCAGCAGAGCTGCTTAGGGCAGTGCGACTGTTTTCACCCTCCTGTGTAGTCCATTTTGGATGGCTCCGCACTCTTGCTCTGGCTAGCTATCCTTGCAACACAGTGATGGAAAAGGAGGTGAGAAGGGTCTCTCCATAAGGGTTTCAGAGGATCTTTAATCTTACATCTTGTCCCAGCAATGCCCAGAGGCAGAGAGAACCCATGAGCCGGCTGCAGGCGGGTTTTGTCAGATCACAGGGGCGGTACATGGGCGGAGTTGGGGTACAGGAGCCAATAGGGAGAGCCCAAGGGAGTGGCCAGGACTAGGGGCAAGGAAAAGAAGGGGGGAAATGTGGGATTGAAGTGCATCTGGGTAAACAGAGTACCACTCCAAAAAACCAAAAGACAGCTGTTGTATTAACTAACCCTGGAAAAGTTTTTGATCGTACCATTTGCTTTTCAACTACCATCAGACGAGGTAGAGCATCTGCTAATAGAAAGTACAAAAATGTCAGACCTACCACTGAAGCAGGAGTGTGTGCAATTTTGTCGCTTACTGGGTCCATCCCGAGCTTCTGCTGGGCCATCTTTGCATCTGGAACACATCTGCAAAGACCAATATTCCTTTTGTTGCTTACACTCCATAAGCAGACATTTTCTGTTTTATTTTGTGCATGCAGTGAAGTCATCTGGTAGATACTAATGCAACTTACTACCAATCTTTTCACTTTCTATCTTCCTACATATTTTGTGGTAAAAACTGCAGCTACAGAAATAAAATTTAGAATATTGCTATTCCCTCTAAGAACATAAGCTTGGGAAAATATCCATTACCCCATTTAGGCTATTAACAGGTAATACTGGGAAATGCACACTGAATTGTTATACAGCTCTGTAAGGAAATTGAAGGCAAAGCAGTACTTGGTGACACAGCATCTTCCATATTAGATAATATAAACCAATTTCTGCAGTCAGGGAATTGGAAGTGTTCAGTGCAGTTTGTGTACTCTCTCCATGATACTGTTCAGAAACCTTTCTTACTGCCAGGCTCTATTGTGTCTGGGAAGTCATAATTTCTTTCGTCTTTCTTAGAAAATAAAGTTATCCTTTCTGTGGCTTTACATGGGGCACAGAGACCCATTAATTACAGCTATGATATCTCAGTCACAGACAAGGAGCTCACTGTATGAGATGCAGGGTTCCTGTAGATAAAGCAGGAACTGCAAATTTACTGTCAAACAGGAATATCTCACACTAAGTGATATGCCTTTTCCAAGTATTGCCTATTTAGTCTCACCAGCAAACCAGCTAAGAAACTAATGGTTTGTGGCTATTTCTGTGCTTGGTCTCTGTGTGTTGCAATGACACTGTCAATATTAATACTGATTGGGCACATGACTGCATCATCTGTAGTAAAGCACCCATGTCCTGTCAGACTATTTGAAAACTGTTGCAAAGGAAAACTAGAAATTGAAGTTTAACATGGAACAACAGTCCCCAGCATTAATACTGTTGCCACCGAATCAATTCACTTCCTTCTAAGGTCAGCATTTTCAGTTCAGATTAGAAGACATATGTGTGCATGTAAGTCTTGAAAGCAGTATTTTTTAGGGCCATGACTTGCATGACACAATTTTTCAGCATAAACAGCAATGGAAATTACCAAACTGAATTCTTGTTTTCTTAGAGTAACAGAATATCCATCTCAGTGATGAACTTTCTCCGTAACTTGTGACTTTTATGTTTCAGAAGAATATCTATTAGGTCAGTGTCTTGCCAATACCTCCAAGAACTCTCTCTATAGTAGAAGAGTTGCAGGAAGTGATCCACATTACACTTGCTCCGCATTTCTTGTCTGAATCAGGGTAATGGAAGACCTTGGATTACACCAATGTGTGAATGAAATTGTCTATCTCAACAGTTAAAACCATTTCTCTCTTTTTGGCTGATCTTAACAAGTTTCTACACTGCAAGTCTACATGAAATCTCATTTCTGCATAACTTCACAGTCTGTGATGTGCACAGCCCAGTGATTTAAAGGGCAACATCTGATTTGTATTACCCTGTATATACGCTTTGTGACCTACAATTTGTATTTACTCATATATTGACAACGTGAAAATCAGGGACTGGTAATTCAGGCAGTGAAAAGTCTTAATGTACCTGTATGAAACCTTTTGTGTAGGGGACAAGAAATGGGTTTACTACCAAAACATTTTTGGACACTAATTCCACTGGAAAATATGCACATTCTATTCCAAAACGTTGGTAGTACTGTAAGACTTAAACAGTATGTGCACATCATAAAACATAAATTTTTTTTAATGGGACAGAGCTGTGAGATTTCATAACCTGTCATTGAGGGTGCCTCTGATGTTCAGTCTGGGAAAAAAGGTACCAAATACAGAGGAAGCCAAACATTTATACTAACTTCTGTCAATTGATGGCTCCTCAATTGCAGAATTGCTGCCTTTCTTATAAGCACTGATTGTTTTGCTTGTTTTCTGCTTTTTACTAGACATGGAGTCTGTGAAAAATCAAATTAAAACATGAAATCTTGCAGTGCTGGCACCATGAAGAAGGAGCTGTAAAATTTTAAAATTTTGCGACCAAGATTCAGACTTCTCCCCTCATATCTGCTCCTTCATATTTCCTCATTTGGAATTCTTTTTTGTACCCCTCAAAATAGCAAACTACTTAATTTAGGTTTTCCCTCAACACAATTCTCTCTTATCTTTCTATTCCTGAATTTCCTCTTATTTGGCCATCCCCCTTCTTCTGCGGTATGACCCACTGACTCACCTGCTCACTTTGATCTTTGTTATGCCTCCACATCAAGCAGTGTATCCCTGTGTTATATAGTATTATTCCTTCCAAGAAAAAGGAAATGCTTTCCCTACTTATCTGAACCATTTTGACACTTTTCATAACTGACCTCCTTTAATGTTTTATTTTGTCAAACTCTCATCAAAATTTTCATTTTCGGGGTATTTTTCCTCTGAAACATTTAAGTAGGCCTAGCTAAATTATGAATGTCAACATGTAGTCTGGAAGAAATTGCCTATTTTGTTGAACCAGCCTGTACTCTAAAACAGGAGACTTTCATGTTGCACTCACAATTGTATCTGCCTTTTTTTAGGAAAGAAGAGGTTTTATTCTGACTTCTGTAACTGAGATGCATAAGAAAAGTTTATATGTCAGAGATGAACTTTAATGACACTAAAAATTTTTCTGGAGGTAGCTAAAAAAAATCACTTTGAATATATTTTAAAGCACCATGTAGTTTCTCCTGATGTCATAATGAAATGATGATGAGAAAAAATTACATCTCTAAAAGAATGAATAATTTGCAGCATTCTTAGAATGCTAAGTTTGTAAACCAAGCACACTTGATGCTCTCATGACTGCTGTCCGTTTTTTTTCCTTATTCTTCAGCTATCCATTGTCTAGTCAGCAGGCACAGTCAATTTGAGGTTTAAAGAATTATTTTTCTTCTTCATCTCATCTGCTTCATGACAGAGGGTAAAACATCTTTCTGTGCAGATGTGCGCATCACTCTCCCTCTGGTTTTGGTGGTTTTTCCCTCTCCAAAGAAATACATGCTAAAAATCTGAGCATATTTCAGATCGCTCTTCATGTTCTGAAGAGGTTGAGGTTAACCATACTGTAAAAAAATAAATATTCACATGTTGTAGAATAAATGCCAAGTACAGCCTTGTGCTGCGTAGCTATTCAAATTTAATCCTGGCCCCTTACAATGACCCCAAACAGAATAAGCTCTTCTATCTCTGTGGAGTTTTCAGAATAAATGCTAGGAAGGAAGTACTCACTTTTTGGCTAGTAAAGGCACAAAAAGAGGAACTGCAGTTGATTATTTTTTTCTATTGCTCTTGCTTCTCATTCTAGGGGTAAAATCAACTCTGCCTGTGCAGAATACAATCTTGTGCATACTGTCCAATGCACGGCAGCTCATACTGATGAAAGTTCATAACCTATATATCCAGCTAGTCCTGAATATGGCAAACAGCAACACAGTTATGATGGCTCAGGATGCATTCTATAACGCAAAACAAACTTTTGTGTCTTATGACTTGCTAATCTGGGCACTAGCACTGCTTCTGTCTGTCTTCTGCACAAGTCCTGTCCTCTTCACACATGATAGGTCTACCTCACCCAGATGAGAAAGGGACAGAAGTGTGAACATTTATTGAGGGTAAAAGAACAAGTTTGAAGAACTCAGAAAATTTTGATTTAGGACCCATTTCAACCTACTACAACCAAAACCTTGTCCTCTAAAGCGTCTCAGTGCTCCTGCAATTTCAGGGATTGTCTCACCTGTGACCATATTTTCCTTCTGTTTCACAAATCTTCCCTCCTCAGCATTTTTTTGAGGTATCCTTGTCTTAGCTGTTCCTTTTATTGGTAGGTGCCACTATGGATTGTGTATGGACAGCTATAAATTATATGTCTAAGATAACCCTGCATGTACATTCATAGAGAACTGGGGAAATCTCACATGGCAGTGTACTATCTCTGTTTCTCAGTGTGAGTGATTTCTGAAGGTCTATTTGGTATTCACTGCTCTCAGGTAAAATAGTGTTACCTGACTTTGCCTCTAGGAGCTCAATGCGATATCAGCATGAAGGCAGAAAAACAAAAGAATTAATGAAATACGTAAAGCTAAACTGGCCCTGCTGAGCCAGAAACTGTGTACAAGAAAAGGAAAGAAAAAGTAGTATGTCAAACAAGGATGGAAGAGGTTATAAACAGAGAGCAATGCAGTTTTAAAATAGGTGGTTTTGGTAGAGTCCAAGGTCAGATAATACTTTCCTTCTGCTTCCCCTCCTGCCTCCTCCCACCTTGCTTTCTATCCTGCTGCTCTTCTTTACTCCGTGTTCTTGGTATTTACTTGTTTTCTACCTGCTCTGCCTGAAAATTAGGTTTCTGCTCTGCTGGACTGTAATTATTGCTGGCAGCTATCACAGTGTGCTGTAATCCTGCTTGCAGAGAAGGTCCGTTTTGGCTCAATGATTTCCTAACACATTTTCCTAGGCAGAATGAGGATGCACCTAGTTTATTTTCCTGGAAGTTAATCCTGTTCACATTAAAATAGTTCAGTGAAATCTGCAATGAGGTAGAGGGCAGACCTTCCCAGGTTTTTGTTGCTGGGTTTGTTTGTTTGTTTGTGGTTTGTTGGTTTGTTGTTTGGCAGGGGAGGCTTAGTGGGGGGCAGGGGAGCATGTGTCTCTTCCTCCTTTGAAGGGTAAATCTCATGCATTTTACTCAGGAAGGTTTTGTGGAGGGAAATGAGAGGTAGGTTGTGATAACAAAAGTTTGACTGTTGGGTTCCAAGCACCTCCACCTGAAAGGAGTCCAGCTGCCCCCAGCTTTGAAAGTATCTGCTACTGTACTTTGCAAGTAGATCACTATGGGCACACCAAAAGAAATCAAGACATTTAGCAAGAATCCAGAGGCTGCCTATCAACCTCTTTGCAGCTTGTTGGGCAACCTCTGCTGATGATTCATTTGCCTGTTTCAGGTATGTCTGTCTGAAGATCTGTCTCTTCAGTGCAGTGCAATACAATTTCGTGTTTGTACAGAATGCTAACACCAGCTTCTATTATATATGTAAATAAGAAAAGAAAACTATTTGTTTAAAAATGCTTTCTGTTGGAAGTCACAGTTGCTCACTGAGCTGACTAAGAAAATTACCTGAAAAAGTCATTTCAAGCCTGTAAGTAATGTAAACACTGAGGAAAGAAAGGAGGAAATCAGCAAAAGACCATCCCCAAAATACCTAATCGGGTGGCAGCAGAACAGAAAAAAGTGTTATTTTAAAATCATTTAGTTTAACTCCAACAATTGAAAATACCAGCTACAGAGATAATAATGTGGCCCAAATCCCTACAGGAAAAAAAAAGGAGTACTTGATTTTGTGGTTTTCTTCTTTGGATGTAAATTGGGTTTTGGCTCAAAAGAAACAGCTGAGTAGGCTAAATGGTAGTTTTACTCTCTAATACAATGCTCCTATGAAAACCAGGAAACATTTTCATAGCTACAATGTGAAACAGAGCAGGATAGAGAAGATTTCTTCTTAAACCAATCTTCCCTTTTTTACAGCAATACAGAAAAATGTCTAGTGGTAGTTTGACTAAAACTGCAGCTCTTACCCCCTTGTTTCCTTTTGGCATGTAAGCAAGTGCTTAGCATATATTACTTTTTAACACAAGCATCTTGGGGTTTATTATTTTCTAATGAAATGTCCTGGATTCCATATGCACACCTTACTAGGTTGTTCTTCCTTCTTCATGTTTTTTCCACTAAAGTTGTCCAGAGGGTGCAACTCAGCAACCGGCTTAAATGGTCTACAGTAGGTAGGTGGAAAGCTCTTGGGCACTTTCTCTTCACTGAAAGAAGAAAGGCTTTTACTTTTTCTTAGCAATGAGTTATTAAATGGGTTTCTAAGTCTTTAATTTTCCATTATTTTTGCATCTACTGAGATGGAAGACATTCATCCAGAAAGAGGTAGCTGGGAGTAGAGCTTACTGACCCAGATATTTTCCTTTAGCACAGCATGTTTTTTTAGTGTAGTAGCTTCTGTATCCCATTCTAACAGGGCTCCAGCCAATGTTCTCTTATAACAGCACCAGTGTGTTGCTTATCAGTTCTCTGCAGACATTCACCCATGAGTGTACTTGTGAGTAGCACTGGCAGGTTGTGAGATACGTTAATGACTCCTGGAGTTAGGTGACTGTTGGGGTCTCCTCCCCCCCGCCGTGTAGCCCTGGGAGAGGGGCCCTGAGGGCACAGACACGGGGTTTCCCTGCCCCTGCTCAGCCTCGTTCCCATGGGTTGGTTTGTGTTCCCTGCGCGGGCAGAAGGACCCTTGGTCCCGTGATTGAGCAGTTCCTCGGCAGAGCTCTGGCCATTCTCCGGCCAGAGCTCCGGCTGGAGAAATAAACATCTCTGAAACATCTAGCAAGAATCCGTCCATATATATTTCCTTTCCATGGGACACCTGGTTTGGTATATGCATGTTGCAGTATCCCCACTGCAACAGGTGACCTCATTGCAAACATAAAATTCTTACCTGTTAACTCGGGGGAAAGAAAACACCAGAACAAGAGGTCTCCAGCAAAACAGTCAGGTTTTTAAGACCTAAAGATATTGGACATTTCTAAGTGTAAATTCTGCATAAATACTTCAGGACGTCTGCATTTCTTCATGCCTCTGACTACAGAAATTAAGGTTGCTATATGTATTTTAAACCTTGCATGCTTGCAGAAAAATGTCTTTATCAACCAGTCAATATCTGGTGCAACGTAAAAAATCTCTCAGTGTCAAGGAATAACCATGAGAGGCATCTGTGCTGGAGGAGAGATGGCCACCCAGCCAGCTGCTATGGATGGATAGCTCCAACAGCCCTGTGTCTGCAGATGTATATAAAGTGGTTAATTCACACTCAGGTTTTCTGCTGTGTTCTGCTTTTCAGCCCAGACTGTTTTTTTGGGGTTGGTGCTCTGTTCTCACTGACAGCTTCACACAATAGGATTAGCTTCAGTCGCTCCTACTTGCTGTGGATCTGCCTGGACAAACATTCAGTTACCTCAAACAGGAGGGGTGCATCTGCCACAGAGAGAAAGCAGCTGTGGACAGCGACGGTAAATCTAAACCATAGGAAGAGGCTGGACATATCTGTTTACTGTCTGAAATATTCTGTGCATTCAGAAAAGACCGAAGTCCACAGTGCCAGCTGAGTCTTTGAGGTCCTAAACTCAGAGCATTTTGAAATTAAGCTAGCATTTGGTTGAGAGCCAGCTGAACATAAGCCAGCAGTGTGCCCAGGTGGCCAAGAAGACCAGTGGCATCCTGGCTCATATCAGCAACAGTGGGGCCAGCAGGACCAGGGCAGTGACCATCCCCTGTGCTCAGAACTGGTGAGGCCACACTTGAGTCCTGTGATCAGTTTTGGACCTGAAGTTATGTCAGGGGAGGTTTAGGTTGGATATTAGGAAAAGGTTCTTCACTGAGCGAATGTTTGGGCGCTGGAACAGGTGCAGGGCAGTGGTCACAGCACCAAACCTGACAGAGTTCAGGAAGCATTTGGATGCTCCTCAGGCATATGGTGTGACTCTTCTGGATTTCCTGTGCAGGGCCAGTAGCTGGACTCCATGGTCCTTGTGGGTCACTTCCAACTCAGCATATTCGGTGATTCTGTGAGATGCTGAGGCATGTCCAGAGAAGGGCAGCAGAGCTGGGGAAGGGTCTGGAGCAGAGATCTGATGAGGATCAGCTGGGGGAGCTGGAGGTGTTTAGCCTGGAGCAAAGGAGGCTCAGGGGAGACCTTATCACTCTCTAGAACTACCTGAAAGGACGTTGTGGTGAGGCAGGGATCAGTCTCCTCTCCCAGGTAAGAGGTGACAGGGGTGGAGGAAATAGCCTGAGGTTGCTCCAGATGCAGAGTTGGATTGGATATTAGGAAACAATTCTTCACTGAAAGGCTTGTCAAACACTGGAACCAGCTGTCCAGGGAAGTGGTTGAGTCACCGTTACTGGAGGTATTTAAAAGATGAGTTGATGTGGCACATGGTTTAGTGGTGGAATTGGCAGTCCTGTGTTAATAGTTGAACTGGATGATCTTAGAGGTCTTTTCCAAACTAACAAATTCTATGATTATGTGATTGTAGGAAGTATCATATTTTTCCTTGGTTCTGTCTGAAATTCTAATTTGATCTCAGACATGATCCCAAAATTATAATTCTAGTATGAGTCTGAGGACTCCTTCAATTTCCATTTTTTTTCCACAATTATTTTTCTTCTTTAATTTACTACTTTAATTATGCTAGGCCTCTTAAAAATAATAATAAAGCAGTAGTTGATGTGGAAAGACAGCCTTTTTATTCTAATGTAACTAATTTACATAGTTCCATTTTATTTTTAATACAGCAACATTTCATTCTGCTGAAGTGGGTTTATTTTTCTGATGCATGCAGAGAGGAGGGTTGAAAAAGAAATTGGAAGTTTAAGGTTATATGTGGTCCAATACATGAAAAGTACTTTCTTTAATTTTCCTGTGGTGATAAGCTGTTCAGTGCTTGCAGTTTATATGATTACTTTTTATTAAGTTGGGAGTTCACTGATCATGTGCTGGTTTGAGATGCTGTTTGTTCCACCTCCAAACTCCGTTGTCCAGTGTATTCAGTCCCCATTGTGCAGACTGCCTCACCTGAGGCTTTAAAGACAGAGGAGGACGTTTTGCCATTTCATGCTACCCCCAAGTTTGTCTTCTGTGGCATGGGAAGCTCATCATGACCATGTACAGCAGAAGGTCTGATCTCATCAGCTCACATACTGATTATGGCTTGAGATGAGACATACATAGAATTGTGTATTTCTACTCACATTACCTGTGGGCAGACTGCCTGCACTGCAGGGAGAGCTTCACTGCCAGTCATTGAGGAAATAGAAAAAAATTAGGAAAATTATCATGCAGCCTTTCTTTACAAGAAAGTAATCAAACCCTGGAATAGGCTCCTGGAGAGGGGCTTGATTCTCCATGCTTGTCGTTGTTTAAGAGGCATTTGTACAATGCATTTAATACTGTGCTTTAACTTTTGGTCAGCCCTGAAATGGTCAGGCAGTTGGACTAGATGATTGTTGAGGGTCTCTTCCAACTGAAATAATCTATTCTGTTACTATTCTATTCCTATTCTAATTCTATTCTAATCTTATGACATTCTGGAGTTGTGGTATGGGGATAGACATCAATTAGTTTGCCAGAAGTATCTGTAAATTTCAGAGAGAGAAAAAACTTCCTTAAAGTATCATTTATGATTTGTATCAAGAACACTTTGAAGGGTCAAACTAAGTCTAACTTGGAAATAGTGTACTTTAACTGGGGAGGTTGCCTAATGTAAGTAACTTCTTACATTAATTGTTTTAGACATCACCTAACTCAATTGACTAATTGAGCTAAGCCAGTTTCCTGTTACTTTATCCAGTTTGCTTTTTAGCCTCTAAGATGCTACTACTTTCACTGATGCCAAAGCCTCCGAAAGTCCTGGAGCTCTAGGATCAAATGAAGGTAGAATAGGTGCTAAAGGAGGGCTGCATTGGATTTCCTGGGATACTCTCTGCGGCACTTTTCAGCTGCCAAACTGAAGCATATCACTGAAGTTCTGCTGTGTCCTTCAGACTTTGTTTATCTCCTTCTGTGATGGTAGATGTACCTGACGTCTGCTCTATATCAGATGCTGCTGCAGTTCAGTGCTGTATGAGTAGGAATCTAGGACCATGGAAACAACATACATTGCTTAATATGAATTTAAAATATGTTTATGCAATTCCTAATTAAAGGTGTCACTCTAAAAAAAAGGAAATGAGGCAGTCCATACTTAGAGAAGAAAAAACAGATAACAAGCATTCAGATCAAAATGATGATATAGTTTTCATGAGTAAAGGAAGGCACTAGTAAAAACTGCAATCTCTGTTGCCTCATAAGAACCAGAGGTTCAAAACCAGCTATTGCTATGGCAACAAAAGGAGCAAGGGGATTTACACTTCTGTATGTTTCAGTGCAGTCTTAACCAAGAGTGAATCTGGCTAGAAAGAACAGCTGCCCTATATTAATTCTTACTATTTATGAATTGTGTATCTCGCCTCACTGCCTCAAAACCTTTGAGTGATAGGTCATTGACCATACATGGCTGAAGACATTCCTAGACCTGTTAGAAACATAATTCTTAGATTATTTATCTAACTCTCTCCTATATAGAGTTTAGAGGTTTCTAATATCACTTGAAAATATCTGTTCTGTGCCATATGCCATCAGTTAGGTCCACACTCATAATATACCTAAATCTTCCTTGTAATCTATTGGGAGCATTTAAGTCTAGTGTCACTCTAATACAAGAACATTTCTTCATCTCCAATTTCACCCTGTGACACTGAACACCTTTTTTCCATATGATCATTAATACAATTTCTATCTTATCAAATTTTATGTCACAAAAAATACTGTATGTTAATCCTATTTAATAAATTTCTCATAAAGTGAATAAAGATTATCTCATAGCCATCAGGACATTTTAAGATTCAAGTCACGCTGCCCTGATTTAAGTTATTTTTTTTTAATTACCCTGGTTTCAATAATTGTATTGTCTTTTAACATTGCAGATCACAGTTTTTCGCATGGGATCAGAAGGACACCAGGATATTGACTTAGCTATCCTGACAGCACTACTAAAAGGTAAAAGAGTTAAACTCCACAGTGAGTCTATATCAATCCAATTTGTGTCTCTGATGTACTGAAACCTGCATTTATTGACAGAATCTATCAAGATGGTAAACCTATACTGTGAAACTGAATTTTTGCATCTTTCTCTATCTGCTTTATACAAATCCAGCTCTTTCTTTAATGTTGAAATAGCTACTGCTTTTCCTTTCTGAATTTTTGTTTCCCACCCACAATCACTAATGTGTCACAAGAAACATCAGTGGTGACCCCCACACCAGTTACTTGAGAAGATTAGTATTCACAAGAAGACAGCCAAAGAACTACTCAGATTGCCTTGGTAGCTAGAACTTCCATTTAGATAAAGCTGGCTCTATTATCAAAGTAAAATGTTATCTGTAGTCATTCCTAGGAAAGTCTGGAAATAGTGTGAGGCTCCTTTCAGCCTCCACTTGCAGAGTTAAGAACTCAGCTATTGGGGTGGTTGGACTTTTTGTCTTAAACTTGGCTGGTTGCTACATCTTCCTAAGCCATTACAGGTGGCATTTATGCTCTTAAAAGGTTGTCTTAAAATAAATTTGCTGTTGCTACAGTTCATTATAGACCCTGGTCTTGCAAACATGCCGTTTAGCTTAGCTTCCTTCAAAATATTATATTATCTAGTACTTTAGCATCTGCTTACAAATACAGAAACAAGTGAGATTTTGAAGGCTCTGAAGCACATTGAACTTCCCAAATGAAGGATAACTCTACTAAACAAGAACTGGGAGGTTCTAGCCCTCCATTTGAATGGTATTCCCCAAAAAGGGATTTTCACAAACTGCATTTATCAATCACCAGGGTCATCTTTTTTCTGTCTGGACTGGTTTGTGCTATGTAATACCATGCTGATTTAAAAAAACAGAGAATAAGACATACCAAACAAATTTAAAGTCCAGCCAGAGAAACGTAAGGGAATGGACTTCCAAAGGTGACTGGGAAAAGTTACGCTTCATGAGGCTCTTTGATATTAGCTGTCAGCATGGTATTGCCACCCCCACACCTGAATAAGATAGTACAGGTGTGGCAGACCTGAATTTGAGTCACAGCAGAAAATATAATAGATTTACTGGATATTCAAAAGGTAATGGGACCTACTCCTGTATGTTTCAGGGATTAGTTTTCTTCTCAATTTCTTCCTGTTCACACTCACAAAAGCTGTGTGAAGAGAGCAGGCCTGAGTAACTTTCATCTAGCCATGCAAAGTAGCATTTTACCTTCTGCATGATTTTTAATCCCATTTTAAAAGTTTCACTTCAAACATTTAAAGCAAAAGTATGAAGAAGAAAAGTAAACTAGCGCTGGCCACTTCAAAAGTATCATTGAAAGCTGACAGCTATCAACAAAGCAAATGAGCTAGAGTTACTTTGCTTCGGTAGTTTTTGTTTCTTTAGGTTTCTGTAATATTGCTTTCTCCACTTTTTTAGATAATTTCAATCAAGACACCAGTTGTTTGTCCTGCAGGTAACATGACTATTTTGCTGCTACTAGTTTGAGGTGTGTTTTAACTACTTACATAATTAAACCTCATGGCATTTGGAACATGTTCACACAGAAAAAATATAAACCAAGGTGACGAAAGAAAAAATAAATCAATTCAAAATAAGGATCAAGAATTGTATCCATCACCAAATTTCTCTTTTTGGTCCCTTGGAAATAATATAATTTCAGGTTTCATTTTTATCTTAAATATAACTGAATCTTTTATTGTCCTCAGTGTGAAGTTATTCTCTTCACATTTATTCTTAAGACAATCCCTGGAAGTACTGCTCTTGTTTTCTATTGATAAGGCAAAGAATGCCTTAGAGTTGTGATTCCACTTTTTCTAGATGTGTTTTCAAGGTCTGTATCCCAACATAGATCCCTGGAGTCTTCTGAAAACTGGCTCTTGGAAGCTGAAGAAAATAAATCACAGGTCTATGAGGGATTGTTTTCTATTTGAAATGTTCTTTTGCAGTATTTACATGAGCAACTGTTTTGAGGTTGCAGTCTCAGTATATGAGTAGTCCTCCCTGATCTGGAATATCCATTTTGCTGTGCCTAATTGGTGCTGTTGGCCCCTTAGTAAAATAAAATTACCTTTCCTCTTCATGTTAAGGGTGCAAGTCATCATAAGGACGTTTTTTTAGCTCAGGAAGTGCCTGGATCTGTGTAAGTACTTTTGACATCTCCTTTCATGCTTGTCTGAGAATCTTGATTTGAAAATCTGCTGATGGCAGCAGCACTTGTTTCTTGCTCGAGAAAGAGCCAGACAAACTAAGACTTACACCTCATCTTCCCTGCTCCTCAGGACTTTCTGATTATGAAGGTATTCAGTGAAGATCAGATTCACCAGGTGCCTCTGGTCCATAGAAGCCTCCTGATCACAAGGCATTTAACAAATATGTGCAAAGATGAGATCTGTTGTCTCGGCCAAGTCAGTTGTCCTTATTTACACCCTGTCCTTGTACAAGTGTTCTGGCCCACTTTGAAAGAAATACTGACTTTCTGTAAATGTACCTCATTAGCCTGATGGATACTTGGGTTTTTCATCAAAGTCTAAGGTAGCAATGCTGGACCACTTGTCTATTGATTCTTAATAAATAACTTATTTGTTATAAGTAAAATAAATTTAAATTATTTTTTTATGCTGTTGGAATTTACATGGTGTTGGAATTTTCATGCCATTGGAAACTTACTTTCCACAGTTGCCTGTCTCTAAAATTAAAGAAAAGTAATAATTATAATAAGTAAAATAATAAGGAGATTTGAAGCCTGGGTCTGAGTTATCTTGAAATTCATAAATTTAAATTTTAGAATTAATTTAGTCTTCCTACTCTTCAGTACTGTGTGAAAAAAGGGGCAGCACAATGTATGAAACTGGTGAGTGATTACCAGTAACTTTTTCTCTGTCTTCCTGATGAGGAATTTGCTGCTCTTGATAGTGCAAGAGGAACATATCAGCTAATGAACCATCCCACCCTGGTGTGAGTGATTTGGTCACGGTGGAGGGGGACAAGGGTTTGGAAACACAAAGTGTCATTTCCTATTTGCTGTGTAAAAGTTGTGATGAACTAATCTCTTTTTAAACCCACACCAGACACACTGCCAATTCAGGAGCTTTCCTGGGCAGCATATTCCCCACGCCCCAAACTCAGCACCGCAGATTATTTCCTTGTTTGTTTTCACTTGTTTAATCTTGTCAGCAAGATCTGTCTTTCTTGGAAGTGGTCTTCAATAAACTACAGAATGGCATCCAAACTGGTTATCAATTTACATTTCATGGATGTCACAACAGCATATGGTTTGCAAATGCTTTTTTTTTTTTTTTTAATGTTGAGAGACACAAATGTGGGAAGTAAGTTTCCAAAGGCATGAGTTTTAGCAGGCAAGTTTATCAATGCAGTTTAACTGTTTGTGCTCTCTTAACTTGAACAGTTGGAACTCACATTGTAATGGATTTTGTCCTTTTGCAGCTGCTAGCAAAGCAGAAGGCATATGACAGGCAAGTTAAAGACGGCATATGGAGATGTTCTAAAAAAATACTTGTTTTGAAGTGGCATCAAAGATCCTAGTTCACGAAGCTGTTGCAATGTCTGGAGCAGACTAGCACCAGCCATGGCTCAGATGGTGCTCCAGAAGCCTCACCAGTGCTATTGTCAGCACTGGGAAAGAGGTGCTCTGTGGTATGAGCATGTAGTGATATTACTGCCATGTAACCCTCTGAGATGAGGCTAAAGCAGAGGTGATGTCTCTGCATACTTTCCAGCCTGTGAGTAAATCATGATTCATGCTCACTGAACAGCCATCATGTAGTATCAGATGGTCTGGGATAGTCTGCCAGCCATGAAATCACAGGCACAAAAAGGTTTCAGAGTTAGGTCAGATACGTGGTTAGTGCACCTATAGCTGTTTTTGCTGTCTGCTTTTATATTATCAATTGGCTTCTTAAATGCCAAGATGATTCGTAGCAAATGCTGTGGAAACACAGCCTTTGCACCAAAGAGCTGCTGAAACAGAAGACAGCATCAGACCTGCTGAGACACAGAGCAAAAAGTTAATTAGGATTGCTATTTTCCTAATCTATTTCTTTTCTTTAGATGATGATTCAGAGAGGACACTGACATGCTTGGGTGCACTTTGGAAATGTGTCCCACAACAATTTCTGTCTAGGTAGATCAGTTTTGTGTCATTTCAGCTTTCCAGATTCCTGTGCACCAAGATCATGGGCTATTCCAGAAGAGTCCTTCAGGGGTTTATGTTGGTCACAGTAAGCTTTAGCTGGTATATAAAAGCCTGTAGTAATAAGTATATAAAAGCTCTTCAGTAATCCTGCAAGTGCACAACACTCACTGTCTGATGTGTACCCAGGCTCACCAAAGATACAGTGTTGAGTTTATGGTCCCAGGCTTTATCACCAAGGAGTATTGCATTTTTGGTCCAAGATATTGAGTAGAGAATGTGACTTTTTACCAGAAGAGTCTATGCAAGATACCCAAGCAGTCCTAGGTGGCAGCCTAAGAACAGAAAATTAACATCTGCATGGACTAACTGCTGTCCCAGCAGTCTATCTATATCCAGAGATATCTATATCAAGTACTGCCAAAACAATGAATTGCATCTCAAAAGCAACTTTTCTTCTAGGAGCAGATGAAAGGAGGGGTCACAATACAGATGCTGTCATAGACTTAAAACATTCTTTTGAGGAACATATCCTACAATCAGCCAGACACTAGAATTTACTAGAGTAAATATTATAGAGACATTGGTCATATTACTTAAAACATTATTTAACGCAATAAGTATGATATGACAATTAAAATAATGCAGTACAATAGGTTATTTACTGTACCTTATTTCTTTATTTCCCAAATATCTTTGGTTTTGATTTGGGTGCATTAAAGTGGTGCTCATGAGTGAGATGCATCCCTAGAAAGATCACTTTTTGGATTCTTCCTACTGACTCAAATCCATGCTCTATGGCACTGAATGCAGTCAAGGAAATGATTGAAAGGAGACAGTGTCTTAAGAAGGCCATCTCCTGTTTTTTCTCGGAATTTTTCTATATATGAGTGGAAACATTCATACTTCTTAATACTGGGTAAAATTCCACCTACCGAATACTTCCTTTTTCATGTGAGACAAAGGCCATCAGTTCTATCCTAGAATAAAATCAAGTAAAAGGCATCCACAGCCCGTATGCTGCTCTGTACAAACATTTATAGCTTTGATTTTCCTTCTCCTCCTAAGTAACATCAGTGTTATCCACATTCACCTGAAAACACCTCAAGGAAGACAGGAAAGAGGAGAAGGAAGCAAGGGCTTTCCAGCAAGAAACTTTACTCTGGAAGCACCCATCCCACCAAATGCACCAGAGTCCCAGCATGCACACCTGTACTTCCCAGTCTGCACCCTAGCTGATAGACTGGTTCAGACGTGGAGTACAGCATCCCCTTGAGAAACCACACATGCCCTTTGACTGCCAGATATCTGCAGTGCTCTGTGAGACAATGAAATCAAACATCATGGCAACAAGCACTGAGAAGAGCATCAGCTCTGGGACTGCACATGCACCCACAGGAAAGCTTGGCCACTGCTGGCAGCCTTAAGCACAGTGAAGGGAGATGGGAAGGACACAGGCTGGACCATGGCTTGCTTTCCCCTCTGCTCAGTATTTGCAGCAATGAGCATGCTCAAACAAAACAATTTTGATGAACAGATGAGCAGGCCCTATGCCAGCTGCTCTTTCCTGTGATCAAATGCACCAGAAGACCCTCTATTCATCTGCCAGCTGAATCTTTCCTAAAGCATGAAAAGGCCCAGGATTGCTAGGGTCAGTTGACACAAACTGGAGAGCACTCCCTGCTAGGGCTCAGAAGTTACTCATCTGGAGCCTCAGTGATTTAGCTTGACCTCTGTCTGAAGTGGGGGCAGTGTAAGTAGCCCACTTCCCTCCCCAAGTCCATCTGATCCACTCTTGATCCAAAATGGTTTCTAACTAGACGGCACCCCTGGCTACCCAGACTGTAGGCTGTGGGAGGAAAATCAGCAACTGGAGCTCCCTCATCACATGTGCAAAATGTTGTCAGGCTGTGGGATCACTGTCACTGCCCCCCAGTTTTAGAGTTCATCCATGTGCCTCCTCCATGGCTCACCAAAAACCTTACCTGAGCACCTGCTAAAGCTCTCACTTCTCCTATAGGCACATGGTTGGGGGAGATCTGATGAGAGGATCTCTTGTTTGCATCAGAAGGGGGAAGAACATTATTTGCTCTCTGTGTTAAACTTACATTATCATATTCTCTGCAGGTAATTTTGTTTTCTGTTTTTATAAATAAATCCTGGGATGTTGAAATGTAGCAACATTTTTGCCTTTTCCAAAGGTAAATATTTTCTGTTCTTGAATGCTGTGTGTTGCTTGTGTAAGAAACTCCAGAAGTTTCAGATGTTGGCATTCCCCCTGAGGTCTCTTGTGAGAGCTTTTGTCTGTGTTGTAGCACATAGCAATGAGAAGTTGTGTCTTATGCAAAGGGACATTCCTGGTACTTCTTAGCCACAGAAGTCACAGAAATATTTTCACTTTTTTCTTCCTCCTTTATTTGTTTCAATTCTGTTTTGTTCCTGCATTGTTCACCTTTTTATCTGAGCTCATTTCTGTATGAATGTGATTTGGATGATTCACAATCCACTATCTCCCAAACAATCACTGTAGGTATTGACAAGTATTTGGCAATGTCAGCAGTGAACTGACTTCAAAGTTGAGAGTTATGAAATTAAACTACAGGCTAGGCTTCATGAAGGTTTTCATTAAGGTCTTCATAGAGAATTTCAACAGCCAGCTTTATGTTTTCCTTGCCTCCAATTTCAGAGTCCACTTTCAACTGGAGAGCGTGGGTTTGAATAGTACAGAAATGGGGACAGAAATGCTTTGAAGTAATGAAAAGCTGTTACTTATGCTCACTCCATTATATCAGTATAAGAATTAATAAAGACACAGTAACAGTAGAGGTATGAGTTCTTTAAAAAATAAGCCTTTATACAATCACCTAACCACTGCAAGCAGATATGTAGTTAAAAGTCAAAGGGCCCTTTATTTATTTGGTGGATTAGTTCATTCAGGCCAGCTCTCCCTGTGACACTGAAGCACAAATGCTGTTTTATTATTGCAAATCAGCTGAGAACTGTGAAATATTAAAAAAGCACAGCAGGACAGGAATGTCCCACAGTGTCCATTATAACTGCAGGGAAAAACATACCCTCTCTTCCAAAAACAAACAGCTCCAAATCCATCTTATCATCCACATAGTTTCTGGTTTAGTTTGGATGTATTATACCTTGACACCAGCTTTATAGAATGCTTTCTTACTTGGATATTTCATATGTGAAGGGAAATTTGTCCTACCAAGACCCCTCAGTACAAACGGGGGAGAAATTCTATGCTTCTTACCAAGCGGAAATGCATAAGATGCCAAAAAAAGCACAACTACTGAAATGAGGGGTGTCTGTACGAGTTGAATCTACTTGTAATTGCTAGAGGCACGTGTGTGTGTGTGTATGTGTGTGCGCTCTCAGTGATATGTGTGGGGGTGTGTGTATTCCTGCAGCTCCATCTGTATCCTGGCTTGTTCTCTTGCTTCCTATCCAATAGGAGGGAAACCAGTTTAGTCCACCACGAATTCCCTCTTCTGATATCACCAGTATCTGCTGTATATTGAAGGGGAATATGAGGAAATAATTAATGTTTAGAAGACAATCTGAGAACCACACATCCAGATTTGAGAACCAATTTTTTTTACAGGTGCAATGGACAGTTTGGTTTTGTTTTAGTATGAGATCAGCTGCAGAAATGACATGGACATCTGTAAGACTTTTCAAGAAGAGGAATTACCATGGAATTATGAGCGTAATGTCTTATTTCTTTTTTCTCCCTGCACCCCTGTCTGTATACACAGGAGCTAACGCATCTGCTCCCGACCAGCTGAGCCTAGCACTAGCCTGGAACAGAGTAGACATCGCCCGCAGTCAGATCTTTATTTATGGGCAACAGTGGCCGGTACAGTATATATATATATATATATATATACACAGCATCTTCTGTTGAAAACGCTTTGAACCCTCCAGAGTATTAAATCCATTCTGTTGGCAATGGTGGCTTTAGTGTGGCTTAAAACACACTGGGTCCTGCCAAACACATGGTTCCCAATCACAGCTGCTGAAGGCAGGCACAGTTGCAGAGATGGTAATGTGTTCTGTTGTCCAAGGAAATGGTGACATCTAGCGATGCCTTAAGAGTAGGAAACCATACCTCTGAAAAAAACGGGAAGTACCAGATTTATACCACCAAGCATGATTCTGCAATCTGAGAAAAACAAGTGTACAGCCGTGTTTTAGTGCTAGGCTATAAATTCAAGGAAAGTCAAAGCATCTTTTTTCTCTTCAAGCAGCATGCTTTTGTATGCAAATACTGAATTTAAGGTTATGATTTGGCATAAAAATATGCCACACAGATGTTGGAAGTCAGGTAGACTGCAGGAGCTGATCAGCAGTGTCGCTGCAGATGGGCTGTGGCTCCAGACCTCAGGTGGTGTTAAGTTTGTGCCCACTGCTGTTCTGCATCTATCTGCCTGCTCTATATCTGTCCTATTCTGTGCTCCAGTTGCTCCCCAGCTCACACCATTCCCAGGGAGCACCAGGGGCATAGATTCTCTTCAGGAGTGGTAGGGCTGTAAATGGAGGGGCTATTGAACACTGTGTCAGGCAGAGGAGGAGGAGGAGTCAACTCCCAGATTGTGCTGCAGCTTTTACAGGGACAGAAGTCACCCAGACAAAAAAACGAGAAAGCCTCGATCTTTACCTTTATCTCCTCAAAGCCCAACTTATCTTGTCTCAGAAGTTTCAATGGGACCACAATAGTCATTACTGTGACACTTGTTTCATCACTGTCATTAAAATTTCACATGCTGTCATTACATGAGCATTTACAATTCCCCATGGAAAAATTATAACAATGGGAAGAGCTTCTGTTTAAGTATCCTTGCTTTAAATGTAGCTTTCTGCAGCTTGCTGCCCATAAAAGCTAGTACAAAAATCCTCGCCTTTGCAGTTATGGAGTGAACAGGACTATTTATTTTGTCTATGATATTGTGCATCGTATCATTTTGACATGTATGTCAAAACGTAAGAGGGATTTTAATGGCACTAAACTGGCCTTACTGTTATCGCTTCATCACCACATCATAGCAAAAATTTGCATAAATTCTGCAAACTGAAATAATTTTGCAAGCTAAAAGCTGGAAGGATGAGGTAATTTCTCATCATTCTAACTCCACCTGACCTACAAGAGATAAGAAGGAGGGGTTTTGTGTGAGTAGACCTCTTGCATTTGGGCCTTCAAAGGAATGCAAATTGTGAAGCTATTTCTGTTTCCTGGGTGTTCAAATTTCCCTGAGTTTCCACACCACAAACAAAAGAAAACTCTAGAAAAAACAGAACTGAAGTGATTTTGTGTGCCCATAACAAATAAATCCAATACAAATAAAATGTTTGACAGGAAAAGAAATAGCAATAATAATGACATGGTGAATAGGGTGGAGATGTGGTCACCAGTTTTCTGGGTTCCAGTTCCTTTGTCCTAATCTGTTTTTCCTAGAGTATGTTAACTAGCACTCTGATATTAACTTTTGAAATGCAGCCCTGAGTCAGAAAAAGCTGTTACAGATTAAAACCGTGATTATCCCATTTCAAGCATAGAAGAGCAGCCCTCAGAATTTTGTCAGGATTCCCTGCTTGTGCTAGAGTGACTGAACCAGCTGGATGCAGCCTGCCACGCCCAGGAACAGCTTCAATTAATCACTTGCTTTGCAGGTGGGCTCCCTTGAGCAAGCAATGCTGGATGCATTGGTGTTGGACAGAGTGGATTTTGTGAAATTACTCATAGAAAATGGAGTAAGCATGCATCGTTTTCTCACCATCTCCCGGCTAGAGGAACTGTACAATACGGTAGGGCCAACCTAAGGCAAATTTTCTGTCTCTATATTCACTGTTCTAGCTCCCACTTGTATTGTAATGACATGATGATGATGCACAAGGCAGTCAACACCTGCTGCAGAAATTTTTCAGTAGTCCATATTGTCTCTCTTGCTTGTCTCTCATATAATGTAACATGTTGTGTCTTGCCCACATAATCTGCTGTATGGATTTTGTAAGACATGAACTAAGCCCCACACAGTACCAGCTAATTGCTTGTCATTGTAATTCCAATGACAAGCCTAAGATTTAGGCAGGTGGCATTGGCTGGAAGACACTAACTGGCAAGTTAGGACCATACAATGGTGTTATATGACTCCTGACAATATGGTTTCAGAAAAATCATCCAACTCTTAATCAATCTCTGTTATAGTGAAGGACTTTCCCATGCCCTCACTGAGTGTTCCAAAAATTATACCTTCGACTTTTAAAAACCTGTTTGCAGGTTTTTAATCTTTGCCATTAAAATGAATAGAAAACTGCACAAGTTCAGTTTGCTTCTGAATTCTCAAATGCAAAACACATTCCAGCATTCACCCAACTTAGGTAGTAGTTCAGAAAGTTCAAACTTCCTATGTGTTATGAAAAAAGTCTTAAAGCACTGTCTAGTTCTTAGAATTCCCAGTTTTGTGTGTTGGAGAAAGTCTGTGATATGAGCGTATCTCTTTTCAAAAAGTTTTTCTTCTGCCAGGTTGTTCAAAGCCCTTGCCGTCGTAAGCTGCCACACTGGGCTGTTATCCAGAGGTGTTGCACACTGATGGTGACCAGAAGTCAGTCTTGCAAAAATATCAAACATGAAAAGAATTCATTAGATTTGGGCAAAATGTAGAGAAACAGGTATCCATGTCACCCTAGAGACAAATTCCATCTGATCTTTGATCAGCTTACACTTTGCCTATGGACTAGCACCCAGGTATTAAGAACAGAATGCCTGTGAGCTTTCTTGCAACAGGGATAAGCAGTGTAGTTGTTGTACTAAAGCCAGCTTTTACAGGGAATAAGTTTGAGGGAAGTCTTCAGTTCTAGAGCTACAAAATTGAATTAAGTTATTGCTATAGAAATCAGCATAAATTTTTTCATGCACAAATTCTGAAAGATCCGGGCTGTGAAATGCCTAAACTACCAATTATAATATATGATCAAATGCATCCATAGTAGCCTTAGCACCAGAAAAATCACAAGGCCAGTTAAAAAATACCATATTTCAGCATGAGACCTAGGAGTGACCTGTGAAGCTACAGACCATTGAATCTTACCTCTGCCATGGCAAATTTGTAAAAATAGGACAAATTATAGAATTCACAGACAAGGGAATCAATTTTATGTCAACAAAGAGTTTACCCAGCTTCTGTAGGAAAATTTTAAGCCTTAGAAATCCATTACCATTTCTGCAATCAACATGCAGGAGAATAAGGATGTTGCACTTGGTCCCCTTTTTTTCTTGCAAAACTGTTTGACAATATTTTAAAGCTTCAAAGGCTACTAAAGAAGTATAGCCATGGCATAGAAGATCAGGGACACTTTTGGTTTAAAAACTACTTGAATGTTAGAAAACAGAGAGAAGGAATACATGGTCTGTTTTCACCACAAAAGGACATTATGACCAGGGTCATTGAAGAAGACCCTGTCCTGGGACCACAGCTGTTCAGCTTGCTTATATAAGATCTGAAAAATGGTACCTACAGAAGAGACAATAATGTTCACAGATGATTTAGAATCACTCAGGGTAGGAAAATCTGAAGCAGCATATGAAGAATCACAGGTAAGTCTCATCATGCTCAGAGATGGGTTTATGTAAAAATAACTGTTGAGAAGTGCAGAGCAATGCATGTATGGAAACATCGACTCTACACATGTGCAATGATCTCATCCATCATCAGCTACGACCAAGAAGACCTCTCATAAAAGTCTCTTAAAATATCAGCAACAGTCAAAAACAAAGCAGAAAATAAATTAAGATATAAAAACAACAACAACAATGATAATAATAATAATAAAATTGAAATTGCGGTATTCCTCTTCAGAATATTTTTGCAATGCCAGCTGGAGTCAAAAGAAGATTGGACAAATTCACACACTGTGCATGCTGCATTCACATACATGTGCATTCATGGACAGTGGCTTTCAGATGAGACAGGCTCAATTGCAGGCTCAGTCTCTCTGAGCCGTCAGCGATGGAAGTGTGCAGGAAGTGCTGAGACTAAAGCAGCTGGTTTTCTGTCCGTTCTTTCCCAGAGGTAGTGCATGTTGTGCTGTGCTCCTGGCTTTTCCAAGCCTAACCTGGTACACAGGACTTCAGTTTTCATCCAATACAGTAGTTCTTATGGTTTTCTTATGCAAGAGTTTTCTACAAAAGAGGATTCAGGTGAAATAATGCTCTTGTAATTGTTTTGTGGTTTTTTAATTGATAGCACTGCACAATTTAAGTTCTCTCAGCTGCCTGATTTCTAAACTACTAAGGTGAGAAAGTTATCCTAACATTTACATTTTGTGCAAACTATTTTTTTCTTCTTCATTTGTCCTTTGCAGAGACATGGACCATCCAATACTCTGCATCATCTAGTCAGGGATGTCAAAAAGGTAAGAGCCCAACAGACGGTAGGTTGAAAATAATGCCATTGCTTTTTTGTAGCTAGATACAGTCTCAGTTTTGCATGAGCTTTCAGTCAGAGCCTTCTCCTTCCTGCCAGTACAGAGTGTCCTGTTTGTGTGCTCCAAATATGAACTTTTTGCATACTAAGCACAATTAGCAAGTTATTTGGCTTGCTTTCTCTGTGGTTTTAGATGCTTGAGTAATAGTGTGTCTGCTGCCATAATTGTAGGCTCTTACATACTGTGTGGATTTATGCTATTATTTGTATTTTTCCATACCTGCAACTGTTATTAAAGCTACTTTCTGTGTTGTTAGTTTACTTCCAAGCCTGTAAAATAGCTGTTACCTGTGTGCTGGATCCTGCCTTGTTGAAACAGTTCCTCATTCTGTATTGTGTGGTATGTTGTAGCCGTCTTCCTCAGCAGAAATATAAAAAATGAGTAGTGCTACTTTCCCCTGACCCTTATCATGTTAATTTCAAGAGCCCTGAATTATAAAAATCCATTAGAAGAGCAGGACAGAAACACTGAAAGGTATAGTGGCAGAAAGGAAATACCAAATACCTTTACCAATGTGCTCAGGATTAAAAATGTTACAGCACAGCAGCTGCAATGAATTGAAATCCCTTATCCTTTAAATATATGGATCAGGTAAGGAGATTGAGTCTGCAAACAACCTCATCAGCTTGAATATTCTCCCAAAGTACGTGCAGATTACAACCTTGCACGTTATGTAAGTCAGACCTCAAGGGTACCATACTTGAGAAAGGATATTTCTGTACATGGGACTAGATAGAAAATTTTAAAAGGAGAGGACATTTTTTCTAAGAGCACAGGTTTTAGTGGTTTCTTCTGTCAGTGACAGCTGAACAGAACTGAAGTCAGCTAAGGGAGGAGAGTGGTAATGTGCCATAGAGCATCTTTTTATTAAGTAATTCTACAGAATAATCAGTAGCATGTTTAGGAAGGTTCTGGTGGTATTCTTTGGTTAGCGTGTTAAATGGCGTCACCATTGTCCAATTATGAGTGACCATTGAAAAGTTTGAAACACCTACAGAAGAAACCATGCACAACAAATCCCGTTGGAATGAGCAGAGTAAAGCTAGAATATATTTAGAATGGATACTGCTCTTGAAGCCCAGGTTTCCAGAATAATTTTTTTACTAAATACGCAGTCATTTATGTAACTTTTAAGTATTTGAAACAAGCATCATCTTTCTTCTAAATTAAAGTATTTACCTTTCCAAACTCCTTCTCTCCCCCAGAATCACCTTTCCACGTCCTTTTTCAAAGGCATAGCAAATTGTATGTTGAGTAAATAAGTAGTATCAATCTTTTTTCTGAGCCTCTAGCCAAATACGTATTTTTAAAGAAACTCTTGGAAAAAAAAGGCTTCAAGGTAGTCAAAGATGATCTGTACTCACAGACGTATATTGATAGATAATAAATAAACTTACCCTATATATGATGACATTATTTGTTCCACAGTGACTTCTAAATATTAGGTGATGGTTATCTTTCCTTAAATTTATCTTTCTTTCCTCTGAGCATATCTAAAATCTTCAGTAATTCCAACTACATTGAATCAGTTTTATGAACATAGGTGAGGACTTTAAAAGTAGACAGGCTGGTGCAGCTCTTTAGCACCTTCAGGAAAAAAACTGCACCTCTGGGTCCGTATTTCTCATTTTGTCAGTGATGAGGAACAGCCATGGTTCACAGGGAGAAGTGACAGCTCACCATAGCCCTGCCAGCGGAACAGATCCCTTACCAGTCAACCAAGCCATAAATCAGTCAGCAGATCCGACAACAGTTTAAATGAAAACACCTCCTTGGAAATAACTTCTGAATGGACACATCACCATTTGACAGTTAGATGGCCCAGCATGCATAAAAAAAAGACAGACCATTCTGCTGATGCTAATTTTTTGAGTTTATGTATATTTTGATGCCATATACCTAGCCTCTCAGATTTAATTACAGCATCACAGAATATAAATACAAAAGTATGTCATACATCAGCTTGAGGCAGCACCTAATCTATATGAAATACACAATATGAAAAGCACACTGTGCTTTTACACGTACATCTCAATTTTAAAACCTGCACTATTTAAAACTGTGTATGCTAAAAAAAATTATTTGCATCTGGATCATTGTGGATTCTCAGATAGAAAATGGATGCTTAAAAATTGTAGAAGCAGTAATTTACTACTATTGTACTATATAGCTGTATAAATCAGTAGGATGGTATTTTGTTTTGTTGTGTTTTCTTTTGTTTGGTTTGGTTTGGTTTGGTTTGGTTTTGTTTGAAAGACAATCTTGCCTGCTTCATAAAGCAAATAATTAGAACAACGGAAGTCACATTATCACATTCTGTTTGTGGCAGCCTGTAGACACACATGCACACACATGGACACACACATATTATTTTCCCACACAACAATATATTTTCCCTTTGGATTTCTAAATACTGCTGTGAAGACTGATAGCCTAGGCAGCATATTGTAAAGGCCTGGAGGCACAATCTTAAAGAATTTACAGTAATCAAAATGTGCATATATTTTGCATGTATTAACAAGACAAATTATGATATAATGACTCTGCCTCATATCACCTTTCAGCCCTCTCAGTTCCGTAAGTACATAGTGGGACCAAACTGCCTGCATTTTTTGCCTCATGGCCACTTTGACATCTCCTGTCAAAAGTCCAGAATTTAACATGTAAGTTTGGCTTCCTTCCATTGACCGTACCCAGGCTAAGCAGAAGGAATCAGAAAGTGGCCGTGCTGGACACCCTGTCTGCAAGTGGAGGTTGCCCTCTACAAATTTAAAAAAAAATAAAAATCCCTCCCTGCCTCAACTAGATGATGAAGATCAGTATAAATTAACAGATGGATTTTTTTTCTCTTATGCAAAAAGTTGTATGTAATTAACAGATCTCAATTCCACTTCAGGATTATTTACATTTCCAGATTTGGGGGTTTTTTGTACTACTGCTGTATGCCTGCATTTCCAGAGAACAAACTAGAAGTATACAGAATTTTGACAGTAATATTTTTTCCTCAGCATGCAAACTCAGAGGTTTGATACTTGGTGACACAAAAATGCACTTGAAGTGAAAAAAGTACTACAACTGACTAGCTACAGTTTAAAGCTGAAGTTTCTTCAGGAGAAGAATAGTGCATTAACATTGAAGAGTTTTCCCCAACATTAGAAGATCAGATGATTATTAACCAGGACACCTATCTTACCTCAAAATCAAAGTTTCTCCTCTGTCATTCTTTACCATCTAGACTGCAGTAGAATTATCTCAACCAAATTCTTGTTCTTGGCTTGTTCTTGGGGCAGTTCTGTCCCACTTGCACCACTGTGCTTCATTTACAAGCGTTCTTAGCACTGCCAGGCTAGTTCAAGCTGTCTGCTGATACAGAAAATGCTTTGGCATGTGTGTAACTCCTCTCACAAGGATGGTGCTGTTTTCTTTACTAGGGCTTCTCACTTTGGAAAAGTAATGTTTATGAAATGTGTATTTTTGCTGTGGATTTGGGAATTTTCTTAATGAAGCGTTTCAATATTATCTGTGAGGTTTAGATGCATATTATATCAAAGTTACTCTAATGGAAATTTTTTTCCTAAATTTTTAATTAAAAATTAGAAATCAGAACTATATAAAGGAACTCACCCTTTGTAACACATGTAGCACCCTGATGCCTCTTGCTCTTTCTTAACTGCTCAAATATTTTTTACCACTTCATAATATTAAAGCATTCAGTTTGAGTGAAGGCCTTAAGATAGAAGGACTCTGTTGAACTACAATCCTGCCTTGGAGCTGCAACTCCCATTTCTGCTAATGCTTTCATCCTTGTTCTAGTAGAATTATCACTTTACAGATTCTGGAGAGAGAAGAACATTTTTGGCAGAAAAACCAACCAAACTAACCTAGAAGAATTTAATTTTTTGATTTAATTTTTAGGTTTATTTTTCATTTTATTTTTAGCTGTTATTTTTCTTTAAACTGTTCAGCATATGTGTTACCATGTACAAATTATCTAAGCTAATACACATTCCTGCAAACCACAGTAATTCCCCCACCCATCAAATTAGACAGGATTAGGAAGGTTGCAAAAGGATGTGCTAGGGGACATTGCTTAAAAATGGTTGGCAGCTCAATTTTTTCCACTAAATTTGCTTGACTTTCTGTCCCTTTGAATGCCAGCTGATTGCTGAGCGTGGTACACCAGAGCACTGCCTCCCTCTCTCCCTCCTGAGCCTTTTCAGTGTGCTGCTTGTACCGTGGTAGCAGGGCTGGAAACAAGCCTTGCTCTTCATGGCTGAGGCAGAAAAGGAAGAAGGATATTTGCATCCACTTTTTCTCTTCTGCAGAACCAGTTGCCATCTGCTCTCCATTAGTGTTTCTCTGCTCTAATCTAATAAGCACATCTCCAGAGAAGCCAGACAGATATCTCCAGACATGCAGATATTTCCAGCAAGACATGACAGTCATAAAATTGCTCCATGTGAATTACTGACCTTCTTCTAATGAACACATAAAAAGAGCTACAGGCTCACTGTAATTGGTGCTGTACATCATTATAGAAAATTAGATAATTTTATTACTGTGCACTGAAAACTTTTGAAGCTAGGAGTTAAAGTTTTCTGGTCCTTCTGCAGTGTTGACTATATAAGATAATTTTTTATTGGAGTAATATTCCTTTTTTCTAGGCTACTATTCAGAGTACACAGAAGGATAATTTATCTCTTTTTACACTTTTTCTCTTTTTATTTTGTAGTCATGTATTTTGCACAGTGACGTACAGAACAGAGACTGTTCTGTAAGTCTGAAGGGTTTCTTAGTGAGGTCTGTAGAGCCAGGTGATCTATTCACAGTTTGCTGAATCATGCCTTCTTTTCTGGTAGGGAATGCTATCTGAAACATGAACTGTCATCCAATCAACTCAGAAGCAGTGAGTTACAGAAGGAAGCAAACTTTCATTTGGGTTCATTCCCTTCCCGTTAGTCCTTTCCTCCTGTAAAGGGATCAGAGTTTTCCTTGAGGAGTTCCACTGGAGGGAATAGAAGAGCAGGTGTGCCCACATGGGGTTTTGTTCCCCCATTGCCAGAGACCCCAAGAGACTTGACCGGCACATCAGTGAGTGCACCCCAGCCTGAAATTGTTCTGGCCTACGAGGTGCCCCATTGGGTTTACTGCAACGGGAGAACAGAAATGCCCCATTAACTCAAAGCAAGTTCATGTGCAGTGAGAGACAATCTGTTACTGAAATTTTTTTTCACAGTTTTGCAAGCCAGAAGTACTGGAGAACTCGTAACCTTAGTGATGCCATTTTCAGACTTGACAGTGAAGAGAAGGAGGATGTGTGCAAGGGAGTTCACCTTAAGAGGACAGTGAGATGTGGATATATTTGTCATTCTTCTTCCTTTCAGGTTGAAAGGTACATGCTGAAGACATCATATACATATACATAAACATAGATATATAAGAATATCTAACAGAGGATAAGAAAGGAAAAGAAATGGAAGGACAAGTATTTAGGCATCTTTTCCAGGATCCTGCTAATGACCCTTGCCACAAACTCAGTTCATTTCTTGTGAGACAATCTCCATGGCTCTGCTGGAAATTACGTAATTAGATTATATGTTTAAAGGGGCTTTTAGTAATATATGTCAGGAACTCAAGTAGTAGATATCTAGAAAAATTGCTAGGCCTGTAGTTTTCTTCATAGACAAACCCCGAAATAATTAGCCACAGATATTTTGTTTATTACACCTTCCATACATACAGATGCTTTCCTCATTCTCGGTGTGAAACTTACGCAGAGGTGTGTATTCTTTGAACATTACTCCAAGACTGAGTGCTGATAGACTCTCCTAGCCCCTAGAAACTAGAAATAATAGTAGCTCGTGTACTGTGTAAGTCCTTTAGAGTTGTAACACCACTCCTCCTGCACTTTCTTTCCTGGAACATGGGAAGGAAACACTGCAGAATGGGAAGGAGCTGGTCCCATGTCCACAAAAGATGCTGCATTATGTCATTTCACCATGCCTTGACAGTTCAGATGAGGCAGTCCAGAGAGATGCCAGCAAAGATGTGAGATGCCGGGACAAGTTGTGGGTAACAGCTGCTGCAGAAAAGGTGCTATCTTGGAGAATTAGAGTCCATCAACTGTGCCTGACTTTTCAAGTGTGTCGATCCTCATGTTTTTGTTTCTGCAGTCATGTTCCTTGTTTTCCCAGCTGAAGAATATGAGTACTGTGTACTGACGTTATCTTCTGTTACTTCCAACAAGTTCTTCACCTTATTTAACTTATGTCTTCTTTCCAAGCGAGAATATCCAGGTTTCGGTTGGATCTATTTTAAGGTGAATTAATTAACCAGCATAATAATAAATTCCTGCTTTTACCTATTTAATTTGTTTTATTCTAAAACCATTATAAAGTATATTTAACAATGCCAGTAATAAGCTTTTTTCCTCCCACCATCCCTATTTTCCTTGCAGGGAAACTTACCTCCTGATTATCGGATAAGTCTGATTGATATTGGATTGGTGATAGAGTACCTGATGGGAGGAGCATATCGCTGCAATTACACCCGAAAGCGGTTCAGAACACTGTACCACAACTTGTTCGGGCCCAAGAGGGTAAGAAACAAGTTATTTGCCATCCTCATGACTGTACCAACTGGTAGGGATTACCATAGCTTCTTACATGCTTCCAGACTGGTGGGGTCCAATGTACATGCTCTTCATTCTACAGATTGATTTCCATTATGTACATTGCAGTTATCTCACCATAATGCATCACAAGCCAATCACAAGCTATGGTTTTTATTAATTTAATGAAAAATTGTTGCATTCTGCTGCCCATCTGAAACCAGCACATAAAACAGTCTCCTCATAAAACAGTCTCCTCTGACTCTAAAACCTGTAATTATGAGTATTCACAGCTTTTAAAAGACAAGTCATTGACCTGCAAAATGATAGTATAATTCTAACTCCTGAGTTACACTTGAAGAACTTGAGCATTGTTAGATGCATTTCCTGTCTTACGGCTCATCTCCTGATTGTGATGTGAAGATTTCAGGGCAAAGAAACCCATAACTCAAAACTTAATTAATTTTTTTGGATGTGGCTCCAGCAGTCATTGGGCTCATGGCAAAACCACTGTTAAGTATTTTTGTGGGTTCCACTTTTGATGAATTATAACACTGTGAATACAAAGTAAGGTCTTTCTAAAACACAAAAGCTGGTTTTTGGCATCCTTATTACTGCTGACCCAATCCAGCATGAGTAGAAGTCTGTTCAGCTCCTCCCAGTAAGATTAGTAGCTCCTTCTTTGTCTATTTTTGCCTCGCATTTCAGATTGTAGCAATACAGAGCACTGAATGTAGTAATAAGAGCTATCAATAGCAACAGCTCTGTGAAATGGTTGTAGATGGCTACCTGAAACGGGTTTGTTTCCTTTTGCTTTGACACTTCACATTTGAAAGGGAAATGATTGTAGCTGCTGGGAGAGACTTCCTTCCCGTAGTCACTCCATTGAGAAAAGCATTTGAGTAATGATTTCACCAATGCTGAACCAACACTCAGAGCAGCACCACAACAGCCAATAAAAGTGTTCCAGGGTAGTGGCCAAAACACACTTGTACACCAGAGAAATCCATTCATGCCTTATCAGTGGTCCCTATCACTTTCTTGCTAGAACAGGCCCTAACCAGATGTAATTTGTACCTGAATCCAAATGTATGTCTTATGTTGTGGTTTTGGTGAAATAATGTCAAACTCAAGTTTGAAAAAACTACATATATGTAATTATTTGATTGGGGGAGTGGGAGGGGGGGTGTCGGGGAGGTATATGTATATATATAAAATACTACATTATATTACATTATGTATATATTATCTATATTATATTGTATATTTTACGTCACTCTACGTGCATATGTATATACAAATAGTTGCAGCTTTTCATCACTATTCAGTGAGAAATAACATATTTCTAACTTTTTTTGTACAGCCTAAAGCCCTGAAGCTGTTGGGAATGGAGGTAGGCAACCTGTGACAAATCTTGATGTCTTTTCCTTCTTTGACAAATATAAACTATATCCAGATAATGTTTAAATTCACTGTAATGAAAGCATGAATTGTATTTTTCATCCAGATAGCATATTTACACAAGGGACAGATTAAGAAACATTTCTTAATAAAAGTCCAGGAGATAGATAAGGAAAAAGAGTGCTCTAGCCCACCTATGGATCTTTTTTTTTCATGAGGATTTAACAAAATGTTTCAGTCTGGCAGGACAAGCAGAATTTCAGTCAGATAGCATCTAACTTTAAAACGTGTTCAGAGAAATTAAACACTTGCAGAGAATGATGCAGAAATCTTCATGTAGGCCAAAGTTATCTCAGTTTTATTGGCCCTATTGGCTACACCAATGCTTGAAGGGGACAGTAGTATTTTCATGTTTGTTTATTTTATACAACAACTTTCATTTTGCTATCCATAGACATGGGACAGAATAGGTCGGCTCAGGTGATAAAAGAAAAAGGCTAAAATAGGAAAGAAACTGAAGACAATAAAAACAACAAAGGGATTGAGAAAGAAGGAATAAACATGCAGAATAGGAGTAAAGAAGGCAGATTGCTACCTTTGTAAGGAGGTGAAGGGAGAAAACAAGAATAAGCATAGAGGGAGTCTTCAGCAGATCAGAACATTCTCTGGATGTGTACTTTCTGGAGTGGAAAGAGGCAGATGCATTACAGTAGATGTTACATTTGCAGTGAACTCTTAGCTTTATTTTAGTGGTGGCTTTTCCAAAATGTTTCTGGATATTGTGTGATTGTACCCTGTGTTATTAGGGAGCAAGAGCAATTCAGAGTGACAGTCCAAGGCTCTGTTTCCCTGATTACTGACTTCTTAATTACAGTGTATGCACCAATACCTTTTTTATTGTTCACCTATGTTAAATATTTTGTACAAAAAATGATGAAGGGACTGGCCTGCAGAAAATGTGTTTGCCATCTTAGGTACTGATTTCAATGAATTGTGTGAATTGATTCATTTCCTTCACTGATGAAAAAAATTTCTCTGCAATTCCCACAGGATGATGTCCCTTTGCGTCGAGGGAGAAAAACAACAAAGAAAAAAGAAGAAGAAGTTGATATTGATATGGATGACCCTGAGATCAATCACTTTCCCTTCCCATTCCATGAGCTGATGGTGTGGGCTGTGCTGATGAAACGTCAGAAGATGGCCCTCTTCTTCTGGCAACATGGGGAAGAGGCTATGGCTAAAGCACTGGTGGCCTGCAAGCTCTGCAAAGCCATGGCCCATGAAGCATCAGAAAACGACATGGTGGATGACATATCCCAAGAGCTGAACCACAATTCCAGGTGAATGTCCTTCCATGTACACTTTCCTAAGGCGGGGGGGGGGGGGGGGGGTGGGGAGGAAAGAGGGAAGAGAGACTTCTGAACCTGCCTAAGATTTTCATATCGGTACCTTGCTTTTATTTCTAACTTGTAGGGGAAGTGCAGTCCCTTTAGAGAAAATCTAAATGGCTTTTAAACAATCTAACTGCCAGAGTAGCAAAGTTGTTACCAATATAACTTCTGAAATGAGAAGATGTCAAGACAGTGAAATATCTATATTGTTTATGTGTTCTCCCTGAGGCCTCAAGAGTCAGACTGCAACATTTCTCTGTGCTTATTCAGGATACTCTGTACATACCAAGCAGAAGAGTTACTGAAATCCTTATAAGATACCATTCAGACAGAAGTGTTAATTAACCAAGAGATCATGCTTAGGTGAGCAAGGCAAGATACTAGATATTAAAATTTTAGAAATTTAGGATTTTAGAAAGGATATTGGATACTCCTTCTTCCAGGAGACTTGACCATGAAGCCATGGGCAAACAGAAGAGAAACAATCCTTTAAGCTGCAGATAACCAGATGATTTCAGCTAGAAAATGTCAGGGGAGGCGGGCAGGGAGGTGGGAGCAGACAGCTGGTAGGTGTGGGTGCTCATCACTGCTAAGTTGGGGCACTTATTTATATGCCTCACCTTAGCCACTCACATATGAAAATGTGGGTTTCCGTGTGTACAGTCAACATCACAGTTTGCATGATGGAAGGTGATGTGCCCCGTGCAGCGACTGTCAGTTGCAGACAGGTGTTCTGTGCACGAGGCTGTGTGTGCTAATGGGAGTGAACAGATGTCCCTCTGTTGCAGGGACTTCGGCCAGCTGGCGGTCGAGCTGTTGGACCAGTCATACAAGCAGGACGAGCAACTGGCCATGAAACTGCTGACCTATGAGCTGAAGAACTGGAGCAATGCCACATGCCTGCAGCTTGCAGTGGCAGCCAAGCACAGGGACTTCATTGCTCACACTTGCAGCCAAATGCTGCTCACAGACATGTGGATGGGTCGTCTCCGGATGCGAAAAAATTCTGGCCTAAAGGTCATTCCTGTTTTAAAATAAAATTAACATTCAGAGAATTCTAATAGATGATGACAGGGTTCGCAACAAGTCAGTAATAACTGTCTAAATTAACCCTATTTCAGATGTTTATTTGCAGTGACATTAAGCAGGGTTTATTCTTCCTGTGTTCAGTTTTCCAGCAGGGGCTTATCATAAGCCTAAGTTCAAAGCACACAAATTAGTTTTCTTCATAACCTTTCCTGAAGTCCCCTCTGATATCATTTATGAGAATAAGAATTGAGCTAGGAGGTTAGTGTGTCACCCTGCCTGTATACTTGAGGAGTTAGTCAAGAGTTTTAGAGATAAAAAAAGGAAAAGGAAGTGTAAGTGAATTAACCATTAGTGAAAGGTGCTGATCTGACAACCTTCCCCAGAACATGCCAAGCAAGAAGCACAAATTCCCTTGCAAACCCTCGCAAATCTTCCTGATGGCATTGGAAGGGACTACTTTAGAGTGTCTAAAGAGTAATTCAGTTTTCAAACCTGTTTAAGCTTTACTTCCACAGCTGAAAAAACTGCTAACAGTGCAAAGTGAATTCTGAGAGATGAATTTGAGTCCATGGCATGTTTCACCTTCACCAAAGCACTCATCAGTCAGAACATACCCAAGAATTGCCTCTTCCTCTCAGATCACTGAGAAATATTTTTAGTGAAGGGATTCTCTTTTCTGCACTAATTGCCTGTGTGAAAAGTGGTAATTGCTCAGCTGTTTTGCCATGTGAAAAGACGTTCAGTAATGGCAAGAATGCTTAGGAGTACCTGCATTGCTTTTATACTGGCTCTTAATCCAGTGCCAGCAATGAATGAGAACAAGTGGCTGATAGCATTCCTATGCAGGACCTGTGCATTTGTGTTGTTCTGCTACAGATAGAAAATATTCTCACATTTGAAGCCATTCCTACTACCTATTTCCTGAACTCACAGGCCTGTTATCCTGCAGAGGGACAGCTGCTTTGTTTGTTGTTTGGCTTTGCAGATATTCGGCCTTGGTACGTGGAGAGCAGTGCAGCAACTGATTTCCTACTACATTCACTCCACTTTTCAGCACACATTTCTTAAGCCGTAAAACAGACCTTTATTTCATAATGCATAATGGGAGGTAACACATTCAGTTTCCTTTCAGCTTCTTGTAACACCAGGGCTTCACAAGGATATTTTACTCAGTTTCTAGTCTGTATTTTATTTCACTGAAGCTCATTAGCAGAACTTGTTTAAAGCTAAAGCAGGCTACAAGCTACATAAGCAAAAGGCAGCATGACAAAGAAATAAATTTGCAGGCATGAGTCATGGTTTATTTGCCAAGAATGGTTTTGTCCCTTTGAAACTGACGAATGGCAGGAAGAATTAATATAATCCTTTAGACTGTTGCCAGGGATGTATAGCACCAAGGGAAGGGCTAGGGGCAACTGTTAATTCTGCCTTCTCTTAAAAATAGCCTTTCTGTGAAGCCAGGTCTGCCTGTAACCCCCTCTCCCTGGGCTCATCCTTTCGTGAGTGCAGGAGCAGTGGAGGAAGCTTTTCTGAGGCTGGGTACAGCATTCCCATACACTAACTGCTCCTCATTGAGTACTTTGAATGTTTCCTACAGCACAGGCTTCTGCTGTTATGATGAGCACAAGCAGCCTCCCTAGCCTGCCAAGAAGTCAAGTATCTGGTTTCACTGTCATTCAGGGAGAGATATATAAGAAAATCATTCTCCATGAAATTGTAGCATAACCAGGAAAAGTTATTGTGCTTGTGAATACAGACTTTGCTTTGTATTACAGTGATATCTATTCAGTTGTACTAATGTTTGAACCCCAAGTATTGTTCATTCTTTATATATCCAAACAAAGTAATTTTAGTGGTTTCTACACTCCTGCATTGTAAGAGGGGGAAGGTAGAAAAGAAAGAACTGGCATTAACATTACACAGCTGCCTGGTTACTGAAACAAAATCTAAAGGGACTGCAAATCTAGGCATCAGCATTTGCCTTTGCTGGCTTTGCTTTATCTCCTCAGATCCACACACAGTTACACTTTGACTACCAGTGTGCATTAAGCATGGACACAGAGAGCTTGAGACCTACTAACCCTCTCTGTAGAAGTAAATACTCTCTGTGTGTCATTTATACTGATGTTTTGTATTATGTATAATGCAGGTATTTGCAGGTCTGCACACCCACATGGTCCCACCTACTCTTGACCTCATATAATATTTTGTACCTACATTCTAGTATGTAGCACTATGCATCTGATGATGTGCAAGCACATAAAACATTCGAGAGCATTCACAGCAACACTAGTAGAAGTTAAATGCTTTGTTTCAATGCTCTGGTGACATACCCCAAATGACAAATACTTTATTGTCATAGAAACTCACATGCACATGTATCTTTCTTTTCCTAAATATCCAAGGGAGTTGTTCCATTTGATGCTAAGTAACCATTATGACCATAATCTGTTTTCTGTGATGATTATTGTTATCATTATTATTGCTTTAGGTAATTCTAGGAATTCTACTTCCTCCTTCAATCCTCAGCTTGGAGTTCAAGAACAAAGATGATATGCCCTACATGACCCAGGCCAATGAGATCCATCTTCAAGAAAAGGATCCAGAGGAACCAGAGAAGCCAGTGAAAGAAAAAGATGAGGAAGACATGGAACTCACTGTAAGTGCTCACAATAAATCATCAGCCTCAGTGCTGTCAATTTGTTATTCCTACCTCTGTAGGCATTGCAGATCATCTGATGGCTAAATATAGTACATAATAGGATACCACTCTTCACACTCCCCTCTCCTCCATGGGACTCAAACCACACAAGTTGCCATCATTTTGTCTCCATGTTGCAGCCATGCATGGTGATGCTGTGCTGTAATATCATCATACTTTGATTCGGTTTGATGGCATATTGTCTGGACTAAGTGAATGAGATTTCAGAAGCACTCAGTCTTGATAAATGACCTCTCTAGTGGAAACGGGCTCATCTTTGGCTGGAAATGCCCAAAGATTCATGGAAGCTAAAGATTTTTTTCCTTTTAGTTGACTTGACTAGGAGAGTAAGCAAGTGTGCAAACAGGCCAGAGAAATTATGAAAACTTACTCTAAAATTCTTTCTGTATTTGTGGTCATTGCCTTTCACACAAACACACATCCAGTTTTTAATCCATTGAAGACATTAGCAGGCAGCTAGAGAGCTCCACTTCTACAACTGCAGAATTGTGTAAGGAGGGACTTGTCAGTATTAATAACATAGCCTTTGAGGAATAATTTTCACTACAAAGAATAGACAACTAAAGCTCTGAAAACTACACAAGTCGTCTACATCCAGTTTCTTGTTCTCACACTTCTTAGTTTGGGCAATTATCATACAGGCTATCACATTTGCCTTAGTTTAATTTGGTTTGCATTTGTTTGGGCTTGATTGTGGTGTCTTTGAAAGGCTTAAAACTCAGCCCCAGTTGGTCAGAATAGAGGCACAGAAGTAAAAGGGATTTGCCTGATTAAGTTAAAAAACAAAAACAAAAACAAAAAAACCCAGACTGTTTCCCACAGGCAAACAGCAGGAGCTGCCCACAGGAGCCCGACTGCAGGCAGGCAGAAGGACCTGCCTACAGGACCCAATATGCAGGCAAGCCGAAGGAGCAGCCCACAAGACCCACCTACAGGACCCGTTTGCAGGCAAGAACCTGGCTGTTGGGAAGGACCAGAAGCCAGAATAGCAGCAATGGGGCATTCTCTGCTCATTAGCTATTGATTGCAATTTACTAACCCTTGGCTTCTGACCCACTTATGAAGTGCCTATTCAAATCAAATAAGCACTTGGCAAGCTGCCTTTTACCTGACAGTGGGGAGAAAATTGGGGAAGATGTGTTTTCCATCTCACTGTAGTTATCTCAGCTCCTAGTTTCTTGTCTACAATACTGTTTCTTTTTTCCCTTCCGACTCCTTCTGCAAGGAAGTGACGTGTGCTGTGGATCTGCTTGTCCAGGTGAACCTTAGATGTTCCCCCTCTTCTCCCTTCCATGTGCTGACAGTCCTATTGCTCTTTTCTGTCACTGACTCTTCCCTTAATTCCTTCAAATTCAGTGTATCATTCTAGTGAAGTTTCAGACACTTACAACCTTTTATATAAAATAAGATTTGTTCCTGTGGAGTCCAGCAAGTTTAGAAAAAATATCTTTGGTACATCACTGCTCACTTAGTATTTCTGCATATAATCTATACCATACTGTAGAACTTCTAATACAGCTGCTTTACTCAGGTGCCCCTCAATGGTGAGGAGAGATAAATTGTTAGCAAAAAGGTCTTTGCATGTCTATGGTTAGATGCCACAGGCAGCTACATTTAGTTACCTGACATGTTTTAAGTATAAGAAAATACTTTAGACTAAAGTTTTGTGTTGTTCCAGCATTAGTCAAATGGTCTGGCATAAGGTAGGTCAGGTTTCTTTTCCACTGACAGAGGATGCCTGAAGGATGGTTTGGGAGGTGCCTTTGTGAAGTTTCCCCTTAGCCATGGTATCCTTCAGTATATTAAGGATACCTTATAAATAGTTCAATAAGATGAATAATTTCTTGTGCCGGAATATCATAAATGTTTAATCCATTGCTGAACTTGGAATCAATAGATCAGTCACTCACCCTAACCTGAGCTTTGTTCAGCATAAAGATTAACAAATAAAAGTGATGTACTAAAAAATCATTTTAATCTTCAAGTTCCTTTTCTGGCAAGTAATATATTATTGAAATAATCTTCCTGATTCTCCTTCTAATCATTCCCAATGAATACCTCTCAAATCTCTCTATTCCTGTCATGTTACACCCATATTCTCTCTGCTAAAATGAGGATAAAGAGATCTCATCTAGACAAGGTCTGTTCATTGAGTTCTTGTGAAGTCCTGTGTGTCTTGCACTGCTAAGCCCAGGTGACTAAAGATAGGCCCATAGTCAGTTTCTTCTTTTGCACTGCACTTACGCAGAGAGCATGAGGTACAGGGCCACGGTGATCTTTTCACTATGTTACACCTAGTTTGCACAGAATAATTCATCAGCAGACTGCAGCAACAGTGAAGTTAAGTCTCCACATGGGTGCATCTGAGTGCAAGTATGTATTTGCTTTATGCTTCTCTTAAAGGGTCTGATGGGTAACTGAACATATGGATACACTATGAAGATGTTGTGTTTATTCACTGTAAACTACTTGTTATTCACAGCTGCTTTTCACTTTATAGCAGATTCATGAGCGTGATAGGCCCACATTTCTTTAACACCTAGATGCTAAGAAACAGGCTTATAGCAGCTACTCACAAAAACACATTTGAATACTGCTCTCCTCAGTGCTCCTCAGCACCAAGAAATTTACCACAATTTATGCATGGAGCTGCCAGTCATTTATCCTGAATATTAAACACAGAGGAGTAGAAGGGCACTAAAGTCTAAAGGCCAGGGGCATTTTTGATTTGTACAGTGTCCTAATCAAGGCCTTAATTGCTGAAATTTAGGTCAGTCAGAAACCCCAGAAGTCTACCTCCCTCCCAAAATAACCGTGATTCTGGAAACCATAACTAGGATCATCCTTAACCGTATTCAGTGCCTTCTTATTTGGGTATTAGAGCTCCCCAGTAAATGGTTTTATTCCAGAACATATCTAACTCATCTAAGTCCTTTAAAAGGTGTTTCAGTTGTTGTTTTGTTCATTTTGCTCTGATTTGCCACAATAAATAGGAAGTTTGGACTTCCATGGGCATCACCGAGTTGGTCTGAGTTAGAACTTTTCAGCAGCAGCAAAGCTGGTTCTGTTGGCCTCTGGGATCACATTAGTTCATCTGCAATATGTATGCTTAGCCTTTTCTCAATGGCAAGAAATAACCAAATATTAATTATATCACTAAAAATACAGTTCTGAACACAGGAAATTCTGAAGATCCGTGTTCTAGTGCCCCCAGCCCAGCTCACCCTTCCCAGTGGAAGATGACTCTCACAGCATCTCACATGCCAGCAGCAAGGCACCCCTTCCGCTCATCTGGAAAACAGAATTGGGAGACACTACTGGTGGTCTCTAGGCGGAAGTGCTGACTCTCTCCATGAGTAGAGGTTCTCTCTTTCTTCAAGGAGTTTGGAAACCCTCCATACCACCACCACACATGTGCCCAGTCTCTGTTCTTTGCCCTGCTCAGCAGCCAGGATGACTGATCTCCTGGCACTTTAGTCCTGTTCCTCTGTCCTCACTGTAACCACCAAGCACATACAAAATCTAATTTTACACATCTGTAAATCAAAGGCATTAAAAATTTTTTCTACCACTGTTTCAGGGCAGAAAACAGTAATCCTAGAACAACTACCATGGAGGCAGCACTTTCACACATAGTGTAGGATCCAACGGGGTGTGCTGAGGGAGGTGTGTCTGCAGAGCTGTGTATCATTTCCACACCAGTTCTCTGTGAACTGGGGTAAGTCGCTATATAGCATGTAGATTTCACTCAGGATGAAATTGGAAGAGGCTGTATTCATTCCAGCAAGACTGAAATTCCTGTGTTTAATTATAAAACAGATAAACATAGTATAGGATAATTAACATATATTAACACAAAAATGTACAACCCAAAACTCTCCCCTGATAGTTCATTATCAGCAAACAGTCCTCAATTACATAAAACAAAGTCTGGCCCAACAACAACAACAAAAATAAAACAGATTAAAAAAATCTCCATGTAGAAGCTATGCAAACATCAATCCCTTCAGGCTAAAATGATGCAGTTGTACTGTACTTTACAATGAGGCTGAGCTGCTGTCGAGCTTACCTTGCATGACTCATGGTGAATCATGAACGAAATCATGTATTAGAGAAAGAGATGCCGCCCACACCGAGCAGTGTGTTGAGTTGCTCCCACCCTACTGCAACCCACTCCAAGGAAAACATTTGTTCACATTTGGCACTGCAATTATTCTGTTAACACAGTTACTTAGGTTATTTCTGAATGTTTCTAATAGGGAAGCTTTTCAGTTTGTTAATACTGAGGTATAATTAACAGTCGGGAACATCAGGTCAAACCTAATCCCTAGCCATCTCAGAGAAATTCCCCATCTGTAGCATGGGGGAGGGGAGAAGATAGTATTATATGATACAATTAATTAAAAAATAATTCTAACGAGATAAAATTAAAGCATCATTATCAAGAAGAAAGCAGTAGCAAACAGGAAATCAGAGTTCATAAGCTAAAGCATATATCCAGATATTGAAAGAGCTTTATCATAAAAACATCCACAACTCAGTGATTCCATTGAGAATTAAGTCTGTCTCAGAATTAGTAAATTTGTAAAATTGTGAAGGATTTGAACTCTGTAAAATAATCCCGTTCACTAAAGCGTGGCATTGATAATTCATTAAAACAGCCAGCAGTCATTTTCACTCTGCTGCAAAACTCCTGAGCACCAGAGGACAGCAGAGACAAAGCCTTGGGAAAAGCTACAGAAAACGCTGTAGCTCCAGATGGCAGCTTTCCCTGAACAGCATCAGTAGGTAGAGAGAAGCAAACAAATTACCCTCTTGGGCTATAGCATTCCCAAAGCATTCAGATCATATTCAACTACTTTTTTTCCCCAAAAAAAACCCCAATCCATGATACAGATCAAAGGATCACTTTGATTTTGTGGAGTTTAGGTAATGATATCTTCTGTGGAGGTTGTGTAAATTCTGCTACTGTAGTTATATTCAGTAAGTCTCATAACCATAAGAACTCTTCTCCTCTGCTTAACAGCCACTTTTTCTTCTTCCTTCTTTATAAAAGTCTTGATGGACTTTCAAGGTGTTTTACATGCTCTGTGAGAACCAACAGGAGGTACCTTTAAATTTTTAATACATCATGTTTTATCTGTATTTATGGAAATTAAAAACCTTCAGCCATTAAAGATAAAGGAAATAGGTTAACTTTGTCAAAGCAGGCTATAGTTTTTGCAACAGTCCCAGCAGGTTGGTTGCAGTGCAGTATACTTCTGTCCTGAATCTTTGTTGTATTTTATTGAAAATGTGTGTTGTCAGATTCAAGAATATAAAGGTCCACATGGAAAGTAATAATACCAGAGGAAAAACTAACTGCATTAATGAAATTAACGAGAAGGAGTCATATGGGACCAAGCACAGTCCTAATAATGTTACAAATATCTACACTGACTGAAAAAATTTATTACTACCAATTACTATTTCACAAGAAAAAGACGTATATGAATAGCTCCACATGAGGCTAGAAAAAGGAAGAAAAGGGTAAATTGTGATTCTTTCTTTTAAATATGTGAGAAGTGCATCACCATTTCCTGCAGGGCTCTAGAACTTGATCAGATAGCTCACCTGAAGCCAATTAGTAAAGTATGTGCTGAACATCCTGTTGAATCAGAGAGCACAGAAGGACCTCCACAGAGGCAAGAAAGATCCTTTTATAGAAAGACATAATGTCTGGCATCTAATCGTTCCCGTAGTTTTCCACTGTTTAAGTTGTAGATGAGGACAATGATCTGAAGCAAACTTTCATGGATGGTGAAAGTTTTCTTCAGTTAACATAAAAGCACAAGAATGCTTTCACCTACTTGGAGAAAAGCATTATAGAAGCATTTAAACAAAAGTGTCATCATGCAATCCCTGCATACTTAGATATGTCTCAATTCTTGCAAATATTTCATGTACAGAGGGCTACATTCCTGAGGTGCATCCACAAACTGAATAGTAAGAACTTGCAAAGGGCACAGTGAGCTAAAATCCAGCCTTAGTCTATTGTTATTAAATAATTGCTTCAGAATGAACACTTATTAGGTCACATTACACTTCAAATACAAAGGAATACCTTTTAAGCCCTAATTTCAGTGATTGTAGTTTAGTCCTTCTACTTCTCTGCAACTGATAATGAAAATCAACAGTAAACAAATAAAACATCACCTTCTTTTGACTGTTAGGTTTGCACTCATAGATGAGGACTTCTTACATGTGTGTTTCTGGAGTTCAGCATAGCTCCTCAGTGGGTCTGAATTGCAATGGTAACAGTGACATCAAGCTTAGCAAAGGCAGTGCATGAGCAGTCTGGAACTTCACTATGGAAGAAGCTACAATCATGTACATGGGTATTTCGATTCAAGGCCTTTCTGCTGCAGTGAGATCTACTAGTCAGTCCTCTGACATCCATGTAAGCTTCACTGTGGGATCATGGCCTGGGGCAGGTCCAGTGATCCGACGTAAAAAGTGCAACTGTCTTCTTTGTTTCTCGTTCAGCAACTGCCAACTCGTCTTTTCCCCTGCTGTTCCCTCTCAGTCTCAGCCTTATGAACTTCTCTTTGTTTAAAACCAAAACTTATGTGCTTTCTGTCTGCATCTGTTTATTGTAAAGAAGTACACCAAAAAGCTGTTGTCAGGTTAAAGTGTTTCTGTCTGTACAGAAAAAGGAGAAATATTCTCGACATCTTATTTTTTGTTCACTAGTCAGGAATTTCACTCTCAAACTGAGGGTTGAGGCTAAAGCTGTAGCTTTCCATTTTCAAAGTATTAAGCAGAAGCCTTCCTGCAGAAAAAGATAATCTGAAAGCAAAGCATTTTACACCTAGCTGTGGTCACCTGGTTTTATCTAAAGATCAAGAGCAGTTTCCTGTTGACATTTCAAAAAATAGTGTAATTTTTCTTTCACAAAGAAAGAAACACAAATGTATCCTTTCTTGTAGGCAATGCTGGGACGAGGTAATGGAGAGTCCTCAAGGAAGAAAGAGGATGAGGAAGTTCAGAGCAGGCACAGAATGATCCCCATTGGAAGAAAGATTTATGAGTTCTACAATGCTCCCATCGTGAAGTTTTGGTTTTACACCGTAAGAAATCTTTCCTGTTATATTATTAATGTCTATAGAAATACTGAAATTGGGCTGAAGTAATTTAAGGTGTTTCATTGAAGTCTACATTTATATATATTGGAGGACTTACCCATATATAGCTTAATAAAAATATTTGGTGGAATTCTGCTAGCACTTGCAAACCTTTCTAAGACTTTTAAAAATCATCATTTTGTTCAGGAAGTTAATAGCTAAAATTGGAATGATTGTGTATGCTTTTCTTTAAATAAAATGGTAAACAGAAGTTTGCTGTAGTGCTCCCAAGGAATTCCATATAGGAGAATTCAAAATAGGATTGCTTCCAATAGTAAGCCCAGTCGGAGGCTGGTCTGAATCAGAATTTGAATTATATAATAATTGATAAAAAAAAGAGATAGAGCACTTCTTTCCTTGGAATATTTTGATTTTTTTCTGTTTTGACCAGTCTGCAGTGTCTCTCAGAGAAAATGTGCATGTAGGTACCCACAAGATATCAAAGACATGAGTGACAGCTAGTGTACATTTTTCAGGGACAAGTTAGGTTAAATCAGTATATTCCGCCTGTGTTAGACCGAAATGAACGTTGCAGAAGGAGCAGAAAAAAGATTATATCGTATTTAGACTACAGTTAAACAGTACCGAAAACTTCACAGGGTTTTCTCACAGCTAAATTAATAACTGCTGTATTAAAGTTACTATGTGGATAAAAAGATTTTTGACAGTTAGTCTTCAAGATTAGATATTAATTATTCATTATCAAGCTGGAAGCAGGGATTAGAAAGTCTGCCTTAAAGTTCTCTTCTATATCAGGTGCTATCTGATATTTTCATTCAAATCTTGGATGATGGAGTAGAGATTAGTTATTATTTTAGTTATTATTTAGTTATTATTAGTTATTTTGCAAATTGCACTAGAATGTAGAAGAATAAGACTACAAAGATCGCAAAGTAATCCTTTAAGTCTTCTTGCCTGGAATATTCCATACCAGTTCAGTTTCTGTATCATATGACAAGTGTGGACTGGTTTGAAGGACGCAAAAAGGATGAATGTTTCAAGAGGTTTGTAAAGCTTGATTTAGGGGGAGAGATTAAGGAAGTGTGAATGTTTTCTCTGTTAAAAAAAAAAAAGATCTGCAGAAGGAAAGTAACAGTTTTTAAATATGTGTAAGTACCTCCAAGTCCTTGCTGAATAGGACAAAAAATAACACCCAGATAGTTCTAGGTAAGAAGTTAGGAAACAGTTTCTAACTGGTCCAAGAAGTACTGTCATGAACTGTGTGAGAACATGCTAGATTTTGCATTATTAATGATTTCTAAGCTATCTTATCAAGATATATGTCCATTATGTTACACTGGAATTAATCCTGCCTCAGCCCAATGGAATTGGCTAGATGATTTCAGGTGGGTTTTCCTCAGTTATATTTTCCATCATTCTGCTGAAAGCCCAGCAAATCACAAAGAATGGATCCTCCTGCAAGTGACTTCTCATAAGAAAAATTGCCTTGCAGACACTGGGATAAACTCACATCGGTTGAGTCTTAGATGCGGTGGACACCATAGACTAGCAAACAGTTTAATAATTTGGAGTAATTTACTGCTCAGCTCTGTGGCCAGTGAACAGGAATCAAGTCCACAAGTCCAGAAACTACTAATCAGCTACCTAGTCTCATTATCAATTGCAGTGTGTATTATGCACAAACAGAAAATTCTTTACACTGCAAATGGAAAGAAGCATCCTAGCTTTCCCTGTTAGTTCAATTTTGAAATGGGAGACAGAAATCAATATTGCATTTCCATTTAGACTTGTTCCTACAGTTTTATGTCCCGAGGCAGGTCTCAATCAAGGTCATTTATTAAAACTGTATCTTGGAAACACTGAACTTGGAGAGCAAGTTAAGGTGGATTCTGGCTGCCGTGCTTGACCTGTTGTGTATATTGAGAACTCCTGGAAACTAAAAGCAAAAGAAGTTTCAGAGAAGGGTTAAAATTGCACAGCCTATCGCAATTTTACAAATACACAGGCACAAATATTATTCATGTATTTCAAAAGAAATCATTCAAATTTTACATTCCACATTACAAAATGCATGTAAAAGGTCCAATGGCTATTGTATACCACTTAAAACAATTTGATTATTCTGCCTCTAATTTGATTATTTACCTACCTCTATTACTATATAGCTGTATTCACTTTCATTCTTCAATTACACAAGAGTGAATTAAATGAGATATTTGAATATGTAACATTTGGCTCAGCAGACACTAGACAACTTTTTCTCAAAAAAAGTCCCAAAACAAACCAAAAAAAAAAAAAAAAAACCACAAACCAAAACCTAACACAAACAAACCAACAGACAACCCCCCACCAACTTTAGCCTTTCTCTCTAGACACACAGCAGTTTCAAAAGTCAACTATTCTGTTGCATTGGAAACTATGACACATACGTTACATCTCACAGATTGCTTGAGCAGAAGAGGATGATCTTCCCCTACTGTTGCCTAATATCAAAAGACAGAAGCTCTTGCAACAGTGTTAAAATAATAAAATAAAAAGCAGACTTTTACTGGAAGCTTACAGGTGTCCAGGTGGTCATGTGCACACGTGGCATCAGATTTCTATGACTTTTGTAAGTTTCACAAATTAGCATAACTAACAAATATTGTCCAATTCGAAGAGTGGTTGTTCACATAATTTTCCCTGGGTACTGCCCCGCTGGAGTTCATCCAGAGCTTCTTTGCCCCATTTGATATTGTGTGTCCTCAGATTCTCAATGCCCTTGTCAGGCTTCTTCTTCTTAAGAATAAGACTAAAACAGTATTTCAGGAATGTGTTAGAAGGTTAACTTATTATGCAGAAATCTAAGAGAAAGGGTAGTAAAAATACTAGGAGCTATATAACTATGTAATAGTAGTCTACAAAGCTATGAATATATGAAAAATACATAAAAAGCAAAATCTTTAGGCATAACTACTACTAGCATTAACTGAGAGATTAGCAGGAAGTAAGAAGGCAGGTTTCTACCTCTTCTGAAGAGGAAAGCTGCTGAGGAATTGAGCCCCTAGTAAGAGTCATCTTCTAAACATCAAAGGAGCTTTGCCCTAAGTTTTGCATTTTGGGACCACTTCAGTTTATGATCATTTAATTATTGCAATCAATCAGAAAAGAGGAGGGTGATCTCCTTGAAGCATTAACCTGTTGGTACAATTTCCATGTTTGTCCTCTACCACAGTGAGTATTCCAGTATTTTCTGTAGAATGGGAGTGCATCCATAGATGGGCTGGGTGTGATCCAGCCGTGCAGCTCCTTAGCAGGCACTCCTTTCCTTAGTTTCTTCAGGTACTGCCCTCAACCGTGACAATGGCAGCTCCTAGCTCTTTGTCAAGCCAGGTAAAAGCAAGGAAAAACAGGGTTCAGCTACTTCTGTAGTAGCACTTTTAAAGAATCCTGAGTACCAGCATGAACAGCTACACTGAGGTTTGACCACAGTGTAGCTGTGGAAGTGTCAGTGTAGCCTCCTGGAAGGAAAGAGCAAGTTAGAAGTCTGGGGAGGGAGAAAGAGGGTGTCACTCCCGATATGAACAGCTTGTTTCTTGGGTTAAAGTGGAGACGTTTCAGAATAATTTTACTCACAAATCAAGATTCTTTTCTCTTTTGTCAAGTAAAAATGTTTTGCAGTTTTGAGTACGTTTGAATTGACATAAAGAAACCTGCCAAAACCAAAGCCAAAAATTGCCAGCATTTCAAAAGAAAACCAGGAAGAAGCAAACCTAGTTCCAGTTAGATTCTTGCAGTTTCTGTCCCCTTTGTAACCTCAGTGTCCTTATTCTTCTGCCATACTGACTGCAAGTGCTCACCAAAGGCTGCTGAAGTAGATCAAAGTAGATTTCCTGATAATTAGGAATCAATAAGGTCTGAAAGGAGGAGTTAAGTAACAGTATCACCCCGCTTTTTGCTCTGTGTTAGAAGGTGTTATTTCCACTAGGGAGGTGGGTATCCAGTTCTGCCTGTCAAGAGGTTCTGCTAACTCTGGTGTCACCCTACGTGTTGGCCTACATCAACACTGCTCTCCATTTCCTGTAGGAGTGGCAAGGGAAGACCAGCCTCCAGACCTGAGCATTGCAATCCATCATCCCTCACAAACTGAAAGACAAATGAGTTCATTTCCTCCTCTGTTTTATGCAGGCAAGAAGTCGTGCTTCAGTTATCTGGTTCCTCTGTACTGATAGATGCGGCCAATAGAAAGAATTCTCTAAAGTGTCCTCAACCAGCAGCTGGAACAAAAGCCAGAACTCTGTGGCTTTTACACAGAGTAGAAGTGACGTTCTCTAACAAATACAATAGGACTATAAACTCTATTCTGTGATGTGCAGAACAATGAAATAATCCTACCCAAAAGTCTCAAGGCCCTCTGTGGTTGTTTCAGCTTACATGTGATCCCATGTACACAATAGCTGTAGCACACAGTTGAGAGAAAAAACTGAATTCAAATATAGATGTATGTAATACAGCTTTCCGTCACAATGACTAAATGTTCATGCACAGAACTGAGTCATCTTTTCTATGACTTATATTTAGCCTTAAGATGTATTTTTTTTGTAGGGCAGCTGTTTGAAAGGCCAAGTAGACAGGCAGGTGGATTCTGGCTTCCGCAAACCCCAGCCACACCCCTGCTACAGCCCATGCTCCAGAGTGACACTTGAGTTTTTCTGAGCTTTATGAACTTGATGATGCAATTTGCCTGACTTGTCTTCTTTTGACAGACCATTTAATTACATTCAGCATGCAGAAAAAAAAAAGGAAAAAGAAACTAAAAACTTAATCTACACTTTCTTCTGGATCAAAAACTAAGCTGGAAGGTGAATATATTAGGAAGGAAAATAAAAATATTCCCACTAAAAAATTTGCAAAAAATATAAGGCAAATGAATGCATGGCTATGCCTGGCTCCTTGGTGCAGCAGTGTGAGTAGGAGTAGCAGTGTTTTGGGGAGGAAACATCCTATAGGTTAGGTCAGTACTACATTGGGTAGGAAAACCTCTAATAAAGCCTAAAATCCTCTGTACTCGGAATGTCACTCAGCCCAGGTTAGGTGAACAGGTGAAAAAAATACAAAGGAGGGGTGTTAGAGGACTAAAGACTTTTAGAAGCAGATGAGGGAGAAATCTTCATGTAGGTTACTTAATTGGGTAGTTGACACAGTGGTATTAGAATTGCCATCACTGTGGGATGATCCAAGGAAACTGCATTAATAAAAGTTTTTTTGAGGAGACAGATATAGCTGGAAATATGTGCATGTGTTTTGCAGATTCCATACAGTACGCCATCTAATGTGAGCTTTTTCAGACAAGCCAGGACAGTCTTACTGTTCTTTTGTCTGTGAAACTCTGGTTACAGTAGAATCAGGAATATCAAATCATATCCAAGAAACTATCTCAATTTTATTGATACTGATTTTTTTCTTTACAGCTGGCCTACATAGGCTACTTGATGCTGTTCAACTACATCGTGTTGGTGAAGATGGATCGCTGGCCATCTATTCAGGAGTGGATTGTCATCTCATACATTTTCACTCTGGGAATAGAGAAGATGAGAGAGGTAAAGTCACCCCAACCAAGAAAGACAGAATAAAAAAGGAATAAGTGTGGAGTTTGGTTGGTTTTTTTCATTTTAATATCTGATTTTATTATTTTTCTCAGGCTACATTTTTATGAATGAGCTTACAAAATTGCCCTTTTTTTTTTCAGAAAGGCGGATGGATTGTTAAAATAAAAAAGCAGTAAAAAGATCTATCTTCTTTAATTTTAAAATGAACAATTCCTTTCTTCTTCTTTCTTCTTCTTCTTCTTCTTCTTCTTCTTCTTCTTCCTCCTCTTCTTTTTTCTTTTTCTTTCTTTCTTTCTTTTTTCTTTTCTTTTCTTTTCTTCTTTTCTTTCTTTTCTTCTTTTCTTTTCTTTTCTTTTCTTTTCTTTTCTTTTCTTTCTACTTTATTTTTCTCTCTCTTTCTCTCTTTCTTTCTCTCTTTCTCTCTTTCTCTTTCTCTGTTTCTTTCTTTCCTTCTTTCCTTGTTTCCTTCTTTCCTTCTTCTTCTTCTCCCATAAAATTTCTGTGTCCAAATTTCAGTGTGATGCTCATTAAATAGCATTCACAAGTGCGGGGTGATCTTCTAGCAAGTCTTAAAGGTCAGCTAAATTCCTTGAAATGTGGCTTTTGAAAATTTTTATTAATTTGTCAAGCAATAGTGTACATCTCCTAAGGGTGCAACAGCAGACACAGAGCAGAGACAGAGAATTTAAGGTAGCACTCAGTCTGAAAAGAGAGCAAAGTGGCTCTGTTAACCCTGCCTCTTGTGGGCTCTCCCACTTGCAGCTAATGCTGTCCCCTTTCACGAGCCAAATGTGCATTTATTCCACAGTGACACCAGAGGCCCAATTCAGCCCTAATGTGAGTGAATGCGAGTCCCATTGACCACAGCTGAAATAGCACATTTGTACCCCTGGGCTGAATCTGTTACCAGTTGAGTTTGTACATTCTGAAGCCAGCGCTCTGGAGGACTAGACTTGGTCATTTGTTACACATTTTAATACAATTTTTTTTAAAGCTTCTTTAGATGTAAATTTTTTTGTAAAAAAAGTCTTTCTATATTTTACCCTCTGTTCCAAGGCTCTAAGTAGGGTTAATAAATTTGAAAAACAGAAATACATACATATATTTCTTCTGATTTCATGAGAATTTTAGACTGAGCGATCACTTTGTCCTTTAAAGTATCTTGCACATAGATAAATGTTAAGAATGGTTGAAATGGAAGATTTCTGGAAAAAAAAGCCCAGAGAGTACCTGAGATATTTGTATGATAGGGGTCTATCAGCTTTGCTTTTGGCCTGTGTGGCATCTGTCTGTTTACTATAGATTTCTTCAAGTTGAAATTAAGACAGCTCAGCTCCTTTCTTCTCAATTTCCTCTGTCCTTCAGATCCTCATGTCAGAGCCTGGGAAACTGCTGCAAAAAGTCAAAGTTTGGCTCCAGGAGTACTGGAATGTTACCGACCTCATAGCTATCCTGCTGTTCTCTGTTGGGATGGTTCTCCGCCTGCAAGACCTGCCTCTCCGGAGTGACGGGCGCGTGATCTACTGCGTCAACATCATCTACTGGTACATCCGGCTGCTGGACATCTTTGGCGTGAACAAGTACTTGGGGCCCTACGTCATGATGATCGGGAAAATGGTGAGAGCAGTTGGCAAACCCCTTCTGTGTTTGACTGTGTGTTCTGGGCTCAGTGTCCATAGCCAATGACATTGCTGCAGAGTTACCTGGATTTTTTTACACATCAGTGTTTTCATGCAAGCTAGAAATCAGTGCCTTCTTGAATCAAAACCTCCAGAATTGAGGCCCCCCAGAACTGAGGATTAGATTCTTCCTGTTCTATTAGACGATGTATTGTTTGTCTTTCTCTGAGATCACTCTTCAACAGCAGAGCCACCCTACACCCCTCTGTGCCTCATTTGCAGAAAGTACAAAGGAGATTTGGTAATTATAAAGGAAGGTGGTTTGTTAATGTTTAAAAAAAAATTGTTCAGATGTTTAGTACCCTGAGCCTCTCTAATAATCGTGGTGTGTTCACTATATGGTTATAACTATAATGGTTATGATTAAGACTGACCCTTCTGTAGTTTGATCCATATCCACATGCTCCTCCATCTCTTAAGTCCAGGTGTGTCCTTGTGACATGAGAAATCAGTTTGTATAAGTGTGCCCTCACCACATCAGTTGTACACACCGTAGCAGGAATATGAATAGCTTGTGTAATAGTAAATGCATGCAGGAGTAATCAAGAGTCATTTGCTTCCACATGCATAACTTTTGATTTTTCAGTTTTTAATTTTTATGTTTCAATAGAAATGTTGCAATTAAGCATCTTTTTGCTTGAGTTAAAGAAAACGGCTGAATTTACAGATGCCTATGCACACATCCCTAATATTTGGATACCTGCACACACAGCTAATACACGTGTTCATGTTTCACGTGCAGTTATCCAGTTTTTCTTGTGTAAATCATGTCTGTTTCATGCATTTTGGGGTTTGAGAGCTGGGGTTTTCCAGATAGATTAAAACCCCTTGAAGCTGGCTTTAAGTAAAAGAAAGTAAACTGAATATTAACTCTTCTAAATGGAATACTACTGCTGTTTGCTATGTGACAATAATCAGCAGGTCCAAAGAGGCTGACTGTTGTAATTGTCTTACAATGGCCCTTAAAGAAAAATTCATCCATCCTCACCATCATAAGAAAAGGGGACGTATATGAGTGCATGGACTAAAATATCTCCTTGATATTACATTAGTCACAACAGGCTCAGTGAGCAGGTATAAAACTGAAATGCAAAATATACATCCAGTTACACTCCCTACCTAACAGGTGACCAGAGAACTGTTGTCTTATCCCCTCAATTTGCCAGATTTCTACTGCAAGCCCACAGTGGTGGGTTTGACAAAGAAAGAACAGGTTAGTGAAAAAAAAAAGAGAGAGGGAGAGAGAGATTGAGGGAAACCATGAGAGAATGAGATAGTTGAGTTGTTATGTCCTGAAAAAAAGATTTTGGAGTGTCCTTCCTTCAAGAAAGCCTGTAGGTTGTTGACATGAGGTTTTGCAGAGCTCCAGAGTAAAAATACTCAACAGTTCTTGTTGGAGGTTGTTGAAAAAAAACCAGCAGGACCAGAGAAGAGAATACAGATCAAAGGGAAAACACTGTCTTAGCAGGTTTCTTTCCTGCTGCATTTGGACTATCTTTCCACCAGTGGATCTGGTGGTCACTGGGGGGCTTACACAATACACATTGTGTAAAACTTCTGAAAAAACATCTACCTTTCTACTCTGCTTTATTTTTCAGAGCTACATGCACTAAAAGTTTCAGTGCTAACAGAGGCAGTGTGAGCAACAGTTCAATAATAGAGTGGCCACAAATAACAAACTTCTAGTAGTCAGTGTTACAGGTGGCTTTCTGTCTCTACTTTTTGTGGAAAACAAATGCAGGAAAATCACTAGCCTCTGTAGGCTCAGCACCTGCATTAAAAGGTGTTGAATTTAGCTGCCAAATTGTTCTGAAGCCCTGGGTGACTGTTAAAGGAGGCAAATTATTCTGTTTTATGCCTTCCTGTTACTTGGTTTTCATAGTTTGCCCAACTTTCCACGCACTTAAGCCACTCTGACACATCCCTTTTGCCCACCATGCAGTGCACAACCAGTTTGAGTTACACACATCAGCCTCTCACATCTATTTTCTGACCAGCTTACTCTCTTGTTCAATGTCCAACTCATGCACTCCCTGGTAGCTGCACCTGCTGGCTCCAGGCTGCTCCATGGGCTCTCATGTATAATTTTGTTTAAATCATGTCTCTCTACCTCCTAGTGTTCTGTCTTCCAAGTGGTGTTGAAAGTTCAGTTCAGCACTGTGCAGGACATCGACAGAGTAAGCACATCACAACTACTGAGATCCTCAACAGAGGATCAGGCATATTTAATGCCTGAGACTTTTTCTTGAGCTTCTATCATAAGTTTTAGACTCAGGAGGAAAAGGATGACTTTTTCTCTCTTTCCAGTGTTGATGAACTTTCTCTTCACCTGCCTCTACTCTGCAGTCAACAAAACAGATGTAATAAGTTTTACCTCTAGCCACTCCGAACAAATATGCAAGTGAAATTAAGCAAGGGGCAGGAATGGGTTCAAGTGGTTTAAAAGCAATAGGCTAAAGCAAAGATGAAGATACAAGGAGGAAACTGAATGGCCAAGCTTATTATTATCTACTGATTTCAGTAACAGAATATGCTTGTGCTTTTCTGATTTCTGCCCAGTGATAGATTTAATTTCCTTCTATTCAGGAATGAAATGAAATTACTGTGGAATGTCAGGAGAGTCAGAGGTATATAATTTCCTTTAATGTGTGGAAATATCTACATTTTCTTAGCCTTTCTGCAAATACAGAAGTTGAAATACAGCCAACTTCTTCATAAAATTGTACCAAAAAAAATACTGTGTTTTATCACTTTTTTACACAGGCGACTGATGAATTCTTCAGAATGATTGAAATGGCCATTGCCCTGCTAAAATAGCAAGTGTAATTTGACACCACAGGCCAAAGGACCTGATACAATGCTCGTTAAAGTCAGTGGAAACTTGCCCATATATTTCATTGTATTTCAGACAAGTTACTGAGTTTAGAAGATACCCAACTGAAGGAGGGAAAAGCTAATATGCGTCTTGAATAGAGAACAGCACTGAAAATTTTATTTCTTGCAAAATGAGGTCAAACCTGTGGGCTTCCTGGTCAAAAACCCTTGAAACATTTAAGAAATTGCCTTAACTTGCCTCAAAATGCTCATTATATTTACTTGTTTGTGTGACATTTTAAAAGAGTTATTACATTACATCATATCAAGTTATGTATTGCTATCTGAAACAAAGTTTGATTAGACAAGAAAGGAGGAATCAGGTTTCACCTTATGCTTTGTTCCCTGAAAGCAGTAAGAACTAAATATGCTTATGCAGTTTTCCCATTTCAGGATGCTTTCTGAAGTACAATAATCTGGAATTTGTCTTCATGAAGGTATATTTTTTTGAGAAATTAATGCCCTGAATTAAATAGGAATGTTGATGATTGACTTTGCTGGGTTTTAATTATTTAAAACATTTCTTTTCCTCTCTTGTGTCCCCAAGGTTTTTTCTTTCTTTATTGCATTTTTTATGGACCTCAAGACTTCTGTATTCTCCTGCTTTTTTTTTCACTTGTCCTCGGTTCCTTCTTTCCACCTTCCTGATTCTCTCTTACCTGACCCCTGCTCTGCTGGTGCCTTTCTCCTACAGCTTCTCTCTCTAAACATGAGCATACCTTTTCCTCTTTGCTACCTGTAACACTCTTTCCTCTGTTACATATTTCCCCAGTGTTACTTTGACCTCAGGTTGCTTTAAAATTGAACAACCCCTGCAGCAGTGCCAGATCCATCTGCTGCAAGTGGGTCCCTCTTCCATCAGCTCTTGTCATGAGCAGCACAGCCCTTGGGCTGCAGCAGGTCCCCCATGGAGCCATAAGGCCACCAGCTGAGGTGCAGGTTGGTTTCATGGCTCTCTTGCAAGGAAGGCTGAATTCAGCTGAGCCAGAAAATGCAGAGACTGGAGGGAATAAAACTCATAAGGTTTAGAGGATTTGTAAGTTGAGTTTTGTCTAGAGACAAAAGTTATGTCCAGAACTATGAAAAACAGCTCAGTTGTAACAATTCTAAAGACCTGGCAAGTCTTTAAGTAAAAGTTTTAAAGGGATCTTACCAGGGACTTTACAGGATTCCCAATTTTTTTTCACATTCACTTTGGTTTGTAAAGCATCTCTGCTGTAGCTGCCTGATGCCCATTGTTCTGCTCCCTTGAGGGCCTTTTCTAGAACAGGGTTTCTTCTAATCTTCGGACTCTATTCAGCATCTTGTAGGATTGCTGTCCCGCTTTTTTCAGGAACATTTTGAATGGGTGGATACTGTTTGCAAGCACTAGTTAATCTTGGGCATGTGCTAATGAGGCCCTCAACAGTGGAGGAGAACAGAGCTCACTGTCTGTTATCTGATTGGGTTTTGTTAATATGGCATTTGTCAGACTCCCCCACCAAGCAGATTTTTAGCCCAGGCAGTATCACAGCTTTCCTTTCTCACTGGTTACCACCATGGTGTCCCTTATGTTGCAGTAACAGGCTGTTCTGCCACCCGTTCCTCCGTATGTTAGTTGCGGCTCCCTTTGCTCCAAGACTATGAGTACCAGTGAATAAAATTATCCATGTCAGTCCTTTTGCTTAGGTACAGTTGCCACTTGGTGCCTATAAACAATACATCATCTCACGACCCTTGCCCAGACCAGGCTGCTGATTCCAGTGAACCTATATTCTTGTTGAGGCAACTGGTGTGAACAGATGGTACTTTGTATTTTCAAGCCTATTCATAACATTTGAATTGTTCTTAAAAGCGACACTGGGTAAAACCAAGGACATAATAATACCACTTCACTTCTTTGAAAAATATTTTTTTTATGTGTAAACAAGAATGGCTTTTCAAAATTTGTTTTTAAAAATTCTGTTTCTAAGATTCACAGATTTTTTTTTTTTGCAGCATATAGTAATTAGAATATGGACAAATAAGTTCCTCTAATTCTTGTCCTTTCTCTCTCTCTTTCTCATTACATTCAGATGATAGACATGATGTACTTTGTCATCATCATGTTGGTGGTTCTGATGAGCTTTGGTGTGGCAAGACAGGCAATTCTTTTCCCCAATGAGGAGCCTTCATGGAAGCTGGCGAAAAACATTTTTTACATGCCTTACTGGATGATCTATGGGGAAGTGTTTGCAGACCAGATAGACCGTAAGCAAGTTTATGATTCTCATACTCCAAAGTCAGGTACCCAGCTTTGATCAGATGATGTCCTATTAGATCATGTGTGTTTGCTCAATAAATGGCTCCAGATAGAGGAACTTCTTCAACACAGAGAATGGTTGCAAAAATATTTTTTCAGCTAATATTGGGGTGTCAGTTTCACAACATGCTTCTGACATCCCTTTTAACTGGAAATCTGTAATGCTACATTATCTTGCATATAAAGAAGATTATAAATGTGTCCTTTTTACCAGCTTGGTAACAGGAATCTCCTTCCAGGTATCCAGCATGAATTTGGGGGTATACCTGGGACACAAAAAGTCACTTCTTTTTTTCTCATCCCTTCGTTTAATTTTAGACTTAAATACTTTTTATCTAACTTCATATTGAACATCATGTCTAATAATTGAGGATTAGACCTTTCAGCACCTGTCCTTCATGAGGATCTAATCTGATGAGTTTTCTTTTCTCTGTTACCTTCTCAGTGCCACCTTTAAGCTAGACCCTGTGATGCAATTCTTTGGGTCTAATAATTAGATCCATTATTAGAATATTATTGCATTTATTATTAGAAGGTAAGACTGTGCTCACACCAATGCAAACAGGAAAAGAGCCAGTATTTAAATATATTACCTCCTCAGGATTCATCGGGTAGGTGATCAGGAAAATGCTGGTTTTCTGTTTAGATTCTGTTTAGTAAATCTTCTGGTGCCACTCGTTGCATTACCACCAAATGAGAGAGGGCATCATGAGAAATTATGCAGTAGATGACCAAACTAAGAACCACAATGTTATCTTTTGCAAATACTGTCATGTAGCTGATGTTTATCATTCCTACTTAATTGTGTGTAAGTCTTGGCAGCATTTGGAAGTCAGTACCTTTTCCAGTGGCAGATGGCTTCTATTAAAGCTCTGTTTAGGACATTGTATTTTATTCTATGTACCATTTTAGGAAAGGGCAGTATTTTCAAAATTTATTTGTTTCTTGTTTGGTATTGATGAACTTTGAATGAAAAAAAGATGTTTCTTTTTGCTGAGCTGGTTAAAAGTAGTAAATGTATCTATATGACAAATAATATCCCCAATTGAATATAGTTGCAGATGGATAGATGTATATGTATCCCATGGCAGATATTTCAGCAGTTTCATGTTCTTTTTCCTGGCTAGCGCTGAATGTTATTGTGCATACAGATGAAGCCTCCTTTTTATCTTTACTCCCCTACTTGGTTTTCAGAGGCAGCATGGCATGCAAGGAAATAAGCAAGTATCTATAATGACAAAATTTGTCACTATGTTTCACTTTTTACCCAATTCCCTCATTTTTATCATTTTCCCTTTTCTTTTATTTTTAAAAATTCATTAATTCCAAAGGCATAATAGTTGGGGATATAAAACTTCATCATGCTCCGAAAGCATATTAGAGAGATAAATTTTTGTATCATTAACCTATGACTTCCTTCTACAAGCAGAATTCTGTCTGTCCCTCTACAAGTGGCCATTTATTGATATTGTACTAAGTAACTACCATAGTGCAACAAACGTGGAAATTGGCTGAATAAAGTGTTCTTGTTTTGGTTTTTTTTATTGAAGGGCTGATTACAGTTTAGAACCCGGAACCTTAAGAAACTGAAGGGTCCTTGAATGAAGCATGGTATTTAAGTATGAAAACTGGGTTGCAGGCTGCACATCCTTGCATGAGGATTTGAGATTAGTCTTATGTGTTATTCAGATGCACAACATTTAAACCATGAAAAAAGATGCAGAGTAATTACTTCTAAAACTTAGAGAAAGCAAACTTCCTGGCGGCTTCAACTCCAGCTTTTAAATATAGACATGTTGTTTTTCTACCTGTGTCAAGGAAACTCGGAGTTGCAGCAAAAGTGATGATGTCAAAATGAAAAGCAGCACCTACTTCCTCCTTCCTGAGAGGCAGATGATGCAGGGAATTAGTATCTGCCACTCTTCCAGCACAAAATGTGTACAGTATGTCATGTCTGTCTGATGCTCAGTTGTCTCAAAAATGTTACCTGTGGAATAGACTGGGAGCATGAGCAATGGTTGGTGATGATGTTAACACAATCAAAATGACCCAATGGACACCCAGAAGGTTTTACTGGTATACTCACACTTTTTCAGTATTTAAAAATTTGCTGTTATTTATATTTTCCATGTTGTTCTAAGCTAAATCAGCCACTGTACTCATGTTAGAGTGCTACAGTGTTTGTACTTTCTCAAATAAGATAAGCGTGTTCTTAAATTGTTATGCTACATCTAAACTGAAATTTAACTCTGTGGCTTAGAGCACATTATTTTTTAATCAGTATTATTTTAACAAAACAAAAGGGTTGCTTTGTGAATTTTGTTTGTATTTTGGTGTTTAATATTGCTACAGTATAAGCAAGTTTGGGTTTCAGTAAAAGTGCTGATCATGGAGAGGCATGTTGATTTGAGCCACTTTCCTGGAAAACATCCTGGTATCTGAGAAATGTACAAAAATGTGTGCTACTCTAACATTTCTAATTTACTTTATTTTTGAAAAATTATTTTTATCTATTTAATTAATTATTTTTATTTTATTTGTGAAGCATGCCATAAAGGCTGACCAGATACAATGTCTGGATCCACCTCATCAGCTGGCAGCCTATTCATCCAGTGGGTCTACTCTCATTTTTATTTCAACATACTGCTAAATGCCTTGCTCTAAAAGAGTGTGTCATATGTATTTATATTTTTTACCCATAATTTCTGTATTCATATCATTTTTTAATGGAAAACATGTTATCTGGAGTATGTGTTAGTGTTCTGTTGGTATGTGATCTCATCTTCAACTCAAAAGTGAGGACAGATTATATCCTCACTTCTGGGATTATGAATACATTATTCAGTGGTGGTACTTATTGTCAGTAATGTCCACAAATACTATATACCTACAAATTTCTGACTAAGAATCAGTTGTAAAGGTGGGGGGGAAGGAGAGTAAATCTTTTAGCTCTGTGTTCAAGTTTTCGGGTAAAGTCAACAAAACCAGCAAAAACAGTCTCTAAGTAGCTCCTCTGAGACTGACAGTTCATCACAATATGACAACTAAAAAATCTAAAAATCTTGTCATATTAAGCAGGTGCTTCATATAAAAAGATGCAGAACTAGAATGGCCAGCTTCAGTAATTCTTGGATGGAGAAGACAGTGTGAGAAGTAAGAACCTCTGAATATGCCTAAAATATGCTGGGGGAGGAGCCACAGACAGTAACACGTGGAAGAGTGACTGCTAGCAATGGAGAGATCCTGAGTTCCTGGTGCTCTTTCAGTCCTAGCTATCCATTAAGTCCACAGCCCAGCTCCATATGGCCTTGGGGAATGGGGGACTAGAAAAGACAAACTTTACTATCACAGTGCAACCATAATGGTCTTCCTCTAGGTCTTTGAGCAGGAAATGAGTAGAGTATGATCTATAAACAAAGGAGGTGCAATTGCGATTTATTGGACCATATTGCTCCCACAACTAAATCCAGCTATTCAGCTAATTCCTTTTAGCTGATCTGGCACTGACAGAAGGTTACACATACCATGTTGTCTACTCAGGAAGTTTTAGCAATTACATGAAACAGTCTTTGAAGTATGTAAAGATCAAGGAATAGTCAAGCTACTTAATGGAAAAGTGGAACCAGTCAAAATATTAGTCCAAGTGAAACATCAGTAATGACTGAAACTACCTTGGGCTGCTGAGTTTTGACTTGGGCCTAGAAAACACCAGCTAACAACTCTTGGGATTCAGATAAAGGCCTAAACCGGAGAACTGAAAGCAGGCAGTAAGCTAATCAAATTTATGAATTATTTAAAGGTCAGGAAATGAAAAATTAATATATTTCAGGAAAGGAATAATAATAAGAGCTTGATAAATTGAAAAAAATTAGACTGATATCAATTATGTAGTTAAGTAAAGATATATTATTATCCACTGATAGCTGGGGGAGGAAGGAGAATCTGAATCAGGGAGCTGGTGGTGGCACACGCAACTGTCTCACTGTTAGGCTGTCTTTCCTAATCCATCTGAGCCTTGTGATGCCCAATGGGATCCATGGGGAAGCAGCCAGCCATGTAACTGCTTTAGTGAATGCCTGTCCAGAAGTGGATTTCCCACAAACACTGTAAAATCTCTCCCTCAGTTCACCTCACTTTGGCACTTGTGCTGGCAGTTTTAGCCAGAAAAATCCATAACACAGTTTTCACATGTGAAGAACTTTGTTTTCACCTTACAAAACTATCCATCTCTCCAGAATACTATGGATACAGAAGGATATAAAAAATACTGAAGAAGAAAGGTGAGCTTGCTTGGTAAAAAAACATGTAGGTAGAGGAAATAAATGCCAACTTGGAAAACAGCAGTCATCTGTAGAAGATGAACATCAGAGCTCACATTTTCCTGTATTCAGAAGGCAAAGCAACTGAACCTGCTGATAGTCAACATGGCTTTGGATTTTTTTGGTTTGAGAAGTTTTTCAGATTTTCCTGGTGTCTCACAGGTTGGATTTCCACCTGGATTTTCTTACCAGCTGACAGTACTTCACGTGCCATCTGGAATCTGAAGATCAGTCTGAGTTGTGTTTGTTTCTTGTGTTTACTCCTTTTTGGAAAAATGTACCTAGTTTAAGAGAAAAAGATGGGGCCTCCTTCTCTTTCACTTGTATTGGAGGAATATCAAGTAACCAGAATGCAATTGTTTCAGAAGATGAGAGACAGTTATACACAGGTTTTAACTGTTCAATGAACTTCAGAGGAAATTATAATTACTACAAAAGGCTTTTTAAAAATTCCTTAAATTTCATAATCTTTTAGATTTGTTTAATTTTTATAATTCTTGAAAATTTCTTAGTATAAATGAAAATTACATACTTAACTCATTTCATGCTTTTCATGACTTGATAGGAGCTTCCTACGAGGCCCATCATTTGCATGGCACATTCTGGAATCAGAACAAACATAGCAGCTCTGTACAAAATAGAATAAATCAAACCTGTGGCAATACTTTTAACATTGTTAGACAAAAGTAGTGGATAAGATTTTTGCATGGACTACAAACAATTTTGAAAGTCTCTCTGGCCTAGATTGTAGCAGTATTCCCCTAACGAGCACTCCTGATGTTGTAACTTGGATTCTCTTTGGTTGGCTATTTTTAATGGGGGGAGGAGGAGAGTAGGAGAAGGAAGAAAGCACTAGAGTAAACAAGAAAAATGCAGGGATTTACTATAAATTATTATTAAAATAGCAGCAGATTGAAGAGACCGTTCAAAGTCACTTTTAATGTGGCCTGGGGCAAGAAGCAACGTGTAACATCAGGATGGTGTAGTTAAAGAAACTTTCTTGAAGTAATGAGATATTATTCAGCTCCCTGGATGTTTCTACTGATGAACAGAGCAATCCTCTGAAATTTGTAGTTCACAGATTTCAGTATTTTCCCCATCAGTGAAGAAGTGAAGAATTCTAGCAAAGGCCACTTAATATTTGGGGGGGGAGGGGGATATTTATCAGCCTGGTAAGCTGGTAAGGTTGCTTAGACATTTGATTTTAAAATTTTAAAACACTTTCACATCCTTTGGGTTCATTGTGGGTCAAAATTGGAAGGTGCGTATATACTCATAAATAGGGTGATGAAAGCATTAAAAATATCCAGATTTTTTTTTAATTGTTTGTTATTTGGTTACACTTATTTGTTTCTACTTTATTTAGAACTGTGAGTGTAGGAAAACATTCCTCAGTTTCTTCTGATTTTAAACAAATCAGCTTGTATTGTAAAAGTGCTATCCATTTTTATGTGAGAAGTTTTCCTCAAAGGCAAAAAGCTATTCAGTGACAGAGCTGTTCAATTATGCACTTTGGTCTCTTCATTATTTCCCACACCTGCTTTGGAAGGGTGCAGCTGGGGGAAGAGTCATGACACAGAAACTTGCAAGCATCCTTTGCCAAGCCCTCCGCCCAATGCAAAGTAAAAGTGAGCAGTGCCCATGTCATTACAGTAATTACAGCAAGGAAACTAATTCTTCCTGAGCTCTGTCTCCACTTCAGGCCTGAAACCCACAGAGGGTTGAATTACTGGTTTTTTACAACTGTTTCCTGGACAGGAAAGAGGAAGGGTTAGGTATGTAGCAGGAAAGGCCCAGCAGGAAACTGTAAGTGGGAGTCAGGAAGGAAAAATAAGCATGGAAAGAGATTGTGAAAAAGGAAACAAGGGATGCAAAAAGTCAATACATTTACAGGTGTCAGGATGCAATGTTTGAAAGCTGAATGAGGTTAATTTGTATAATTGAAGTTAAAACTCCAATCATTTACTATTTTCTAAAGCCTAAGTTCAGGACATAATGTCTGGACTTTATCCAATGGCCTGCAGGTATCAGAGTGGTTGGGTTTTTCAGCTACCTGAGATTGGCATGTCGTTATGTTAACAGAATTTTCTTCAGTAAAGCATTTCACTAGAATTAAGTATTCTGTGGCTTGTGTTAAAGCAAGGCTATAATGTAAAACAGATGAGTCAAGTTTGCATACATGTTAATATTGTGCTTGGAAATATATTACAATATATTACTGCAAGTATTACAAAAATTACTTCATTTCTCCAAAAATAATTAAAATGTTCAAATGAACACGTTTCATGTTACACATGAAAGGCAGTGCAGATTCCTCAGGGGCGAGGCACAGCACGTGAAAACTCTGGCTTTATGGAAGCCTAGCATTACCAGCGTGGAGCAGTGGGACACCGGCGCCGATCAAACAGGCACCCGGCACCGCAGAGCCCTGCTTGGAGTGAGGCTCCAGAAAAGGCAGCGCAGGGGTGGGTAACGAGACTCGTGCTGAGTAAGGAACCACGATCATGCAGCATTCTGCTCCGCTCGTCAGTGAACCTGCTGATGGAATCAGGTGCTGTGGTCTGAACTCTGAGCCCTGCAGCCGTGCTGGCAGCCGCGCAGGTGAATGTGCGGATGGAGTGGGAAGTGGGAAGTGAGATACCCCAGGTTACTGTACCAAGGAGACAGGAGTGCTTGGGACTCTGCGTACTCAGGTGGGGAGGCCAACTGTCCCATAGCCAAATCTTCTCTCAGCTTACAAACAGAATTCTAATTTCTCAAATTTCTCTTTCTGGTTTCCTCAGAGTAATTGTTCTAAAATGCCCTTAATTAACTGGGGGGGGAGGGGAGAATATTGGAAAATTAATGTCATAGTTTAAAGATGAAAGATGTTCAATGATGTGCCGTGGAATGACTTCTGCATTTTGGACACAGTTCATACATTTTCTTATGCAGCTGAAGATGTGACAATTAAGTGGTGGCTTAGCTCTCCATAAGTAAAGCAAGAATTGAGTATTCCCATGTTATTTAAAAACTGTACCCACAACAGAACATTCAAAAGAGAAAAACTTCTGCAAAGCTTCAGGACAGGCTGAACCGCAACGGGTATATAGAATAGATCATTTCTGTGTAGGAAATCTTATTTGGCCATCACTGGGTGGCATAAACCAACAGAGATTACCCAGTTGTAAGCACGTAGAGCTGGAGAAATATTTTTTGTCTTCTTAGCTAATTTTTTTTTTTTCCAGATTAAATTCTATGGTTTTTTAGGGAAAAAAAAATGGGATAATAGAATTGGAACCAGAATTGGAGCTGAGTTTTTGATCACATTGGTCTAAGGTTTGAAAAATGCTTTTCAAAATTTTCTTATTACTTCAAAATATATTATTTCTTCTGTTTTCAGCACAAAAAAAGACAACAGGTTTCATCAAATGATACTGTGATTGTTCCATCACTGGTGAAATCATTATGGGTTTCAGTTCTGTGCTGTATTGGACTTTGTAGATCTGACTCAATATATGAGCAAGCTAATGTTTCCACACAAACAGAGATGTAAGTCCCAGATTGAGTGCTGGTAGCAAGAGGTATTGAACAGTCCAGTTTCTGCTGGGTGAAGGCTGAGGGCACAGAGCTCCACACTCACAGCAGTGCACTGACGGTGTTTTGAATGTCTACATGAAACTGCTGCTTGGACCAGTGTGGAAATTAGCACCACCTCAAAATGATCTGCAAAGTGATGCTTACTGAGAAACAAAGAACTGCATATTCTCAGCCTGTTCCAGTAATAAAATGTGTTTTTGTAAATAGGAAGGACTGGTGACACCATGTGTCCAGAAACAATGGAGTTGCTGGTAAAAAAGCAGTGTTGCTTGTATTTGACTTGGTAATTTTTTTTTTTTTTTTTTTTTTTTTTTTTTTTTTTTTTTTTTGGTGAGTTGAAAGTTTTTGGAGGGGTCGTGTAGTCCTGTATCCCATATGGTCACAATATTTCTGCATGTAGTAGGTAGGATCTATGTGCAGTGCCCACAAAGTACCAAAATCACACATAATGTAATATGATTGCCAGAACAGACATCCACAATTGAATTTCAGGCTCAGTGAACCAAGTTCAGAAGGACTTTCTTGAGAAGATGCAATGCATGGTACTGGAAATACAGATTTGTTGCCACACAATAAAATTTTATGTATGACATCAGCAAACTTTGTTTTCCATGAAATCAGTAGAAAACCCCCATTGATATCAGTAGGAACTGAGACAGTGCTGAGCACTTTAGAAATTCCTCATTTAACCTTCTTTTTGATGGAGATGGGGGGAAGCTAGCTGTAGTGCTGTGCAAAATTTACTAAGATGATTTGTATACGTAAGCTGCTTGCTTCCATTATTTTCTTGAAGAGCTAATTATGAAGATACATAGAACCAGTAGGACTGAGGCTAGAAAGACATAAACTGAACCCATGCTTATAAATGCAGATTACCCATCACTGCACCTGAAGGCATGTTAAAACACAAGCAGGGAAAACTATTTCACCATGTTTTCTCTCCCCTTGCTTCAGTTCTACAACATTAATACTGAGAACATTGTGATTCTGATGCATTTGCGAAAGAAACAGGTGGTGTCTCTGCTGCATACATGTCCCTTTACCTGGTACAGTAAAGACTTGATAATCTCCCCCACTGTTTCTAGGCATGCAGTCAAGAGTCCTTAACAGCAGAAAGTCATTATGAGTATGTCCTAGAGGGGCTTGAGACAGTGCAGTGCTCAGCAATTTACTTTCATGGACTTCCTTTTCCGTTTTTATCACATCCCTCTCAATCAATAAAAAAAGAACAGGTTTTCACCATTAAAGAAATAATATGCAAGCTTTCTTGTAGGATTAAACATTTCAATAACTTCATTTGCACAGCCACTAATTACCACGAGAGTACCATGGTATTTTGTATTATGTATGCAGACAGGCAGCTTACTCACACCAGGCATGTCTCCTGCAATTTTTCAGGGAAATATCTTGATACCCATGGCACATAACACACAATAACAAGAACTGCAGCCTGCAAAATCTGTGATTCCAAGCATAAACTCCTGGGAGGGGGAATGTCAATGCCATTGTTATTTGGAAGATATTGCCTTGGCAGACAGGATGTTATAAATATTTAATATTTCTGCAAAAACTACTGAAAAAATAAGATTCATTCCCATTTTGCATTTTTTTGTTTTCAAATTTTGTTCCCAGCACCTTGTGGTCAAAATGAAACCAGAGAAGATGGCAAAATAATCCAGCTACCTCCCTGCAAAACAGGAGCATGGATCGTTCCTGCCATCATGGCCTGTTACCTCTTGGTAGCAAACATTCTTTTGGTGAATCTCCTCATTGCAGTTTTCAAGTGAGTGAAACATTGCAAAGTATAGACTTGGGGAGGGTGCACATTGTTCACAGCCTATGAAGACTGCTGAGCTTTGGCTTTGGCTGGGAAATATATTCCGAGGATGTAAGGGGGAGAGGGAAAGTAGGCTTGTCCCAGGAAACGAGGGAAATGCCAAGTTTTTCACACTGTGCTCATTTCCAAGGACAGACACCTAATGGGAACCAAGGCAAAGAAGCCAAAAAAAGTTCCATTATGGCATCATTCACTCTCAACAGGGAAAACAAGAGTAAAAATACTTCCCCATCTCAGTGGGTTGTTTTAAGACTCGGGGGTTGTACAGCACAGACACACGCAGTCATAAGGTACTTCAAAAAGGCTGATTACCACTCTGCTTTGCCCAAACACAAACTTACTCTTTTGTTCTGCTTCCTGTTTTTGTGACAAGGAAACATTTGCCAATATTATTGAAATGTATCTAGTTATGATGTTGTCATATCATCTTTGGCGCAAAGTACCCAAAACCATTTTCAGTCTGGTGTCATTTTCCTCTTCTTGTCTTCTAGCAACACATTTTTCGAAGTCAAATCTATATCAAACCAAGTTTGGAAATTTCAAAGGTACCAGCTTATCATGACGTTCCACGAAAGACCTGTTCTACCACCACCTCTGATCATTTTCAGCCACATGACGATGATATTTCAACACCTCTGCTGCAGATGGAAGAAGCATGAAAGTGACCCAGATGAGAGAGACTATGGATTGAGTAAGACTTAGATAATGCACAGAGGGAATTTTCCAGTGCCTTTCATAATGGCTAGTGTTTGACATGCATGAAGTCAAAATCCAGCACCTTGATAGCCTTCCCAGCAAAACAACAACTTTTACCTTCAAAAACCATACCTGAATAAGTTAGTTTTACCTGATTTTCCCAACCCTTCATTCTCTTTGGAATGTTAAGGAGGCTGGGTTTTTCTGGAAATTCTTTGGGGTTGTTGCCCAGTTTGTTCCTTCAAAGCAAAATGTTTGTTTTGCTGTTACTAGGGGTCAGTTGTTGTTGGAATTTGTCTCGCTCCATCACACTTCCAGCTTTATTTTTGAAAATACAGAGAGAGCATTCCTACTTTTTGAGCAAACAGCACATACTTCCCCTGAGCACACATTTTGCCTAGACGAGCTGCGAGATGGTGCAAAGTGATTTTGTATACACATTCTCTCCTTGACTCTGACTCAGATTGGAGAAGTGGTTTCTCAACATGCTTTAAATGAAGTCCCATAACCATGATGGAAAACCTGCCAGATTATTTTGATAACACTTTCCTCTTCTCCATCTAATTCTTCAAGGCAGAATATCTCTACCTTGCCCAATGTACATGCCAGAGCTAAGGGATGTGCAACTCTTCCCAGCATTAGCCCATGCCACAGCCCATTTCTCTGTGAGGAGGGAGCAGGAGTCACGTGTGGCACTGGAGATGCAACCAGATGGCTCTCCTCCCACTCCCATCACACTGCTGCTGGCAGATGTCAGTTCTTGCCACGTCAGACAGACCCCTGTACTCCCAGGCTCTTTCCTAGTAGTCTGCTAATCTCATTACATATCTGTTAGGTTACAGGTGGGCTTTGGCTACCACCATCTGTCCAGGACCTGACCAGCAGCTGTGTTTAGATCTCATGTAATCAAAACATATTCATGTTTGCTCAGCATTTGCCTGCTTAACTGCTTCTATCTCCAGAATCATATATAACTAAAGCCACTAATTCCGTAATTAGCAGCATCTATCTGCTTTCGTATCAAAATGCCAGATAAATTTGAAGCTTTCTTTTGAAAGTTTAGTCCATGAATTTCACAAATAAGAGTGTAGTTAATTTCACATGTTAATATTTGCCAAATTCGTATTTCTCAATTTTTTCCCACAGAACTTTTCATAACTGAGGATGAATTAAAAAAGGTCCATGACTTTGAAGAGCAGTGCATAGAAGAGTATTTCAGAGAAAAGGATGACAGATTCAATTCCTCCAATGATGAAAGAATCCGTGTCACTTCAGAAAGGTGCACTTTTTTGTTTGTTCTCATAAGTTGATCTGGAAATGTGTTTCTGTCACCAGTCTCACTCTTCCTTTTTTTTTTTCTTTGAAAAGGGAAATGAAGTAGTTTTGGTAAGTCTTAATTTAAAAATAAAGTGATAAAATGTGATGAGTTTATTTTCTCTTTTTCTGGGTTTTTTTTTCTGAAGTTAATGTGTTCAAGGCCAAGCTGGATGTGGCTCTGAGGAACCTGGTCTAGGGGAAGGTGTCCCTTCCCATGGCAGGAAGGCTAGAACTAAATGATCTTTATGGTACCTTCCAACCCAAATCATTATATGATAAGTTTTGTAAAGGGACCTTTTATCCAGTTGTAATAAAATATATCCGATGCAGTGAGAGGCACCAATTATGCTTACACTTCAGTTCCTAAAGCAGAACTTTAGGGCACAAGGTGTCAGAACAAAATGGAAGAGTAAATTAGAGTTCCTCAATGAAAACCATGACTTTAGGGTTTATCTGTGAGCCATTCAGATAGGGAGCAAGCCTTGTTTCAGGACAGCCTGGCTAGGTAAGCTAGTTTCATTGGGACCAATGGCGACATGGATTTTAAATGGAACAAGACATTTCACCTACAGCAATGTGCAGAGGAAAAGAGCAATACAGTAATTAAGTGGAAGTTGCCAGTCTTCAAATTCACCAGTCCTAAAAATTTCTAGGTCTATTGATCTTCTGTGGTGCTCACATGCTTTCATGGAAAACTGCTGAGCTCATTTTTAGAGGACAGAGTTTGTGTTTGATTCATAGCACTTTTGCCAATAAATATTTTAGGGTAATATCCTGTCAGATATTTATAAAATTTATGAACCAGTGAATACTCCAATCCCTGAAAACTCCATTTTAATTTGGATGACAGAAGTCAGGCAAGTTGTCATTTTCATCATTTACACAGATGTAACACTCTTCTCCTTATACATAGTCTTCCAGCACTGCCCCTGATTCAGCTATGCCTAAACTATGTTTTCTGTAGGCAAGGAAACATGCTGTTAATTTGGTTTGGAAATAAATCTATCCCAGAGCAGGATTAGAAGATACAGTATCAATTAAATATCTGCATTACTGAAAACAAAAGCAGTCCTAAAACATACATTTTAAAAAACTATATTAGAAGGGAAGTTGGTAAGGCATGGAATGGTTACCTCATAAAGGATGGCCAAGTAATCCAGCATTACTGGGTCTGGAAGAGACAAATGAGGGATGAAATTATAGTGGTCTATATAACTATGAGTGCAAGGCAAAGGTGAGCAGAAATCCATTATTTGCTGTCACACCCAGAACAAGATATAGGGGAGCAACAGAAAAATTTATCAGGATCCTGGGTTCAAAATGAACAGAAAAATAGGTGATCTTTTTTTCATGCAGTAAGTAGTGTAACACAACAAATTTTGAAAGCTGGAGAGGTCTAAAAGAAGCTGATGATGTCAGCTAAAAGGCTACATGCATTCAAACAAGACTAGACAAGCTTATGAAAGAGAAATCCAGTAAGGACTGCTAAATGCATAGAGATCATGTTGAGCATATAAAGTTCCTGAGCAGAAAAGATTTAGAGACTGGAGAATATGTAGGGGGAAGAATTACACATACTTCACAGTAAGACAGTAGCTAAATTGGTCTGTGGTCCAACTGACTACCTTTTTTTCTTGTGTTCTGATAGTCTAGTGGCCACAGAACTGTCCTGAAAATCATAGATGCAGGTTCAAATCTCTGAGTATAGGTTTTCTTTTGGTGGCCAAGGAAGGAAGGGGTATGTTTGAAGACCTGTAAATAAGAAGTAATCTAGCTGGGTCCTCCCCTACATCATGCAAGTGTTGTAAGTCCTTGAAAATGAAAACATAACAGTCTGCCTTTTCACTCTGTGCTAGCCCTATTTTATAGGAAAAGAGCCCTTACCTCTAATTTAGATGAAAAACTTAAAGCACCTTGTTTCAGAATGAAGTTCATGAATATGAATCCTAAATGAAGACAAGCATCTGAGCCTCACAGAAATAGCTCTTTAAAAATCCATTTACCTTAGTCAGTAGTTTAATGTGGAGACTAGTGTGCCCCAGCTCTGTAACAGAGACACAAGCAGTGACCCCGTGGGGTGCAGAGGTCACTCCCAGGCCCAAGTACACTAATAGAGCTTTCAGCAATGAAATCCCAGCTGAATGCAGTTCTTATAATAGGTCTGAGGAATATTTAAAATATGCTAGAGGAGTCAGGGCTATCTGAGTATCATACATAAACACATTTTAGAAAAAGGATGCCTGGGTCTGTTATTTTGCCTGCAGTCATGGCCAAGTCCTCTTAAATCTAAAACACTTGTATTGGTTCCAGCCAGGACAGGGTTAATTTTGTTAATTTTTGCAGTAGCCAGCACGGAGTGTGAGGACCCTGAGGTTGTTTGATACTACCTCATGTCATTGCCAGGGGCAGGGGAAAGGGACTCTTGCTTCTTGAAGAGGAGGGATTCCTTCTGGTCGAGAAAACATGGTGGATGGAACAGTCTGGTACTGCTTGTTACCAGGGCCTTTTCACTGTAAATAATTTCTTTTTACACCTTTTGTTGTAATTTTTTTGCTGTTACTGTTTGTTTTCTTATCTCATTGCTATTTCCAGTAAGTTGTTCTTATCTCAACCTATGATCTTTGCCTTTTGTGCCTCCAGTTGGAGCAGGAGAGGGGAAGTGGCAGCATGGTTTCTAAATTGCAGAATACCATTCCTAAACCATGACAACACTAAAAGTATTTTTTGTAACCTGTGGAACGTTCAAATATATAAAATCCAGATTTGCCCTTTAGAGTTTCCTTATAGAGTTAACATTGCACAAGTAACAAGATGCAGAACAAAGAAAGCAGAGAAGATGCAAAGCTACAGTTTCTCTTCCAACATCCATTCATTAGCCTGTAGAAATAGACCAGGTATAATACCCATGTTAAAGCCATGAGATACCAGTTTAGTCATCTGTCCAATTAAGTCAGCTTTATGTGGTATAAAATTGAACCAGAAAACCCCACAAATGTGAGTGAAGTTCTTCCTAAAGACCTTTCATTTTCAAGAAGCTGAGCATGCTGTTAGGCTCAAGAGGGAAGGGCTAGGACAAGCCCTGTGTGACATAACTGCACCTGGACTTGCACCTGGACCAGTCACTGCCTTCCCTCGCCCCTATGCATGTGTGATAATGCTCCCCCCTTGTTTGAGCAGCTCCTACTTGCAGCTGGGTTCATCAAAGTACCCCAGGTCCTGTTAGGAGAAGGAGCAGCTGCACACCCTGCTTACAAAGCCCAGTGTACCTGGAAGAAGGAATAGGGGGCTAGCACTGGAAGGGAAATGTAAGATGGGAACAGAGTCTTGCTTCCAGTCTCAATGGGTCCCAGAGACAGGTTAGGGGCTCAAGAAATCAAAACAAGAAGAGATCCTGTTTCTTGATGCATTGACCTGGGTGTCAGTGAACAATTTCACTACGCAGTCAGTGGCTGTGCTGGGGCAGGACCACGGTGTCTTGTCTGATTCACCTGCAACAAGCTGCTGTTTATACTCTCACCTTGGAATAGTCCACCCTCGCATTGTGTGGGCCTGCTTCAGTTCAAGAATCTCTTAACTTCTCTTGTAATAAGGGACACCACAGATGTCTCCAGATTTGATGTCACCAGACAGAATCCCTCCTTTACCTGATCATTTCACATTCAGAAATTAAAAGCGTAGAACAGCACTTGATGTTTGTCTTTCCTTGACCTCAAGTACTAAGCAACTCAGAGGGGTAGCTGTTGCTGGGAGAGTGGGAACTACAGGCAAAGTTTATTAAAGAAGCCCTGCTGCTGACTCTGATGGGAAGAAAGAACTCCACTGTGTATTTAAACTCCTTCACAGAAAGGGGGTTAAATGAAGGTCAGTCCTTCCTTAGCCTTAGATTTTGGCAGCAGTTTAAACTTAAGGAATCACCTTCTCTGGCAAGTTCTAATGATGGCAAATCAGGTATATTTATATTTAAATGAATTATTTATTAAACAGACAAAAGATAACAGATGAGAAATCTTGATCGGAATTAGTTACTCCAAAGTATATGAGTAAAAGAACTCCTAGTAGATTACAGCATAAAACAGTGCACTATATCAAGGTACCTATATTAAAGCTAGCAAAAGAAGCAGTATTGATTAGGAGTTGAATGTAACTTACCACCAAAATGAAGGTAATGGACCTAGGTGCCTTCACTTTAACCCCTGGGGAGTAACCACGAAGTAGGCTCCTACTCGCGGGAGAAGCTCCACACATTTCCAGGAAAACGTATACAAGATTTCTGCATTGCAAAAGTTTTGTGTGGCTTTTATAGTCACAAAGTGAGTGGCTGTCAGTCAGAAATTCAGCCTATCTTGCCAGATCTCACTTCAACAGTAAGATTTTTATTGGCAGTTGGGAGATGCCAACTAGTGTTGACCCCATGGCATCAAAATCATTCAATACAAGACAGTTCGTGCTGTTTCAGTTATCTGACTGGCTAACAAACTACAGATAAGCTCTTGTGGGGGGTGGGATGCTCTGCTACAGTAGCCCACTAGCTGGGATCTCACACAGGCATGTAGAAGTAGCATCGGGTTACTGATACGTATCAGAGGGAGTTATGGACTAAGTGGAAAAATATAAAGCAGTACAAGGCTGTAAGGCGTTTTCCTTGAATATATTTATCAAAGCAGGCATGGTGAATCTCCTGGAGACCTGTGAGGAAAGCAAAGTTGGACAAATTCACTTCATTGCAGTGAAAGAATCACATTTTTGGAGAATCTTTCTTTCTAATTACTGTATTACATCTTGACCAGCACAAAGCATGCATAATATGATCGAAAAAGACTGCACTATTTTTCTTGATCTGGCATGAAGCCGCTGAAACAATCACTTTAGTAAGCATTTGTTCCATGTGGAATCGTCTCAATTCTTTTCATACCTGTGCAAAATTTCTTGTTGATTTCAAAAGGAGCAGAGTCACATCATAACAGTATTTGAAAAGCAGATAAGCTGGTTAGAGCAGATATTATTAGGTCATCTTTGGTACTCTGTTGTATCCATTAGTACAGCACTTTATAATCTGCAGTGCAATTACACTTACAGCATCCGTGTGGACGATGACATAGCTATTATCTTGATTTCAGAGCTGGCAGGCTGAAGTGCACAGAAATAGCTTTATATTGGTAAAAGGGACCTACCAGGCCCACCCCCACATGAAAAATGACAGCAGGAAAGGTCTGTGACTCTGGTGGCGTCTCTCTGTGGGCATAAAGAGTTAACTGGTCTTAGGCTCCAGTGGGAATGCAGCCATGACAACCCAACTTCCTTAGCCTGCAAAAACCACTGCACCTGGGAAAACTGGCTGGCTGCTTGCATCAGCACTTACCAAAAGATGTCAAAGAGGGCAAAGTACCCTGTTACAGGCTTGATAACTGCTGTCTGTTTTATTTTTAAAAAGCATTCCACCATCACCTATCACAAGCTCAGTGGTATCTCTGTAAGTGACTTTCATGTCAACAGCCTTTGTGGCCGCTGAAAAAGATTTTGAAATATAAATGATGTCTTAGAAATGGACATAGGTCCACAAAGAGGCTTGTGAACCTAATTCTAGCATTCGATTAAGAGGTCTACTTCTAAAAAGAGTGCCTTACTCCCATTAAAGAATTATTTAATTAAATTATTGATGAACTGATGTGCAAAGGTTAAAAATAAATAAGCCAAAATGAATGCCAGCAAAAGTCATAATCTCCCAAACTGTAATTAAAAAGGCATATCACAAGTAATATAAAATCTTTGCCAGGTTCTGAGTTACTGAACATTATCCTGGTAAAGTCCACATTTGTTCCACTATTAGAAATTTTTGAGCTTCAGCAGCACACCTTGATGCATGTTTTACGCATAGCCTCCTCTTTTTCTCTTCTCATTCTGTTGGTATGGCTTTGCACTTTCTAATACATTGAATAAATCTTGCTGCAAGGAAAAGCACAGGTGCAAAGGAGACATCATAGATGGATATTGTGAGATTTGCTAAAAGGTTTATACTTGCTCCTGAATACACATGGAGAAAAAAATCCAAAGCAAACCTTGGGCATTCTTACTTTGAAATAGTGTTTTAATTCAAAACTATTCCTAAAGGAAATACAGGTCTGGCTGTCTATTCACTGAGTGCAAGAATATTCTCCCAAGAATATGGGAAATAGAAAAACTCACTTACTAAAACATTTTAAGGACCAGAATATGTCTGCATGTCTCCAGACCATATCCTTCTATGTTCACAGTGTTTGGCTGATGTGATTTTATGATGTTTCTAATAGGTTCACTCCCAGAACATGGTGCTGTTCTGTATGATGAATGATTACAGAACTGAACATCAAATTAATGCAAGAGAATATCACTAATAGAATAAATATTTGTTAAACATTCTGGAGTTGCCAAATGCAATATATATAACTAAGGATGACAAAGCTAATATCTTTGGGATTGGAGGAGGCCATCATCTTTCAAGCTTTCCCTTCATGAATAAAATTAGATAGTCAGGTCTCATGAAGTGTAAACACATGTTTGTATTTTTCAGTTACCTATGCACATCTCTGGTTACCCCCAGTCTCCAAATCCAGACTGCTCTGTCCTTATCTTGTTACATTCCTCTATAAATTTTCCACTACTATCAATGCAATCACATTTGTCATCACTTCCATAGCAACAAACAGACCATGTAACTCAAAAGTCTCACTTTGCCTTGTCTGACACTGTGCCACTGACAGCAGCTGCTAGATCCCATTCAGGGAAGGCAGAACAAATACAGGAACATGTATCAGTGAGGTTTTATTCTAGGTTCTCCTTGTGATGCATTAGTTGTGTTCAGTAGCATTGTGTAGTCCTCACATGAATGTAGGACACAAAACTTATCTCACTATGGACAGTTCTACTCATATACCAAGTGGCTATGTTGGTATTAAAAACTATTTCACTTGTGCCAAAGCAGGAAAGAAAACACAAATCAAAACAAAACAACAACAAAAACAACAACAACAACAAAACCAACAACAACAAAACACCAAGACCATAACTGGATTATCCCGTTAGCTTTAAAGAATGTTACAAATTCATCCCAGTTCTTGGTAACTGTTGCTGGGGTGAAAGGTTTTTTGCCAGATGTAATCTGAGCTGTAATTCTCCAGTAAAATCCAGTAAAATTTTTCCTTATGTCTGACAGCCCTAAAATTGTAATGTTTTATCTGTTCATCATCTTGGAGCAATTGTAGAATCTGAATGTGGGGTGAAGGACTCAATTATTGGCTAATAAATACTTCAGAAGTATAATTGCTTTTATAAAATAGCAGTTCAGATAAGTAATAACATGAGTGAAAATCCAACTGCTTCCCATATAAACTGCTCTCACTATGAAATTACATCCTGTGCTTGCAATAACATTAATCTGTTTTGTTGGAGAAGTTGGTAGAACTAGAAACAGGCTGGTGTCTAAATGATAATGAGTAGAATGAGATTCCTTGAAGCTACCAGTTCATTTCTTAGCAGTGATTACTTGATCATTCATCTATTGAAGAGTGATGATAGCAATACAGTTACTGCTGCACATTTCATTTGTTGTGCTTGTGCCTTCAGAACTCACAGACTTCAGCAGGAAAAGCCTGTATTTCCCAGGAATATGAGACTTGCTGTAGGGAGCCGAGTCACACTCCTTCCTGGCCTTTCCTCTCCTGTGTGGGCACGTTCTGTTTTTCATCACCACAAGGTAGTCAGACTTCAGTGTTTTACCAGGAAAAGTTCTGAGCACTAGGTAGCAAGGCATTAATGCTGTCCAATATTCATTCTTTATTAAAATCTTTCCTTCTGTACAAATAAGAGCAAGTTACAGTGTTGTCAGTTCCAAATCACTTGTCTTGTTGAAAAAGTAACTAGCAGTAGTAGAAGATGATATTTACCTCATCAGAAATCCTGGCAATGATTTGTGTGCCTATCAACTATGACAGTGTGCGTAATAATATTTGAGCATGAATTGCACTAACTGGCATAGAGTAAGAGACCTGTGAAGAAAAAGTGTGGAAATCATGCCATTTGTTATCTTTTGCGTCTTTGATCATTTTGCAGTGTCTACAGCAATGGGGAAAACCAGAATTATAACCTACCAGACAAAGATAACTCCATGAGCTTGTTGCTTTTAGTACTTCTTCAACAGAAAGAGGAAGTCCCAGCCTGTCACTACCAACAGAGAAAATAATTGTGCTAAAGGCAATTTCATCATGTAAAATTTTCAGACTCCCTATAAATCCTTCAGAAGACAAGTTTTAGAAGTCAGAAAATTGAAGTGGTTAAAAGCCACTGGCATAAATTTGTACACAATTCCCTAAAAATTGAAAATATTTTAAAATGTGACAGATCAATGGTCTAGAAACGACATGCTTTAATTAAAAATACTGAATCTTATTACCTATTACTTATTATTGCCTATTAATATTCTAATCTAACTTTTTATTTATATATTATGATAGCATCTGAAAAATAACTTTAAAATTCATCATTCAATCTGTAAGCTATTAACACAGGCTACCCAAAGCACAATCACAGTAATGGAGGAATCTTAGAGCACATACCCTATTGCAGGCTGTATTTGGCTTGATCAGTGTTTCTCCTCTTTGCAGTTTTCATGCATATTTAACTTGATATTATATAAATTCAATAAAATAGATGATATATTTTTCTATAAATCTGAGCTAAAAATTAATCAGAGAACAAATAAACTATCTCCTTAGATCCACATAGCACGAGGTAGTGAGAATCTGGGGTGAACCCCAGGAAAAGAATATAACACTGCCTATCTTCTATGGCACATTGCCCTCTTTCCTTACTTCATTTAGCTCTGCATTTAACTGTGATGGTCCTGCCTGTGGCACAAGTGGGGACAACATCATGCTATAAGTGTTATTCATTCATAATAACCTACTTAGAAGTTTTGGAAGCAGAGAGGCACTAATTCATAGTAACATTTATGTAATAAGTCCTGTCCCTGAAATGAGGCACACCCAAACCCCCCTCCACATTATACAGCTGATGCCCCTGTTTTAACCCACTGGAGCAGTTTCCTGAGTGCGTGGTATTTTTTTTGCAAAACCTCTTTTAGCAGGATTTTGAAACAGATAACGTGGTGTACATTGCCTCTGGGGTTTGAGACATATTTGTTTCCAGCTGGTTTGGTGACCTATTAGCTGAACATCACTGCTTTTTAGAAATTAACCTGTTTAATTCTTCCCTTTTTAAAGGGTAGAGAACATGGCCATGCGACTGGAAGAAGTAAATGAGAGAGAGCACTGCATGAAGGCCTCTCTGCAGACCGTTGACATCAGGCTTGCTCAGCTGGAAGACATGATGGGACGAATGGTGACTGCCTTAGAAAAAATGACTGGCATTGAGAGAGGTGAGACGACTAAGATACGATCCAGGACCTCATCCGACTGTACTGATGCAGCCTACATTGTGAGGCAGAGCAGCTTCAACAGTCAGGAAGGAAATGCCTACAAGCTTCAAGAGAGCATTGATCCCACAGGAGAGGAGTCCATGTCCCCAACATCACCTACAATCACACCCCGCATGCGAAGCCACTCCTTCTATGCAACAAATATGAAGGACAAGTGTGGGTTGGAAAAGTTGGAATGCATTTTTAAGGAAAGATCTCCAAGCCTGCATCGGGCAATCAGTTCCCACTCAATTGCAAAAGAAGGAAAGGCTCCATTAGCCCCTACCAGCACTTTGTCAATTGCCCCAGACTCCAGAAGACCTTCATCTTGTATAGACATCTATGTTTCTGCCATGGATGAGATGCATTCTGACACAGAACCTCTCGAGAGCGCCATAAATATTCTTGGTCCTGAAGATGCAGCTCTGCCAGCTCACATAGCCTCTTCTCTTTTAGCTAATAGTACATACATTAGCAGTACACCTGGTGAAAAGATCTCTGGCAGGAGTCTTGATTATGAAGAAACCTCTGGAATAGAAACAAGAGCACTTTCCTCAGACTATTCACAAATCACAGACTGCCAAATCCCATGGGATTCAGACCCTCCCTTGTATCATACTTTAGAGCGATCTAAAAGCAGTCGTTACCTGGCTACAACTCCATTTATTCTGGAGGAAACACCAATTGTGAAATCTCACAGCTTCATGTTCTCTCCTCGAAGCTACTTCAGCAGCCTTGGCGTCCCGGTCAAAACAGCAGAGTACACAAGTATTACAGATTGCATAGACACGAGGTGCGTGAGCGCTCCCCAGGCCATTGCAGAGAGGGCCAGTTTCCCTGGAAGTCTCAGGGGCAAAGTGGAAGACTTGGGAAGCTGCCACCCAGAGAGAGAAGCTGAACTAACACACCCAAGTTCTGATCATGAGGATATTGAGGTCAAAGACAAGAAGGGAATCCCCTTATCTCCTCAAGACAGCAGTGCTGCAACAACTCTGCCCAACAGCATCCCACTTCCAAAAATAGAGCGAGCCAACAGCTACTCTGCAGAGGAGTCCAACATATTGTATGCCCAGCACACACGGAAGAGCTACTCCATCAGCGATAAACTTGACAGACAGAGAAATACAACAGGCCTGCGGAACCCCTTGGAGAGGAGTAAGTCCTCAAGGCCAGAGAGCAGAGGGGACAACCTGTCTATGAGGAGACTGTCCAGAACAGGAGCTTTCTGCAGCTTTGAAAGCAAACACAGCTAGGCTTAGACAAAGCTCACCAGCTGTCTAAGGGACATCTGCTCTTCAGTCTGTTTTTCTTAGCAGAATTTTAAAAAACCCCTCACATCACCCTGTGTCGAGTCCAATTGGCATTAGCCAGCAGTCAAGAGAGCACATTTTCAATCTCAGCATCACCACTGAGGTACTGCATCTTGACCCAGCTGACATTTGCACTTAAGAAAAAAGGGAGGGAGGAAAGCTTTACAAAAACTTCAGTAAACAAGAGGAATAACAAGCCCCATTCATGAAGTCAGAAGAAATAAATGAATAGGTCCAGATACCTGCCTTTTATTAGAGGGCATCCTAAGATCATTTATCATTATTCAAGTTTTTAAGATGCAGGAATTAACTGGCAAAAAAGAGATGTAAAAAGTAGATGTTCCAAATTTCAATCACAACTTCTTTTTCATCTATGTCACCATTGTGATGACTGGTGAAAAGCATTTGTTGTTTCTGTAGGAGCTGGCAGCAAACAAACCTAAAGTCTCCCAAGTCCCTTGCATCCCACACTTGTGGAAATGAAGAAAGATGAACACAATAACAGCTATAAATGTTCACTTGTCTCCTTTTGTATCAACTTCTAGTGCCACAGAAAGTTTATATTTTCAAGAGCGGAAAGGGAAATTAATTGCCTTTTTTACTGCTTAAGTGGAAGAACTTAAATGGAAGAAGAATTTATGTTAAAGTATCAGGTGATTTCCTGTATAAAACAGGCGTTCTAGATTCTAGCACAGCTGAGCAAGCTCAGGATGAATGTAATTAAGTGGAATAGTATATATTTATTTTTTTACCACATTTGTCATCAATATGTTGTCTCACTAAATCAAAGGATGTGATGATACAATAAGAACAGGATGATCAGAGCAGAGCATAGTAATAGTGTTCAGTTCTCACTGCTCAGTTTAATTATGTGTATAAATTGGGGAGATTCATCCACCATGCTGCTACCAGGTTCTTCTTGCTGTTTCATTTGAGCTGCCGATTTTTCACATCATCCCCCCACCTAAAAATATACACTTTTTTTTTCATGTGAACATAGCTGTATTTGGACTTTTTAAAGTACAGAAGTTTTATCAAGAAGTCTGAATTCAGATTCATGTAATTAGACTGAAGCTGCTTAAAGGAAAGTATTTTTAGCAGAGGACTGGAAAACACTAGAATTTCTATATGCTTCTAAGGTAAGTAAAAGAACCAAAGTGAAACTGCAAGTGTCTGTAAACATCAAAAGCCATCAGTTGTGAGTAGGCATCCACCGTTCATGAGCGTATCACACAATGACCATTCGTAGTAGGAGAAAGTGTGTCTGAACGGTAGTGCAGTTGATGGGTTTTGGTTGAAGACAGTTGTTACTCCACTGACCCCACCCACATTCCAAGGGTCCACATTGTCAACCAGAGTTTCAAACTTCTCATGAGAAGGTGTACAGTTGTCATAGGTGGAAGGGTATGCAGACGACTGGAAAAGGGTGGAGAAGCATAAACTGCAACTGAAAAAAAAATTCAGATTCCTTTATGAAGGTACAACTTTTAAGCTTTTAAAAAGTTGACACTAGTGCTATTAAAAGTATCTCAACAATTACCAATATCTGTGTAGAACCAGCTCCTTTTTGTTATTAAAAATGAACATTTGTGAGTGGGGTACATATTTCACATTATTTAAATGGGAATAATCTTTCAAAGGCAGCTTTGAGAATACAAGCTGATGTTTTCCCACTGAGTCCTCACCCTGGGAGACTCTGAGCACCATCTGAAGATCGAGTCCAAAAGGCAACTAATCCAGACAGAAAAATAACTATTCAGCCTCAAGAAAAGAGGTAAAGAAGGTGAAAACATGTCGTTAACAACTCACTGCGTTGGAAGGTTCAGGAAACAAGGAAATGCAGCAAGGGGATGTTAAGAACAATGTGTTTCATACTTCCTGCACCAACGTGTTCCTTGCTTTCTTCTGTTTGATCAGGCTTTCAATGAACTAAACTCCACCAAGACACCGTGTTTATGCAATTGCCTTGCAGCCCATGTGCAGCATTACGGTCACGTGGCGATACCAAGAAAGGTCAGAAACCTTTCTGTGCATTATGAAGCATGCTTGTGGCAGGCTGATTGTTGAACAATAGCAAAATGCCCAAGGGCAAAGGAACTTGTATTTATCAATATGCTTCAAATGTGCCAACCTTCTGTTAGCAGCCTTTTCCTAAGGCTTCTCCAAATCTATCTATCTATCTATGGAGAATAGAGGGGGATATTCTTACTTTGTTTTCTTTGTTACTTTTATGAATGTCTGCTAAAACTGTTGTGGACTCTTTCATCTTCATCGTATTACTGGTCTACTCAAGAGGAATTTCAGATTCATTAGAAATTCCTCGACAGCGTTAGTGAATTAGTTCAAGGCATAGGGCTCTCCTCTGGGGTAGATTTCATTGGTTAGTTTGTCAGGGTAAAGACATTTGCCAAACCCAGAAGCTGTATAAATGTTTAGGATACAGCACCTTATTGATCTGGAGCACACTTTCCAGGTGAAATAAAACAGAACACTTTATTGACCTCTTAAAATTTGCCATTATTTATAAAATGTAAATGCAGATGTTAAAAGTGTGATTGCAGGATGTCAGAACACTACTTTTCCTGAATGTTTCCCATTTATTCTACAATGTGGTGTCTACAGAGTATATTATGATGGATGTTAGACTATTTTATTTTCACCTGGTTTTTACACATTGCATCAAACTGCTCCTTCTTGAATTTGATGATAAAGCACCCATTTCTTGCAATGGGACCAGACTTTCCATTCTCAATACTATGACCATTTAGTGAGATAGAAGTCTCATCATCTATCATCATGTAGCTATAGCATGTGCCATATGACGTATTCTGTATCAAAGGATAGCTTATGAAATAGACACATATATAGTTGTGACATGTGGTAATATTAGTGAACGTTACAGGACAGTTTTAATATCTCATTACATGGTCTTGTTTGTAAATCTGTAACATTCAATAAAATAGCACATGTTGCATCAAACATTAAGTTCCACTATCCAATTATTAGCTTACATATGGAATATGCATTACTGGTCACAGTGTGTAAGTTTGGTATGTTCCACACATTTCTTTGTATAGCTCCACTTAAATGTCTGTATGAGCTGGTGTATGAAGCTCTAATGAGCCACTGTGGGCTACGACAGATGAGTTGTGATGGTGTGAAAGATGAACTGGCATGTTATGCAAAAGATTATAAGATAAATGAACTTTAATAATCTTTTAAAACTCAACTGAGCTTAGCTGTTTGTTTACATATGCTGGTTGACTGAGGAAGCAGTGTGCAGTATTTTATAAATATTTTCCTATAGTAATCCATTCTGTTGTTTCCAGTTTAAGTGATTCTATTCTACAGTTGGGGTATACACTTGTCCTAGGTATTGTATTATAGCACATTATTCTTTCACAATAACAATGTGATATGACTGAAGTAGTTTCTCTTCCTTACAGTCCAGTCTTTTTTTGTGTCAAAGAAAGTGCATGCATTGTTCCATGAGTTTCTTTGGACTGCTAGGAGACTTAACATTTTGCTATTGCCTGCCTGTAAAGATGAATCCAGTTAGGAATGAATTCAAACTTTTGGATGTTTACATTATTTCCATTATTTTTGATCTTTAGCAAAGTAAGTGATTTTTTTATTATTTTTAAAAGACAATTGTATTTTATGAAATTTGAATACTCAACACAAAATGCGAACCTACAGCAGTGCTCAGACATTTGGCTCTCTCTTTTTTTTGGAAGAGATCAGGTGCTACATTATTTTCTTAGCACAAGTGCCAGTTTAACAAATGGCAGTGAGGGGATAATTTGAAAATATAATGAAAAACCAAAACATCCATTCATCTATATACAGAAATCTCTCTGGGTTCCAGACATAGATTACTCTTTTATTTTAGTTTTCCATTTATAGATTTTTTTGGTTAAAAAAAACCAACAAAACTGATTTGTACCTTTTGAGGAAAGGATAGCCTTTTGTCAGGGGATAAATATCTTAGTTAGGTATATTTTTTGTATGAGAAGAAAATGATTTGTTTCTTAGAAACTGTCAGCACATGGAAAATGCAGCTACATGAATAACTGCTCAAAAAAAAAAAGTGCTGGTAGCAGCACACAGCCTTAGTCCAATGACTGCAGTGGGTGCAAGCCAGTATCTGTCCTGAGAGCAGAAGTTATCAAAAGTATTAGAGTGAGCCAGAGAAACAAAATTCTTTGTAAACTCGTGGTGCAGGTTTTCAAAACAAGCATAAATGTCTTGTTATGTTGCTCAGGTTAAACACTGAAGAGGATCTGATAATCGCCCAAAGGGAAAGTGTGAGCTGATTGTTCCTGGATTTCCCTCGGAATGTTTAGCTAGTTTTGATATCTTTCCCCTGCTTAAAAATTATAGTATATTTGCATTTTTGCACAAATACGTATAATTGGTTCAACAAAGGCCACATTTTCAGTTCTGTTGAAAGGTATTACGTATAGATCATCTTCTTCAAAAGAAATAGGTAAGATTCTTAGCATGAATTTTCCCTTCAACCACTTCAGATAAAACAGTCCAAACCAGGATGAGAAGTGAAGCATTGGGGGTGTCTGCTTACCTGGTGAAACCCTTTGCTGCTCTAGATGGAATTCACTGTCCTTGCTGCACATTGGCATAGGAGCAGTAGTATTGGATGCAGAGGGACTTTGTCTCAGCATCCTGTTTATAGCCAGTCATACAGTGAACACGACAGGTCACAGAGGTCATACAGGCTTCTCTTCTCCATGATTGACTACAATTATGGTCTTACCAATCCTGGTACAAATCTGCAGAAAACCCACTGATTTCAGTGGCATACTCCAACTTCTGTCACGAGATGGATTTATTCTGCATTTCTAACTCAATATTACTTTGAGTCATGGCATGTATTACACTAAATAAATCATCTTCAAGTTGGAAGTCTAATAATGGAGCCATTGAGCCAGTCTGGTTGTGAAAGTCTCTGACCTTTTAATTTTTGCTGTATCCTTTCAGATCATTCATAGAGCCACACAATACTTATTTCAAAAGGCTGTTAGGTAAAAAAAAAATTTGATTATTGAATTGCTGCTGTTTCTGCTGCAGGGAAGTGATAACTCTTGTTTATTTTAGTATCTGGGAGGGAGGGGGAAGGGACAGAAGAGGGAATTGAATGTGAAATACAGTTCTATGTCTGCACAAGAGTAAATTGTATTAAGTTGTATCTTTTTCCACCACTGCAGTTGTTGTACATGACAAGAGTCTATTTGCTGCTACTGCTGTCTGGAACAGTGTTTGCAATATTCTATACTAATAGCTATTTAATCGTTTATTATTTGGGCTATCATTTGTAAGTGTATAACAATCATTTATAAAGGGATAAAAATTACTAAAATGTCATTTTAAACTAATTCCTACTAATACAAAGCTTTTCAAGTATGATTTGTCTAAATGTACATAACTAGGAAAAATGGTCCTTTCCAAAGGTCTACTGGATTCACAATGCACTTTTAGACTGTGTTTAGATGCATAATAAAAAGCAGAAGTTGGCAATTACTACAGTAGAACTTTCTGAAATTTCTGTAACAATTGTTTTGCAATAAAAAAAGAGCTGTAGATCAAAACATCTGTTCTTGCTGGAGCATTTATTTATGGTCATTTGCTTTCAAGGCAGTAAAGCAGTGATGCAACAGCAGCTGCTTTTCTCTAAGATCTCTCACTGTTCTAACTTTACATATTTAAAGGAAACCAAACATTTATTCTGTTATGCACAGGCCTTTTGAATGTTGCAATTTATTTCTGCCTCTGAGATCAGGTTTCATTCAGGTGGCCCTTATTCTGGCCAATATCAGAACCAAGACAGAAGTACTTCTCAGTGGGTTTATTTAAAAGGAGGGAATAATTTCTTTGCTTTGTAGCCACCATTCCAGCAAAGGGGGAACATAAGCACTGATTGCAGAGCCGCTCTCAATTGCATGCACATAGCCTGGAAGAAGCGTGCTCCTTTATATGGCAACTGGGTGGTATTGCCTGCTCTTGCAGCCAGAGAAGGTTCATGGAAAAAAAAGGGGGCACCAAGTAATCCACTAGTACCTATGGCCTCCTCTGAACCGGTACCTCACCTTGCTCACAAAAGAAATCATTGTCTCCCTCTTCATGCAGGCACAGCCAGCTCTGATACTTCTTCACAAAATGCTGAAGAAACAGTACTGGCACAAAATCTGCCAAGGTCAGAATCATCTGCCTCCACAAATAAGCCTTCGCTGAGATTATAAAATATTTTAGCTAAATGAAAAAGAAGTACAGAAAAACCTACATCCAATTGAATCAGAAAGATATCAGATACTCAAAACAGTTCTGCACACATCAGTCATACTTCAGGAGAGGAGTGGTTCAGAGAAATGTTCTTTATTTCAGGTATCTAAGAGGGAAATGCTAAACTTCTTAATCAGATTTTATTCCATCCTTTCTCAAGGACTGCGATTAAGTGAAGACTGGGACCTTTGAAGCTTTCAAAAACAAAATTAAAAAATAAATCTATTCCAGAGAGTTGTCATTATGCATCTCTCCAGGTAACACTATATCTCTAGTCTCCCTGGGATTTTTCACAGTAACAAACTTCACCTAAATCCAGCCAATTAGTAAGCAACAAAAAAAAGCAACAGCAGTAGCCTTGATTTTCATTCCCATGAGCTGTGATTTTGTAGACTTTAGGGCAGTGATCTAGTCTCTTAATCTCATTAGTACACAATGGACAAGAACTCCATTTAATTTACACCGTAGCAGTCACCCTGATGTATTACCCTCATGATGGCATGCAGCACAAGCTTAGACTTACACCAGCCCTCACTGGTTTTGCATATAGAGCTTGAACTTTCACCCTGTTACACTTCTGGAACAACAAAAAACGTAAACTCACATGATGCCATTTTGAAATATTCAAATAACTGATTGCAGTCATAAATATAGTATATTTGGATTATACTTTTAGGAGGCAATAATGGTGAGAGAGGGTTGTTTATGTGAAATAACAATAGCAGTCCATGAACAGTTATAGACATCACGCTGTAGATGATACAGGCTATTGTTGTAGAGAACTATGGGTGAAACTGCCTTTGCTAGATTGGATTCCAAACCAAGAAGTTTGACAGCTGTGGCAAGACTGATAATGCTCATACCATCTTCTAAAACTTAAAACTTTTTAGCTATACCTTTCCCCAGTTAAACACATAGCCAAAGGTTCAACAGTCACATGTACATCACAGAATCAGTCTCTGGGGGTGATAGTTGCCCTCACAAAATATTCCAGTGGGTTTTTTGTTCATAGTATGCAAGATGAGAATTTTCTTAAGAAGCTTGAGAAAATAACGTATCAAGGCTCTATGGACATTAGAGAAAATGTTAACACACAATCTTTTCCTTTATTTGAAAGATGACAAAAAATCAACTATCAGTGTAGCATTTCGCTACTCACTAATTAAAATCTTGGAACTACAAACACATCTTTAGCAATTAATAAATCTTATGAAAGTAACTAAACCTGATTGAAGAATTACATTCTGCAAGAACTCCTTAGAAATATAGAAATATTCACAAGTCTGAATTATAACCCACAACTGCTGAACCACAGTAACTGCACTGTAATTTGTGGAGGAGGGGAGCAGATGAGGGGTGTGTGCACATGACAAACAAGGAAGTTAGTCTCAAAGGAAGATATGAACAATGAACTCTAAAATTCACATCACTCTCACACTATATGGCCAGATTCCACCTTTTTATTCCTGAGTGGACTTTTGGGGAGCAAACTTGGCAATTGTCAATACTGTAAGTTTATGATTGATCCATGTTGACCATGTTATTTATTTTGCTAAGACCGTAGCATATCCCTCAGAGAATCATAACTTAGACAAACAATTTACAGCAACAATGGCTAATCTGTGCTTCTTGTAGAATAAATAGTCCACATCTCAGAGGACCCAATGAGTGGTTTTTGGTGAGTGTCTAAAAGGATATTGTGTCTTTGCTCCAGTTTTATCTGAGGGATGGTGAATAGCTGCCCTGTTGCAAGAAACGGCCAAAGTTTCAGAAAACTTAGCCTGGACCTCAGTCCCCCATGGATCATTTTCTCCCTGAAACATTTTGGCTTTCTAACCAGAGCAGATTGCCTGCATCTCTACCCCAATTCAGCTTAGTCAGAGAGGAACAGCAGCTGCAGTGGGAAGTACACAGCAATGCAGGGACATTCCCATTCCTCGCTGTGCAGTCACAGCTAGGGACTACATTAACACTACAGTACTTTAAATATTTATCTGAAACTTTTGTGTACTTATTTAGATTCTTAATAAGTCTAGAAAATAAACTAGGCCTACCCTACCACTGGGTGAAGTGAAATATTGAAAAAACAGTCTTTCAAGTCTATGATGACAAGAGGCCAATCTCTTGGAATCATTGAGAGAGATGGAAGGATTATCTTAGGTGGACTTTAGTCTTCTAAAATGTCTGAGTACTTTCAGACCATACAGCACCATGGGCATTTACAGGGAAACAAGTTCCCTTAACAGTAGCTGATCCTACTCACCTCGCAGCAACTCCAAAGAACACTGTGTTGCCAGGAGATGTCTCAGCATATCAAGAATTTTTTAGCTTCAGAAGAAGTTGCACAACACAAAAATATATTCAAATATATTAATCAAGAAAGGATGAATACTAACGTAAGTTGCTGTTCTTTGGAAGCTTAGCACTGGAATTTAATTAAGCACTTTCCAAGTTGTATACTACAATGCAATCCAAAATAATGCACAGTATGCATTATTTGTTAAAACTGCTCTGAAAATGTACAAGAAACAGCCAAGAACTTCATCGTGCCTCTACTAAGAGAGAAGCATTTAATAACTGCTCTGTTATGTTCTGGTGGAATCAAAATATTTTAATGTGTTTTAATAGAAGAAATAATTTTTAAAAGGCAAATATGTTTTAATAGAATTTATGATCTAAAGTGATTGGGAGAAACCACTCACTCTTTGCTTAGGTTGTTCAGATAGTACAGGAAGTAACAACACACTTGATCCAGGGAAGATTGGCCAAATATGGTGCCATGTATGTTCCAGTTCCCACACCTCTATGTCTGTGTAACTCCCCTCCCTTAGAAATACATTCAGGGATGATCACTGTGCCTCAAACCATTACCCTAAGAGCAGGATGACCTGACAGGATAGTACACAAGAACCAGAACCTCTCTATCATACTGATTAGGTCATAAGGTCCCAGTTCCATTTTGGCAATATGGCATATTAAGTACTGAAATCTGTGAACTTTGGTAACTGCCAGATTTGGCAGGGGTGTGTGAGGGAGCTGTACCCAAACCTAAAGATATTTATGCAGAAAGACAGAGGCTGTCAAAAGCTGGATGGAGGGATGCTGGAAAAACGTGTGTTTCACAGGGTAAGGAAATACATTATTTCAAACGCTTTCTCTTTGTCACCTGCACTCCCTCAGAGGCAAGAGTGAGGCTCATCCACACAGGCAGCAGTGCAGGTGCTGCACTCCTTGCTCAGCGCTCTGCTGCACCCCAGCCTCTCCCGCGCTGCCCCGCGCACTCCGGGCCGCCGGCTCTCCCTGGCACATCCTCACACCGCCCTGCTGACACATTTTGCCATTTCTAGCAAAGTCAGTGGCCGCTGGATGTCACTGTTTGATCTCCGACAGAAAGACACACGGACACTTTTCTCTGTCTCGAAATAGAGGAACTGGCATCCTTGAGAACACAACCAAAGAAACAAACCAAATAAATCCAACCAAAAAGACACAGCTTACCGGCCCAGCCCAGGACAGCTGTTTGTGGCATTCCTTCCTGGAAGAGCAGGTGATACAGGAGCAGCGCGGAACAAGCAGGGCCCCTGCTCTAAGAGGGATGACACTGCAATGCTGCTATTGCTGGCTGGACCGCGGGGAACCTCGGCTGAGGTACTCGATCAGTTTCGGGTCTGTGAACTTTGTACACTTAGAGAAGCGATGAGGGCTTCTTTCCATATGCAGCACTAGGAGATGGTAGGTCATTTTGGCACTGGCCATCTAAGGTAGAAGCAGAACATTCCCCCTCCAGTCCTTTCTCAGATTATCTCATCTCCTCTAACAGAAATCTGTGTGGCAGACACTCAGCTTTCCACTTTTCCACTTTTCATTCTCCCTGCTTGAAAGCTGCACTTGCAGACCACTCAAAGTTTGGAGACACTGGATTAAAGCAGGTCCTGCAACCTGGATTTGTTGCTCTGGCCTACGAGGTGTAAAAATGTCACACGATCCTGCACTACTGAAGCCACAACACCTTTCCCTGCAAAGGCTTGCCCTGGCTTTAAACCGGGCCTGGGCGCGGAAAGGCTGAGAAGTGAAAGGTTGTCTGTATGAAAATATTTTTCCCTCAAGGGACTTCCAGACATCTGTTGAGCCAGGGAGCCACAGAAAAAGGCTGTAGTGACCATGTGCTGAGCACCTGGCATCTCTCTTGCACTGGGGTGTGCTGAGGAGCCCTGTCCTTGGGGGTTGTTAATCAGAGGACAACATCCCTGAAGGACAGGGAGATACGATAACTGTGTCCTTCTCATTTTCTGAATTTCTGGCACCGTGTTCTTGTGTGCTGTAAGGCTGAGCACTCGGCATGGATGGAAGTCAGTGGGAGTTGCCTTCTGAGCAGCTCAGGAGGACTACAAAGATGTCCTGAGGTTGTGCAAGGAGAACATCACAAGGGACAAATCCCAACCGGAACTGGATGCTGGGGGAAACGAGAGGACAAAGGATGAGAAAAGGCTGAGGTACTTCATGCTTTCTTTGCTTCAGTCTTGAACAAGACCAAGTTGTTCTCCAGGTACCCGGGCCCCTGAGCCGGAAGACAGGGGCAGGGAGCAGAACAAAGCTCCCAAAATCCAAGGGGAAATGATTGGAGCTACACCACTTAGACACATACAAGTCTGTGGGGCCAGAGGGAATTCACAGGAAGGTAGTGAGGGAAATGGCAGAAGTGCTCACCAAGCCACTTGCCATCATTTACCAGCAGTCCTGGCCAACTGGAGAGGTCCCAGGCGACTGGAAGTTAGCAAAACTGATGCCCATCCACAAGCTTCACTTGGGCACTGGGGAGGTCACACAGCAGATCCTCTTCAGAGCTATCACACGGCACGTGCAGAACGACCAGGGGATCAGGGCCAGCCCACAGGGCTTCCTGAAAGGCAGGTGCTGCTTGACCAGCCTGATCTCCCTTTAGGACCAGGGGACCCACCCAGTGGATGAGGAACAGGCTGTGGGTGTGTGTTGGGTTGACCCTGAGTTGATGGACAGTCTTTAAGACCAATTACGCTTCTCACAATTTACATATTTAAACCGCACAGAAAGGCGGGATTTCCCCTTTGGTCGGAGCTCGCCTGCTGGAAGGTGGGGGGCTCCGAGCCTCCCGGCCCCGCGGGGCCGGGGCCACTGCCCCTTTCCCCCTTTCCCCCTTTCCCAACGCTGCGGCACGGACCCTGGGTCACTGGGGGGGGGGACTGTCCCAGAGCCGCAGGCAGCTCAAACCAGCCATGGACTGCTCACAGCTAAACCCATCCAGCGCGGCTTCTGGGGACAGGCGGGTCCCTCTCCTCTCCATGCGGAGCCGGCGGAGTCAACGGGAGCCGGCAGAGCCTCCTGTCTGCAGCCAGCACACTTCGTGCCGAACTGAAGAAGACACCACGCAGCCAGCAGCACAGAGGGAGCGAGGCTTTCCCCACCGTAAAGCCTGAACAAGAACACTCTTCAACATGGCGGCTTCAGAGTCAGAGAGAAAGAGAAGTGAGTCCCGTGGGACGGAGCTGGAAATGGCAACGGGAGAGAAGAGGGCGGTGCCGCGATTCTGGCGCGCAGCTTAAAAAACCTTCTTGCATGCCGTGGTAAGAAACTGTAATACTACAAACTGTTTGTCTCTTTAATCCATTTGGAGAACATGGGGGGATGGAGTATCCTCGTGTGCCTGTGAAGTTTATGAAGAGTGCCTATGCCAGGCTATATAGAAGTAGTGAGAGGCTGTTAGAGACTTGTGGCGAAGAAAAGCCTCTGTGTGCAGGCCAAAATAACTCATCCTTAAAAAGATGAATAACCCCATGTGATGGCCCATGTTTTGTAGTATGAAAGAACTATGAAATTCTTCATGAGAGAGATGTTCTACACACAGCAGACTGTTTGTTTCCGGGCGGGTCTGCTATTAGTGGCAGTTTGGGAACCACGTGCAGCTGAAGGAAACCCTTTTTTCCTTAAGCATAAGAGAGAGACTTTTCAAGAACTGCAGCACTGACTAACATCCCATGTTCTGTTATCCCCTGTGTGAGCTGGGTAAAAGGAGAGAAGTGCTGGAAGGAGGGGGGGGGGGGGGAATTTACTTCAATTTGTTTTGTTGTTTTCTCTTTACTTTTAATTCTGTTAGTAATAAAGCTCTTTCATTGTACTGCAACTGTTTAAGGTTTGTGCCTGCTTTGCTTTTCTCCTAATTCTTATCTCACAGAAGGAAAATAAGTAAATAATGAATATTTTGAATCAAAACCACTACATTTAATTGGTGTTTCTGCCCGGTTTCGAACTCAACCCGCTACAGGGTGTTGTCTACCTGGATCACTGTAAAATCCTTGACGGTTTTTCCTACAGAATTCTCTGGGAGAAAGTGGCTGTGGCTGCTGTGGCTTGGAGGGGTGCACTGCTCACTGAGTTAAAAACTGGCTGGTTGGCCAGGCTCAGAGAGTGGTGCTGAATGGAGCTGCATCCAGCTGGCAGCCAGTCTCCTGTGGTGCTGCCCAGTCCTGGGGCCAGTCCTGCTTACCACCTGTGTTGATGGTCTGGATGAGGGCATGGAGTGCACCCTCAGTGAGTGTGCCGTGACACCAAGTTGGGCAGGAGTGCTGATCTGCTGGAGGGCAGGAAGGCTCTGCAGGGGCCCTAGGGAGACTGGATTGATGGGAGGCGGCCAGTGGTGTGAGGTTCAACAAGCCAAAGGCTGGACGCTGCCCTTGGGCCACAACAGTCCCCTGCAGAGTTACAGGGCCTGGGGCAGAGAGGCTGGAAAGCTGCCCAGTAGCAAAAGAGCTGGGGGTGTTGGCCCACAAGCAGCTGGATATGAGCCAGTGTGTGCCCAGGTGGGCAAAAAGGCCACTGGCATCCTGCCTTGGATTAGCAGTAGTGTGGCCAGCAGGACCAGAGCAGGGATTTGTCCCCCTGTACCCGGCACTGGTGAGGCAGCACCAGGAATCTGGCCTTCAGTTTTGGGCCCCACACCACAAGACACCGGGGGGCTGGAGCAAGTCCAGAGAGGGGCCACAAAGCTGGGGAAGGGCTGGGGGCTCAAGACTGATGAGGAGGAGCTGAGGGAGCTGTGTCTGTTCAGCGTGCAGCAAAGGAGGCCTAGAGGGGCCTTCTCACTCTCTAGAACTACCTTAGGGGAGGTTGTAGTGAGGTGGGGGCTGGTGTCTTCCTCCAGGGAAGAGGTGACAGGACAAGAGCAAATGGCCTCAGGTTGTGCTGGGGGAGGTTTATATTGGCTCTTAAGAAAAAGTTTTTCACTGAAGGGTTTGTCAAGCGTTGAAACGGGCTGCTCGTGGTGATGCCATGAAGATTTTTTGCCTTTTCTTTTATACCCCTGTTATACCTTTTTTACAACTTCTGTATTCCTAGTGCTTTTTCCCTACATTCTTGGACTTGTTTGTCAAGCTGAGAGACTAAACATTTTAGAAGCTTCGTAGCTAGGGATCAGTGTGCCCCAGACCCCAAGGTCCTCTCCAGAACACATTCTGTAAACCAAGATAGAACCATCCAGGGGAAGGTTCCTTGGGGAGGGGGCCTCATTCAAGCCTCTCATTGGGGAATCTTTGATAGATATGCTAATTAGTAAAACCTATAATGTTATACCCGATCTTTTGGGGCACACTCGGCGGAGTGCATTTTGATGCACATGACCTGGACGTGGGCACCTAAGGATCCTTAAAATAAATACCAAGGTAAAATCCCTTTTCCCCTTCTAACCGTGTAGGACTCTTGATTTTAAGACCAGGAAAAGGCATCAATGGAAACACTGAAAACACCGTGCCTGGAGGTATATGAAAGATGTTTGGATGTGGCGTTTAGGGACATGGGTTACTGGTGCACTTGGCAGAGTCAGGTTTTTGGTTGGACTGGATGATCTTTGTGGTTATTTCCAACCAAAATGATTCCATGACTCTGTGATTCAGAAGCACAGGGCTCCAGGAAGTTACTTGGGCTTTGGTGCCTGTGGTCCCCTGAACCTGGGCAGCATCGTGGCCATTGTGAGGAAACAAGAGCTTTACTCTCCATGCTCTGAGCCTGCAGGCAGTTCTGATCAAGCATCTGTGCAGCTGATTTGGATGAGGGAGTTGATCTGCCAGAAGAATGGTCTTCTCTGGGTTGTTGTTCTCCTGAATGGGGCAGTGACGTGACTGAGTTCAGAGAGTACAGAGTGTGGGGTAGGGAGGAGCAGGATGTAAGGTGAAAAGTCATGGGACAATAAATTTTTTTTGTCTGTCTTCTGCATTCATTCCAACTTGGAAGAGGTTGCCCACAGATGTGGGCAGGCTTAAAATAAATATCCCTGGAAGTATTTAGAAGATATGATGCTGTGGTGCTTTGGAAGAGGATTTAGTGGTGGAATTGACAGGTTTATAGTTCAACTTAAGGATTTAAAATGTCTTTTACAACTTAAGCAATGCTATGACTCTGTGTGGACTGCTGCATAATCCTAAAAATCCTGAGAAAGTATCTCTGTGATCAGGATCCAAATTACCCAACAGAGCATTTCTCCACCTGTCCTTCTGCTCCAATATACAAGAACTAAGAACCTTCTTTTCACAATATTCATCCAGGACATAGAAAAACTGAGTACCATCCCCCGTCTACATCAGCACTGTCTAAGACACATCCCTCTCTCTCACCTCCCCCAAAAGCATCTCTTCAGTTTTCCATCTGTGAGTGTTCTTGGGCAAAGTACTCTCAGCCAGGACACTGTTAGAAGCTATTCCTTGAGCCATAGGGTCCAAAGCTACCTTAAGATATTCCTATAGTGAAATTTGAGTCTCAGGCAAAGAAGATATCACAAAATGTTGAAAACCTTTCAAAGTTCAGAGTGCTTTTTATATGATGCATTAAAAAAAGGGACACCGATGATATAACCAGCTGCTTTTCCTGCTCCCTGATGTATCACACATTTTTTGAGTTGGCTGATTTTTTGCCTCCTCATCTTGGAAATCAATAGAAAAAAACAGAGGAGGAAAAAACTGTTTACTGATTCCCCAGTGGACTTCATATGTTAACCAAGCTCCTGGTTACCTGATAAAATTTTGTATAAAAGGTAATGGGTATAGCTCCCCCAAAAGATTTTGGGAATATGCTGACAGTTATGAACTTAGTGCATTAGGCAAACTCTAGGCAGGTAAATCCATGTAACTTTTGTAACATAGTTGTTTTAAACAGTATGATAAATTGTTTTGAAGGTCCAGTGCTAAATCACACTCACTTTCAATTTCATGTTTGCCACCGGAACCATTGTACAAGAAAAAGGACTGATGATGGATTTTAATACCCTACAACAGCACATTTTCAACCAGTCTAATAATATGGAATTTGGTGGGGTGTTACTAGTATCTGTTTAATGCAGAGCAAAAGCTTAACTACAGAGAAAATTGACTACTACATAGCTTTTGACTACTGCATCTATGCAAGCAGCTGAGCAATTACAAGAGTCACAGGTTTATTTCTCTCAGGGCTCTGAGCCACATAGGACCACCTGTAACCTACCCAGTTCTGTATATAAATAATAAATAAAAATAATAATAAAAAAGGAGACTAACCAGGATTGCAAAGGAATATTGAGAATCTCTTGTTGCTAGTTTATCCTTCTGAAACCCCAATACTCAAGTCTAAGCAAAGTTCACTTAATTTTACAGCAGAAAGTTGGATAGTTCAAAACACATCAGTTCCTCTGCCTTGCACTTTGAGCTTTCCTCAAATATAAATTAGCTAAAGCAGGAAACCAAATGACAGAACTGTTTCACTCAATACTCTTCACACCTCATATCTTCCTCCTTTTGCAATCAAAATATCGAAAATAGTACTAAATGAACATTCAGAAACATAAAGTAAGCAACGCCTGTTATGCTCCTGTGTACCAGTTTGTGTTCCTACTGTGACGAGTAGAACAGCCACAGATTAATTGAAATAGGATCAGAAGGTGCATGTTCAGGCTAGGACTCACTTAGCAGTATGGATATACAAATAACAAGTAAGTCTTGGTGAAAGGGAACATCTGACAGGAACACAGAGATCAATATCAATAATTTACTATCTAAATGAAACAAAACTTTCAAAAATAAACTACACAAAATACTGTCTTCCCCTTGAAAAAGAAACGTCAGTACTGTGCTTTCTGAACAGTGTATCAAAAATGCAAATAGAAGGAGAAACATATACTTTGAAGATGAAAGTCTCACCTTGTTTAAGGCCAAATTGCTCAACTCTTGCTGCACTGAAGCAATAAAGTTACTTAAATTGGGTACTTAAATAAAAAACAGCAAAACTTGGCACAAAAAATGAAATCAACCTGACCAGCAATACAGTGGAATCAGTGATGTTTGCTCTTTGTTCCAACCATCTAAACTCACATGACTAAGAGCCACCTCAAATTTCTCTTAAAAGTATGTGTCAACCTTGCTTTTCTTATGGCTTTCCACAGAGAAAAAACCCACTACAGCCCACTTCTCACATAAACTAGTGGAGCATAAACATGTGGGCTGCAATGATTCATCAGAATTTACATAGTAGCTGCATGCAAGGTTTCATCTCTTTTCAACGAGGCAAACCAGCTTAATATCCTTGAACTGCTCTGTGAGAGCTATTGTTAAGAGTATCAAGGCAAAACATTGCTGCAGCTGCCAGCATTAGAGTTGCAGTAATCAGGGCTGAAAGAAGACGAGTGGTAATTATCTTCTACTCCAGTCGTAGCAGCAAACTGCAGGCATATACTTCTATTACTGCCATTATTGATGGCCACATTTCTGAATCTAACATCAGACTTCTAAAACTTACTTGTGCCCACAAATTATTTTAATTCATAGCTGATTATTAGCCAGGTCTGTAATAATGAAGGGGAAAGGGTAAAAATTTGTTTCTACTTTCAGTCAGCATTTTCAAGCAACTTCCTGAGTGTAATCTTGGAAATAAAAGAACTAGAGCATTTACCTGTTGAGACCCATACACAGATAGTACGCTGAGCCAAACAGCAACTCATGAGGCCAACACGGATGTGCAGGGTGAACTCTGCTAACCAGCTGCGTCCTGGCAAAATTAGTTGACATGGAAGATGGGGGGCAGAGAGTGTCTGATTAGGCAGCATTTAGGTGAAATTTCACCTGTAGCAAAGCACTGTACAAAATATCCCAGCCATCCAACTCCCAGCAAGAAAATATTAGGTCATCCCAGAGTGATAGCAGCAGTGCATGGCACAAATCGACTTTAAGGTGCTACAGAGACCAGAAGATTTGGCTACAGTCCCCTGGGAGAGTTGGCCTCCCCACCTGAGTACGCAGAGTCCCAAGCACTCCTGTCTCCTTGGTACAGTAACCTGGGGTATCTCACTTCCCACTCCATCCGCACATTCACCTGCGCGGCTGCCAGCACGGCTGCAGGGCTCAGAGTTCAGACCACAGCACCTGATTCCATCAGCAGGTTCACTGACGAGCGGAGCAGAATGCTGCATGATCGTGGTTCCTTACTCAGCACGAGTCTCGTTACCCACCCCTGCGCTGCCTTTTCTGGAGCCTCACTCCAAGCAGGGCTCTGCGGTGCCGGGTGCCTGTTTGATCGGCGCCGGTGTCCCACTGCTCCACGCTGGTAATGCTAGGCTTCCACAAAGCCAGAGTTTTCACGTGCTGTGCCTCGCCCCTGAGGAATCTGCACTGCCTTTTGTTCACAACATGTGCAATTAAGCAAACTGAGGGGCTTCAACAGGTGAGGCTCTGGGGAGTTCACAGGTTGTTTGCTCTAAGTTGCATGGTCACTGCTCTCCTAAATGGGGGCAGAAGAAAAACCACCCTTCCCTTTCAGTGAGGAGGCATCTCCAAGGAAAAAAGAGCAGCTGCCAAACCAAAGGTTTAGCGGTAGAAATGGAGAGCTGTAACAGAAGCGTTAAACACTACTTAAGGAGGGTGCTTTAATAAGCTTGTAGTTTGTAGGTACAGACTGAGATTAGAGGGTTAAGATGTGATTAGAGTCCCATTGCTTTTGTTGCCAGTCTTTGGGTCACAGGTGAGTTTTACAGAAAATTTCTTGCCATGCTGTTGCCTCAGGTGCATTCATTTGCACCAATGTCACTACCATGAACCACCACACAGCCCACCATGTGGCCTCAGTAAGTAGATTGTTGATAGCCTTTCTTGGCACAGATCTACTTGGCTTTTGATGCACAGAAGGAGCACTGTTGTGTTGAGTGCTTCATAGATCACTAACAATCTTATAATAGTTGTCATCTGCACTGGTATCTGGTATGGGTGTGGTCATATGTGTTTCTTGAGTACCACCTCTTTCTGTACAGATGGTGGATTATGAACACCAGCTGAAAGCATCATACCACTATCAGATCTTCCCATTTTCATGTTAGAAAAGGACTCTTCAGAGCACTCAACTCAGACTTCTCCCCTTCCTCTAAAACCACAGACACGTTCATGCATTTCTATAGGCATCTGCATTTGTTCAACATGAACCTGCCACCAAAAAAAGCCCAAAAACTTAATAGCAGGATAAAATTATGAAATTTATCCTACAGCTTGAAAATATTCACTTTGTTTTTGTAAAAAAGCACTGGAAAATACACAAATATCTAAAATCCAGGAAGAGAAATGTCCTACAAGTAAATAGAAATTCTAGAGTAAGCTTTGAATTGTTACAATTTTTAAGGTAGTTTTGGCCAATTTTTTTATCAATACAGTAGTTTATTTTTCTGAAGTTCACCTCTCTTAGCATGCAGTACATGGACTTCTTGGGCAGACACTGGTCTTTTCAGAATCACTCTCTGCTTGAATGATCTGTCAAATATCTGCAAAATGCTTTCTTAGATTTTGACTAGTTGCAGGCAGCTCATTCTCTCTGACCAGGTAATAAAAGAACAGGACTCTTTAAATTCTTTGACAAATTGGAGTATATCCAAATCTTTCTCTGGGAAATTAATTTTCATAAATATGAATTTGAGGCATGTTTTTTTAAAAGATCATGCAACTAACAATTGAAACTTCTGCTTCAGTTAAGACTTCAAGGGAAACCCTTACCTTACAAAATGCACAAGCTTTTAGGTGACAGGATAAAGTAAGTCTTCTCTCCAGTCAGGTCTAGGAAATCAGAAGTTCCTCTATGTATTCCCTTTCTGCACAGTAGATTTGTTCAAATACTTTTCCCTCCTGCCCCAAATCAGCCATAGCATTGGTTTAAAGTATGAGCAGCTATGCTGTTTTCTCATCAACCCCCACACATCTTTCTCAGTCTGCTCTCGAAGTTCAACTTCTCATTATGTCATTATGACTTTTTCTGTGACAGTAACTTTAAATTATGAAGTTCATTAATTATTTCCATAACGACTTCAACATGAATAAATACTGATAGTATCAATTTACCAAAAGGCCTGTAATTGTGAAAACCCAATTTGGAAAACTTGTCGTCCAGACTTCTAGACCTCTGGAGTGTTTTATACTGAATTTAGGTGTGCTTGGTGTTTTTTTCTACATCTGTGAACATATGTTGCCTTTACAAATGGCCTCAACCCATCTGTCTGGAGAACAGGGGAGATTTGGTGACTGTGGAGATTTAATACACAACAACTTAACCAAAACCATCACAGCTTTATGGCAGAAACATGAACAGACCCCAGTCTTCTCCATCAGATTTTCTTTTCTTTTCCTGGAATCTCCTGTGTCAATCAGGACCGCTGACCGGAAGTTTTCCATGGGAGGTATTTTGTGACAGAAAATGTCCCTTTAGGAAAATTAAATACTATTTAGGATGTAGAAAAACTGCAGAAGCATAAACAGTCCTTCTTCAATAGCTCACCCAAAACCAGACCATTTTCCTCCCTGTCTGTACATGCTGCCATCTGCCTCCCCTCCAGCCTTGTCCACCTCCTTGTGAGCTAGGCAGGGGAAGGGAGGCTTCATTTAAAAGCACCAGGACTGGAAGGATTTTGTCATCATCAGTTTATGCATCAGGCATCAAGGAAGCAAAAAAAAAAAAGAAGTTCTAATACTCATTCAAGAAGAAAATTTCTAAAAGCCACATCAAAACCCAAATCCATTTCTCCCCACATGAAGTGTTGTTAGATACCAATCAGCTTTATTCAGACTCCAGAAAGAAATGAAATCTGACTCCAGCAGACAATGTGTTCCTTTGCTGCACACCTCTTATTCATCCCCAAAGCAATTCCATCTCGTGCACAGTCTGAGGCAAAATCCCATGGATAATATGGTATATAATCATATAATTAAATCTGCTGAGGACACAAAACTCAGAGGTCTAACTGAGGCTCTATGGGCACCTCAAAGTGCAGGCCATTCATATGTAGGATATAGAATTACAGCATAGATGGAGCTTGCAGTATGGGAGATTTATGCTTGAGCTAATAGAGTGACTGGTAGAAGCTGGTGTCACCTACGGGGTCAGAAGTCAGGATGGGGTGCCAGGCCTTCTCCTTTCACAATTAACAACAGGCAGCCTAACAGCTCCCCTCCACCAGCTCCCCCACAGCTGCCCCTGCCCAGCTCCCAGCCCCACCTCTCTCCTCCATCCATTCATCCTTGTCCCTACATCCTACTTCTCAGACATCGAAGAAGGCTGGGAAGACGAAAAATGATTCTATGAGCAATAGCTCTGAGTCTCAGGTAGTTTACTTCAATTGCAAGAAATTGAATTGCTAGAAAGTGAAGGCTCTCTGTGTTGCCAAAAATCTGAGAGGGAATATGCCTGAAAGGAATCTTTCTTACCTTTAAGTTCACATCAATTCTATTTCATTTCTCTTCAGCAGTGCTAATCCTGGCCTACCTTCAGATAAAAAGAGAAAAAAAATTAGGTCAGAGTTTGAATTCGCATGATACACAGACTCTAAAAGGAGATACACAACTCAAAATTTACTTTTTGAACAACTGAAACTGGTTTTAAAGAGTTCCAGTAGATTCTGAGAGCCCTTAACTCCTGCACTGTTGTGAAAGACCCATATAAAAGCCAACACAATATCCTGAGGAAAAGGTAAAAGGTAAGTTAATCTAGAAGTTACAACTAATATAGAAATGTTAACTAAACAGTACAGCTGGTGCTGCAACTGAAAGAATCTCATCTTTATTTATTGGCAGCAATATGGAAAACTATGTCAGAAAGAAAACAGGACTTTCAAGTTGATTGTGACCTCAAATTTATGACCTGGTTTTAATGTTATAGCCCATACTGAAAGCATCTAAACTTGTCCATCAGTAGACTGGGGGCTGCCTTCTCCTCTGTTCACTGCTGTACAAAATTATAAACTACAATAGGAAACCACAGAGTGGCTAGGGAGAGAGTTTAAGTCCAAACTTGCTAATGAAACCACAATCTCATAAACTCTAAAATCCGAACTTCCACAGTAGACAATTACCTGCTGGTCTGAGGCACATTTGCCTTGCTGTCATCACAGACTCAGTAGTGACCAGCAATCAGAGGAGAGGATCATATATTGTGGATTTGACTGCACAAAAACGACTGCCATTCTCACCTCTAGATCTTGTATTTATTTTCATTTTCATGCCCCTGCCTGTTCTGTATTTCCCCAGTCAGTCATGATGCCAGCCTCCCTTATAGGCTGTTTTCCATGCCTGGGAAGGAGTTCTAAGGGATCTCATTACTCTATCAGAAGTCCTTTAAGGTTATATTCAAGGGTCAATACCTACAGAAAACTCATTTAGTCAGGTTGTTGATGGAGTGACCTGATGCTGTCAAATTTCTTCCTTCTACTTGTCTGTCTGTTTCCTACACTCCCTTATCATGCTGGCTTGTAAAGTCCGTGCCTGGTTTTTAGCTGATACCCGCACAGGTGCTGCATAGAGAGGTCCTCCTCCCCACCCTGGGCTCCTCACCTCTGTCCTAACCCAAGCACAGAGCAGGAACAGCAGCTCTGCTTCACCCAGAGGTGACTGTGAGCAGCAACAGCCTGGGACGCAGCTGTGTCTCTCCCTGAGAGGACCCTGCAAGGAGTGCAAGCCCAGGCAGAGGGTATAACCCATGGTTTGGGTAAATGACCTGGTATCTTGTTTTTGTCTGCATGTAGCATTTGAAATAGACAGGGCATTCTATCCTCCTGTTTGTTGCCTCTCAGAGGGGTTAAAGCACAAAGTGCTCAGTTCAAGTGGTACTGGAGAAGCCTAGGAGCCTAAAATAGCATATTTGGCGGCAACACAAAAACCGAATATCCAAACATAACAAAGCTAGGCATAAATCTATTAAGCATCCTGTTCTCTTTCAAGCACATTTTGTCACCTGCTCTATGTACAGGCTGTATCTGATCCATAAAAGAGCTTTGTCTATTGCAGAGCATGACAGTTATAGAGGTCTTAATGACTCTTTTTCATTCTTGAAAAAAAATGCAAAATTAGTTTAATTTTCAGGAAAATCAGCCTTTTATCTGAAACTGCAAATTATTTAAAAGCTATTGGACTGTACTATGTACCAGGAGAAAGAAGGCAAATAGCCAGAGTCTCTTCTGCCTTTTCTTCAAAACTTCTATGCGGCTGCCATAAAAACATTCTCAAAAATGTCCTTTTCAATGACTCTAAGTGGAAGACACCTTCCACCTGCTGTCGCTGTAAAGGTGAGATACAAATCTAGTAGCCAGACTCGTAAACTATTACTACTTTAACTTTTGCTTGGCCAAACTAATTCTAAAAAAGTATTAAAACTTCTTCTGTGTTATCTCTGGGGGGAGTGGGGGAAGAAATAGTTTCAGGTAATTGGAACATGATTTTTTACATATACAGTTTTGCTAAGTAAGTCAAAGATTATATTCACCATAGTTGAGCAGCTTTGGTTCAAAGTTCACATCATGATACAGATAGCGAGCACTTCTTGTAAAAATTCCTAAGTTTACTTTATCATTGCCAGATATTTCAAAACTAGGCATCTATATTCACATTCAGACATTTGAGTAAGTTCCCTGATTTTCAACACTTGCTGCACCACCACAAGCAATTCCTACTGGCTCTTTTGCAGCTTCTTCTCAGGATGAAGAACTCTTCACAAGAAAATTCTGCCTTGCCAGACCTGTTTAATCTGGTTTCACATAGATTCCACAGAATATACATTATATATTCAAAAAACCTGGAAGAGATTAAAAGCATCCCTATACCCATATACAGGAGTTTTTAAAAAAACCAAAATGTGACATGGTGTAACACTGCTCAGCCTTCTGATGCAAGTTTGCATGAGCTTCCAATGACTGATCACAAAAGAAGTTTGTCTGTCTTCTGGAAAAGAAGAAGACGACTTCGGCCAGACCTATATGCTGTCATTAAGGCTAAAGATCTCATGCTAAAGCTAAGGCCTAGAGATGACTGTAGGGAACGGATGCAAGAACTGGAACAGTTCTGAATAAGGAATTGAAATGAGGATTAGTGATCCATTCTGATGGGCTAATTATATGAGAAATTTTCATCAAGTCATCAACTATTGTCTCTCAAAAAGCACATAGAGAGGAAGATAAAACTCTATAATAGCCATATATAAAGTAAGTTTGCACATATATTTTTATGTGCACATAGATATTTAACATGCATATGCATACATGTTTAACATCTTAATTACATTTTTGGTGTTCCAATACAAACATTCCCCACTACAGAAATAAAATTTCTTACTGTCAGGTCTTAGGGAAATTGTTCATTTGGTTCCTCCAAACAAAGCACAAGGGGGAGGGACAAGAGCTGTAGATAGCCATCAGTACCCTACTTGCCCCTACAGCAGACAAGGATTCAATAGTTGAAAAAGCCAGGAAAGAGGGTGGACAAACTCTTATTAATGGAAGCACTGAACCCTTACATGAAGGGAGCCAGATGACAGAGCAGAGCTATTCTGGGAGAGAAAGGACACAGTATTCTGATCTTTAAGTGGCATCAAAGGACATTGCACTGTGTACTCCCCCAGGATTCCGCGCATCTGAGTTCACCCTGACCACAGTGCCTCGCGCTGATAGCACACAGCTGGGTCCTTCCCAGACACAGATAGTAGCCTCACTTCTGAAAAAGAAAAGAATTATGACCTTTTCATTCATTTACATCTCTGGACCTGCAGATAGAAACAAGGGGCAAGATAGAAACAAAGAGCATTGATCACTTATCCTTTTCTGCAATTCTCCCTTCCATCTGGTTATTTTTTACTGATGCTGTAATACATGGAAGGCAGTGTTGCCTTCTCTCTCATCAATGTGGAGAGCATCGGTTGTCATCACCATAGAGATGACTAACTGCAAGTGGCTGTCTACCCGGATAGCTCTACCTCCAAGGCAGAGAGCAACACACGCAGAGGAGGTGGTTGGCCCACCCAGCTGGAGGCCTTGACATTGGGAAAAATAACAGCTTGATGTGAGCAATCAACTGAGCTGATAATTCCCTCTACCTTGAACAGTCTTGCTCCATGTTAAACAGTGGGGCCATTCTGGTTTTGTGCCAAATTAATTATGCAAAGACAACTGAAAACAGAGAAAATAAATTTGCCTACAACTTCCCAGCTGGGAGGAAACTTGACAAGATTGTCAGAAATGGTTGCAACACTTCCCATTATTCCAAATAAAGTGATACTGGAGGAAAATAATTCATAATGAGTTCTTCCACACTGCTGCATACAGCAAGCTCAGAGCTGTTTGAGACCTATAGTCTACTTCCAAGGGTATAAAATTTGAGAGTTGCTGCCCTTTCAAAAAAATTCACTTGGAGAAGAAACATTTTCCTTACAAAATTCAAGTGCCACAACACCTTAATGAATAAGACAAAACCCTCTGAATTTAAAGAGCTATCAAGTGGAGTAATTAGGGATTAAATTAGTTTGTGTCATAGCCAGTAATCAGGACTAAGCAAAATTATTATGACAAATAGTCTCATCTATCTGAAGAATATAAGATCTTTGCAGGATTTGTGTAAATTGGGAATCTAAGGGCAAGATATTATTAAGTCTTGGAAAACTGAGCCCAGGCAATTATATGTGCAGAGAAGGACATGAAGGCAAAGCAGAGTCGCAATGAAACGTGCCAACTCCTACTGCAGATGTAAAAACAATCTATCTGATGAAAAAAACCCCAACCATCAGAAAAAGCACTTGTTGCAGCTAGCAGGAATACCACATAACAACAAAACATAATAAAACAACAGTTCCATGAGGGCATAATCCTATTTTTACAAACTGTCAAGAAGAACACAAAATATATAAATCCATAAACACATATCAAATACAGTTATCTATATATTACATGCTGGAAAGACAGCTGTACCTTAAACCCTGACTTCTTGTCCAGGGCTTAAGTTCAACAATCCCTGGCGCCAGAAACCCAAATCCATGTCCTGGAGGCTAATGTGCCTAATCAAAGACCCTTAGCCAGACCACCGATTAATTCCAGACCTCTGTTCCACTTCTGTTCACCTTACATCCTGCTCCTCCCTACCCCACACTCTGTACTCTCTGAACTCAGTCACGTCACTGCCCCATTCAGGAGAACAACAACCCAGAAAAGACCATTCTTCTGGCAGATCAACTCCCTCATCCAAATCAGCTGCACAGATGCTTGATCAGAACTGCCTGCAGGCTCAGAGCATGGAGAGTAAAGCTCTTGTTTCCTCACAATGGCCACGATGCTGCCCAGGTTCAGGGGACCGCAGCACCAAAGCCCAAGTAACTTCCTGGAGCCCTGTGCTTCTGAATCACAGAATCATGGAATCATTTTGGTTGGAAATAACCACAAAGATCATCCAGTCCAACCAAAACCTGACTCTGCCAAGTGCACCAGTAACCCATGTCCCTAAACGCCACATCCAAACATCTTTCATATACCTCCAGGCACGGTGTTTTCAGTGTTTCCATTGATGCCTTTTCCTGGTCTTAAAAATCAAGAGTCCTACACGGTTAGAAGGGGAAAAGGGATTTTACCTTGGTATTTATTTTAAGGATCCTTAGGTGCCCCACGTCCAGGTCATATGCATCAAAATGCACTCCGCCGAGTGTGCCCCAAAAGATCGGGTATAACATTATAGGTTTTACTAATTAGCATATCTATCAAAGATTCCCCAATGAGAGGCTTGAATGAGGCCCCCTCCCCAAGGAACCTTCCCCTGGATGGTTCTATCTTGGTTTAACAGAATGTGTTCTGGAGAGGACCTTGGGGTCTGGGGCACACTGATCCCTAGCTACGAAGCTTCTAAAATGTTTAGTCTCTCAGCTTGACAAACAAGTCCAAGAATGTAGGGAAAAGCACTAGGAATACAGAAGTTGTAAAAAAGGTATAACAGGGGTATAAAAGAAAAGGCAAAAAATCTTCATGGCATCACTACGAGCAGCCCGTTTCAACGCTTGACAAACCTTCAGTGAAAAACTTTTTCTTAAAGAGCCAATATAAACCTCCCCCAGCACAACCTGAGGCCATTTGCTCTTGTCCTGTCACCTCTTCCCTGGAGGAAGACACCAGCCCCCACCTCACTACAACCTCCCTAAGGTAGTTCTAGAGAGTGAGAAGGCCCCTCTAGGCCTCCTTTGCTGCACGCTGAACAGACACAGCTCCCTCAGCTCCTCCTCATCAGTCTTGAGCCCCCAGCCCTTCCCCAGCTTTGTGGCCCCTCTCTGGACTTGCTCCAGCCCCCCGGTGTCTTGTGGTGTGGGGCCCAAAACTGAAGGCCAGATTCCTGGTGCTGCCTCACCAGTGCCGGGTACAGGGGGACAAATCCCTGCTCTGGTCCTGCTGGCCACACTACTGCTAATCCAAGGCAGGATGCCAGTGGCCTTTTTGCCCACCTGGGCACACACTGGCTCATATCCAGCTGCTTGTGGGCCAACACCCCCAGCTCTTTTGCTACTGGGCAGCTTTCCAGCCTCTCTGCCCAGGCCCTGCAACTCTGCAGGGGACTGTTGTGGCCCAAGGGCAGCGTCCAGCCTTTGGCTTGTTGAACCTCACACCAGTGGCCGCCTCCCATCAATCCAGTCTCCCTAGGGCCCCTGCAGAGCCTTCCTGCCCTCCAGCAGATCAGCACTCCTGCCCAAACTTGGTGTCACGGCACACTCACTGAGGGTGCACTCCACGCCCGTCATCCAGACCATCAACACAGGCGGTAAGCAGGACTGGCCCCAGGACTGGGCAGCACCACAGGAGACTGGCTGCCAGCTGGATGCAGCTCCATTCAGCACCACTCTCTGAGCCTGGCCAACCAGCCAGTTTTTAACTCAGTGAGCAGTGCACCCCTCCAAGCCACAGCAGCCACAGCCACTTTCTCCCAGAGAATTCTGTAGGAAAAACCGTCAAGGATTTTACAGTGATCCAGGTAGACAACACCCTGTAGCGGGTTGAGTTCGAAACCGGGCAGAAACACCAATTAAATGTAGTGGTTTTGATTCAAAATATTCATTATTTACTTATTTTCCTTCTGTGAGATAAGAATTAGGAGAAAAGCAAAGCAGGCACAAACCTTAAACAGTTGCAGTACAATGAAAGAGCTTTATTACTAACAGAATTAAAAGTAAAGAGAAAACAACAAAACAAAATTGAAGTAAATTCCCCCCCCCCCCCCTCCTTCCAGCACTTCTCTCCTTTTACCCAGCTCACACAGGGGATAACAGAACATGGGATGTTAGTCAGTGCTGCAGTTCTTGAAAAGTCTCTCTCTTATGCTTAAGGAAAAAGGGTTTTCCTTCAGCTGCACGTGGTTCCCAAACTGCCACTAATAGCAGACCCGCCCAGAAACAAACAGTCTGCTGTGTGTAGAACATCTCTCTCATGAAGAATTTCATAGTTCTTTCATACTACAAAACATGGGCCATCACATGGGGTTATTCATCTTTTTAAGGATGAGTTATTTTGGCCTGCACACAGAGGCTTTTCTTCGCCACAAGTCTCTAACAGCCTCTCACTACTTCTATATAGCCTGGCATAGGCACTCTTCATAAACTTCACAGGCACACGAGGATACTCCATCCCCCCATGTTCTTCAAATGGATTAAAGAGACAAACAGTTTGTAGTATTACAGTTTCTTACCACGGCATGCAAGAAGGTTTTTTAAGCTGCGCGCCAGAATCGCGGCACCGCCCTCTTTTCTCCCGTCGCCATTTCCAGCTCCGTCCCACGTGACTCACTTCTCTTTCTCTCTGACTCTGAAGCCGCCATGTTGAAGAGTGTTCTTGTTCAGGCTTTACGGTGGGGAAAGCCTCGCTCCCTCTGTGCTGCTGGCTGCGTGGTGTCCTCTTCAGTTCAGCACGAAGTGTGCTGGCTGCAGACAGGAAGCTCTGCCGGCTCCCGTTGACTCCGCCGGCTCCGCATGGAGAGGAGAGGGACCCGCCTGTCCCCAGAAGCCGCGCTGGATGGGTTTAGCTGTGAGCAGTCCATGGCTGGTTTGAGCTGCCTGCGGCTCTGGGACAGTCCCCCCCCCCAGTGACCCAGGGTCCGTGCCGCAGCGTTGGGAAAGGGGGAAAGGGGGAAAGGGGCAGTGGCCCCGGCCCCGCGGGGCCGGGAGGCTCGGAGCCCCCCACCTTCCAGCAGGCGAGCTCCGACCAAAGGGGAAATCCCGCCTTTCTGTGCGGTTTAAATATGTAAATTGTGAGAAGCGTAATTGGTCTTAAAGACTGTCCATCAACTCAGGGTCAACCCAACACACACCCACAGCCTGTTCCTCATCCACTGGGTGGGTCCCCTGGTCCTAAAGGGAGATCAGGCTGGTCAAGCAGCACCTGCCTTTCAGGAAGCCCTGTGGGCTGGCCCTGATCCCCTGGTCGTTCTGCACGTGCCGTGTGATAGCTCTGAAGAGGATCTGCTGTGTGACCTCCCCAGTGCCCAAGTGAAGCTTGTGGATGGGCATCAGTTTTGCTAACTTCCAGTCGCCTGGGACCTCTCCAGTTGGCCAGGACTGCTGGTAAATGATGGCAAGTGGCTTGGTGAGCACTTCTGCCATTTCCCTCACTACCTTCCTGTGAATTCCCTCTGGCCCCACAGACTTGTATGTGTCTAAGTGGTGTAGCTCCAATCATTTCCCCTTGGATTTTGGGAGCTTTGTTCTGCTCCCTGCCCCTGTCTTCCGGCTCAGGGGCCCGGGTACCTGGAGAACAACTTGGTCTTGTTCAAGACTGAAGCAAAGAAAGCATGAAGTACCTCAGCCTTTTCTCATCCTTTGTCCTCTCGTTTCCCCCAGCATCCAGTTCCGGTTGGGATTTGTCCCTTGTGATGTTCTCCTTGCACAACCTCAGGACATCTTTGTAGTCCTCCTGAGCTGCTCAGAAGGCAACTCCCACTGACTTCCATCCATGCCGAGTGCTCAGCCTTACAGCACACAAGAACACGGTGCCAGAAATTCAGAAAATGAGAAGGACACAGTTATCGTATCTCCCTGTCCTTCAGGGATGTTGTCCTCTGATTAACAACCCCCAAGGACAGGGCTCCTCAGCACACCCCAGTGCAAGAGAGATGCCAGGTGCTCAGCACATGGTCACTACAGCCTTTTTCTGTGGCTCCCTGGCTCAACAGATGTCTGGAAGTCCCTTGAGGGAAAAATATTTTCATACAGACAACCTTTCACTTCTCAGCCTTTCCGCGCCCAGGCCCGGTTTAAAGCCAGGGCAAGCCTTTGCAGGGAAAGGTGTTGTGGCTTCAGTAGTGCAGGATTGTGTGACATTTTTACACCTCGTAGGCCAGAGCAACAAATCCAGGTTGCAGGACCTGCTTTAATCCAGTGTCTCCAAACTTTGAGTGGTCTGCAAGTGCAGCTTTCAAGCAGGGAGAATGAAAAGTGGAAAAGTGGAAAGCTGAGTGTCTGCCACACAGATTTCTGTTAGAGGAGATGAGATAATCTGAGAAAGGACTGGAGGGGGGAATGTTCTGCTTCTACCTTAGATGGCCAGTGCCAAAATGACCTACCATCTCCTAGTGCTGCATATGGAAAGAAGCCCTCATCGCTTCTCTAAGTGTACAAAGTTCACAGACCCGAAACTGATCGAGTACCTCAGCCGAGGTTCCCCGCGGTCCAGCCAGCAATAGCAGCATTGCAGTGTCATCCCTCTTAGAGCAGGGGCCCTGCTTGTTCCGCGCTGCTCCTGTATCACCTGCTCTTCCAGGAAGGAATGCCACAAACAGCTGTCCTGGGCTGGGCCGGTAAGCTGTGTCTTTTTGGTTGGATTTATTTGGTTTGTTTCTTTGGTTGTGTTCTCAAGGATGCCAGTTCCTCTATTTCGAGACAGAGAAAAGTGTCCGTGTGTCTTTCTGTCGGAGATCAAACAGTGACATCCAGCGGCCACTGACTTTGCTAGAAATGGCAAAATGTGTCAGCAGGGCGGTGTGAGGATGTGCCAGGGAGAGCCGGCGGCCCGGAGTGCGCGGGGCAGCGCGGGAGCGGCTGGGGTGCAGCAGAGCGCTGAGCAAGGAGTGCAGCACCACCACCTTTCCTTCCCTCTGTATTTCCTCTGAAGGGTTTACAGCCTGCCACTGCAGCGGTCCAGTTGTGTTGAGCCCATCTGTCTCCCCATCCTGGGCAATGGTCATTTCTGCTCATAAATCCTGGGCCACAGCCCATATAACATGGCTGCTTCATAGAAAGGAAGCAGCCTTGTACTTTTGGCGTAGTTATGGCACAGCAGCCTTGCAAACATGAGGAAAGAGGTCTAAAGCAGCTTTCAAGGGCTGTGGATAAGATAAAATCATAAGATTGATGAAATGAACACAGGAATTGATAAGAAGCAGCTGCCAGTGTAGTGCTAGGCACTAATATCTGAGAAAAGCCAAAGGCCACTGCAGCTGGAAGATAAAAGATGAAAAGAAGGAGGAGAAGAATATCTGAGGGACAAGGACAAGGGCAAGGGGTTCCTATATTGGAAAGGGAAGGAGGAAGACAGATGTGTTCCAACAAGGCGCCACAGTGGGAATCTCCTTCTCTGGCAGGCCCCACTCGTGCATGGCCTTACAGCCTCTAACAAAGCTGCAGTGGTTGCTTCAGCTCCAGTGCACTGTTGGGCATCAAACGGTGCAAATCAGACCAAAAAGGTGCTGCTGTGCGTCCACCCCCTTTTGGACCAAGGCTTGGAGCAAGTGCAACCTGGGAGGTTGTCCTTGCATTTGCTGATGGCATCTGCCAGGATGCAACCTGCACAGACTTTAAAGGGCACATGGCATAACCTGTCTCACAGTACACAGGGAAAGAATTCCAAAGTGAGAGTGGTGGGGGTTTTCTGCATGTTTTCACATTTGACAGGCAAGAGGCTTATCTTATATTCAGGGTAGTACAGTAGTAAAACAAGAGAAAAAAGGTTACTGCTCCCTCAGGTTGAACTGCAGACTGCAAGAGGCTGCATCATTTAGCTACTGAACAAGCTAAACCCAATATTTTTAAAGGATTTTATGAGGTGATTAATGGACTGGAACACACTAAGGATATAACATATCAGATATAAATCCCAATTTACTACAAAAAACCCCTAAAAAAACAAGCCCAAAATATGCAGATGGTGTCCAGATAGCTCTGAATAATAAATGGAAAGTCACTTAAACTGGACTAGGTGGTGACTTTAGCTACTGTGAAGAATACCATACAATAAGTCCATGGGTTACCTCTACACTCTCCATAATGGAACCAAATCAGAGAAAGGTAAAAAAGTCTTCCAAAAACTGTGATGCTTTCATGAAATCTAGGCACTTATACAAAATAGCTACCAAAATCTCTCAAGACTTATTCATTTTGATCCAAGATTGGCACAGATCTAAACAAGGAAAATGCCCAGGTGTGCTGCTAATCCCTTTTAACAAAGCTTTCACAGAGAAAACCCTAGTAATGCAGTCCCAAGGAACATGTCCATGCTTCTGAGCCTGCTGACACATTGACCTGCTGCAGGCTGAAACTGCTTGATTTGCTCCTCTGCACCTCTCACGGGCACAAAACCTTCCCCGAGATCTGCATCACAATGGCACAAAACCTCTGACAGATACCTGCTTTAAAGGCACTCTTATAAAAATAAAACAACTTGTGGGGATGAGGTCTTTGTCAAACCTTTGGTCTTTTCTTTCTTAGGTGGGGTCACAGCACTTTCGGTTTCCTTTGGGAAGGAAACATAATTATAATGTTCAGGGCAGGGAGAAGAGTAAAGGAAAAGTACTTATTTAACAATGGCAGGAAGTCAAAAAAAAAAAACAAAAGTGCCATAAATCTGTTTCTGTAAAAGCAATGTCTTTTCTTTTTCTACATCTTTTCTGAAAGTATGTTTGCTTAGGGATGCTGATTGCCTTGCATTTTGTTTTGTTTTGTTTTGGTTGCCTTTTTTTTAACTTATAAAGAAAACACACACACACAGAGATTAAAAAAAGCAAACAAAAAACCCCCAACAACAACAAAAAACCACAAAACAAAAACCACTAAAACAAAACAAAAAACCCCATACCCCAAAACAAATTTAAAAAAAAAAAGCAAACTCAAACAACACTCCACCTTGAGTACTTACGATGAAATAAACCCTTTTGGAACTTCCTTCCCTCCACCCCTCCTGCTGTTCTTGTTCCCTGCCTCCGTTCCCGCCCCCCGGGGTGTATCTGCGCGGTCCCCGGTGCACCGCGGGCTGGGGAAGTTCACTCGCAGTTCAGGGGCGGGCAGGGAACACTGTGTTCCCGGCACGGCGCTCGGGCGCGGTGATGCACCCTCGGCAGCACGACCCGCGCTCCTCCGCCCGCCCGTCCGCCCGCAGCCAGCCCAGCCCTCTTCCCAAACGTGCGGTGCGAGCGCTGAGATTCCTCGCCCTCGCTTCAAGTCGGGTGGAGAAGGTCCTTTCCTTCCCAACTCACCCTCCACCGAGTTTAGTTAGAGTGAGAGCATTTCCATGCAAAGCATCGTGACCTTGGAAAGGTGGGAACACCTCCCCCTTTCTGCAAACACCACTCGTACAAGGACTAGATGAAGTGTTCTTGCTTGTCACCAGAATCTGAACTCCAAGACCGCACCCTGGGTCCACCACTGACTTCTGACTGGCTTCAGAGAGAAATGACAACATAGAAGGGGAACACCTCTTTCCCCCGCAGGGCTGCAGCCAGCCGAGCGGTGGGGGTACATCTCTCAAGAGGGAAGGGTCCCTGCATGGGTCAGGTCTCCTCCCAGCGGTGAAAACTGTGGCCTCCTCACCACACCGCCTGTGTGCTGGTTAAGGGACCACGAATAGGAATGTATGTATTGGGCTGGGTTTTCCGAGAGGTGGCTGCCATGGGAGGAGCAAAGTGTTGACTGCAGGGATGCTCTCAGCTGTGAGAGAATGTTCCCTGCTGACCTGTGTATGTAAATGGTGGTGATTCATTGCTTCAGCAGTCACTGGGTCTTGTTACACTCTAAATGAAGGAAAGTGAGACTTGTTCTGCATTCTCAACATTTAATCTGGCTTTTTTTTCCTGTATCTGAAGAAGTGCCGAGAACTGGAAAAGCCACGGGCATTCCATATACATAAGAGCACTGAGCCTTGTTCTTGCATGATAACCTGTAATTGAAACCTGGGTATGAAAAAAGTGTGAGTCCTTACAAACACAAAACCCCAAACTGACTCTAAAACTGATCTATACTTTTCTGACAGTTTCTTCCTGGTGTAAGGTTATGCCAAAAAAATGAAACCACAGATCACCACAGTGAAGGCTGAGAGGGAGGAAAAGCCATGAAGGAAGAATGTTGCTTGTCCTTAACAGTGTAGGTAATAATTGCAGGCTAAAGGTGCCTGATAGGGAAGGCAGGCAGGAATCACGAGGCTATGGAGAGATGCAGCTCAGGCCAATGTGCCATGTGGATTACTGTAAGGCGCAGGCTTAGGCTCTGCTACTGGGCTGCAGGCTGACAGCTCTATACACAGGGACACTTTCCAGAGTGTGTGTTGAAAAGTTTGTGGTATTTGTTGTCTTTTCAATCTTACAATGCCTGCTAGTAAGCAGTTTCCTTGTTGGCTAATAAATGGAGCATGCTGGAGACAAAGTTATCTCCAGCTTTGCCTTACACTTACCAGATCCATCAGCAGGTTAAAAAAACAACAAACATTACTCATTCCCAGTATTGCCCTCTAATAAAAATACATCTCTGGCCTGAACACATTGTTTCTTCATTCCTTTCCTCCAGGACTGAACTTCTGGCTCACTGGTGCACGAGTTTCAAAAAGGATGGTGAGAAACTTTGAAATTAATAATGAAATCTACAACCAAAAGAAAATATACAAAGTCCAACTGCATAGCATAGGCATTGAGCAAACAGCCCTTGGCCATTGTTACAATTTTTTTGTACAAGTATTATTTTTACATTGTGACGTTTTTATATCTGCAGAGATGAAAACTGAAGACAACTGGCTTCCAACAGAGTTAGCTGGGTCATTATGGAGAAACTGAGAGTTTACTATTTTCTACAAAGCCATGCAGGATTTTGCATGACTTCCAGTACAAGTTCCTTCCATTTTTTTCCTTATTTGTTCCATGTTTCATCTGATGCCATTATTTATTGTGAACTGGTAGCCTTTTGCCCCATCTCTGACTGTCATGTTTCCACCAATTTCTGCAAATATACAAAAATACTTTGATCATTTTAAGATGGAAAAATATTCTTCCCCAACCCATCCATGCTTCCCCCCTTAACTGAACAGATTAAAGTCAGAATCCGATTATTCATAATTAATCTCTGGGCATAACAATGTTTTTATTTCAGCTTCAAAGGAATGATTTCACAAGATTTTTTTCTGTATCTTTTATTTTTCATAGCTAATATGCTGCCCCAATTCTTCAGACAGTGGTGAAATGCAAGGTTTTTCCAAATTTTTTACATATTGGCGAAAGAATTGCAGTGAACACAAAAGACAATTGCTGCCTTCACATAAGATAAATTCAGAGATCAATACGTACCATACTGTAGCAAACCTATGTTATCATGTATGTGTGTGCACACAACACACACACATTTTCCACAAACCTGAACAATGGCTGGAATAGCTTCTGCAGTGCTGCTAACAGGAAAGACATTTATGGCCTACGGAAGATCAACAAGGTCTCATTACTCACATCCATTTTTCAGCCAAAAATGTAGCTATCTAAAACTGAACTGGAAGCAGCTTTTACCTCTCAGGGAGGATTTGGCAAGTCTTTGCAGTCTTTGCATTTTGTCACTTTAATTTTCTAATTCTTGCTTTTAGTTTCAATGGCTTCCAAAATATTTGATATGCTACATACTCTACAATTGTTCCCTTATATCCTAATGTTGAACTTAGAAGGCAAGACAAAGGTGTTGCATATTTGGATCTCACTCTGAAATGCAGCTGAAACGCTTTCTAAGCCCAAAAACCACAAGGTGGTAACATGTCTGAAGCTAAACAATGCTAATGCAAAGCATAGTTCCCCCGTACTGGGCACTGTGAGGCCACACCTCGAGTCCTGAATTCAGCTCTGGGCTCCTCATGACAAGAAAGACATTGAGTGGCTGGAGCATGTCCAGAGAAGGGCAATGGAGCTGGTGAAGGGTCTGGAGCACAAGTCCAGTGAGGAGCAGCTGAGGGAGCTGGGGATGTTCAGCCTGCAGAAAAGGAGGCTCAGGGGAGACCTTACCACTCTGTACAACTGCCTGAGAGGAGGCTGTAGCAAGGTGGAGGTCAGTCTTTTCTCCCAGTGAAAACGTGACAGGACAGGAGGAAGAGGCCTCAAGGTTGTGCCAGGTGAGGTTTCGATTGGATGTTAAGAAAAATTTTTTCACTGAGAGGGTGGTCGGGCTTCCAGGGAAGTGGTTGAGTGACCATTCTTGGAGGTATTTAGAAGATGTGGGGATGCAGCAGTTGGACATAGGGTTTAGTGGTGAACATGGTGGTGCTGGGTTAAGCTGGACCTGATGGTCTGCGGGGAAGTGATGGTAGCACCACACAGTAAATGAAAGGGTGTGGAACAAAAGGGAATGTTAGAGGCTGGATTGCAGAGAATGCTGCGAGTAAAACAAGGGTGTTTGAACTTGTGTGGCTTAAATGAGCAAACTCATCAAGAAACTTGAGGAATGAACTGAATTGTTCAGAAGTATGATTGCACCATCATGCATTGGGTAGATTGGGGATGGAGATGAAGGGTGAAGAAAAGGAAAAATCTGTGGTGGTCACCCAGAAAGCAACATTACAGGTTGTGTCAAAGCACTAACAATAAAAGCAAGTGTTGAGACTGGAATGCCCATTCCTTTCCTCTAGGAGGTGAGGCCAAACATTTCAATTGCCTTTCATGCAACAAAATAGAATGGAAGAATACCTTTCTTAAATCACCTAAACTTAACATGTGCCATTTCCAGTCTTCCATTCATAACACTTTATTTAAAGAGTTTGCTTTCCTGATGGTGGGGTATAATCCTCCATTTTTCCTATGCTCATGGCTGAGCTCCCAGACTTCTTTTGGCAGTCTGTTACTATAGAGACAAAGTAAGAAATATATACATCTATCATGTCACAGTGCTAGAGAACACCTGGTGGCAACAGCTGAACAAAGGAAAGATAGAGCTGTTGCCCTCCCCAACAGAGTTATATACACATGGTTATAGCAGGTACTCCAAAACAAGAGCATCTTTTATCAATCTGCATTTTCCAATGGGACCAGGTGCAGCCACAGTGGTGAAGTGGGAGGCTGTGCAACGATACAGCCTTTGAAGATGGATATACGTCAATCTAAATGGTGCGAAGGACTGTAGAGATGCACAAGTACTGCCTGGTAGCACAAGAATATGTGCTATAATACTCAGTGCTAATCAGGGGGTAGAGTTAGGTTTACAGTCCCCTTAAAACCATAGCTTGGCTGATTATTTATCTCATGACATCTGTGCTGAGCTGTAAGGTCTTAACAAGCAGTTGGCTGTGATCCTGTAGCTCTATCAGTAAATCTGCCCTCTCATCCACTATTCAGTTTTTTCCCTGTAATTAACTAATGCTCTCTCAGGACAACTATTTCTCTGCCTCTCATTTTCACCCTCTAAGTACACTCTCCTTCATCTTTGGTGTACAAATGCTGAAGAAGTTTATGTAAGTTATTAGGACTGTAATTTTTTTTACTTTAATGTTCATGCTGCAGACAGGAAATAAATATCTTACAAGCCTCCCACAACTGGTGTCTGTAAGCATATCCAAATACTAATCCGTTCTGACACTGACAAGGGCAACAACCTATTAAAAGGGTGAGAGTACTACCTCTCAGCAAAGCTGCAGCTCTTGATGGTACTGAGTTGCAAAGGAAAGCTTATCTGGATTTTTCTGTGAATGGTTGAACAGTCTCAAGTGATCCATATTTTTGTACTAAATCAGAATGGGGTTAGCAGGCTTACTCTCACAGAACCATGAAGTAGGAGATCTAAATATGAGACCATGGGGAAATAAATGTCCATCTTAGTGTCAATTCATATTTAGACCATAGTTTAGCCACCCACATAAAATTATATTCACTGCAACTTGCATTTTGTATACCCTAGTAAGAAATTACAAACAGACCAATTATCCCAAAGGAACATGACATAGATTACAATGCACGCTCAGAGACACATTTCAGTTTCCCTTCTCCCCTACGTTTATTTATTTTTGTGCACAGTGAGGTACCCTGGCCTAGTAAATACTCTTGTTCAGCAATTGCCTTGATCATTAAAAGCTTTAGGAGTTTGTTCAGCCAAGTGCTAAAAGCTTACATTTCTTCTCTTCTGTTTTTAGGGAGATTCATTCTTAGCATGAATATTCCTTCTTAGCTGCAGGAATAAAAATGAATGTATGACAGCTACAAAACATCTTTGCTATGGAGTACCTTGCAATTAAGTTTTGTGGTTGATTTTTTTTTTTTGCAGTGGTTGGTTGGTTGGCTGGTTTTGTTTTGGGGTTTTTCTGTTCGGCTGGTTTTTTTCTGTCTTACATTTCCACAACATGTATATCAGACACAGCACTCCCTGCATAACTGTAAGCAAAACTGGTTAAATTTAAAGGACTCTGTTACGTATTAAAAACAAACTCTACTAACATATGTTTATGTGAGAAGTTTATGTATTTTATAGATACAGTATTCATATAGAACAGCCCAAACATTTGGTGGGTTAGGTCTCAGGTCACAACCATTTTAACTCACTTACATGTATTATAATCAAGCCTATCTGTTCATCAGTCAGCATCCACATGTAAGTGTGGATGAAACAAAGTACTTACTAGGTTTTACTTTCTTTTTGAAATAGAAATCCTTTACTATAGAGGAGCAACACCTTTAAACAGCTGCAACACTTACTTGTTCCACAGTAACCAATGTCAGTTTATAGTTGTAGCTGTCTGCATAAAGCTCCATGCTTATCAAACAACTCAGTCTTCTCCAGCAGGAAGGAAGATGCATTGTTGGTACTGGTTTCAGTGTCTCATCAAGACCTTTATTAGTAGCTTGCTGGCTTAGAAAGGAGTGGATGGTGGAATGAAGGGGGATGGATGTACACACAACAGGCACAGAAAATATGGTGGTAGAGGGGAGCGTAAGAAATTTGGAAGTTAAAACTGCCAAAGGCAGCCCTGCAGTGCTGCAGAACCATCTCTATGCACAAATCAGGAAAGAGAAGTGTTAAAACTACTTGAATATCAAAAGCACATAGGTGTTTTTAATAAAAAGCACTGTCTACCAATGCTTGTCAAGATCTCATCAGCTGAGTCATGATGGCTCTGGCCAATGGCTGGACAAAAGAGTCCTAGAGAATAAGGAGATAGTTAAAAAAATAATTTCAGTAATTCAAAAGGCAGAATTGTTCCACATGGATCAGAATGAAATTAGAATTAGAATTAGAATTTACAGGGAATTAGAAATCACAGAGTGAGGAAGTGCTGTTCAGCTGTCAGTGCAGAGAAACCCATGTCCATATGAGGTAGCTAGAAAGCTGCTACTGTACTTCTCAGAAAGAAAGACTGGAAGTTGAAATCTCCTGATCAAATTCCAGCATAAATACTTACACTCTGGACATATTTCTGCAGCTAACTTAAAAGCATTTCTCAGTTCTTCCTCTACATTCTTATGCTGTTTGAGAATTGACTTCATTCCTGTGAGCAAGTAGTTCCTTTTAGCACAGGATGAAATGACAGGATGAATTCCCACGCCTTCTCTTCAAGTCTTTGGAGATTCCTCATGAAGGCACAATACAGAACAAGTATCAGGATCTCTGCTAACTCTCTATTCACCTGGGCTGCCTCTCGGAGACCCAAGGGGTGCTGGTCAGTAAGGATCTTTATTTTCCAAGTGCAAATTGCAAATATGTTTGGGTCAGGAATACAACACACATTTGCAGAATTTTTTTATACTATCTGTAAAACAGAAGTTGGCAGTGCATATTCATGCCCTATTCCTCATGATTTCTCATAGTTCTTGCCTTTATTGCATTTTGTTAAAAAGTAAAAAATGACTGCATGAAACAGCAAAAGACAAACTCTGTCAACAATTCCATAAATAATCCACTTACCAGGAACAACATTGTGGAAGTAACAGAGTCCATCTGGAGGTTTACTTCACTTTCAAAGAGCAAGTTTACTTCTAGTCCAAGTAAGGCTTAAGAAACTGAAAAACTTCACTGACTGCTGGCATTCGAGATACTGCATATTTTCAAAAAGAAAAAAAAGGATAGCTCATACTAAATTGTCATATTAATTTTTAAGGTTCCATTAACTTCCATTAACTGACCATTTTGATTGGTCAGTTAGCAGTATTCACTGAAACAAAATGTTGTTTAAAAATACATTGATTAAGGGTCATTATGTATGGAACCTCTTTCAAAAGGTGTGAGGTTTCATCTTTCTTATTCATAGCAATCATTATGCCCTAGTGAGTAACTGAATACCTCAAGGGATTAATTTAGAGAATCAGCACCAGATTTATATTTGTCCTGGAAGAAATTTTCACTATGTGCTGTTTGTGAAAAACAACAACACCAAACTCAAGAGCAATGTTTATTGTTTGTATCACCTAAAAAAAATTGCATTCCATTCTTCTTGTGCAACAGTGAAAAAAATAGAAATGCTGTTTATTCTAAGTATAGTACTGTGTTTGTGCAAAAGTACAAATCATTCTGAACATCAGTGACAACATCAGCAACACACAGTACTTAATAGGAATAACAACTAAAATTCATGGAAAGATATCAAGTAATCAACAGACATTGTGACTACAGAAAAGCTGCTCAGGGATGTATATGCCAACTTTTAAGAGAATTCTTGAGTGAGCTGTTCCCAAAGGGGGGACATTTACCACTGCTAAGGCTGTGCATTCCTGCATGCCAGGAGAAGCTGGAGAGCTGTATGTGTAATTTAGAGCTCCACTACCATAATCCAGATAAGGCAGGTAGTCTTTGTGAATGTTCCAGTATTCATCTAATTTGAAGAGAAAAATTGTCTTGAACTGGTATGGTGCTTTATCAGAGTGCTTCCACATCTCTTACATTCTTGGAGGACAGACTACTCGACAGTGAAATAATATTATCTGTGAAATGTGGCAATCTGAAGCTGTTTGACTGAGAACAAAGGTTACAATGACAACTAAAAATTGGGGGTTTTAGACCAACTTTATGAGAACAGTGGATTGCAATCCCAAAAAGCCCAAGGTTTGTATCTCAACAGAGTAAGAATGTGAAGATACTACATGATCTTCTATACACAAACTTCCCAATGGCACCTGTGAGCATTTGCAAGGTCTTTAACAATTGATCAAAATAAAACGCAATTTACATCTGCTGGAAAGAACTGTATTCACTCCAGTATCAATATCTATTCCATGAAGTACATTTATTTCATAAGCTAAGAGGAGAAGAAGATAATTAGCGAAATTCCTACTCGTACCTTCAGCAACCTGAGAAGCAGATAAAATCAGCTCACAGATTGTGTTCTTATTGGCACCTGCTGAATAGTATTGTTCTCTGTGAACCTTCTCTGGTACAGCAGACTGAAAGTCAGCAAATGCTTATATGTAAAATGGGAAGAAAACGATTTGTGTTGATGTTGAAATAGGCTTCCCAAAATCGTATGTACATGTAAATACACCTGAGCGCACATTTAAACATTTTTCCTGCCTTTGAGAGTCAGGGGAAACCTCTGGGGAAGGAATATGTATTAATTTCTGCAGAAATACTAAAACTTCTTTTGCTATCATTCAATATCAGCCAATGCTGCTTCAGGAAAAATAGAATAACAAATATTTACTTACTTGATGGAATGAATGCTGAAATACTCAAAACATCTGCTGGTATAAACATCAACAGGTAAATTGAATTTCCATTCACAATCTCACACAAATTACGGCATTATGGATATTAAGGGGGACAGCACAGTCATTTAATGTTTTCTCTATAGGCAGATGTTTGCTGAAATGGACCTTTATTATTTGATCTTATATTGAATTCTAAGCAGGACAAATTATGTATCTGAACAGCTGAATCTTGGCAGATTCAGCAACATGGGCAATAAGTCCCTTGCAGGTGTGAATACTAGGTGGGGCTAAACAGCCACTGCACACCGTGAAGTACTATTTAACTACCCAGATAGGTAATTTAAATGAATATTTATAAATATTTATAAATGTTCATGTGCAACACTGGCAGCAAGCTAATTTTATTGCAACCAGTGGAAGCATGCTTAAATGTCTCTGGACTTCAGGATGTTAAATCCAAACTAAACAGGCAAAATATATGTTTGCATTAAAGGCCATGGGAAAACATTTCATATTTTCAATTCTGCTTCTGGCGGGTGTGACTTGACCAGAAACACGCTATACATAACTGGACTTCTGATTCACATGCATTTGTGAGGGGAGGTTCTCAGCCAGAGTAAACCTGGAACATACAAGGAGAATTTTCCAGGTTCTGCCACATTAAGTAAAGGGAGTCTCATGGCAGTAGATGAAATTAAGAAAGACTAAATAATAGACTTATTTTGTCTCTCTTCCCCACTCCTACAAAGAATAAGAATGAATATTTACTGTTCCTTGAACAGTATTAGTGAGACAAAACTTTCTCACAGAAAAAGTTGGTGTAGAAGACAAAATTAGAAATGGTACTGGAAGGACTGCTTGATTTATCCTGCAAAGCTCCCTTGTAGCTGTCTTGTTCATTTGCATCACTCAAAAACTAAACCTCTACAGCTGTTACACAGTTAAATTATTTGGTTTTGAATGTCAGCACCATTATTTGTGCAGTATAAGGCCACCATGAAGCCAGTGTTTTCCCCAATTCTGTCTTTAAAAGATTTGTTCTCTGTGTATCTTGAAGTAAACAAATTGGCTTACAGTCAGCTAGACCTACCCAGCCAAGGCCTGGCTACTCATCTGAACAATAAACTGTGCCTGAAATGCTGAACAGTACATTGCTAATCTTGAAGTCCAACATCCTGACCTTGTCACAAAGCTCTGAACCCAGAGCAAGATGTGCCATTTGTCAGATTCAGTGCTGAACTTGTAACACAAAAAAAGTTAGCATTCAACTAAATGCTATGAGTACCAATTCCTGTTCTTCCTAGGTTTCATACAAGTGGAAAACATATAAATATTTGCACGGATATGTAAATAGATGCATTAGAAAGAAGGAACACACATTCATAAGAGTTCATGCTGTGGAAATCAAGTGTCTTTTATGTCATCTGGTTGCCCAAGTCCTTGATCAAATAATTAAATTCAGCTAACTGACATCTTGGTTAACATTTTTTTCATTCTCTGTACATTTCTTTTCCTCTGCTTACAGAACCAGGCAAGTCTGCAATGCCAACATGCATGGCGATGCACCATGGGGAAGTCATACGCCCACAAAACAATTGTTTAAACTTGAAGCCTGCACTGCATTTATGATGGCAGAGATCTTCCACTGTTATAGGCACTAGTATTGTATTTGGGAAGAGTTGATGGAAATTATTTGGTGGCTTTAAGAGTGGAACAGGAGAGGAAAAGGGGAAGGAAAAAATGAAAGAGGAAAAGGAAAGGGAAAGGGAAAAGGAACTCTGATGCTGTGATGCAACTGCAGTGGCAAATGTCTCAATTCTTTTGCATTGACAGGAACCTGCTCTGCCAGTTACTGAGGCAACAGCAAGGCATCTCATGCTATGTGTGCAACAATATTTATATGCTTCTCCTGGCCCTGTGGCAGGGCAGAGTTCTGAGGTGCACTTGAGGTTCCATACTCAATGGAAGAGAAGGGCATGGTAACTCGGGCTATGCTGTGCAACCATGCTCCAGCACTGCCTGTGCTCCAAACTAGAGGTTATGCAAGCACAGTGAGCACAACTTAATATCCTCTTCACACTAATTTAGTGTTAACTACCCACACTGGAGTTCACTTCTAATATACTATCTTGGAAGCCAGAGCAGAGCCTGTTTCTGTCTGCCCTACAACAGCAGCCTTGGAAAGGCTTTCAGAGCAAGCATACTAAGTAGCAGGACATTTTGAGCAGCCAAGAAAATACTAGTGATTACACAATTACCTTTAGCCACACTCCTCTCTGGAAATTAGGAGTCTTAGTCAAGTCAGTAAAAGGCTTCTCCCAACTCCCAGTCTGCAGCCTGGGCCACAGCCCTGGTGTGTTCTGAAGATGTGGCTCTTCCTAGAAGGTCAGTCCTTAGAGAAAACTGGAATTTCCTATTTCCTGAGGAGACTGACACCCACAGCTCTTACTTTGAAACCATGGACTGAGGCTGGTGGGCTATTCTGAAGATGGTATCCACCTTTCTTTTTAAAACCATTAACTTTGAATGAGAGAATAAACCTCTTTCTTAGGATGCTCAGGTGGAACAGGCTAAGTTCTGAACCCCAGGCTTCAATCTAAGGGCTGCTTAGTGTTCTGCAATGAAACATAAAGGTATCACAAAGCCTGTGAGCTGCTTTGAAGCTTGTTTAAAGCAATTTCTTAAACTCTTCCCTAGGCTACTGCCACAGACAACACAATGGGCCTGGCAGGTTTGCTACAGCTGCCTTGATGTTCTTAGCAGGGGCTGAAATCTAGGCAAACTTGCAAACCAAATGCTTATTGATATGAAAACCTAACTGTCCAAGGGAGCATGCAGGAGCTCAGAGAAATTTAAGACAGGTTAGGAGTTTACGCTCTTTTAGCATTAAGAGTCAGGGAGTAGGTATTTTTGATTTTGAATTTGTATAGTGTTTATGTGCCCATATGGTGTTCCACGTATGTAAAGCCACCTCTGTCTCTCTCACAAAACAGCCAAAATCAAGTTAACTAAAGCTCCTTTGCCACAGACTTTATCTTAAGCTGATTTCAGAGCAAGGCTGACTAGAAGAGATTTTACCTAAACCCAGTACAGGATAAAAACGTTAAAACAGGAGCACAGAAAAGGAATGGCAGTGAAAATCAATGGCTGATTTTCATACAGAAAAGTATTTTGTAAGTTTAAGCAAACAATCCAGTATTTTTTTCAGCCTAGGGTTATAATAGTATTTTTTATATTCTGAGGTGAATATAACAGTTAAGATAATGTTAAAGAGCAAGTTAACATTCTTAACTGATTCTTAAACAAAATACAGACAAACCTCAAAATAGGACCTACTATCATAATATTTAAGTACAGCTTTCCAAGATAAAACTTTCTTTAACAGGGATATCTTCTTTTAGAAAATATAATGGACTAGGAGAATGGGTTTAAGGCCAGAGACATCTTTCTAGTCTCTCTATTATCCCTAGAGATGATTTATGATAATGTGGTGCAAATACGCAAGCACAGGCATACTCAAGCACCATACAACTCATGTTGTACTACACGCACAAAGGCTGTGTAGTAAGTAAATCCTAAAAGCAGAAATAGCACTAGAGGCATGAGCTGTAGAATCCACAAGACCCCTTCACCAGCAACAGTCAGCACAGAAGAATTAATATGAGGATATTATTCCACAGTACCCAAAATTATGAAAAGAAGTTAATAAATTGTCCTGGTTTAAGAGAGTTGAGGGGGACACTTTAAAATGAGTTACCTCTCCTTAGTTTTAACCAATCCCTTTCCACCAATAAGGAGAAACAAATATGAGTCGATATAACTGAAAAAATAAGTTTACTAACAAGCAAAAGCAGGCAGCTGTGGTGACCCTGTGGAGCAGGGTTGCTCCGTTTGTCCCAGCACAGTGCTGTGGCTGCAGACAGGTGTTGCAAAATTCCCACTTGACACAGATTTTGATTGTGAAATGCAGCTTCTAGAGTTGGTATTGTTGCAAGCAAAGGCAGGAAAAAGCCAACGGGCAAAGGGAGCAGTGGGAGAAAGCCTCTGCCTCAGTGCCTTGACTTCTAAAGAGACCGCGGCACCCCCAGCTCCTGCCCCACTCTTCCGTTTTGTGGCTGCAGGGTCTGAAAGGGACAGTAACAATTTTGTGCACAAATAGATATAGAATACAGTAACATCTGGGTTACCCAGGGCATATGTTTAAATACTTTGCTTTTTCTGTCACATACTCCCAAATATTGACTCTTAACCTGCATTGACTGGACCTACCCAGCTATCAGATCACAGAACCACAAACTGGTTGAAGTTGGAAAGACATCCAGAGTGGAGGTCATGTAGTCCAAACTCCTGGTCAGGCAGGGCCTCCTACAGCCATGTTCCAGCTACTTTTGAGGGACAGAGTCTTCAGAGCCTCCCTGTGCAACCAGTGTCATTGCTCAGTCACCCTTACTTGTGAAAAAGCATCCTGATGTTCAGAGGGACCCACTTGTGCTTTAGTTTGTGCCCACCAATTGCTCTGTCTGTGTGACCTCCCTTCAGATGTTCGTATACACTATTAAGATGCCCTCCGAGCCTTCTTTTCTCCAGGCTGAACAGTTACAACTCTCTCAGTCTTTTGTCACAGAAAGGTGTTCCAGTCCCCTAAACATCTCTGCAGCCCTTTGCTGGACTTGCTGCAGTAGGGCCGTGTCTCTTTTGTACTTCGGAGCCCACAGCAGGACCCGGCACTCCAAACGTGATATCACCAGTGCTGAAGGGAGGGGCAGAATTCCTTCCCTCCACCTGCCGGCAGCCCTGCTCCTAATGCAGCTCAGGACACGATTTACCTTCTTTTCTACAAAGGCAAACTGCCGGTGCCTGTTCCACTTGGTGTCTACTAGGATGCCCAGCCTCTCATTGCAAAGCTGCTTCCCAGACACTTTGTCTGGAAAGAATGTCTTCTGATGAAGAATCAAACTTCTAATGAAAAGTCTCACAAGTGAACTGCGTAACACCACCAGCAGTGGCAATTGCCACATTATTGTAAATTTAGTTGCCAGTACTCTTACAATTACAGCATCCAGCATGTCTCCCCAGTGTTACAGGTGAGAAAGCTCCACAGCCAGTCTGTGCTAATGCTTCAGGATTTCCACTGCTGGAGGATTTGCAGTAATAGCAACACAGTGGTGAGAGATTGATTGCAAAAGATCCTCACTTCCTCAGGAGAACCGTCCAGGGAGAAAAATACAGGCATCTTCAATTTCAACTCCCACTTCAGGAAAGTCTAATGTAAAGTCAGGCAACACCCACCGACTCTCCCTGCCCCCTCCCGGCCCCCCTCCCCCCGCCCCAGCACCCTCTCCCTGCGCCTTTTTTTGTTTCTGATGAAAAACAGCAACAAAGGGTAAGGAAATTGGATACATTAATAAAATACTGTATTGGAAAATATTTTTTAAAAATAAGTATGGTTTTCAGGATGTACAAGACGAGCATTCTCTGAGTTGTTTCCCTGCCTCTCATCCTCCCTAAAACCTTTTTGTCAAGAGCCGTTGTGCAGAAAATCTTGGATGGTTAAGTCAAAGGAGAATAACCTGCTGTCTTTGCTTTGCAGAAAATTAGTTTCAGGAACTACGCATACACACAGGCCAGGAGACACGGTAACACGAGGGGTGTTGGTGCTGTGGTAGAAGGGCGCTGCAGCTTTATTGCAGCAGGAAGGTGACGCCTCATCTCTTGGCAGCGCCTCAAGTTTTGGCTGTGGGTTAATGTGGCACGGTCTCTATTTTTTTCTGGGTTAATGTGACATCTCAGTTTTGACAATGGGTTGGTGAGGAGTTAATGTGACATCGTCTCACTTTGAAGGCCCTTCACTGATGGGTTAACTCGGCTCGATTTAACCCATTCGGGTGCCTCTGCAGAGAAACGCCACCTTTCTCAAAAATAAATCCACAGCCCGCAGCAAAGGAAGCCACAAGCCAATAGAAGTCCGGAGGACTCTGGAAGCGGATAAAGCGGGACCCTGAGAGATGGCGAGGGGACACCGGTGGGCGGGCAGCGGGAGCCGGGTCAGCGCCGCGCCCGCCCGTCGGGGCAGGGTGCGGGAGGCGGGCATGGAGGAGGCGGGTACGGGAGCGAGCGAGGGACGCAGGAAGGGAGGAAGATGGAGGAGGCGGAGGGCATCCGAGGTGAGGCGAGGCGGAGCTAGTGGCGGGGACGCCCGTCCCTTCCCGAGGAGAAGGAGGAGGATGGGCTGTGGCTGGAGTGGGGGGTAGGTGCTGGGACAGGGGTATCTCTGCTGCACACGTACCGGCGCGGGCGCGGCGCTATTAATAAACCGCAGGTGGCTGTAATTCCGCCTCCCCAGCTCCCAGGAAAAGTGTGCTCCCGCGGACTGCCGGCCCCGGCGCTCCCGGTGCGCTGCCGGCTCCCCGCTCCCCGACAGCTCGGCCCGCCTGCCGACTGATGATTCGCTCGGACACCTCCCCACCAAGACAAACAAACAAACGAACGAAAACAATAAAAAAATTAAATTTAACATACATTTTGCATGTTTATTATTTAAATACGCACATATTGTATTTATTATATATGAATATGACGTAGGATGCATACGCCTATGTAATAATATATATAATATACAATAGGTATACATTTATTAGATATGAAACTGAAAACAAAAATACAGTATTTTTATATTGTATATAATATCGAACATTTTATATTCTATATGCTGTATATTTTTATTTTCTATACGTAATCTAAAGTATACCTATATATAAAAAAAAGTGAGGTTTTTTTGGGTTGGGGTCGGGGTTGTTTTTGGAGGCAGAGGGTTGAAAAGGATGACGCCGTTTTCTTGCAGGGGCCTCGCCGCGGTGAATAAAAAAAAAAAAATACTGATTAGAAAAAAAAAATCGCAACAAAACCCAACGAACAAACAAAACAATAAGATGAAATAGCAGCGATAGATCTCGGCGAGGAAAACAGCCGCAGAGCCCGGTGTGGCGGGGGCGCGGGTGGGGTGTGCGTGGGGGGGCTCTCACGTGGGCGGGCGGCGGGCGGGGGGCGGGCCCGGCACCCCCGATCTAGGGCAGCTCGTTCCGTGCCGGAGCGCGATGTTCCCGCAGCGCGGGGATTTCTGAGAACTGGGGCTGTGTCCTCAGCTGAACCCGGCGCCGCGGCCCTCGCACAGACGCGGCGCCTTAAAGCGGCGATGGCGGCGGCGGGCCCCACCGCGCCGGCGCCGCACGTACGCCTGCAGCCCGCAGTGCGGAGCGGGGCTGCGGGCGATGCTGCCCGGAGCCCCAGGGGCTGCGACGGCGCCTGTGACGGGCTCCAGCCTTCCACCCTCGAGGACTTCGCACTATCCTCGAAGCACATGGACTGCACTTCAGCTCATTGCTTTTCCATCCCTCTCCATTTTCTGCCTTTTTTCTCTTCTTTTGCAACACCTCATCCAGAGAGTGATCTGCCCGATGGTGCTTACTTATCACCTGTATCACAGCATCCCTTCCCTGTGACAGCCTTCCAGAGTGAAACAGCAGAGCTGCCACCAACTCTTGCACCAATGCTAATTAGGAAGTTTTGAAGGCCTTGCATTCAGCAGCACTCAACAAACTGATCTGATGAGCTTTGACCAAGTGCTGCCAACTGAGGCTGACCTCTAGTCCACATTCCCCACATATGTTATGGGCGTTCTGCTGCCAGCTCATTTTTCACTGGATGTCTTCGCTACAGTCAAAGGTAGATGTTCCCAAATTAACTCTAGTCTAGCTTTCTACTTTTGAACTTGAGACTCACACACCCATATGCACACTGAAGGATGGTGTCTGATGCAGGCTGTAAAACCCATCTGGGATCCTGGGTGCATACTCAAGCAGCTAGCCCACGCTAAGTTCAATGCTGCCATGGCTACACCACTATCAGCACCCAAACCAAGCTGAAATACAGATCCCTGGTGCCCAAGTGGGCTGTAATTTCATGGAGGCACAACATCCCCTGAGTACTTACCACCTGCAGAGGTAAGATCCAGAAGGGAGGAGCCATCCTGCTACAGAGGTTCAAGATCAGCTGAATTGCTCACAGTCCAGCTGCAATTCAAGAGGTGTTAGAAGGACCTCAAGACCAAGACCACAATCCATCCTGTCATGCAGAATATGGGCAGAATTGGACCAGAAGTTAAAGGTAAGAACAGAGAAACATAGTCTCCAAGTAGTAAATGGTATGTCACAACAGAGTAGTAAACAGGAAAGGAGAACAGCTCTGTATCCACAATGCTTTTGTCTAAAGGAAGTTGAATTTGAGACTGATAATCCTCATACTACTGGATTTTCAGGCCTGAGAAGTGTGTCCTGTCAGCAGCCTTCTACTGTGTAGCTGCTTTTAAAATGGAAGGACAGTTTGCTAGCAGATACTTACTGTCTTGCAAGCCTTTATATAGCAAGCAACTCTGCTGAATCTTTCTGATCTACAAAAGCTGAATTTGAAGATTTCTGTTGCATCACATGGCTTTATAAAGCAACTTTTTGTCTGCTCTGTGTGTTCAGTGACTGAGAGTCATTTCTTCAAAAGGTTAAAGCACTTCCTTCCTACCACACCAGGTTTCACAATGGGAGTTGTGGCAGTTGTCTGGTGGAATAGGTTGCTGTATTTCCCTGACAATACATGCAGACAATCTGGGCAATGCATTGGTATGAAAGATACCACACGTGTAAAATACTTTACAATGTGTTCATATTTATATGACTGCTGAATTACTATTCCATCATGTTGCCAGAATATCAGTCATGAATTTTCAGCATGGTCACAGGCTTTAAGAACACACATCAGCAAACAGGCCATTTATCTTGATATATAATTTCAACCATTTCTAACTATTGATCAATCCCTCAGCATCTTGTCAAATCATTTGGAGCTTATGCCATGAGCTTTGGAGGATGGAAAAAAAGCAGAATCTGGAATACTGTTTGGAGCCTGTGACTCCAAAATACTAGGAAATATTAATGCAGAAGAAGGATGGATTTCTTCATTTTGTCTTGGCAGAAAGACACCATCAGAGAAGAAACCTCTGTGCTCCATAGAACAGCCCACAAAAAGCAACAGAACAAGGTTTGAAGCAGAACACCTGATTCAGACTGTCTTTACAAGACTATTTGCTCCTCAAAAGAAAGTCTTTTTGGCCACAGTGGCACTAAAGGTCATAACACAAATTGGCTTTTGGAGCAAAACCACTTGAGGGTTCCCACAGTTTGTGTCTCTCCAAGAGTGCCTGCCAGGTGTGTGTCATCCTCATCCTCCAGAAAAAGGGTGCAACGTTTTAGGCACAGGGTCAGGATGCACAGGATGTGGGGTACGTGGAGTAAAGGATAGTTGGCATGGCTTTCATACTGAAAAGTTCTGGGTTTGAAAACAGAAGACATTTTTGAAAGCATCAGAAATAATAAACAGCTCTTCTTCCCCCGCAGCCTTACATCTCTCATAGAACCTGTGCCCATCCCTCTGGTGAGGAGAAGAGTCCTTCTCCTTGACAAACACACAGACTTGTTCTCCCTCACCTTCTTTGTAGGCTCTTGAGTGTCACTTCTGATTCTTCTCTTTGCTACTTCCCCTGCAACATCTCCCTGTGCTCCCGTCAAGTGTGAGCCCCTGGCTCTGACCTGCACCTCCACCTGTGCCTTTCTCACTCACCTGGAAGTTACAGTCTTCATTGCTCACAACTCCCCATAACAGCTCCTGTCTGTGCACTGTCCCTCTGGACCAGAGAACAAGCTGCTGCCCTAAAAGGAGCCACTGACAACTTCCACCCTGACTCCACCCAGATGTGCTACGCTCCTCTACCCAGGGACTGTGCAGACAGCAAACATCTGCCCACCGGGAGCTGGTTTGGAGCTGTAAACAGTGGGTTGAATTTGCACTTCAGGCTTTCACAAGTCAGTGCCCTTGGGTGACAAAAGGTGTTAGGGTTATATCCAAGTGCTGTTGTGGGTTTAGAACTATGGAATGGTTTGGATTGAGAGGGACCTTAGAGATCACCTAGTTCCTACCCCCCTGCCAAGTTTAACATCTCATCTCTACAATCTAAGAGAACATCCTTGCTTAGCCTAGTTATTGCAAAAAACTAGCTGTGAATTATAAACTGAACTATGGATTAAATGCATGCTCTGAAATCATATCCAAGTATTGCCATCAGCACTGTCAAATCTGAGTGATGGCCCCTATCATCTGGAGATAAAGAGGTCTGTGAGCACAGTCCCGTTTCCAGGCACATGTGTGTTGCTGTTCAGAAAGCAGTCACAGTCATTTTGATACTCTGTCCAAGTATAAAATTCTGTTGGCATTACTTCTTAAGTATTGTTTGAACCTAATTAGCTTGGAGTCTTGGAGTTTTGGACTACTTCATACATCAAAAAGAAAGGCAATATATTGTCTTTAATAGGCAATATATTCTTGGAGACATATTGGAATTATTTTTAAAGGTTGGGATGCATCCTCATTGTGGAACTGGGCATAGATCATGTTCCAATCTTTAAATTAGCCAAGAGTTAGCTTAAAACAAAACAAGCTTGCAAACAAAAAAGGTTTGGCTCTTTTATTTTAATGCACTATTAACACTTTCCTCTCTGAACTCTACAAATTAATGTAAAAGGTATTTACTAATGTGAGAATCTGACATGAAATAAGCAAATCACCTTCTGGAAAGCAACTTACATGTCACTGAAATGTGGGTGAGGACATCTCCTAGCAGGAACTTTTGAACACTCTCAGCCAAAGAAGCTTTGAAAATGTGCTGTGAAAAAAAGATGACAAACATAAAACTTGGGAAGTTACATCCTGGATATCCAGATTAACATACCAGGGATGCAGCTTTCTGTGTAAAATGCTGTTGCCTCTCTGAAGGAAGCAGAAGGTTGTAGGCACCAGTACTGTATGGAAACCAGACATATACCAACAGCTTTAGTGCTACAGAAACGATAATACCTTCTGTTCCTCCTTCCTATCAGACCTGGAGATCAACACCTCTTCTTCTGCCTGCTGTCTCTTAAGCACCAGAGGCCAGTAGATGCTGGATCAGCTGGGAAAAATGCTGTTAGAACAGGTAAGAGTGACCCGCTGACTGATGACTGAGACTTGATGACTACCTCGTTAGGTATATTGCTCTATTCATGTTCTCTCTTTGGTCTTCATCAGCCTACAGATGATCCACTTACAGACCCAGCCTCTCGTTGTTTTGTTTGTGGATTTTGGTTTTGGGTTTGGTTTTTTTCTGGTTATGACATGTTAAATTATTTCAGCCTGATGCCAATTATCCACGGCAAAGGATTATTATTGCCCGAGGTCACATGTAGTGATCTAGTGTGCTAGCATACAAAATGGCTGACGTTACTAATTTTTATCTCCTGCAGGAAAAGAACAACACTGCCTCATTTTGGTAGCCACTTCCTCATCATTTCCACATTCAGTTAATAAAATTAATAGCAACCCATAAAGCTCTTCACCATTCAGGCCCCGTCTGTTTTTGCAAGGAAGGGTGGGCTGCACTTGAGGACAGTGAGATTCAGTTAGGGACCCTGGCCTGCCACGACTCATTCTCCTTAGGATGCAGTTCACAAAAGGAGGGAAAAGCTCCTCCGTCTAACAGGAGTGATTCTCCACCTAGATGGTGATTTCAGAGGCACTTGTGTTGCTTCAGCTAATGCTGTATAGAGGCTCATGTGCATTATTTCAAAGGCAGAGTCTTCCTGTTACTCTCTCTCCTGACACTTGCAAAACAGCAAAACATACTGACATACTTCACATCTCAGTACTGCTGGCTTAGGGGTGATGGTAACTTCTTTCCCTTCCTTTAAACAGTGCTTGATCCAGAAGACAACTTTTCACTCTTCTCTGGCTGAACAAACGTGTTAACTTTCACAACACTCTGTGAGCTCGGGGCGATCGACGGAGCAGAGATGGGGGCGTGTTATTTGGGTAGAGGTGACAGATTTTTGGGATTCGTTTAGGTTGGACGACGCTTACTCGGACACAGGGTGTCAACCTGACCTTTATTTGCCAACAGTGGCAAAACGGCAGCCACTATGAGGCGGCTCTAAAACTCTTCTAAAAAACACTCCCTGGTGGTGCGCGCCCGGTGACCCCCGCCGGGGTACTTGCCCCGCTCATCGTGGGGGCACAGAGGGTCCCTCTCTGACCCGCCTTACGGAGCCGGCTGTTTCAGCGATGACGCTGTGCAACGTAACGCCGCCACTGGGTTTCTCCGGAGGGCTTCGCGGGACCCCGCTTCCTCCACAGCTCCCATCCCCACGCCTCCTGCCCACGGGGGCAGTGCGCGGAGCCATCTCGCGGGTCCCGGTGCCGCGGGCAGTGAAGGGGAGCCAGTTCGCGTTCGCGCGGGGGCCACGGACACCCGGCCCGGGCGGGGCATCCCCGGCGCTCCGCCCGCCCTTCCCCGGCAGCGGCGCGGGGGGGCCGCGACCGGAGCGCGCGCCCGCCGCTCCCCGCGCCTCCAAGCGTTGCGCACCTTTCGGGGCCGGGCGCTGATTGGCGGGGCGCTGCCAGTGACATCAGCCGGCTCACTTCCCATTGGCCAGCCCGTTGCTGGGACCGTAGGACTCCCAGGGAGCCACTTAACCCGCTCGGCGCCGCCGCCCCGCGCCGCCCCCACCGCGGGCCCGCGCCCGAGACCGCCGCCGGCTTCCCCGGGCCGCGGCAGGGCCGGCGGCGCGACCCTCGAAGCGGGAAGCGGAGCCGCGGAGCCGCGGCGCCTCCGCCGCCCCGGCCCCGGCAGCGCTCCGGCATCGCTGCTTTAAGCGGTCGCGGCGGGGCGCCCGGAGTAGCACGCGGCCTGGGGAGGGAGCGCGGGATTGGCGGGGAGGCCGCCCGGCGGACACGCCTCCCTTAGAAAAGGGGCGCCGTGAGTGGCGGGGGGAGAAAGTAAACACAGCCGGCCGGCCCTGCCCGCCGACCGGCCGGGGCGGGAGGGGCTCCGCGCCTGACGTGATGGGCCCCGGCGCGGCCGCCCCCGGGCAGGAGCACGCGGGGCGTGGGGCGGGCGGTATCCTCTCCCCCGGCCCCTGCGCCGGACCCGGGCCGGCCGCGCGGGCGGCGCTCCCCCCTCGCCGGCTGCGCGCCGCCCCCGGGGGGCGGCGGTGAAGGACCTGCCCGGCGCCCCGCTATTTATTCGCCCCCCACGCCCCCTTCCTCCTCCGCCCCGCTCTTTCCCGCGCCGCGGGCGGGCCATGGCTGGCGGCGGCGCGGTCGGCCCGGCGGACGAGCACTGAGGGCACACGGAAACCCCCCTTGTCGTCGGGGCGCGGCCGCACCATGTCGGCCGTCGCGTACGTGGACTTCGTAGCGGCGCAGTGCCTGGTCTCCATCTCCAACCGCTCTGCCGTGCCCGAGGCGGCGCGGCTGAAGGTGGCCGGGGCGAGGGGGAGGCGGCCCGGGACCTGCGCGACCCCCGCGATGCCTGGAAGGACTACTGCGCCCTGCTGGCCATCGCCAAGAGCCTGCTGGAGCTGAACAAGTACCGGCCACTGCCCGCCCCCTCCATCTGCAGTGACAGCGTGGAGAGCCCCGACGAGGACGCGGGCTCCGACAGCGACGCGGCCACCGAGCAGGGTTCCAGCCCGCCCCGCAGCCCCCCGCCGGGGCCGTCCCCCCGCCTGCGCGCCGCCGGGGCCGCCCCTAAGGGGAAGCTGGCGGCCGAGAAGCGGCACAAGTGCCCCTACAGCGGCTGCGGCAAGGTCTACGGCAAGTCCTCCCACCTCAAGGCGCACTACCGGGTGCACACAGGTCAGCGGGGGCGGAGGAAGGGGGGCGGGAGCGAGCGCTTGTCCTCGGATGAACCCGGCCAGCGGCGCGCCCGGCATCCCCGCGCGCCCCCGCCGCCCTGCCGCGCCGCTCTGGCTTCGGGGCTGGTTCGTGTCTGTCCCTCCTTCACGCCCCCCTTCCTTTTTCCCGCTCTCCCCCAGCCCCGTCTCTCCCCGGCGCCCCTCGTCCGACGGGAGCTGGCGGCTGCCCCGGGCGGGGCTGCGGCACAGCCTCCCGCCGCGCCCTGCCCGCCGCCCACCTGCGCTGGGAACCGGCCCGGCCCCGCGGGCGGTGCGGGGCGGGCGGCAGATGCCGGGGATCGGAGCGAACTTCGCGTGTCCGGCGCGGCTGGGAGGATGGCGGCGGTGGCTGCCGAGTCCGCTCGGGGGCGTCGGCGAGGGAAGCATAGGGGGCGGTGGGATTCAGGTTTCTTGGTGCTGTAGGCGGACGAGCGCCTGAACCGGGTCAGAGCTCGGCACCTATTCCGCAGGGGAGGCGAGGGCAGCGCAGTCCCCGCCCGCGCCCCTCTCGCTGTTCCCGCCGTCGGAGCCCGGGGCCCGCGCCCGCAGAGTTACGGGTGAACTCTGCTCGGCTGCAGGGACTGGACGCCCCAGGGCCGTGGCGCCGGAGCGGGGCTGGCGGCTCGGCTCGGGAGGGGGCGGCGGCGGCGTCTCCCTGAACGTCGGTGAGCGGCACCTCTGGGGCTTGCGGACACACCCCCCTCCGGCGGGCTGGATGGGGGAACTCGGGAAGCGCATCACCTAAAGCCGGTGTCAGGCGCTCGGGGCTAGCGGTGGAGCAGCCTACCGCCGGGCTGCTCCCCGAACCGCCCCCGCGCTGCCCCGCGCCTCCGGACGAAGGGGTAGAGGCGCCGTGCGGGGAGGACCGACCCCGTTCTTCCCGGCGGCAGCGCCTCGTGCTATCGGTTGTCGCGATCCAGCTTTGGCGCATTCCACAAGGGCTTCATTCATCAGGCCGTGTGCTCCCATTCCCGGCCCTCGCCCGGGCGCCTCGGAGGGTGTGGCAACATGGAAACCTGGAGATAAAACATATCTGCGGCAGCTTGACCCCAAGGGGACAGCAGCTGCAGACTTCTCTGTTCGTTTTTTGGTTTTCATTTTGGTGGGTTTTTTGTTTATTTGTTTGTTTTTAGACTCTCAGTGCAAGTGATTGAATAAAAACCTTTATGGGTCTGATTTACTCTTGGGATCATAGTGGAGTACAAAAAGGCTGCTTTAAAAATGCTCTGCATTAAAGGATTGTGTAAAATAATGGAAAAGAGTGAATCAAAAGATACAAACGCTGCCAACACATTTCACATGCTTCACATCGGTTCTGTCAATGATGGTGTCTTTCGGGTTTTGTCTGTTGGTGGTGATGTTTAGTGGTGTCATATAAAATGAGTTTATCACCCAAGGAATGTACTGTGAGGCATTGCTGTAGAATTTGACACAGGTTGGGTAGGATATGACCACATCTGAGCTCCAGCTCAGCTTCCATTGCTCCAGTTCACCTGTGTGCCTAGGTGTGCATGCACTGCAGAGGAAGAGACTCCGTGCTGGTTGCCTACTGGTGCCCTGCTGGCAGATCTGCTTGGTGCTTAGCTCAAGAGGCTGGAGAGAAGGGGTAGGATTACTGGATATGGCTCAGCAATGGGCTCTGCAGTTAGACTTTCTCTGAGAGCTGGGAAAGAGGATGGTCAGTGGTGACCCTATGCTGACCTCATGTGCTGCCAAGGATAGCTGTGTTACCGACTCAGAGACTGCAGCTCAGATGCTCTTTTGGAGGTTGAGTGTAACTGATGCTCTCCAAAATGATGTCTCATAAGTGACAAAGAAAACATCGTTAGTATCATTTCCATTTACTACCCCATGCTCAAATATCCCCCCAATAAGGGAACCAGAATAGACGTTGGCTGAGATAACATTCTGTGTGATGACATGTAAATTAATGTACTGTACAACCCACACAGCTTGCTGTAAGCAGTAGTGTTATAATAAGTACTGCTGAAGTGGTATGAGGTTTAGCATGTGCTGCTCGCAAGTGGGTGGCCTTAGCTCCAAGTATGAGGCATTTGACTCAGACACACTGATGTACTGTCATGGTAGTTCCGTGTGATTAAAATCACTGCAGACATCCAGGAGTAATGAACTTTCAGAGCTTCCTAATGTGAAGTTAATTGTAGCTAACTGAAATGCTAAACGATACTGATAACGTTAATTATTTTTATAGATGACAACAATTCCTTAGCAACAGTGGGATTCAGTGGGACCTCTGGAGTTATTCATAACTGTGTATTGCAGAGCATTAATGTGCCCTCCTTAGTACCATTTTATTTCCTTTTTTTTCAAAGAATCTCTCTATCATCTATCTGCCTTTTTTCATCAGGCCACTAGGTTTCTTGCTGCAGTGTAGCCTTTAGTGGAAGTAGGTGCACAGCCACCAGTAGAAGCTTCCTGGTCTTAAATTTTTAATATTTAATCCCTGTCTTTCTATCTTAGAAAATGGCTTAAGGATTTCTGCTCACACCCATGAACTTTTTTGTACTCACAGTTCTCTTTATTCATGAATCCTAACCAAGCAAGTTGGGAAGCTCTGGATCCTTCCCTTTCTTTGTAGTGGTTGGGAATCTAAAAACTCACCAGACCATCTTTGGTAACCTAGTGGAAAGCTAGAAGCAAAATACCAAATCAAGGTAGAAGAATAGAAGGCAAAAACTTGATGCTCAGAGGTTAGACGTCTGTAACTTATTAACCATTCTTTAAACTTGTTGGTTCAAGGGTTCCATATTTCAGATACTAAAAATATCTATATAACTGCTTGAAGTTTGGGCCTTTGATGATAATGCTAGTTCAGTTTCCAGAAGGCTCAAATTAGCTATCCATCAGAAACTGTCTTTTGAGTTGATCTTTACAGAAAAAGATCAGCAGATGGCACTGCATATCCTGTTGTGCAAACAGCCCCCTTGCTTGTGCTGCTAGTCCCACTGAACTCAGCTTGATTTAGTAGAGCAGGATTTGTATGGGGAAGCCAAGGAAGTCTGAACCCTGCCCCTTCTTGGGAGAGTAGTCTTTTCATTCCTCACTAGGCCTACATTCAAAATACATTAGTTTGCAAAGGTGCAGGGATACAAACACAGGCATCACTGAAACTGAGCTATTGCCTCTCCTCTCTCTTGACTACCATCCAAAAGTGACTTGGAATTTGTCATTTAAGTTTGGTGTCTTGAGAAAGAAGAGCACTACAGGTAAGGTTGTTCTTCAGCATGAGCTGTGCCCAGTAGCATCTCTGAGGCACACGGTGCTAGTGTAGGAGAGGAAAGGTGGCATTATGCCTCATGGCTCCCAAACCAAAAGCGGCTTGTCAGGAAGGCAGGTGGAGGGATGAGTGTACAACATGACCATACCTTAAGTTTCCCTGTCACTTACAGAATGGCGTTATGGGAGTATAGGACATGTAAACTTGGCTGAAGTTTGGCTGAAGGGATTATAAATGGCCTATCTGCTTAGGAGTCTTGAGCATTGAGATTGCAGACTTGACCTTCAGAGCATAGAAAAATGCCTAGGTAGACGCAAGCCCTGGAAGTGGTACAGAGGTCAGGAAAAGGTGAATGACTCATCTGACCAAGAAAATGACAAGCAACAGCAGATAAGCAGAGAGTTACCTTCAAAATGCACAGAATTCTCTAAATAGGTGGATGTAGAGGTGTGGTTATGACAGGGTTATTATTAGACTCAGAGACGGAGTAGGGGGAACAACTTAATGGAGAGGGATGTGCAGGCCAGAGGATTTCCAGGAAAAGTGAAGGCATACAAGAGCAAACAAGCAATCTTAATTAGGAGCCTGTACAGGAAGTGCAGAGCAAAGGGCAGGGAGAGAAACTGGGAAGAGAAACAAGCTGTATGAAATTCATGTTTGCATTTGATGGTGTGAATATAATCCAGCTAAAGGGCACATGACCACTGAGATCAGATCTTCCCCATCCCTCCTTCCTGAACAGAAAGGTACCATAAAAGTAGTTTTTGTGAGATGCTTCCTCCTACAGGACTTGTAGGAGTTTGCTTGCCTGAGGAGCCTGAGGATTGGTGGGAATTTCACATGTACATCAGGTGCCCTTAATTAAGAGCTTAGATGCACAAAACCCAAATGTGGGAAAAGTTCTCCCTCTTCAACTAGGCTTTTCAGACAACTGCATCATCATGTAAACTGGATCCAAACACAGCCAAGAGTTTTGTTACACCAGGCAGCTGATGCACTCTTGAGTGCTCTCAGCAGTGCTCAGTAGCATGACTTAGGCAGAGGTGTGAACCCACAGGTTGGCAGTCTGCACAGGGAAGCTGAGGAGCATTTCCAGCAGAGAGTTAAGAACAAACACTGCAGCTGCCTGTTGCTGCTATCCAGATATTGTGGTGTTGGACTGGCCCCTGTATCGGTTTGGTTTGACTGTGCTGCTTTGTTATTTGTGTTCTAGATTATTTCACTCAACAGACTGTACAGATGCTGGTATGTTGACAGTCGTCTGCTTGCTGAGAGCTTTTTCAGTAATTTTGTTTGAGTATAACCTGAAATTTAGCATTTTACGCTCCTCCTATCCAGCTCATGCAATGCCACTTAGCCAGATCCTTTCGAATAAGACCAAAGAGTGGAACCGACATTTTTTGCTAAATTCAGATTGCCATGTGAAATACCATGGTTAACGAAAGTGTGCAAATTGCTGGAGTTCTAATGGGCATTTTTCCAGCTCTTGGAGAAACATGATCATCCTGACTGGGAGCCTTGCCAGCTGAGTAAAGTAGACAAAAATCCTCAAGATTAAGTTCAAAGTTGCCTGATTCCCAGTTGTCTTGTTTTGTGATAAAAAACTAAAATTTTAAGCAGGTGTATGTGTCACTTGTGGGAAGGTGCTCCAGAAAAGTTTATCAATTGAGTCAGCATGACAAAGTTCACATGTAGGACAGAAGCAGTGAGCAGGCATTATCCATAAGAGCACAATTCCTGCTTCCAGATGGATGTATTGAAATTGCAGCCTTACAGAGTTCCTGCACAGTGTTTGTGCAGTGGCACTGAAGACCATGTGGTGCTGCTGTTGTTAGCCTGTGTTTCTCACAGCCCCAGCTGTTAGGATCCCTGCAGGAACTCCTTTGTTTCTCTTTGTTGGCTGCTGTGTTGTTGTGCACCAGGCTGCTGCTTCTGTGCTTCTGGTCTTGCACAGTTTCCAAGCCTGCAGCTGGAAGAGCAGGGAAGGGCCAATTGAAAACTAAACAGAGTCTGAGGGAGTGATGGTAAAGAATACTTCAGACACTGTTCACTTGTGGTAGTGCAGTTCACCATCTGTATTCAGGTAATGATGAATGTGCATAGCCTGAGAGCACTCTATAAATACCTTAAATTTGAGGGAAAGGTCTGTTGAAACAGTGGCTAATAAATTCAGAGTGAAATATCAAAAGTTATGTTTTCTTTCTGAATGCATGTAAAATTGGATTCCTCCTTTCCCTGTCAAAGCTGTTTCCTCTTAGCAAGGAAATTTGATTATTCATACAGGACAGGAGCATAAACCCAATGTCCTTTGATCAGAGGTAAGTGCCCTAAGCACCAGGCTAGGAGTTGGTCTCTCTCTATTGTTCAGTTAATATTCAAGTATTACTGCAAAATGGAGGAAGTTCACATGACGGTAAGTCAGGAAAGGAGAAGAGGTAAGGACTTGTCTCACGTATCCAAGAACGTACTGCTGAGGGCACTCATCTCAGCTAAGAAAGCATAGATCTAGCTCTCTGGTGAGGTTTGGAAAGATCTTTCCCAAGTTGCTTCCCTGACTGATCTCTCTCTATGTATATGTGTATGGAGGCACAGTCTCCCAGAGAAAGCCTTTTGTAACCCAGCCAAAGAGGTTTGTGCTCTGGCAGAGAAGCTGAAAGGGCATCCCTTGCGTCTGATACTGTGTCAGTGGGATAAGAGCAAGACCTAGTTTTCCTGGAATTTAGACTCAGCAGCAGCAGATTGTAGCAGGTGGTTTTGCATCTGGACTTTTGAAAGAGACCCAAAACACCTGTATGTCCAAGCAGCTGCTGAGTGGTAGTTTTAAGAATGTCAGAACATCCTGAAAGCAGCATTTTAATACTTGAATCAACCTGTTGTGTTTAATTCTAAATCCTGGCAGAATAAACCCCTTGCTGGAACCCATCCATCTGTCGTCTATCCCATCTGTTTGATCTGTTGTCTGGTTGCATGACCATGGTCTAGGTGTTCCAGGAAGCCTTTGTTTAGGCATGTGGTCCCTAACATCCTCACTGCTGATCTCTCTCTGCATTAGTATCTGTACCTTGTTGCCATGTGTTCTAATGATCTGATTTTGGAATATCTGAGAAGAGGAAGAAGCCTGCTTGCAAGGCCTCCAATCTGTCTGCCCTGAAGATCTATCTTCACCAGAATATCTTGCGTTTGGACACTCAGTCAAAGTCTAGTGTCCCACAGGAAATTGCTCGTTCAGGGTGTGTGAGGCAAACGACTGGGGAGAAAAGCGAGAGATACCTGAGACAGCAGCTATTCTGTGTATTAAAGCCACCATGAACTGCAGCTCCTAACCTCAGTCATCCACACATAAGGCAGCATTTTTTGGTGAGAAGGTAGATGACTAATCAGGATATCACTACTACCTGTATTTATGTTAATGAGTCAGCTAATGCCCACTCTGTATTCTTTTTTCAGAAACCCTTTTTGCATAAGACTGCAGTGTGGGGAAATACGAAATGTCCCAGGGTAGGAAAAAAAGTTAAATTATTTTTTGTCTATTCAGATTAAAATGGAAATGGGATAAAATAAAGTGGACCTGCCTCAGGTCATACAAAATAGCTTGGATATAGAGTTTAAACTTGCACAGAAAGAAGAAACTAAACATTTGTGGTAGAGAGTGGAGAGAAGGAACAAGTAGAAAATGACAGGTGAAGCAAGAGGGTAAGATGAATAGGTTCTGCAAAGGCCTTTATATCCATATGGGATTTAAAGTAAGCCAGGGTTGCTGGAGCAAGAGTTCTTTAGACTGTAGAGAAGACCTGTGAAGCACCACTATTAGCTTATACTCAGAATAAACTATGTCTCTCACTGTATTCCTGGTACCACAGGGCACTAAGAATGGGAGTCTGCAGATGCACCTATTCCTATAACCTATAAATCAGTTTCTCATTCACTGCCTAGTTCTGTAAGCTGCCCTGGATATATGTGTATATACATATTCTTTTTTTTTTTTTTTTTTAAAGAAAATTATTTACATCTTGTGTCTGTTGTGTTAGGATCCAATCAGACATAGTTTTAATTACCATGATGTACCATTGACCTTTCCTTCATGTCTTGATGGAAAATCCCATTGGAGGTATATCTTAAAATGTCAGTAGCATACAGCCACTAAGGGAATCAGTGTATAATAGAATTGCGTTTTAGTGGTTCATTCTGCTGTTTCAAGCTTTAGCATTACTACCCGCAAAACTAAGGGAGAAGAATCATAGGGAAAAGATACGCCTTGCCTGAGCTGACACAGAAATCCGTATCTCCAGGTGGAGGCAGCACTAGCTTGCATTGCAGCTCTCTAGGCCACTGCCTGCCCAGCAAGCGCATGAACTGCAAGACGTGTTTCCTCAGAGGGCTCTTCCACAGACACCTCTGCTGCTTTAAAAAGAAAGCACGTCAAATACAGGTAGCCCTGCCAGCTTTATTGAGTGGACAGGTATCACATGCTATCAGCCGTCTCTGCCTTGCGTTAAGTGCTTCCTGGAGACCAACTCCACGCCTGCCTTGCACCTATTGAGACTGTCACCGGGGCTGGTGTCATCCCTTACAGCTTTGTGAGCAAGGGGAGCAGTGACTCCTCAGGCTCGGAGACGACCCTTGAGGGCCTGCAAAAGCCTCCCTCCCCCTTGTCTCTGCTCTGAGAAGCTTGGAGTTTAATGTATCCAGGTGTCAGGAGTTGTGCCTACTTTCATATAGGCACTTCCGAAGTGGCTGTGACAGCTTCTGCAGGTTTGTATTGCCGAGGTGGTGACGCCATTCTCCGCTGCTGTACTTGGGAGCTCGGCGGTGGGTGGGGGACAGTGCTGGTGGCATCCAGGTGCGTCCAGAGGAGCGTGGCCCCCCGTCTCTGCCCGCGATCCCTGCTGTGTCCGTCCTGGTGCGCAGCGGCTCTCCTGTTGGTAGCAAGCGTCTGCACCACGCCAGGCTCCCGCAGCATTTTTGTCCTCCCCCAGCCGAGCCAGGGCTGATTCCCTGCAGAGTACAGTGCCAAAGGCACAGCAGGTGAGGTGACCCTCAAGGGATCCTGAGCAAGCCCTGCTTTTCCCTAAAGCTTTGTGGTTATGCTGCATAACCTCAGAGTGCTTTCCCTTGCATGTGAAGGCGCGGGGTAGGTCATGCTGCTGCTGTCATGTGTCAGAGGAAATTCCAGAAGCAGGGCTTCATTTTTTCTTCCCATGTACAATTCCAAGAGGGCATGGGGAGGAGTTCAGTTTCTTGAGGGCTGCTTGAGGCCAGATTTTAAATATTACTTTTAGGGACTCAGGTTGGATACTACCATGCCTAAAATGGAGCTGCTGTACCCCCAAGACTGTGGTGTTTGTTGTCCAGCCTAGGCACCTAATCTCCCTGTTTACACTTGGGCACTTCTGCAGGCTGAAGAGCTGTCCTGAGGTACGTGGTTGGCAATGTGGTTTCTGGGGATGAGGCAGGGTGTCTCAGTTGCTCCCACTGCTCTGCGGTGCAAGTGCCTGACACAGAGGCATATCCTAGATGGCTCCACACGTGCAAGATGTATAGCACTCCTCCCACGCTCCCCAGGGGGAGCAAGAAAGCTGTTCTGCACCTCCCACTGCCACCTGCTTCTAGGAGCTGTGACAGAAACCATGAGATAGATTGCAAAAGAGCAGCACAAGTGAAACACTTGCCTCAGATGCTGAGGGCAGGCACTGGGCAAGGGCAGTGTTGTGAGGCTTCTGTACAGCTCCCGGTGCTGCTCCACTGTGTAGCTGTGGTCGTGGTCTTCATGTACGCGTGACTGTACATACTGTTTTAATTAATTCATTTGTTTTATGCAGGTGGTGGTTGTTCAGAAGGTCTTCCAACCATGTCTAAGAGCATACATCAGGGAGCCAAGAAATGCATATATAACAAACAAAATAGCCCTGACTCAGGATGGCTGTCAGCTCTGCCTTCATCAGCCTCAGGCTTTGACTTCATCTGCTCCATTCTTCCCCCCTGACTGAGGACCAGCAAGGCCATGAGGTGAAAGAGGCAAGAGCAGGGGGAGCAGCCACAGGGCTGTTGTGACCTGTGAAGTCCCACTCATCCAGCTCAGCTCCATGGCACACTGCTTGGTTTGGAATAGGGCAGCTGCCTGTTAAGGAGCACAAATAATCAGGAGCCCAAATGGTGAAAGCAGCTGCATTATTCAGGGTGGCTCACTAGGGCTTTCAGGGCCCATGGTGTAGCTACACCTCAGCTTACCTGATCTGTCTTATCTGTCTTTTGGATGCCATCAGTGAGTCCCTTCCCACCTCCTTTCTCCTCCCTGCGACTCTGCCACACTGCCTACTGCTGATTGTCTTCCTGGCTTCAGGGCTGTTCATTCAAGTCTGTAGCTTTTTGTCTGTGCTGTTGTGTCTATGGAGAACTCCAGGACTCACTTTGTAAATTACTCCTTTTTTGTTCATCTTTGAATGTAAAATGAGCTCACCTTTGTGCCAAACACCCCAGTACCAAGAAATACTAGAGTTCCTGAGTTTCTTTCCAATTCTTCCAAGCTGGAAAACTCCTGGGATAGTTCCTGTATTTCATGGTTGACTATAAATAGCTGTTACAGAGCTGCCATTTATATTCCCTTCAGGAGACTGAAGAAAGTAAATTAAGGCATCAGGACAGCAGCAGTGCATGGTGTCTGTGGTGGAAAGTTTTTGTGTGAACTTAAACACCAGTTTCCATCTGTGCTGTGTGCTAGGGTCAGCCTTGCTGCTCCAAAGGCATTGTGTATGTGCCTGAAGACAAAGCCTGTGCAACCCACAGAGGTGAACGGTAGGGATGTGGAGTGCCAGGAAGATGACACAGAGTGCTCTTCAATCCTTGCACCCTTGTTTTGTAACAGCAAAGTTGTGATATGGTTTAGGTTAAGGTGTTTGGGTTTGCTCTTCATCATTATAGCAAACATTTATTCTGATAGAGCGTGAATAATGAGGTGTTTTTCCTGTCTTCAAATCAGCTGTCTAAGAGATTGATACTTGCTGGAACACCTTGTATTTCCAGGGGAAGGACTGACAGGGGAGCATGGAACTTCTCTCTGCAGGTGCAGCAGTTTTGCCCTACATGTTAGCAGCCCTGAGGCTTCACTGTTCTCCTCAGTGCCGCCCCACTCAGTTCTTCCTGGGCTGGAATGACTTGTCCTAGGTGAAGGATTTTTTTTTTTTTTTTTTTTTTTTTTTTTTTCCATAATTTTCTAACTGTTACAAATAATTCAGTAGAATGGAAGTGTCAGAGGAATAATTCTGGCACTCTTTTCCCAAGCTACTGTAGTGAGACCAACATGAAAAACATACAGGCACAGGCAGAGCTCATCTGTTGTTTTGACAGTCTTCAGGTCATGTAAGGTTCTGCACTAGAATGTGAGTTTCATGTGTTTGGAGGGGGTTTTGGCTTCTACTGGAGGTGAGACTGAAACCTGATGAAGTGAGTTATCAACAACTCCACAGACGTTGGCACCATGGCAGGAAACAAAAGCAGCTTTTTCCCCTCAGCAGCATGTTCTCTGGTTCCTCAGCAAAGCTGGCATGTGCCGATCTGCATTTCCCCTGCTCCCCTAAATCTGTCGTCCTTTTCTCCACACAGGTGAGCGACCATTTCCCTGCACGTGGCCCGACTGCCTTAAAAAGTTCTCCCGCTCTGACGAGCTCACACGGCACTACCGAACCCACACTGGCGAGAAGCAGTTCCGGTGCCCCCTCTGCGAGAAGCGGTTCATGCGGAGCGACCACCTGACCAAGCACGCCCGCCGCCACACCGAGTTCCACCCCAGCATGATCAAGCGATCCAAAAAGTCCAGCTCCAGCAGCTCCTTGTGAAGGCAGGGCTGGCCCTGGGGGAGGAGTGGGGAAGAGGCAGGCTGTGGTGAAGATCCAGGCAGTGGTGCCAGAACATGAGCATCCGCTGCGGCGCCGGTCACCCTCGCTGTCCAAAAGCACATGTAGCCGGCATTTGAAAAAAACAAACGTACTCAGTATCGCCCTCCCCGTCTTCCACCTCCTGGCCCTGCACTGAGAACAACGGTCTGGAACAAGTGGGCTGTGGGGTGAGAGGAGGGAAGGGGGAGCCAGCAAGGAGGTGACCACCTCTTCTAATGTAATGCGTTGATACTGGTGTACATACATATGACTGGGCAGTCTGGCCTGTGCCACCACAGTAGCATGACCCCAGAGTCTTTGTGATTGCTGTGTCATGAACATGTTTTGTTGAACAGTGTAATGCTGCTTGTATTTAGAGTCTGTCGAGTAAAAACACTTTCCGAGTCACATAAATAACTCTCAGATAAGAACTCCATAGCACATTGTAGAAGTGGATTTACTTCTGTGTATCTTCTGCGATCCAGCACTTAAAGAGACTATTATGAGAAACATTACATATGTTACCAGTAGTATCTGATTGATATACTGAGATCAGGTGAACTTATACTCAATAAGGCCCATTAAAGTAAATAGGTCTTTTTAATTTTTCTTTTTATTAAATATACTATACTTTTGAATATAAGCTGGACTTTTCCAGTGAAAACATGTATGACTCAAGAAGATACTTAAAGCAAAAAAAATATCCCCATAAAGAGCTCAGTAATTTTCTGACTGTGTGTGTATTTAGCTCTGTTATTCACTTACGTGGAAAAATACAAGTCAGCCTAGATAATGTGGCAGGCATGTGGGAGCTGAAGCATATGTCTCTCATATGATCCTATACTTTACTTGTCAATAATACAGTACTGTATTATAGAAATGCCACTGACAGTGCTTTATTCTGCTGTGGTTTGTTTGAATGGGTGCACAAAGCAGCTACCATCTTTACAAACTGCTGCTTTTTTAAAGGCTTTTTCTCTTCCTGCACTTGCCTTAAAGATTTATTCTCTTCATACCATGGCCTGACTCCCTTGGAGTCCTATGGGAGTTGTGTGTGTTTATGGAGAGAGTAGACCTTTCCTTAAGAGCACTCTGCTAATGGAAACACCTAAAATTACTGTAAGGAGCACTTTGGAAGGGCTCCTGTATCTCTTGATTGCTCTTTCTCTGGAGTATGGGGGAATGCCACAAGCTAATTTGAAATACAGAAGGTGTCTTGCAAATACTCCTGTATGATATAAGCTTCTCTTGGTAGTTTGTACCTGTGTCATGCATGGCACATCAAATGCTGATAAAGGCGATGTTACTTTTATTTTAAAGCTATTTTTTGATCTTTAGAAGGAGCAGAAATATCACTGAATGAAAACGTTCAGCTGTGGTCATTAGTGAATATTTCAAAATTTTTTATGTTAAAAGCATGAAATTTAAGAGGTTATCAGTGATATATTTTTTTCCCTTCCTCAGCTGTTTAAGGGGGGGAGAATTCTGTTTACACATTAATTTTTTCAAGAAACATTCTTCTGTTTAGTTTTTACCCCTTCCTCCAGAAGGGGAAGGGGAGGTGCAGCCCTACTACAGAGACTTAGGGCCAAATTAATTTTGTGCGTATTTACACTGAAACCCAAAGTGTCTCCACTGCAGATGAATTTAGATCATATTGTAAAATTCTGTACATAAAAGATTGTTAGCACACCTGCAATTACAGTATCTTATTGTTTTATCTGATAAAAAGCTTGCTTCCTAGAAACAAACTTAAAAAATTAACTCGGAGAGTAGAGTGTTTTCCTCTACAGTTGCATATGGCTTTCAGCATTAGAAATCAGTTTGCATACTGTGTTTTTACCTGTGTAGTTCATGATAGATTTTGTCTATGTGAAGAGAACTGCTTTTAAAGCATTGGGGATATTGAACAGTCTGTGGAATAAAAAGGGATGTGTTTTCTTCAGTGAAGACATCAGGAAACCAAGCACACTTTCTACCTCCGTTTCAGCTTTTTGAAACATTTATTTTAGAAACCAAACTTTAATTTCTTGTATTCAGATTGAGTCGTAGGGACATAGGTTCTTTGTAATAAAAACTGGTAGTGTTGGTGTTTCTATTGATCTAGAAATACAGGAAGTGTTCTGCTTACCAGTACTGTTAATGCTGCCTTGTGGAGTAGGGTCAGGGCCACGAGCAGCCCGATGAGATTCAAAGGTGCATCTATGTTCATCTTTGTTCTTCTCTCTGAAGATCAAGCTAGATTTCAAGCCTCCGTCCTGCAGTCTGGATTGTCACCATTTTGTGGGACAAATGCAGCACTTGGAAAATTAAAGCCTGATCCTGTGAAATACAAGAGATCCTCATATCCAATCAACCACAACTGGAAACTACAGCTGATAAGTAGCTCCTAAATCAGTATGTAAACATTTTGGTCACTTAGCTACCAGGATTAACTGATGTAATGGCCAGCTTTATGGTTTCCATGTTGTGTATTTGGGGTAGAATGCACACCTAAAGAAACGTTTCTGCGAAGTCTGAAATAGGTGGGAGGTACTTTAGTCCATGGGACAATGGGATGCAAGGCATGTGTCACCACTGCCAGTGACAAGATCCTGTTTCTGGAAAAAACCCTTCCTAAATGGTAATGCATGGTGTATTTCAGCATTGGACAGAAAGCATTAATGTGATTAATTAACCACTAACAGAATGCATTAGGAATAATCAGGTTTGGGGATTTCGTTTTACTGTTTTGTTAATTTGGTTTGGTTTTTTTTTCTTTCAGTAAAAGCAAACAGTGGCTTTAACACCTAAAACAAACTGCAGGTTAGTTCCTTGCATCTTGAAGTTAAGTTTTAAATAGTGTTGCAAGTGTTGGAAAAGAAAAGGAAAATCAGGTTCTCTAATACTGTATGTACTTGTTGTACTATTTTGGAAGTACTTAATAGCGCTGAAGTTAGGACAGCTCCTCTTCTTGATTAAGAAAGTCCGTTAGTGTAGAGAAGTCATGGACTTAAAGGTATAGCTATATTACATATTTCTTTTTGAACTTTTTTCATGACCGACATTACAGATCTGTTTTCAGCTTGCAGATGGCCTCAGCCCAGCAGACGGCAGACTGGACACATACTTTGAAATGCTGTTTTACAAACAAGTGATCTGTAACACTGTAAAAATACCAACTCCCAACAGTTTAATCAGTTTTATTTTTGTACAGTATTCGTATTCTTTATAAGTTATTTTGCTGTCCTGTTTTGTAAATCACATGAAATTGTAAAAAAAGGAAAAGAAAAAAAAAGTAGGCATAGATGTTTTTTGTACATATGTATATATATATATTGTCCAAATAAAGAAAAAAGGAATAAAAAACCCAAATGTTGTCTTGAATGACTGGAGTCAAGCAGTGGTCATGTAAACCAGCCTGAGTGAGTACAAAAAAAATACTGCACATTATGAAATCTATAGTTTGAGTGGTATGTGAACCACCTTCAAAGTGTTGCTAGTCATCATTTAGGTTGGGTCATGTTTCTCTACTTTTCCAGAGGTTTTTCCCAGGCATTCCTTCTACCAATACAGCAGGGAGACAGAGACACAACTTGTACTCAGGAAAAAGTGTCCCAACACCTGCATGCTCCAGCTCCCAAGAAGTCTATCTCCCACTGCTCCATGGCTTTTGACCTCAGAGTGGTGCTCTGGCTAACACTGTGCCAGCTGCTCAGTGAGCTAATGATGCTTCAGCCTGTGCAGCCACACTGCTGCCTTGAGCTTTCCATGGCTTTGGAGCAGTCGCTGGTGTATGGAGATAAAAAGCATCTGCTTGGCCTCTGAAGGAGGGAAAGGCAAGGTACCCTGTGCCAAAAAACTCCCCAACAGTCAGTACAGTCACTGGCATCACAGTTACTGAAAGCAACCACTTACAGGAATTAACCTGGTACGTGGGTATGACTGCAAGATGAGCCCTGGACCCGCAGGAACATGTAACCTTCCAGCAATGCAGGCAGGGACAAAGATTGCCATCTGCAGCTGGAACAAAACTTGTTAAGTAGCTTCCAGATTTGACTCAATGCTGAGTTGGAGTTTTCTCTTCTTAGGCTGGATGACTAAAGGACAGATAAGAAAACTCAGCATAATGTTTTCTTTTTTCAGCTTGTCATTGATTTAGGAATAAGGGACACAGGGCTATGGCATTGGCCTCATTCCCTTGCAATCCCATCATAGAAGACTTTCCACAAATTTATCATTCTTCATCTTAAACCTTTTAATAGTTGGTTTTAGTGCTGTAATTTGAACAGCAACCAAAATCTGCCTAGTGTAGAGAAGGCCTTAGAAGAATGTTTCCAGCCACTGAAATGTAGTACACTGTACAGAGGGGTCGCACCAGGAGTGGTATAAATTTTGACTAGCAATGGGTACATCATGCAAAGACTTGGGTGCACCACAGTGGTGCTGGCAGCAGTGGCATGGGGAAGTGTGACCCTGAACACAGACCTGCTGATTCTGAAAGCACAATTTCTACAAGGTTGTGAGGGTCTCCTGTATTTTCATTTTTCCTCTCTACCAAGGAAAAAAGAAAGGGAACATGCCAGAAAATGTCTTAAAAGTCCAGTTAAATGCCTGCAGAGTGGCTCAGAAAGCCACATACAAGGAAGGCTGGCTTTTTGAATCTGCCAGCTGGGTGACCTGGATAATTTTGATCTCCACGGAGTCTATAACAATGTTACTCAGCACTCACTCTTGAAGGGCGAAAGAGTCTGTGAGGTTTCATTCAGCATCAGAGCTCTGTAACAACCACTACCTTCACAATGACTTTTACTTTGGAAACCAAACCTCTTTCAAGTTGAGCTGCTCACACTGCTCAGCCACAATGGAAAAGTTTCATCAGCAGTAACTTAATGCAAATGCACAATTGTCAGAATACTGTATTTACTCAAGTACTCTTTAAGGGACTCCCTTAAAGGAGAAGCTTTCCCAGTGGCAAGAATTTTTCAGCTACCATGCTTTCTCTACCATGCTCTCCTCAGCTGAGAAACTCTCTGAGCCCTAAAACACCTCCTCAAACACTTCCACAGGTATTGTGGAAATCTTCCCATTTCAAAAGAGAAGATCTTGACTGCCATCAGTTCTAATCCTGAACAGACATTTATTTCTGTATGATTACACACAGTATTTTTCTGGCTCATCTATGGCTTTTGGAGTGAGCTTAAAGTCCCTATTGATTTGAGCTTGTATTTTTTGAATTGCTACAACTGTTGCTGTATTTTTACTGGCTTGTTGACTTTCAATTGATAATTGATAAACATCCTATCACTTTTCATATCAAACCCCATCAGTCTAGACAATACTGTCTATTGCCTCTTAGGCCATATAATGCCTATGTGTCTGCACAGCAAAACACAAGGTACAAAGGAAATGGAGTGTGTAAACCACGACACGAGGAGAATCACTGAGTACATAAGGGCAGTTCACCATTTCAAGATCCAAAAATGCTCTCTTGGAATTCAGAACGCATGGAGAAAGATACCAAAGAGTACAGACAATATCAGAGCCATTCCAACACTGTGCTAAAAAGGTGCACAGAGAAATCTCAGACTTTCTCAATGGCTTTTTTTTTCTCTTCTGGCTAATGGGCAGGGCCAGAAAGCCAGCAGCAAGAGTTTCAGAAGACACAGATGTAAGGTATATTAGAGCACCAAGTACAGTGGTTTGGGCTCTTCTGCTGTTAATGGCTGCTTTTGTGGCCTTGAACTGTGTTTCCAAGCAGAAAGCACCTTTTTAGGGTCTATGAAAAGCCATGCATAACTGCTTTGTCAAAATATACAAGGGAAAACCACAACTGTATTATTAGCCTGTGCAATGCTGGTGGCAAATCACTGCCTCTGCTTTCCTGGATTGTATAAAATAATCCAGGCCTTATCTAGAAGCTGAACTACATTCAACTCTTACATCTAGTGAACCATTATTTCTTAGGGGTATCATTTTTAAACAAACATTTCAAGGGGGACAGCCTGTAAATTTATTAAAACTAAAATAAAAGGCTCTCCCAATATAAGCTACTGAAATGATTTCATGACCATACTGATTTCTGACATACTGATGCTTATGGAATTGCATGCACACTGGCAACTGTACCACTTTAAATTTACTGGCACAAAGCCAGTATATTTTATACAGCAAAGTGTATTTTAAATACTACAAAAATTCTGACAAGAAAAGTCCTTCATAGGCAGTACAGTTCAGCTCAGAAGCAGACACAGAGCAGAATCAGATTCCTCAGCCGATGAGGCCCATAGAAAACTGTAAAATGAGTGGCTTTTGACCTGAACAGTCCTTTAAGCATCACTGCAGGAGCACAAAGTGGGGCTGATACTCTTTGGTGGTGTCTGAGAAGTCCCTTCACACTTCTTGTACTGATCATCTGCTTTGGATTTACGCTGTTTGTAATTCCTCAGGAAAACCAACAACAAAACCAACCAAACAAGTAGCCCCGCAAAAAACCCCAAGCCACCAAACCAAATGAAAAAACAACACTCCCCTCCCCCCCCCCCAACCCAACCAAAAAACCTTTATTGTCCATGAAAAAACTATTACATGACCCAAACTGAGGTAAACCATTGCTAATGGACTGCAGATAAGGTCAAGCTGCATAATGTTCAGAGTCTACAGCTTTGGTTACAAATTGGGAAGGGGGAATTGGACATCTTTCTCCTTTAAATTACATGATGCAGATACACTTTGAACCATCCATGTTACATGTTACCTGGGCACTCTTCTGCTCTGTTCTTTTCCAAGGCTCCTTGGTACCTTCTGCCACCATGTTCTGAGTTACCATCTCTCCCCTCCTTCTTGCTTCCTGCAAGATCAGCTTTGTCCACTACCATGCATGGTTTCCTTATCCCCAACAAAGTGAAGTCTGTCATTCGTTTGCAGCTAACTTGCCACGTTCTCATCACTGTGCTTCTTGCCAAGATATTTACTAAGATCCCATGCAGCTCCAGATGCAATAATGACAAGTGTAATGTCATATTTTGAGACCAACATACTCTGCTGCTGCGGGTTAATCCTGGGCAGCAGCTCAGGGCCACACAGTGACCCTCCTCCTCCTGTGGGATGGGTCAGAGAATCAAAATGGTAAAAGTGAAAAAACTTGTGAGTTGAGATAAAAACAGTTTAATTGGGAAAGCAAAAGCTGTGTCCACAAGCAAGGCAAAACAAGGAATTCATCCATTATTTCCCATTAACAGGCTAGGTGTTCAGCTATTCCTCCAGAAAAGCATGGCTCCACTACACACAGCAGTTATTTCAGAAGACACAACTCCAAACACCCCTCATTCTTCCCCTAGCTTTTACTGCTGAGGACAGTGTCATACAGCACATCATAGCCCTTTGGTCAGTTGGGGTCAGCTGTCCTGCCTGTGTCCCCTCCCAGCCTTTTGTAAACTTCTTGTGCTAACTTCTTGGGGCGGTGTAAGAAACAGAAAAGGCCTCAATGCGGTGCAAGTACCACACAGCCGTAGCTAAAACATCCCTATGTGACCAACAGTGTTCACAAACCCAACATAACACCATACAAGCTTCTGTGAAGAAAATTATCCCAGCCAAAACTAGTACTACTGTTAAAAAACCCCCACTGGCCTAGCAGGGGTAATAGATCAACAGAAAAAAGACTGGAGAACTGGGGAATTACGTCCAAGAGCAACTGGGGAGCAGATTAGTGAAGAAAAGCTGGTGGAATTTGGTGGAAAGCATGTATGTGGGAACTGGGAGTCAGAGGATTGCACCACTGGGAAAGAGCTGAGTCACAGGAGAGGTTGGTAGGTACGCTCTTGTAGCACTGTGTATCGCCTCTGTAACTTTTGCCTCTGCTGTTGCTACTGACCCTTATTTTTCCATGCTTTCCCTGTTGGCTTTCAACACTGCTAGTCAAGCCTGAAAAGCTTTCAGTGGCTAAAAATACCTGCTTTCTGCATTTACCTCCCCTCTCCCTACTATTTCAGCCTTGTCAATGGCTGAAGGTAGCACCAAAGTATAATGAGGTACAGCAACTACTAGATCAGCCCCTGCTACAAAAAAACTGCCCTTCACCCAGGCTATTGGAATATGCAAAGGACACTGGATCAATGAGCCTCATAGAAGCATGGCTTTTGGCAAGCCTGGTCTGGGTGCAATAGCACAGAAACAGTCATGTGATTTTCAGATGTTCAGGCAGGGACAGGTGAAGAATTTTTCTTGGAGCAGAGGAGGATTTAACTTCCTTCTGTGTCTCCTTTCTCTCCCGAATTATAGTGTATTGAATCGTGGTTTTATTCTCAATTAGCAAGGTATGGGGGAAAAAAACGCTTCCGGAACAAAAAGTTCTAGGAAAAGTAATTTTGGATACTGTGTTTTAGTGAGTCAGAAGTAAAGAAAGTAATTCTGGCTCAGTTATTTACAGAGAAGCTAGAGTGCCAAGGTTCCCCCTCCCCTGCTTCCCATGATGTAAGCTCTCCTGTCAGACACCTCCCATCAGACACTATGCCAATCTGCCTGGTTTATGAAGGGTACTCCTCAAGTCAGTGCCGCCACCAAGACTCTCCAAACCAGACACTGCTCTCTTGCTCTGTTTTCCCCTCCCCTCCAGTGTGCTGCAGAGGAGAACTGGAAGCACAAAAGCCAAAGATCATAGGCTGAGAGAGGTAAGAACTATTTACTGCAAACAGCAATGAGATACAAAAATGAACAGTTAACAGCAACAATACGAATGACAGAGGGTACAGGAAAAAAAACCATTCACATGGAGAAACTCCCTGATAATAGACAATTTTGAAGAATACTTTTAAAACTAAGACCTTTCAATACAGTGGACAGGCAGATAGGCCTGTAGCCTCAATTATGTCGAAGATACTCTGCTGACCAAATTATCTCTGGACCACAGCCTGAGTTTCCATACTTTCAGATCTTCTCTTCAGTACTTGTGTTGGGACACTAATTATCACAGAAATCACTCCAGGAACTCATTTCACAGACAGACAATTCCATTGACCAACAGCGGCCCGCAGTAACAAGAATGAGTAGTTCTCTACTGCATTGAAGGCTCATCTATCTATTCAAAAGAACAATTACAATACTTACTCTTTAATACCTAAAACCTTCCAGATTCCAGCTCATATTTTGTAGTGGGTTATCTTATTTCAAATATGAGAATATCAAAGACTGACATACCAGTTTCATTAGCAAAGTTCGTTGCCAGGATACCGTTAAGAAAAACACCCATTCAAACCAGACATCAAATTGTTGAATTTTACTTTTTTAATAGTTAACTTAATAATCAGGACCTTGTTTTAGGTATTCAACATTCTGTTGATAACCTCCATTTCCAAATGCTTAACAGTTATGGCCAACATTCTATTAAAAATTTTTATGGCTTTCTGTTGAAAAGCAATTGACTGTACAATCACTCCAATGCAGCTGACTCCTTGTAAAAAGCCTCCTGGGTTTCACTTACATGTGAAATCTGCAGCACTATTTTCTCTATCACCAAAAATGTATCAAACTTTACTTAGAAAAACAAACACACAAGAAGTTATATATTGCTTAGTTTTACTTCTGCAAGCTCACTAGCTCACTGTTTCACAAAGACCTGGAACTCTGTCAGTCTCCTTGCTAAGAGATGTGCTAGAAAGACCTTATCCTTCAAGCACTACAAAATGAAATATTATTATATTTATTTATTAATTTTGAGATAAAGTATCTATTCAACAATAATACATCCATAGAATCATATTCTTTATATTAATTTCAGGTTTCTTTTTACAAAACAAACCATTACAAACCATTCTGTTCCTACAGATCATCTGAATTTATTTTAAAAAATTGCATTTCAGTAGGGAAATGGAATACTATCCACATCTATGGTAAAGTTATTTACCAAAAGCAAATTCCAATTTTTGGGAAAAAACCCTTTAAAAAACAACAGTCACAGAGTAAGTCCAGGATAACCTAGAAAAATTACCTGCACTTCTGATGCTGCATTAACTGATAGAATAGAAAAAAAAATAAACTTCATTTTTATTTAAACCTACTATTGAGAAAAGTAGGTTCTTTGAAGAAAGTGACCACTATGAAAGACCTAAAAAGAAAATCATGCATTTCAAATCTCTCAAACATTGGCTCTTAAAACTTGCGCTAAAGTTCTCAATTATCAATTCTTTGCATGTTTTCCTCTTTGACAATTTCTGAATTCTTGAAAGCCAGATGTTTCAAGAAAGATATATAAAATACTTCTGTAGAACTATGTCTCTATAGCTATATGCCACTATTCAGTCATCTTTGTAAGCCGCCGCTGCCTTCTCCTCATGTGTTTCGTGTTCCATTTGTATGTCTCCAGCATAAAAGGCCCATTGTAGACAAACAGCACAGTCATCTTGTCATTGTATGTGAGATTCTGCAGGAGCTGGTGAAAAACACAGAAACCAAAGTCAAAACAGCTAGATGTTCCCCATTATGTCAAAAAAGTGAATAAGGTCTATGTAAAACCTCAGATCTCAAAAAGATCAATATCCCTAGGATTACAGCCTGAAAAATGAAGTGTTTTTGTTCCTAGAAAACCCCTCTACAGGGACTCATTCTTCACCCAATTTCCAGCATCACTATTCTTATTAGAAGAAAATCTCCATATCTAATCTGTACCTTCTTGTTGCAAACAATCTCTTTGCTTTTTTGCTGTATACAGAGAATACCTCCACTCCACTGTGGGCACAGAATCATGTTTTTCCCTTTCTGACCCAGGGCAGGGCAGGAGATAGTAGTTGTACCTAAGTACATCTATGTCTCTCTTTAGCCTTGTGCTTCTCTCAGCTAAGCAATCTCCATTGGTGGAAACCCAGAACAATCAAAATTACTAGAAGTTGCACTGCTATCTTCTGGAGTAATTCCAGCCCCTGTACTAATTTTCTGAAGTTTAACAGCCAAAGCTGGATACTTATGATATTCCAAACCTTGCCAAGCACAAGCCCAGCAGACAAAGATATCATGCAAACTGTAGATTACAAGCAGTGCTCAGGATGACATTCAACAATTTACTTGCAACTGATGCTCAACTTGCCACTTCCCTCTCCCCAGCCATTTAGGCATTTATGCCTTACACTAGATGCTGTTGTTTATTTTTCCCACTTAAATACCAAATTTTATGTTTGTCTGTACTGAGATGAATCCTATTTTCAAATAAAGTTACCTAACCTAAGATTATTTAGAATTCTAATCTTGCTTTACAGTGAAAAAATTATTAACTCCAAACATGGTGATTATCCATATGTTTAATAAACGTAGTCTGTTTCACCACAGATTTGTATTAAAAATACTAATTTTCAAACCCACTTCTAAGAACATATTCAGTTCATCTACTCATTATGACAGTGATTCACAACTATTCAGAATAAAATATTCCTAATCAACTTTGCTGTATATTAATTTATACCCCTCCCCACTGCAACTTGTTTAAAAATGTAAGCAGGGGAGATGTCAACATACTGAAAAAGAGAGTCGCACGTTTCCCTGTATCCACTGGGTACACACACAGAACTCAGCTTAACATGACAAATTGTCACATTTTCTAGTAGGCGATTACATACTTGCTTTCTAGTAAGTGGTGACATATAGCGTGGAGTCAGGAACTGCAGGTAAGCCATGGAACAGCAGAGTCTGGCCTTCTCTGCTTGCCCTGTGCAGCCTTTTAATTATCCTCTAATGCCACCCACACAAACACTCTCATCAGCTAAACCTTTACCTGACATGCTCTCTCACTAATTTTCCTTGTGACAGGCCATCATAACTTGCCATGTTAACTGTGGTGATCACCTGCTTGCAGGGGGCAGGAAGAAGGAAGGAGGCACAAAGAGTATCTTCAGCCACCTCTTCATAACACCATTTCTTGTTGCTGAATAATGGTGCAACACTGTCCTTGAGTTTCCTCCTACCACAATGCTGACGTTTTTTGCTTTTTTGAACTTCTGAGATTTTTTTACTTCTGCTTTTTCTATTTTGATCTTTCTGGTTAGCTCTGAACACTCAATTTTCCCCTGTCTCTATTCTTAGTAATTTGACAACAGACTCAACTTTTAAAACAGACTCTGGACCCCAGACAGTAATTTTCTACAACTCCTTACATTTGGGAAGCATTAGAGTTAGTTGAGCTATCTACCATTCAACATCCAAATCACTCTGTTCTTTCTCTAAGTAGGAGAGTGCACAAAAAAGCTGATCCAATAAGGAGAGGAATCACAGGAAGACAAAAGGGAATAAATTACACATAACAATAAAGAAGAAATGTGGTCAGGAAACGACCAAACTGCGCGGAGGTAAGCATACTGCAAGATCAGAAGGAACAAGAAGCATTACTTTCTATCTTCTTCCAGTAAGGTAAATGCTACAAGGTGGCCTTAATCAGACCCTTCAATTGCTATTTACTGAAAAAACAGGACATACGAACCAGATTTTCTAAAATACAGTGTTAACAGGATACAGAATGATAAGATGATATCTTAATAAAAACCAGCACACTACTGACTGCTTGTCTCCCCGGTGTACAAGTAACTTTTACTGTTCTATCTGTCTTGGATCAAGCTGAATATAACATTAGTCTCTGTTATAGGTGCAGGTGAACAGCCAGCCTATTTACCCCATTCAAGCCTTGGCATTGCATCACTGCATGCCTAGTAAGTCAACTACTTTTTTTTAAATTTTGACCAACGAGTACAATCAAACTGGTCCCTCTCAGAGCACAGATCTCACCTTTTCTGAGCCTGTAAGCCTCAGATTAATACAGGAAAACTATTCCAGTAATGATGTGGGACTCTTCTACTTCTTCAGACATCAGCACCACCAGCCTGCTCCTCCTCCAGTATCATCATCTAACTCATCTGGCAGCTGGTCTCTGCTACAGTCTGAATTCTGTTAGCTAGAGGCATTACCTTTACAACCTTTTCCATGGTAATCCTGTCCACTGGTGATTAACACATTATACTTCCAGTGAGGCCACAAGTCCAGAGTGGGTTTTTGAGGAGATAAACCTTGGTCTAAGTTGTCTGAATTCTTGCCTGGTTGTCCTCAAAGTGGACAAATCCTCTCAGTTACCTTTCAATCCAAGATTCTTAGGTAAAACAGAGGTAAGTTATACAGTGTTTACTGGTGTATTATCACACAAAATCCAATTCTCCTACATTTTAAACTTCCTATTTAATTTTCTGCCACACACCTTTGGTGTAATGAAGAAGTACTGAGATGTCCTTTTTTCACAAGCAGTTTCCACAACCATTTCAAAAACTCTTCTCTCATTCATTGGATCCATTCCCTGAAAAGAAAAAAAAAGTCTGTTCTCTCCACTATGTCATAAGCATCTGTACATAGAAAGAACAATACTGCACTATTGATTCTCACCTGATTTATTTCATCAACAACCCTGAAAGGACATCTGTTGAGTTCTTGCAGAGCCATCAGGTACAACATAGTAGAAACAGTTTTCTCACCTCCACTCTGATGATACGGAGTCAATTCATGAAGTTCAGTGCTACTGTGGAATTTTACTCTAATGCGAATCCCATACTTCTCATACTCCTCCTGTAGAAGCCACCACCTGTTAAACTCATTTTCTTTGTATTACACCTTATTTTATGATGACATGCAAACTGAAGGACATTTATACAAATGTATACGGGTCTACCAACTACTCAGGTTCAACTTAAGATCAATATATTAACTCTGTTTCATCTATTTTCCTGAACTCTCGTCTACTTCTGTTACAGAATTTCCAATACCATTCCCTCTCCGTGACTACGATTTGTTAATTGCTGTTAAGAAAGGCTTCATCCACAGTAAGAACATCAACAGGAAAATAAAAATCTTGGCTAGAAGGAGAAAGCAATGCCCCTATAAATCCCATTCATCAGAAAAACAATGCCTTAGGATACTATTAGTTTGAACAGTGGAGTAATGGGGTGTGTGTGTAGGTTGAATACCAATCTGAACTTCTTCAAGTACAAGCAGCCCAAAATCCACCAGGACAGCCATTTCCTTTTCATACCTCAACAGGAAAACCACACACAAGGATTCCAACCCTGGCTTTTCTTTAACAGGAAAGTGAAACTTGTCACTAGCCTCAGCCAATGACGCAAGGTATCAGGATAATAGATGTGGCTCAAAAGAAAGACCATGAAAAGAAATGTATTCATGCATAAGACAAAAAAGAAGTCTTCAGAGTACTCTCTATTATTCCTGAAGTTGTGTTCCGTGGCCACTGAGTTAGCCTGACTGGTCAGAGCACGATGCTAACAACATCAAAGTTGTGGGTTCAATCCCTGTATTTATTTAAGAGTTGGATTTAAGGCCATTTACTTAAGAGCTGGATTTGATGATCCTTGTGGGTCCTTCCAACTTAGAATATCTGTGATTCTTTGAGTTTTTCTGATTACAACTTCATGTAAGGAGAAATAAAACCCAGAATCTAAGGTTCTCTAGACCCACTGTAATTTCAGACGCATTGGCACAGACTGAAACTAGGTTTGAAAAAGTGAACAAGATACAGTCTAGCAAAACCAAGTTACAAAAAGATTCATGTCCAACACAGCCATGATGGCATCAGTCAGACCTTGACTACTGCCAGACTATTTGGAATGCCAGTTTGTAGAACTGCCAGACATTCCAAAACCTGACAAAAATGATGCTCAAAACTCCTTGTGGTTAATCAAGGAATGTGACGGTTATCATGGCTAGCAGTCCGAATTCTGGCTACTAAGTGTTACCAAGTAAAGTCAGAATGTTTACAGAGGCTTCTGCTAGGATATTAAGGAAGAACCCAGTGAAGCATTTCACACAGAATCACAGAATCAATTAGGTTGGAAAAGGTTTCTGAGATCAGAGCCCAACCTTTGACTGAACACCAACCTGTCAAATAGACCATGACACTGAGTGCCCTATCCAGTCATTCCTTAAGCACTTCCAGGGATGGTGACTCCATCACTTCCCTCCTCAGTCCATTCCATGTTTAATCACCCTTCCTGTGAAGAAATTCCTACTAATGTCCAATTCCTCCTATTATCCAATGGGGATAGTAGGTAGTGTCACCAAGAACATCCACGTATCTCAAGATTCCTACAAGGCAGACTAACAGAGACTTGAACTTCAGTGTCACAGAAATACTTCTAATAAAAAGTAATTCTACCTCAAGAGTCTCCCTCTTCATATCTACAGGTGAGGCAGAAGATTTTCCTGAAGAGAAGGGTAAGGAATACAAACTCGAGAACAGATTATCCACCCTTCTGGATTGTAGCCATTCATCCCTTGAGGAAAGAAGTTTTACTCACTAGCACAGTACCACTAGCTAATCTCTTGAAACTATTTGTGACATCCTTACTATAGAAAAGCAAGACCTTCCAAAGCAGAGATTCTGGAAGGCACTCCAGACTCCTTTTGCTCTTAAACTGCTTTACTGTTCCTTTTGTGCTCTCTCTCCCAACATACTTTTATCTGAAAGATAGTTTTTATATAATATAGATCTGCCTAGGTAATTATCAAAAGACCTGAAAAGTCTGTGTTTTAGCGTTCTACTGTTTCATATTATTAGTCTCCAGGTAAACATTTTTCATGCAGTTCACATAAAGAGCCTTATTAATCCCTCTTCTGCCCTGAGTAATAACTGCCACTGCTATTTTAAGAAAAGCTGCTTGAGTGATTTACAACAGAAAAAAAAAGATTAAAAAATTATTATGTGTAAACTTTCACTATAATGTAGTCTATGTGTTAACACATGAAAGTCTTGAAATCATCATTTCAGCAATCAACTTAAAACAAAATACCAGATTTCTCTCTCCTGTTTATCGCACTGAGTATTTCTCCCCAAGTTCTACTAATGTTTTAAACTATTCACCAGAGGCAAACTCTACCTGTAAGGCTTACTGAGAAGGTAATAGGGCCAAATGACAACTGCTTTCAGAATAGACAAAATGTCCCCAGACTCCAGTAGAAACTACATGTAGAACCAAATCACTTCAACGCCTAGTAATAGAAGATTTAGATGATAATGGAGGACAAAAATTAGCTAAAAATACAGATTTAGATCAAAAACTTCAAAAATCTGAGTAACTGTTAAGTAAATACAAGGTTTCTAACCAAGATCTGTAAGTTGCAGGCCTATTCCAAAAGTCAGGAGGTGAAGCCCTATGCATCTAGATAGAGACTCATTTGCCTTCAATCAGACTGGTAAGTCAGTTCTAGTACACCAAAGCATTGAGTAGAAGTTCAGTGTTTTTTTAAAAAGAACATCTCCACATGACTTGTTATTTTTCTCTAGCAATATGTGAGCAAAACATGCAAGAAAATATGAATGTTAAACTAAAAAAATCAATCATACCTCATTTTCCATATGAAGATCAACTTCACCAACACACTGCATAGAACTAAAAAACTTACTGAACTTTCCATTAATTTGTTCAATCATCACTTTCAAGAGGCTTAGCCACTTTTCTTTGACCTAAAAGTAGACATATCCATGTAAAATCAATTTAAGAACTGAATTTTCCCCTGGAGATGGCATTTAAATTGCAAAAACATCATAATTAGGGGAGGTAACATCTCAGTTTGCACTCAAGACAATCTGAAATGATACCCTTTATTTCTGTACATACATTCCTACAATGATGTAGGGCTATAATGACACAGACGTGATAACTTGAGCTATTACCTGTGAAATGTTTTGCTTATAGTTATTCAACTCATTTTTCTTTCCCTCTAGATATTCTGTCAACTGCTGTATTTCTTGTGTTTGCTTATTGTATTCTTCAACAACCTGCCAGAATAAAAAGCAATCAGTCAGCAAAATATTTGGCAATTCTAACCTTGACTTTAAAAATACCACACTGCACCAATACTGTTCAAACACAATTACACAGACTACTGCACTGCACACTGAACAAGATAGGTTTCTATCTTTTAAGCAAAGAAACTGTAAAGCTTTGTTTCTCTCAGATTACTACAACTTTTTTTTTTTTAAAGGCACCTTTTTTAAAGAACCTACTTGAAATCTGAATAAATGCATTTACAGCACATTGTTCCTGCTGTCTAACTTATTATACCAAGAGATCTAGCACAGAGTGGGAAGGAAGTACAATGTGGGTAGAGGGGCAGAGAGAGAGGGTGGAGGGAAAGCAGTGAACATACTGAAGCACTGAGGCCTGTGAAACAGGAAGCCCTGGTTTTCTCTTCACTCAGAAAAGCATCAATTTCCTCCAATGTGTTTGGAAGAGTCTGAAAAGCCTACAAGACAAAGGATTGCATGTGTTACAAAGCAATACTAACAAAGGATTCAAGTTTTCTAAAAATAAATAAATAAATTGGATAAACCATAAACTAATTCTGTTACTTTTAATCAGGGTGTCACACAGTCAAAATTTAACATAGCAAGATTCCCTCACTAACTGTTCTGGACAGAGAAATAAGGTTGGAAGTGCTATTACGTAACTAAGATACACAATTAGTTGCTCCTTAGTTGCCCAACTTGTGCAGGCAGAGATACTCAGAGATTTGGTACAAGACATGGCTAGATAAGCCATGCAAATGAATACTTCTAGGAGGCTGGGCAGAGACTTCGGCTCTTTTGTGTTGCTCCATTAGAGCAGGAAGCTAGAAAAATATGGCCTCTTTTTATTTCTGTGAATACAACGCTGTGGATTTCAAACTGAAATCACAGATCAAATTTTCTCTCCCCTGTGCACAAAACAAAGTGGTAGTCAAAGGGCATCTCAGCACTATTTTAAAGGTGCTTTAAAAGGCTAATGACAATAACAGAAGTACACGTGATCCTTTACTGGGAGCCTTCTAATAAAAAACAGACAATTGTTTTTTGCAGGAGAGGTTAGAAATTCAACAGATAAGTGAAAATTTCTTTTTGTACATACAACTTGAAATTCTTCTGGAAAATCTTGACCCGGACCCAATCTGCAGACCTGTCGAGCTTGTTTCATCAATTCCACGCACTTCTCATAAAGAAGTTGCTTCTTATTATCCAGTTCATGAAAACGTTGCTGTTAGAAATATTAAAAGATATTTAAAAAAAAAAAACTTTCTTAAAAAAAAAATTATCGTGAATTTCCAGACTTAACACTAGCACACTAGCAACAAACCACATCAGAAGCAGAAAAAGTAGGTGAAACCAGACTATTAAAATATCAAAAAATTTGCTTCAACTAACAGAACTCATTATACCTCTCTGCTCATCAAGTCAACAGATGCCAAGGTAAACTGATCAAAAGCAAGTTCTTCTAAAATAGCTAAATTTATTTTCTCTCAACTTACAAGTGTGCATGTAGATTCAAGAGGTACCTTCCCAAGTTTTATTGTTGTGTACTTTAGCTAAATATAGGAGCCCTCCAGTGGTGAAAAAAAATCAGTTTTCATTTGGAAATCATACAGTTAGAGAAATGCTTGTTCAACAGTTTTAAAATACAGGACACAGACACTGATAGTCACCCTCATTACTTTTTGGAAATGTAGTTGATCTTTACTTACTAAATACAACAGAAGCAGCTAAAACCGGTATGATCATTAGTGATCATCTCACACTCACAAGAGTTAGGGTTGCTGTTCTCAGCATGTATCAACTCAAAAAACCCTGCTCTTCCTTCTCTCTCCACCAAGTACTACGGAATAGATATGTTCATTGCAGATAAGCATTTCATGATCTCCACAAACACACTGTAAAAATATTTTTCTATACTGCACTGGTATTTTCAGGAAAGTTGGAAAAATTTTAGAAGCAGCTTTTCTTAGATCACCCCCTCCACTTCACAAAGTCTATTGTAGAGGAGGGAAATGTTACATGGGTTGCAAGGACTGGCATCAGAGCTGTACAGATAAAACAATAAAGGAAGAATGTCCCTCCTTTTCTTTACAGCCAAGACCTCACGTTATACTGAATTAGCATAAATACAACTGTAGAGCACAATGGTTACATTCCCCTGGATATCTGCACATGCCCTGTAATAGTATTTTGGATCCCACAAATTTAAAAGTCAACTGGCTTCATCTGAAATGTTTTGACATGATAATGAAGGCAAAAGATCCCGTGAGAGGCACCCAGACTTTTTTTTATACAAAAAGCATAAGCTTCATGTGTTTGATCATTTCCAGAGCCTAAATAAATTCTGAATTATCTGAAGAAGGGAATCTCAATTCTCAATTGTATATAAAGCTCCCACTTGAAGGGAGCTCTGCAGAGCTGCATGAAACAAGATTTCAAGCTGATCTGCAGGCACTTAAAATCTGAAACAGATTCAATACTGAATATGCATGATCCAAGCTTAGGTAAGTAAAATTCTTCAGTGAAGAGGAAAACGCATGTTTGGCAGGAGAAACTTCAGTATGCAACAGGAAGACTAGAAAGCAATAGATATTTGATGTTACTATGAAGCATGTACTAGAATAAATACATTGACAGTTCAACAAGCTAGGCTTCAATTTTCACTCAACTTTGCCAGACTTTTGTCAGTGGCCATATGCAAAATAAAATTTAGATAAATATAAATAAAAATACACAGGTTTTGATTCCTTATTCCTTCTATATATTTAAAAGTACATGGCAATGATAATGTTCCTGTTGATTTCCTGAGGGGGCCTCACTGGGACTCCATTTGACTCATACACACCTTTTATTAGGAAGGAGGCTATTTTTAAGAATTATCAGAATGTTACAAATCACAAATCCTGTCTACTGATCTGACCAGACATCTAACTATGTACCAGACCAAGCTACTCCCTAAATGATGAAGATGTGTGCAGAGACAACTAAAAACATTAAATGAATTTCCCAGTAACAATGGACATTACTGACATGAGGCTCATGGCTTTGTAACACATTCTTACTCCTTACTGAGCTTCAGCAATTAAGTGATTTTCACAGGAACTTTAACAAACTGAGCAAAAGATGCATCATGTGTGAGAACTTGTGCAACAGTGGTTTTCTAAGTAACATGCTGGATTTGTCTCTGTCTTCAAGTTACTTTCTGCTCCTCTTAGAAAGTTCTCTTCTGCCTAATTTTCCTGCAAGTGGTGGTAACTGTAACTCAAGTGGTTTTCTAACTGCATGCTAAGGCCATTCTTTTTGGAAATATCTGTCCATGCAAAGTAACTGTCTCCTACCTTTCAAGCTGCTTTCTGATTTTACTTTTATCTTTATGATCGAATTGATTTAGTAGGTTATAGCTGACTGGACTCTTGCAAGACAAGGAAAAAAACCCCAACTTACTGCCCTTTTCTTTAACAGTTTATTCCCCAGTGCATTGAAAGATTGTACTACTACACAAATACAAAAAAATTGACCTTTGCAGCAATCCATGAGCAATGACAGCATCCTCTGCTCTTAGAAATGAGTACTTGCTGTGGAACTAACTCCTCAGACTTTTTATCTGAACACAGCATAGCTTTCTAGGCATTTAATTACAGTACGAAGAAATGAGCTATAAAGAAAGGTAAAATAGCTCTGTTGTGCTGCTGCACTTTCTGGTTCATCTTGAGCTTGTACTTCGCATGTGGGTTGGAGCTACTTGTTTATGGACAGACTCAGAAGAACAGCAATTGATTAACAGCTGGCCTTTTTACACACTTCTCATTATAATAAAAGATCCAGGATAAGATGACTGTTTGGCACATTTTCACAGCACCTTAGCTGTCTTAACTGAGGATGGCAAAGCTACTATTCTCCTTTAAATCAAGAGGCTGAAGTCAAACTACAGAAATCAAGGCTAAATATTTAGCAGTTCCAACACCCACTTCTAAACAAAGACATAGAAGCATCCTTTTCAACACCATAAAGGCTTCCCAGTGAGATGTTTTCATAACAGATACCCTGGTATTCACAAATATTGTTACCTGTGCAGCTCTTAGCTGTACAGTTCCTGCTTTGTACTCTGATTGTAGTCTGTTCTTCTCAGCAGTCATTCTTGTTATCTGAAGAGCCAAAGTTACTTTGACGATGTTCAGTGGTATGATCCTCTACACACAGGAAAACAGAGCATCAGTTTTTTCACCAGACTCAAAACTGATATAATCACTACTGGCCTTTGGAAACTGCCAGTCCTTCTAGTCATAACAATCTCACGCTGTGTTCAGCCCATCAATACTGCTGTCAAATTCAATAAAAAAGTGGTGACCCAAGCTCCCCAAGATGTATAGTCCTCATGTACACACTCAAGCAGGTATCCATACATATATATAATTTCAACTAAATACATATAAATACATATACATAGATATATACACACACACACTTCCAACCCACAATTTTACATCAACCCTCCTTCCCCCCATTCTCCTTCCCTTCACTATATACCAATATGTGAAATATGAGAAAAGCCAAGGCCATCTCAACTGCTTCTCAGAGAGAAGGATCCAACAGGTGGATTTTGGTGGATGTCGTATGTCACAGAGATGGAAAAAGGTCAAAAAATAAACACAAAATACATATGCATCTTGTAATGACAATGCAGTTGATTGACAAGGCGTACAGCAACTCTTATTAAAGTCTTAACTGGAACAGCACATGACAACAAAATGAGGCTGTGGTTGGGAAGTTATGTAACAGGCTTTAATGATCACTAGAACCTGATTTGACAGCACTGACCTTAAAATGTTTGGGTTTTTTTCAAACAAGTCAGCCTCAAGAACAGTCTAGAGGCTTCAAAACCAGCAACAGATTCTTTACTGTCTAAAGGGTAGCTACAAACATGGGGCATTGAAAGCAGCTGTTTACACCATGTTTTTTATGATCAGCATATAAATACAAACAAATCCTCTCCCATAATGAAAGGGATGATAAGGTTTCAATTGTAGACTTATGGGACCTACAAGATAAAATTTTGAGTGCTAGCATCTGACGACAATGGTGAGCCAAGGTCTGAGATTTTTACTATGTGTCATTTTAACACAAAGTTTCTACAGTGTGAACTTGGACACAGTTTTCAATTCTCTTAAGTGATTTAAAAATAATTATCAGAATGCAAACTGAAAAAAAAAATTTAAAAGGAGATGAAAAATGGAAAAAGATTATTCAGTAGTTCAAGAAAGCTAGCTTGAAAACATTGACAGTAACACATCCAAATGTTGCATGCCTCCTACTTAAATTACAAGAATTGGACTTTTCATAAAAGTGGAACACATACCAAGTTAATAATACATACCTTTATGAGATGCATCAATTCACTAACAAGTCCTGCTTTCTGTTTGTTTATTTCTTTGATCTTTACATTTGCCAGTTGAAACTCCTTCTCTAGGTCGATAGCATCTTGTTCCAGCTGTCTTAAACTATGGGAGGAATCAGTATTTGATTAATAATAAAAATAATTAAAAATAAATTGCACCAAAAATACAAAAATTCTTAAATTTGATGCCGAACCAACAGTTATCAAGAATATGAATTTGTAGTCCTAAACATTCCAAATATTAGAGGCATTCCCAACCTATGCACTTTAAGCCAAAGAAATACAAAAGACAAAAAAATAACAGTTAAAGAAATTCCACTTTTGGCTACTAACAGCATCACTCAGCAAGCACAGTCCTTTACTTTAAATTTCAAATTACAGAATTTTTTAAAAAAAAAATCAGTGTAAGGAATGATATTTTTCTTCTTCTGATAGTTCTTTGCAACAATACAACACAGGAGAGTTCAGGAAGTTTACTTAATTCTTGTTACGTATTCTAGCCAAAAAAAGGTACTGTATCGTCATCTTAGTACAGGAAAAACAGAATTCTCACTTGTTTTAGACCTTCAGAACACGTAAAAGGAACCACGATGTTTAGTGAGCTGCAAAGCATTTGGAGATCTTCCAAAACTGCTGAACAGGCTAAGAGGATGATACAGGAAACTACAAACTGATCATTCTCACTTTGATCCCTGGGAAAACTGTGGAGCCAGTCCCCTCAGGAAGCAATTCAGGGGCATAACGGAGAAGGTGATCAGAGACTCAGCAACCATTTACAAAGGGCATGCCATACCTCATGAACCCAACTGTAAAACCATGAGGTGACAGGAGATCAAGGGGTTGCCACTTATGTCAATTTTAGCTTTCTGTTAGGGTACGTGATAAAAGCTCACCTGCACACACATAAAAGAGAGACAACAGCAGCTGGCAGAAGCCCAAATAATACCCTACATCTTGGCTTCACCCAGGCTCACCACAGCACTCGTGTATGGAAGTCTAAGTACAAGCAACTGTAGTCAAATCACAAGTCAGAGGGGAAGGCTACTTGTCTGTAATGGCTGCAGCTGGCTGGAGAGACCAGAGCGAGTGTACCTAAGTGACAGCCACAGGAATGGGATGATGCAATTGTCCGTGGTGCCAGCACCACGGAACAAGCATGCAAGAGAGTGTTTGATCCCTAATAAAGACCAAGACACACTAGATAGCAAGTGGCCTGGGAGCCAAGAGGGTATGTGGGTCACTCAGGGTGACACCACAAGAAGGTAGGTTATTGGAGGGACCAGCCTAGCTGACACAGACTGCTGCCATGTGTATGTATTTTTGGGTAAGATGACAGGGGTACTGGCTATGGGGTGCAGACTGGGGGAGTCATGGCTCATATACATTACCTATGGTCATATATATTACCTATGTATCTCTGAGACAAGGACCACAGAATGAGCTACTGGGGAACTAGGGAGTCACACCCAGTTCAGCATGCAGGCACACACAGGTGAGGGAGGCAGTCTGTACAGGCCAACAGAAGCAGGGCTACCGCCTCAGGGGTTTGCATTTCCAGGTACCAGCAACTCAGGAGACAGAGGTCCAGGGTTAGCTACCGTGCAGATTCAGAGCGTCTGGAACCAGCTGCCAATGGGATCCCCACTGCCCACAGATATGCACAGACACTGTACCAGGGTAACCCCATCCTGCCCAGACAGAGTACAACCATGAGGCAGCCACCGGTGCTGCATTTGCTCTGTGTGCCCACTGTGCTATGTGTAACTACATACACATACGCTGTTTAGATGTGTTCCATGTGTGTCTAGTGGCAAGTAAGGATTAGCCTCACTACTGGATACATGTGGGAGCATCAGCTTGCATCAGCTCCACCTTCCTCTCAGTCTGCTGGATCCAGACTCATTTCCCTCATTTTTTCAGTTCCATGTCCCACACTGTTCTTGCATTCCCACTGTCTGGATTAATTGAAGACTAAATAGGTAAAAAAATGTGTTTCTATGGTCACTCTTGGTTTGTTGTATCTTGCCCACAAGTCAGTACCAAGGATTATATTCTGGGGCCTGTCCTTCTAACACTCCTGCCAGTGACATGGAAGAGAAGAGAGAAGGCCCTGTTGTCAAGTTTTTAGATGCCGATCTGGGGGGAGCCTGCAGTTCAGAGGGGTCTGCTAAAGCTGGAAAAGGAGTTGACAGAAGGTTCATGAGATTCAGTAAGGACAAACGCAGAGTCCTGTCCTGGGAAGACAATGGGTCCGGCAGCGATACAAGCTCAGGACAGACTGGCTGCAGCAAAGCTCTGCAAGGAAGGGCTTGAGGTATTAGTGGACAGTGAGCTGCACATAAGCGGGCAGTGCACCCTGGCAGCAAACACAGTCCTTGGCTGCATGAGTAGAAGCACAGGCAGGATGAGTGATTCTTCCTCTCTGTTCAGCATTGCATACAGTTTGGACCACTCTGCCAAACCTCAACAACTTGGAACAAACGTAGAGAGCAATCAAGATGGTCAAGGGCTACAGCACAGGCTCTACAGCACAGGATGAGGGTGCTCGGTTTGTTCACCATAGACAAGAGACTAATAACAACAGCCCAGTATCATTCCACCATGGAAACCACTGACAGGATGGAAAAAAGTTCTCTTATGCATAGTAGAAGAATTGACAGTGTTCCTAAATTGCAACAAGAAAGATCCAGACTGTATGTTAATGTTGTCTACACTGCCTTCTGGGATTGTGAGCTTAAATGAAACACCTGTTGAACCATGCCCAGATTCTGCCTTTTGACACAGAGTGACAGAAAAACCAATTGCACAGGCCTACTAAAACAAAAAACATGTAATGAAAAATACTATGGACAACTGGGGTCTAACTCAATCCCTGACATGCTTACTTAGTACCATTTATGAACATTATGGTATTATCTAGGGATGTGCTACAAAATCAGAACAATAACCTAATAGTTGAGTAAATACATGCAGTGATATCTAACTGGAATCCTATGATTTTATTACAGAGAAGCATCTGGAACATCGCTACATGTTGTATCAGATACGGCTGTAATTTCTAAACACCTTCCTTGTCTTGACTGATGCACAACTACTGGTTACTGTTTAAGGGTAAAAGCACACTGCAGTAAGAGAAATCAAAAATATCTTTGCTTTTAAAAATGGTTCATTTTTCATAGATAACATAGCTTGTTTCCTACCTATCATACTTCACACCAATTTTTGATTCCAACTGTCTCCTTTGGTTTCCTCTCTCTAAAAGCGCCTTCTTCTCTTGCCTGAGCTTATTGTCTTTGTGTTCCAGAAGTTTCTGTCTGTCGAACAGTACAGTCAAACGTGCATCCAACGACTTTAACATATTATTGATGTCCTGAAATAAAAGAACACACACCACTAGCATTCTTACTACATACCATACTAACATATGCAAGTAGGCTCTGCTTAATGAATGATAAAACTGGCAGTAGTTCACAACATATTGTTACAGAAATACATTTCTACCTGTTGTTGGTTTTCCAACTGTTCTCTTTCATCTGTATCCACTGAAGTAGTGAGAAACTGTGCCTCCCTCAAGCATGTGTTACTAGAGAGGTTTTGTTTTGTATAAGAAGATACTTTAATAACATATCTTTCTTCTGCTGTGTACATTTGCCTCAGATTGGTTTCCTGTATGACCTAAGAAACACAGAAGAATATTAATCTGACAAAAGCATTACTTAAGGCAATACTTTTCAGAACAAGGAATAAACTTGATAAAATCCACAGTAAAAAAACTTCAGCTTACGCAAGACTTACTTACTAACAACCTTTGCACAAAGATGCTAAGTTTAATGCAGCATTATGCCTGTAATTCAGACTGGTCAGCAAAGAACTATTGAGATCCTGTCAGAGTATGTTGCCAGAACTAATTAAACAGGTCTGATTGTTAAGATATTACAGACACCAATAAAACACCATTAGTATTTGTACTGCATCGTGAACAAGGATTGTATTTGCTTCATATATGTCACATGTTACACATGCATCCTGTGTAACAAAGAAACAAAGTACTCAAGAATTAATAGATGAAACCATAAAGTGAGCTGTAATGTATTAGTCAAGCAAATGCATCTGTAGGAAAAAAGAAGGTACAAAAATACCAGAGTTGCTAGTTCTAAATTAGTCATGTCAAAAATGACATTATAAATAACCAAAGATTTACTATAACTCAAGATACATAAAGAGAAAAAATGTCCAGTAAACTAGACAAAGCAAAAAGCTTCCATAGGACAAGGTCTATTTGACTAAAAACATTTTTCAGTTTATACATGCAGCATCAGTTATATTCTGTCAATTAGGTTTAGTAAAAAGTGTTCACTTTACTTTACAGCTCAGACTCCGGTACACAACTGTCCCGGTTTCAGCCAAGGCAGGGTTAATTTTTTGCAGTAGCTGAGAGGGGGCATGGCCCATGATGCCTCAGGTCATCAGGGAGTCGATGCAACATACAGATGGGCTGGTGATCAAGGGGTGTACTTAACCATGGACGGTATTTCCCAGGTTATCCATAACTGTGGAACATGCACTGCAACCAAGCAAGTAAAGCCTCTATGGTATGGGGGCTATGGTCAATATATGTGGAGACCTGGCACACTGATTATTCAGCCACTCCCCCAATGGGCTACTGCAAAAAATCAACCCTGTCTTTGGCCAAAACCAGGCCACTGACTTGGAACTGGTTAAGGTGAAAGATAAATGTATCTTTCTGTATTGTATTGTAAAGTATTGTATTAAGGTGACTGAATTTTTTAAAATGTCTTGCAATATGTTAGCCCATCATGAAATGTTCCCACTTCTACAGGGCAAATAAAAAGGATAAATAAAATTGCTAAAGCAATTTTTTGCATTCTCAACATTTACTTGCCAAATAATTTCCAAAATAAAACTCCACACCACAGATGCGTTTATGCTTCTTCAGATACCTTACCCTTTCAATCATGTCTCTAGTCTTCTCAGTTCCCACAGGAACATCATGAACACGGTACTGGGAACAAAGGTAACTCATCACGGGATGAGGAGCATCAAACAACTCTCGTAAATATGAGTAAAATCCATACCGGCTGAAGAAGAAATTAAAAAAAGCAAGCATCACAAATCAAGTTCAGCAGTTACTGAAGGGTCAGAAAAAAGTCTCACTAACCCAGAACTGAACTGGTGAAAATTTGATTTGCATAGAAAATTCTAATATATAGCAACAAAACAAACCCACTGCATTTAAAACCATTTCCCCAATACAATCAGATACATACTGTAATTCTTCAATAGGTCTTGATGGTAAATTTTCAGCACATGATTCGGCAGGTGCACATACAGCATTCACTCTTAGTTTCTGATGATCACGCATCTATATTTAGATTATATTAGATTAGTTGGTAAAGACCAGGAAAATTCACTATATGCGAATAAAATATTAATTATTGATTCAGAGAGTCAGAATTACTTTAAACTGATGACCTCTGGAAGAACTCACAAATTCACTCTGGCTCAGGAATAACCAAATTCTCTAAAAGAAAACTCTATTAATGTCTCTGAAAGCACTACATGCTAGAGAAAATAAAAGCAATCAAAAATCCAGAGCCAAGTGCTCACTCTAAAGAGCTAATCATACAAATGAAAGACCAGTTGAGCTGGTTAAAGCAGCCTTGAAATGAGTTCCACAACCACACAAGCAAGATAAGCCCCTAGAACCTGAGATACCACCACTATCGTCCAGGAATACAAAAGTGATTAGCTTCTGCAAAGGGCAGATGAGTCTTCAAAAATTGCAGGACAGCTTGTCACTAAATACACAGTTGTGTGGACTGTAGTTGGGAAGCATTGTGATAGTTTAATACTGTGTCTTCTGGCTTCCTCCTCTTGCATCATCTGCCTGACTTTCAAAATGAACAATCTCCTCACTGATTCAGGAGGCAGCAGTATTAAGAAAATACAAGCTTGATTTGCTGCTTGTACCACTGCATGTCACAAAAGATGGTCTCTTGCCTCTTTAGTCAAGGGGCACTGGAAAATTTTGGTACTAAATTTGTAGATTTCTGCTCTAGCCAATTTCTTGTACACAGTATTTTCTGCTTAAGTGATGACTGCCTGGCCAAAGAAAAAAATCTAAAAAAACACATCTTGTTAATATTTCTGCATCCCACCAGTTAGTCTAAGCTTTAAGAAAACCTTAATTCTGAAGAAAGTATTTGAACACTTTGCATTACCTACTTGTTATGATACAGATATCTATTGCTGTGATACAGATTTACTTGGTATACTCCCAAGTTCAGGGCTCATACTTGAGTACTTAAGAAAGTTTTAAAATTGGTGCCAACTTGCCTCCACCAGAAATGTTTCCATATCTTCTTGACACTCAAAAACGAAAGCCCTCATGTCATTGGTCGAAATGTGATTTTCAATGTATTTAGCATGTCTACTGTCTTTCACATTGATCTAATAAAGAAAGGTAATGAGCAAGTGATTTAATACAATTGGACTTACCACCCCCAAAAACATTTTAAATAGTCAAGATGATGCCCACATCTACATTTAATGAAAAAAAGAACAATGTCTTCAAAAACATATTGCCTGCCTTTTTTGCAACCAATTCTCATGGAAGGAAACCTATTGTAAGTCACAGGTCATTGTGCTTAATTTTTAGCCATCCATAACCTTTTTCAGTACTCCCAAAGTTATCACCATCTCTCACCATACCACCTCTCCCTCTCCTGCTCCATCCTGACCTTACAATTGCAACCACCCCCATCTCACGTCTAATGGCTCTGCTCCAGCACTAGTAAAGGTTTTTCAATTAGCAACAGAAAACACCACACTCCTCAAACTGAGGTGTCTTGAAATTCCTAAGAAAAAAATCCCACACCCTTAAAATGGATGAAGTTTTCCAAATCTGAATGAAATGCTAATGTTTGTGTTTTTCAGTTAACTTTCATGAGTAATTAGACATTATGTCACCATACATGACACACAACGGCAAAATTACACAAAACTACACAATTTATCTCAAGTTGGCCAAAGGCTGGGTATAGTTAACAGCAATTTGAAAGCTTTGAATTTTTAAGCACATGAGACTAATTTATACGATACCAAAGTATACAGGCTTTGGCTGAGGCAGAGTTAATTTTCTCCACAGTGGCTAGTATGGGGCTGTGGCTTGATTTGTGCTGAACAGAGGGTTCATAATACAAAGACAGTTGTTATTTCTGACAGAGCCAAGGCCTTTTCTGCTCTTCATGCTGCCACAGCAGTAAGGTAAGGGTGCATGGGAGACTGGGAGAAAACAGAGCCAGAACAGGTGATCCAAATTCACCAAAGGGATATCCCAGATCATTACGCTCAGCATATAGCATGAGAGGAGGAGAAGGAATGAGGGACATTTGGAGTGATGGCTCCCCAAAGGTCATAGTTTAGAAATGCTATTCTTCAATTTAGAAGGCCCACTAAAACCATGCCACTGCTCACTCCCCATGTCCCCTCCCTGCTTCCTGCTCCAGCAGGATGGAGTTGAGAACTGGAGGCAAAAAAGGTGAAAATCATGGGTTGAGATAAGAACAATTTACTGGAAACAGCAATGAGATCAGAAAGCAACCAGTAATTATTTAATAACAAAAGGTGTAAGACTAACAATTTACACCAAAAGTCCCTGACCACTACTTCTCCCAAACTGAAAGGGATGCATTCTCAAAAGAAAGAGTCCCTATCCTCAACCTTCAGCAATGAGGTAAGGTGGTATGGAACAAATAAGGTCTGGCCATGCCCCCTCAGCCACAGATCCTCTTGACCAGTGCAAAAAATTTAACCCTGCCCATGGGCCAAAACCAGGACACCAAGTCACTTTCATGAGTGATGGAGCCCTGCTCTCCTGGAGATGGCTGAACACCTGTCTGCCCATGGGAAACAGTGACTTGGTTCCTTGTTTTGCTTTCCTCATGTGCATGGCTTTTGCTTTCCTTATTAGATTGTCTCTATCTCACCCCATGAGTTGTCTAAGCTTTTACTCTTCTGATTCTCTACCCAATTCTGCGGGTGGGGCAGTGAGCGATCAGCTGCCTGGGACTTGACTGCTGGCTTGGGGTTACACCTCAACACAGAAAAAACAAATTTAAACACCAATTGAATTTACAGAGGTTAATGAGGCCTTAACTAAAAGTAAGGACATCCTTATCAAGGCATTTGTAAAATTATCTTGATGTGGTCTTTCAGAAAGAATTCAAAGTTCTGCTAATAACAAGAAATACTTAGGATTCCATTCTAAATAAAAGTAATTTTGAGCAGTCCTAGTACATGTACAAAGTGTAAGAATTTGTATATAAATATTCTAATATACTAATTTAAATTGTAGCAATACATTATTAATAAGTTTGCAATTCTGAAAAGAAGTGCAACTGGAGATCTTCATCCTCTTCGCATTATATAGAGCATATATTGCAAGAGGAGGAATGCACAAAAAAACCCAATGTCCTCTTTGAAAATTTAGCCCTGCTATTACTAGCTAGTACAGCAGCTATCAAATCAAACTAAAACACAAAACAAAATTAGCAACAGATTTCCACATCTCTGGATGGCTGGGTAGAGCAAACCAAAAAAACACTCAATCACAGAGAGAAGTAACCACAGCTGAGCAGGTTGTGCTGCAAGGGGAGACAACTGGTAACTACAACTGCTTTTTTAAGCAGCAACTAAGAATTACTTAAGTCTTAAGTAGTAAGACTGGATAATAACTGGTTGCACCTTAAAGGAAACCTGCAATAGGCATGCTCTTGAGGACAAAAGGTGCCATCCCACATTACTCAAGTACTACATTGCCTGTGGAATTCTGAGTATCCTGCATGTACTTGGCAGGACATTCCAAGATGTGTCTTAGAAGTCCTCAAGTCATTCTCGAAGTGTTGCAAGACATAAATAATCTAACCATTAACAGAGTGGTATGCAAGTAAATCATCTTACTTCAAGCATCATGGGTTCACAGGCTCTTTTTTTAAACTTCTCTTTGTTCTTTCTTAGCCACATAAGAGCAGAGTGTGTGTCTCGGAATCTCATTTTAAGGTTCTCTTCCTTCATATGCATTATATTATTAAGTTGTCCAAGGCGATCAATTATTCCTGTAATTTAAGGTAGTTTCTTAAACAGAGTCCATAGCAAGTACACATTATAACCAGCATTATCTGGTATCTACTGACTATACTCCTCCAAAAATAAGGTTGTTAGTAAACGACAAGAACTTTCCAGTAAACGACATCTCTTCCCAGAATTGAGATGCTGCTACTTCTGAAGAAATGTTAAGAACTATTACAGCTTAACATCTAAAACAGAATTGAAAATTTACGCAAGGAATAACAAAATGTGGTAGGCACAGTAAAAATACAGGAATTTTGCCTTAGAAGTATGTTTCATCAAGACTTGTTCTACCTTTGTACTTAAATATAAACACATCCCCAAAGGAAAAAGATAGTTGGACTAGTAATGTGAAATATCTCTGTTATTTCATGCTGGCAAAAACCAAAATGTGTGACAACAGACCGTGCATGAAAGCACTTGTTATTCGACAGAGATCAAAACCAGAGATTTTTGATAAAATTTTTGACTAAGATAAAATACAGTGTCTCCTTCCCCAGGTCACTTGGACTCTCTACCTCAGTTTCTTCCTGGATTTTATGGCAAGTTATGTGCCAGACAGACAGGTATGTGCAAATGAGCAACATTCACTGAGGAATATGTATACAACACCCTCTCCACATGCCAAGCTTCTGGTTTTTAATTTCATTTCATTTCTTAGAAAGGACTAACTGCAAATACCAGACCAGCGTAAAGAAACTCTGGAATTAAGGTTAACTAAAATTCATCTAGAAAGGACAAATGCAGCATCAGCAGCTAATATACTGCATATAATATATGAAGTAGCTAAAACACTGCATCTTCAAAGCAAGCTGCTTTCTCCATCAGGTTTGGGATTGATTTTCAGAACCTGCTAACTACACACTTTCCTTTACAACAAAAAATCCCCCAAACCTCCAAACCGGCGAAGGAGTCACCTTATGCAGAGATCAGAAATACTGATTCTTTGAAGGATAGTTTTAAGATCAATTGTTACTTTTGAATCTTCTTGTTCAATTTTGAAAGCGCATGTTACTTTTAATACAACTGGTAACAGGAAAGAGGACAGCTATATATGTAAACCAACTAGGAGGACTGAGGTAAACACCTTGAATTATTTCACTACAGTAAGTAGTGTAGATTCTGTACAGTCATTAAAATAGTAAATTGACAAAAAAACCTCAAGTAACTTACTTTTCTTTTCCCGCTCTTGGTTAGTTTTTTCTGCTCTTAGATCACTGACATCATTATCAATATTCACCCTTTCTTCTTGTAATTCTTTCAGCTCAATATTAACAGCATCAATTTGTGGCTGAAGATTCTCACAGACTGCCATTGTATCCAGCTCATTCTGCCACTCCTGTATTATTTTTTGAGTTTGGTATATTTTCTTCTGCCTGTTTGTTTCTTCATCTTTTTTCATTCTGAATGCTTGATTAATTTCTTCAATCTAAAAATTTTGAGTATTTCCATCAAGAGAATAGTTTAGTATACAGACCCTATAACAAATACCTAGGATACCTGCGCAACTGCTATTAAATGCTGACATAATCATGCACCAAAACCCCACGAGTCTGTTACAGTTCCAACAGCACTATGACACAGTTCCAGGAGCACTATGGCAGTTGAAGAACATAAGCAAAAATACAGTCAAGCCTGTAAGTCAATTCATGATGTCCCTTCATTTTCACAAAAGCAGAAGCTTGAAGGTTAATAAACTGCTTAACAATTGCTTAACACATTTGAAGTTTAGTCTATGATTAAGTAAAATCCATAGCCCAAACACAACTTTGAGGTTTTAACTCTGCACCCTTATGCATTTCATTTGTACATTTCTTGACCAAGTGCTTAGATGAGACTCTGGTTTACAACAGGTCCTTGCAAGGATGTTTCTTTTTACAAGATGCAGGATGTATATCCTTAGAAGCAATAACCCCAGCCTTTCACACAGAGGGCATGCTTAGTGCTGAGTGAATCACTACACAGGCTGTAGCTTTCCAAGGAAAGCCTATCACAAACAGTGTGTGTATATATCTGTATCTATCTATACATACACACACATTTGTCTACTCCATAAGGCAACTCATTTTATGCAGTACACACCCCTCCCTCAGTAATTCCTTTTGGACTAATAGAGTTCTAAAGACTCACTGTGCAGCAGAGGGAGTGAAGAGTGCAAGCACTTGCAGCATCTTCATAGAAATTTGCCCCTCTGCTAACAGAAGAGCAGACAAAAAAACCCAAACAAACACCAAGAAAAGTCACAGATAAAGAGACTCTTACCTGTTTATCTTTCATCTCCAAAGCATCTTGCTTCTCTTTACATTTCTGGGAGATACTTCTGATTTCAGCAGTCTGCATACAGCAAGGTATTTAAAGTACAGTCATAAATTCAATTATATTTGTAAAAAGTAGTCAGATTTTGAACAACGTCTTGTAAATGCGTAACTATTTACTTTGCATTTTACTACTTAGAAAGTCATACTCACCCATTTCTTATTCTTAACTGTATCTGCAGCATGTTTAATTTCAGCAATTTGTGAAGACTTGTATAACACCACATATACTGTACTGCTCACAACCATGCAGCTATATGTCTGCAAATTCAGGCATGACATATAGAGGAAGTTCCTAATCTGAAATTAAAATAACTCCATCCTTAATTTCCATATAAATTTTACATACTGATGTCTACAATTATAAAATGTTCTTGCCTCTTTCTCCAAACCAGCTCTGCAAAGAAAGGAGATACTAAAGAGCGAGCAAGGCTTAAGCTCCTAGGCACAGGATGGCCAAACCAGATTTTGTCCATGTCATCCTACATCTGAAATAACTGTGCTAGAGCAAGATCGCACACAGCTGAGCTTGACAACTTGTTGGCTCATGTGTAGGCATCTATGTCTCTGCCCCTTCTCTATCCTCAGCTTCTACGAAGTGGAAGAATAACGTAGGTTAGAAGGAACTTCTTGGCATCACCCTGCCCCATTCCTTTCTCAGAGCTTGTTTATTAGGTCAAGTTGCTCAGGCACCTACACAGCTGAGTTCCGAACACAGGGGAAGTACACTATCCTTCCTCTGCAAACTGAATTCCTCCTTCCCTGAATACTCAAGGCTGAAGCACTGCAAAGAGAATACTGGAACACTGCAGAAGGATGGAAGGACTGTAAGCCAATTCCAGTGTAGACACAGAAATAAAACAGCACTGTCACTGGAAGAAACATTTTCCTGCAGTCAGTCATACTGAAGACATTAAGATACATCAAGAATGAGAAAATAAGACTATGCAGAATTTTTTCCCTACCACAACCGCAAAAAAGCACAAAAATTTTAAGACTCATGCAGGTGTTTGCATAAAGACAGCAAACAACAAATACGTCTGGGTCTTGCAGTTGACTGCTATGAGGTACTGATCTGTGATGCTCTTTCCAAAGAGCTCACGGAGGCAGTCTTGAAGAGGAAGCTCTCTCCCAGGAAACTGATGCACAATGTTCACAAAGCCATTCTAAAGGCTCTCAAAATCAGGACACTAGTAAGGAACTGGAATTCAGTTTTTCAGTTATCATTGTATTTTCAGTTATTATATGTTTATATATAGACCTACCTACAGAACATATTAACTAGAACTATCTTTATGATTTTCATGGTACAACCACAAAAGACTGCTTTATACTACTAAATATTGCTAAAAAAATTGCATTGCATAGTTAACTCTGTTCAAATGTCTTTAAAGAGCCTGATGAAACTGTTCTGAAAATACACCATTTTATCAAACTTTTCCTACAATATGGGTCAATTTCTTTTATTCCACATTCTACACATCCTACCGCCCAAACCACCAAATGTTACTAAAAATTTTTAATCTCACACAGAAATTGAAAGGGTTTTAACACAAAGAGACAGGAGAAAAAGTCATGCAATGTCTGGATCCAATAATTTCTTCCCAGATTTAACTCTGCCTTTCCTTGCGTTCAGCTCCTTCCAGGCAAAACTACAACTCCATACAGGGTTTTTTGCCAACAAAGTGCAACAAAGACAAAATGAAGAGGTGGTTTATTTCTGCTCTCACATATATATCCTCATGTCAAGAGAAAAATCTCAAGAAGCAATCAGAATTAAAGTAATTTGATAATGGATATAAGCCTGGAGCAAAGGGTCTGAAGAGAATTATATTCCCTACAGGTCTGTGTGTCCAGAATAGAGCAGACTTAAAATACTAAACTGCTTTCCCTTAATGCCAAATTGATGCTAATCAACTCCTTCTGGATTAAAGAATAATAACCTGTGAAACTCTCGCCAAATGCCTGCATTTGTACAAAGACAGAATTCTAAGTTACAAGAAATTCAAGCAGTCTATGAAAAGGTGACAAACTAATGAAGATGTAGCAGCCTAAGCTATTTTAAGCTACTTAAAAGTCTTGCGCTACTTTTACATTAGGTCAGAACTATCTCCTGACAGTGCAACCAGCACTGATTCTCCTTTCCAAGGATACTTCAACAGCCAAACTATGGAAGTATGTGTGAGGAAAATAAATTTCAGCACCTGAAAAGAAGTTACTGTCAAAAAAGTTCAAAAAGCAGCAGATCTTCTTAACTTGCCTGATATCTTACAAATAGCTCATGCCTAACCACATATATAACATATTCCCTTTTGTCTTTTTCCACAATTCTGGACTCTGAGTTCAAGACAAAATAATAATCACTCAAATTCGGCTTGGACGTATCATTTAACATCAGAACAAAACAGGTTTGGAAGTGTCTTATTAACAGAATAGTATCAGTCATAAATAAAATACAAAATTGTAACTAATCACTGGAAAGCCATATTAGAGTACCTCAGTAAGTCTTCTATAAATTACTTATTTCAAATTTATCCTCTTTCCTTCTTCCTGTATTTTTGGCTTCTGGAATACTGTAGAACAAATGTACCTAATCCATTTTCCAGACTCAAATTAAGCAACACTTCACTATACGGTTAACCTTGTGAATATGTAGTATATGAAAGCTTTAGTCAACAAGTTTAGATTGAGAAGAAAAACACACAGATTCAAGAGTATATACATCAACCGTCTTGTACATTCTCTCAGGTTTTCTTCCCTTGTTTTGTAGGAAGTGGCCTATGCTGAGCAAGCTCCCCATAAGTTAAAACTAAAACGATCAATGTTTGTCCTAGGTTTCTCATAGAAACAAAGTACAACCTTTAACTAAAAAGATTACTTTTATATTAATACAGCCCAATACTTCAAGAACAGTGGTACCAATGGTTAAGTGGAACTCTTTCCTGTTTGAAAAAAATATAGTAATTTGAAACATCTCAGTAAAACCCAGCGGGATAAGATCAAGCAGTGCAAACAAAGCATAGCAATTCGCAAGCATGATGGCACTGTTGCATTATGAAAATTCAAGCTTCCAGCTGTTAACTTCCCCTAAGAAAGTACACTTACCCTTAAACAACAAAAACCTTCAAAACAAAAAGCCCAACCACACCAAAAAAAGGCAACTGCAGTAAGACCGCAACATTTTTAACATTTAGGTATTTTGACTCAAAGCATAGTAAACTACTGCAATAATGTGGGACAAAAAACCTAAATACCTTTACCAAAGACCTTTCTTATAATTATGAGGTACTTGAGTACTTCATATTGTTGGTACGGTGTTTATCACAACAAAAACATTGAACAACAGTCTGTAGGGGTTTTTGGTCTGGTCTTTCTGGTTTGGTTTTGGGTTAGATTTTTGTTTGGGGCAAGGGTGTTTTCATTTGTTTGGTTTTTTTTTTAAAGGAAGCACATGACTAATTTATTAGCTCCCAGTGCATTAAATGCCACTGAAGTTTCAGACTCATTCTACAAGACACTTCAAGGCAGCAATCCTCTACAGGTGTCATGAGTCTCCACATCAACTCCTCTAAGTGGGTCACTTATCTTCAAACAGAACTCACTGCAGCAAACAAACATTCTCAAGTGATCATTTAACTTTGGTTATCCAGTGCAAACTTGGGCAGCTTATGCGTTCAATGATTTCTGCAGTCTGAATAGTAAATAATAGTTAAAATCCTGCAGTGAATCACAGTACTCTTATTTTTCACATGGAAATAGTAATTTTCCATAAACCCAGCTGTTCAAAACACTTACATAAACTGTAACACATAGGTAGGTTTATGTCGGGGTCCCTCCCCTGCCGTGTAGCCCTGGCAGAGGGGCCCTGAGGGCACAGACACGGGGTTTCCCTGCCCCTGCTCAGCCTCGTTCCCATGGGTTGGTTTGTGTTCCCTGCGCGGGCAGAAGGACCCTTGGTCCCGTGACTGGAACAGTTCCTGGGCAGAGCTCCGGCCATGCGGCTGGAGAAATAAACATCTCTGAAACAGCTAGCAAGAATCTGTCCATACAGATTTCTTTTCCACGGGCCTCCTTGTTTGATACACATGTTGCAGTATCCACACTGTAACAGGTTTATCATTGAATTTCCTTATGCATAAAAATATTCACAACTGATGGAAGATTATTGTCTAATTAAAAAATCAAGTCCTACTTGTGGAATTATATTCGATATTAGAGAAATGCTTGTAGGCCAGTAAAGTTGTAATTTACCTTAAATAAAGGTAAGAAGGTAAAAGGAGCATCCACAAACCCGAACTACAGAACAGATGAAAACAGGCATCTAATTCAACAGAAGTACCTAACTTGGGGAAACTACTGACATTATATCCTTGAAGATTTTTAAGGTACAACAAAGAGAAATTTTAAAACTTGCTTTTATGAAACCAAGAGCAGACTGAAGAATTGCTACTAAAGGTTTACTAAGGAATGTATTCCTTGAACAGATGTGGAGAAGGCACTGAGAACCAAGGGCACAGGTGCTTCACAAAAATTTCTGCTGAAACATCATTATGACGCACTTCAAAGAAAGAGGTTATTATTTTACATTTTACAAAGCTGAACACAGAACACCTGAAATACTACCTGTGTTAAACAAGAACTTCAATACCTACATTATCTCTGGTTTTCATATCCAGACTCTTTAAATTTTCTTCAGCTTCTTCAATTTTTTTTGTCCATGGGGCCTGCATTTCTTTCAGAGACTTCAGTTCTTTCTTAACTTGGTTTCGGTTTTGTTTCACTTCTTCGTGCTGCTCACGAACATTTTCATATTCCTTGGAAGAATTGAAAGTAAAACAATAAAAAACTGTCTTCTATTCCAGTGTTTTATACTGTCCAAGCATTTTATTTAATTGCTCATGAATTTTAGAAGAAAAATCTCTTTCACAAACTAGTATTAGATCAACTACTTAAGTAATAATGTTACTAGTTCCAATGACGAGGAGTTGTAGGGATCTTTCAGTCCCCAGTGAATGAGGACACATAATCAATGCTTCTTAAATAATATGCAATTCAAGTGGCAGAAGAAACAACCCATTTGTCTGCAACTACCTTGTCCCTAAAGTCCATCTAGGATCATTGCGGAAAAAACTCCTTAGCCCATCTCTGTTCATAGTTTGAGACTACTTAGGCAGAAGTCTAAAAGCTAAGGAGCAAATAACCACAAACAGTTTTGGGAGAAAGAAAAGGAAAGGAGCTGGACAGATCATCAGAGCAAGTAACAGACACAACCACTGCTGAAGTAAACCAAGGAGACAGAGTGGAACAGACTTTCAAGAAAGAAGCAAAAACTCCACCATACACCACAAACACCAAAGCCATTGCTATCTGGGAAGTTTAGCTGAAGATACATTCATGAGAGAAAAGAGATGGTAAGCAGTATGGTGACCAAAAACCTCCACTTCAAGAAGGTGGGAATTTTGTAGAGAAAGTAGTTTAAGCTGAAGGAGTCATTATTAGTGATTCTTTTGGTGTGTATTATACTCTCTGGTGAGAAAAAAAATTTAAAAAGAAAGGCACAAAAAGAAGGGGAACCTCTCCCCAGCTCTCCCAAACAAAGAAACAGAAGAGAACATTATGTTCCATGAGACCATCAAAAGTTCATGAGAAAAAAACCAAGATGTTCAGAGGACCAGAGAGAGGAGTATATTCAGGTATGCAGGGGAACAGAAGAAGGGAAGGCTGTTTGATTTTGTATGCACTAAAGAAAGCCCCTAATTCAGAACATACACCTATCTTATTCCAAACTTTGGAGCATTAAAATAATAATAATAATAATAATAATAATAATAATAATAATAATATTAAATAAAGACCACCTGGAAGCTATCTGTAACAGGTGACTTGGCTTTATCTGCTACCACTTTTTCATAGTTACTTAACTAACCTGATTAATCACAGATATATCAATTTAGGCTATAAAATCCAAGGTCTTTCTTCATAGTATCTTTTTCAAAGAGTCAAAAAGTATTTGAAAAAAGCTGCTCTAATTCTGTGAAGCACAGTCACAGAACTGTTACAGCCACTCTTACAAAGTTACAGAGGTAAAGAGATTATACTTTCACTTAGCTGAAAGACTAAGCTTAAAATTTAGCTCTGCTCTAAATAAGGCATTTTGTTTCAAGACTAAAGCAAATGCACATGCATACAATTACACTTCAGATTCTTCAGATACAAAGTACAGGCAAGTTCCATAGAACTGTCATGACATGATTTTTACACAGCAGATCCCTTTAATACTTTAAGAAAATCTGATATACACAATACCTCTCTGTATTTTGGTAATCTGTACACAAGTAACTTTGATGCTTGTAATTGCACACTCCACTAAAGACCTGCAGAACTTCCACTCTCCCAAGAGATATGTGCATCTTAAAACAATATTTTTCTTAATTGTAAATGTCAGAGGAGGAAAAGAAGAATGGACATGGCTTGACCAAAATATATTTTCAAAACTACATTGTGACATATGAATGATGCACTGTCTCCAGTCGTGGTATATTTATTAGAAGTGTATATAGCTTTTATAATATCTTCACTATCAGGTTAGAATAACACGAGTCTGGATAGCCAATAGTACAGGTGCTCATGTGTCTGCTAACTAATAGTATACATGATCACATTCCTAATAATCACATCAGGTTTTTTGTCCTAAAACAAGTGCTCGTATAACAATTTTTTCTGCAAACTACTGTGCTTCTGGTACCTGTTACATTTCAGAAATTTTGTTACATCTCTCCTGCCTCGAGTGAACAGTCCTTGTTCTCTTAATCAAGCAGTCTTTGTTCTCTTATTACGAAGTGTACCATGTTTTCTTGCTCCACACTACATGATTACAGGAACTATGGAATTCTATGGAATTTACAGTATAAGTTCAAAAACTTATTAGACATAGACATATGTGAAAATGGCGTATAATTCTCCACATATAGAAGCAGTTGTCCCTGTCTAGAAAAAAGCACATGACCACAAAAAAGTTCCTCAGGTGAAAGGCAACAGTCTTCAGAATAAAAATGCACTTCAACAGTGGTCAAAACATGAACAAGCTCTTCACTAGACTTTCTCTTTTCCATTACAATTAAGAAACAGTAATGTCATATTTGAGTTTAAATATTTTCAGGCTGCCTGTTTTCTCTATTTCATAACATAAAGCAGTGTTTATACATCTGCCTTCCAGCTGACTTGGAAGCTCACCGGTAGCTACTCTGCTTTGTTACAAAGGTAAATTGAACAGCTAGGTGCGTTTAGCCTTCAAGTTGAAACCTGTGTTTTGGGGAGGACAGAGCTGATGAACCATCCGCAAAAGGAAGAATAAACTCCCATGCTATTCTCAACTTCAGTAAACCCCATTTTAAGACCCAAAAAAACATTTATTCTTAGGACTAAACAGTGCTAGGTCAAAACAACAAAAAACCCCACACCCTTGTAGAACAGTACATTTCTTCTTTTAGAGAGAGCTTGCTGTTTTGCAGTGTAGGACAACGCCAAAAGTTCTGTCACAGTTTGACAAATCACAAAACAGCAACAGAAATGTGGAATTTTATTACAGTTTGTAGTTCAGATATCCTCTACCTAGTAAAACGATTATGTTGATGACCTTTGATTTCAACTGTAAATTCTGCACATGGAAGATCTCATGTTAAAATGTACTGTAATTTACCTCCAGTCCCTGCTCCCAGCATCTCTAAGGTGTATATTTACCTCCAGTTCTCTTCTCTTTTCCCTGAACCTAATATACACTACGGATTCTGTACTGTTAATCAGAACTCCACCAAGGTGTCAAAGCACACTGCTGTTTCTATGGATTCAGGGGCCAAAAAGTTACATTTAATTGAATGCACCCACTAAAAGTCTTTAACATACTGAGCAACACAAACTGTCCAGAAGACAGCAGTGGGAGTGTGACAAAGTGTGACTAAACTTGCTTAAGTAACACGTAACTAGCAGGAATGTTCTCTAACTTACGGAAGGCAATTTAATTGTCAGCAGATAAAATTCTTAGCTTAGTTTTCCTCTGCCAGTGTCCAACAAGCCTTTCTTTATAAGCAAATATCTTACAGTAGAGAACAATCAGTATCAGTCTACATTAATTATGCAACACCAGGCTAACACATGTAGTAGTAAAAACTCCCATCATTCAGCAAGTACTGACTGGTATACAGAATGTATACCATACTTCCTTAACACATACCACCATCCATCTATTTCAATTGCTACTCCTAAATCCCTCCACTGTTAGCAAGATTTGAAGGCAGCGAGGACCCTTTGAACCCAGCTGCTCAAGATGCGAAGGCCACAAAGTTCTTTACGTAGCCATGTGAGGCTTTGTTATATGCAAAATTGCAAAAAATAAGTTTTCCACATTCACAAATAGTCAACTAAGTTTTCTGAAAGTTCTTTATCTGTATTTCATGAACTCTACAAAGCCGGCAAACAAGGCAAACAACATATTGTTTCAGTAAACCAAAATCCCCATCGGTTTGAACTGTTTAGAATAATTTAATCTGAGTGACCATTCAACACTAAACTAAACTAGTACCAAAGTGCTCCTCAGAAAGACTTTGATTTGTCTAAATGATCTTGTGGGAAATGACGTTACAGAAAACCCGCAGGCGCTGACAGGGTACAGAAACAGCACTGTGCTTGAACAGATAGAAATGGATCCATGTTTCAATCTGAGACCTTGGCAAAAGCTGCCTGAGTTAAGACAATGAGCTTTTGCAGTTTAAAGCAAATGTAGTTTTGTAGTTTTGAAATAAGTATGCCTTATAAAAGTAGAAATGTATTTTTAACAAGTAAAAATATGTTTTATGCAAGAAATAATAGTAATAGGTTAAGAGTAAAGAATTTTGAGTTTAACAATAAATTCTATAGTAGAGTTTCCTAGAAAGTTAAGATGTAGCAATATAAGCCTGTGCAATAGGCCTTAACAGCAGTATGTTGACAGGATAAGAAAATACGCATGGCGGCAAAATCACGTAGAGTGGTGATTGGTACAAATGTGTTAACAAGCTTTGTAGCATTTGCTTACTGGCTTAAAGAAGTATAAAAGGCCTTGTAGAAAAAAGCTCCTACCTACCTACCTCAGCATTTTTGGATCTGCTGCAGCTGCTGCTAACCCTGACCTTTGTATTTGCTGCAGCTGCCACTGCTACTGCTTTTGCTGTTGCTACTGTAACTGCTGCCTTTGATATTAGAAATCTTGTTCGCAACATCTCTCCTGTCTCATCCTTCAATAAACATGACACTGATTCAGCAACAGATCATCTCTGCGACATCTCTCAGTAATCCGGAGACAATCCCTGAAATCCCAACATGACCTGTCCTTTATTCTACATTCTTTCAAATTTATTTTAAAATTTCTCTGTCCAAATGCTAATATTTTTGAGATTGGTAACTTTAATTCACTGACATGTATGTCAGGCACATTAAACCTCAACTAATAAATTAAGAGGAACTTAACCTCTAAAAAAATTAACAAAAAAAAAAAGTTGTAAAAAAAGTTACAGCTGAAGAAGCAAGTAGAGCCAGCTAGCACTTAAACCAATTGTCTCTGCACAGAATAAAAGGAATACTGCTCTTGGCCTGTCCTGCTGGCTTTCTGAGGTGTGCACTCACTACCTGAACTACTTCTGAAGCAATTTATTCAGTACAGCTGGGTATGTAAGCAAACATTACAGTTAGGCCAAGAACAGAATTTCAAGACCTAGCCTATTTGCACTGAGCAATTGTAACGATATTCAAATTACTCTGGTCACACTTCTTCTAAAGCAACTTTTGGCCTATTTCTAATTTCACTATCTTACGGAAAATGGGTTAGGCGAGAAAACACTGGAAATAAAACTTACCACCCACGGCCTTTTCCTTTCAAGCATCTCTATTAAGTCTACATGGCGCTTGCATTCATGGTATCTGTCAACATCTTGCTTGTACCGTTCAACCCTCTGTTTCATTTTCTCCAGTGAGGTGGTTTTTTCTCTGCACAAGTTCTGTAATATATATTTTCACGTTTTACAGTATCTACTTTGTGAAAACTCTTCTCAGAAACTAGTCTACATGTAACCCATTACATGTACATTAAAGCAGAAATTGAATGCTCGTGGAGACATTTTAGTACAGCAGTAACTAGAGAGGAACCACCCAAAAAGATAAAAACAGGAGAACAAAGGATTACAAGAATGGCCTGTACGGCTAAGGACATTGTTCCCAAACACCGTTCCTCTTCCTTTTTGTCTGTCCCTTTGTTTTCAAGGAAGTGAGCAACACTAAAGCAATGGACCATGCTGTAATAGCCAGTGACACAGAGAAGACATAAAAGATCTGTCTAGGAAACTTGTTACCAGTCAAAAATCCCAGAGAAGAGAGGAGTACTTGGTGACAGCCATATTTTCTTTGTCTTTTGAGTCCAGACCATTTGCACACATCTTTGTACTTACAAGCATGTGAGTGTCAGAGTGAAGGAGTTCTGAGAGAAGATGAGCATTGTTTGGTAAAATCAACTTACCACGGACTTTGTAAATAAATAGCATCTTCTAATTCTGTAACATGTCAGGGTAAAATTTATTTCACTTTTCCTCATTCACTTCTCTCTAAAGTGCATTTTTACCTCCAGTTCTCTTTCCTTTTCCCTGTAATTTTTCAGTTCACAATGAAACTGGTACATTTCTGGAGAACCAATGGATTTTTCAGTGGCTTCGAGCAACTCAGTCTTACTCAGTTTTGTAAATTCTCCAACTTTGTCCTATGAAATTTAAAGAAGTTATAAAAATACAGGATTAGCTGGAACAGTGCAATACAGTAATACTGGATTTATACACTGTGGCATACTTCTCACAAGCATCACCTGACTTACAGTTCTATGCTAAATAGCTCTGGCATAGTTAATGACCATCTCATCAAGTAGCAACCAAACTTTAAGGAGCATTTGTTCCCTGCTGAAGCTAAACCCTTGCAGTATAAATATTATGACGAACTTGAAAGTTAAGCCACGTAGAAGGCATTATTAAAGCTGGCAGCCAAGGCTATTAGGAAGTATTGCTGTCGAAGGCAGAAGAACATTCAAAGCCGAGACTGACTCAAGAAGTGTGCTTGTCGTTAATACATTGGGAGAGAACAAATAAACCAGAACTATCAACACAGTAATATTGACTGAACTGACATTTATGTACTAAAGAGAAAAGGTTGTTTTAAACACAAAGTTATGTTACCATAGTATGCTGAAAGTTCTGAACAAATACTGTATGTAAGTGAAAACGAACCATCAAACACCTGGCATATTTTTGTTTCTGCAGTATTAGCTCTCTAAACTTTAATGCTTTTTTGCATGCCTTCTTGAATTCAACATTAACACCATGGCTAGGCTCTGATAAGGTTTTCTTTTACTACCATTCCTGATGATCCACATGAACTGGGAAGGAACCTGTCACAACTTTAAAGTGCAATGTGAGGCCACTTAGCTACCCACACAGGAATCCTGACCTGCTTCAACATGGATTCAAATGCAGAAACTGCCAGTAGTATTCTTAATATTCTCTCTCCTTTAAGACTTATTTTCCATTAGGATGATTTTATTCTTACATAATTCAATTCTATACATCTTTAAGCCCTATGCTCAAGAAACTGCTGACATTACTGGAAAGGCTCTATTAGCAACTGCTGCTACTTGAACACCAGGACAGGGAGTATCAGTATCTTTTTCCTTTCAGAGTCAACAGGTACAAAACTGCTCAAGTAGTGAGCTTAAAAGGACACACAGCTCCTCTTTTCTTTCACCATCACACCAGCACAGCTGCCTCATCCCTCTTGTTCTTCGTACCGTCCCACTGAACGAGCAGAAGTGCTGCTCAAGCTAACCAGGAACAAAATCTTCTCAAAGCACAGTACTCCATTTGCACCCATTGTCTTTCAAAATTAATTCATACCTGAGGAAGAAACTGGCACAAATTGTCCACCTGGATGTTTAAGGCTGCAATCTGTTCTTCTACTGTTTTCAGGGTTGCTGGCTTTTTATTGATAAACCACGCTGATGCATTGCTCACCACATAAATCTCACGTGTGATAATAATATTGTCTGGTGACTTAAACCTGATTAATAGAAAGAAGTGTTTACACTTCAAGAATACCTGAGAAGTGTTACAAGTGTCAAAGGTTACCAAGTGTCAAAGTATTATTAGACTTTATAGATAGCTAAATATTTCATCTAAATTAACTGGACAGTACCATCAGATTCTCATTTTCATGATTCAGAAAAATCCAGTACTTCAGTGATGAATTAAACTCACACGGGAAACATCAAAAATATCTGCAAATCTCAACTCAGAAGTTACCTATATAAATGAGATGCTCACGCTAAATGTATGAAACACTTAGGAAGTTGTTACAAATGTGAACAGTTTCTATAAATGTGTAATTTGTGTGAGATTTACTAAGTTTTAAAATTGGTGTGAAGGAGGTGCAGTATGTCTTTGAATTGCTAGTGTACAGAAATACATCAGTAAGCTGTGCATATATATTTCATTTGAAAATAAAAATAGCGTACAGCACAAAAAATACTAATTTATTTCCATTTTCTGCTTTTAAAAACCAGTAAAGACACATTAGTTTCCAGTTAGTTTTCTAGCTCAATACCTACTTTCAAAAATTTAGTCTGGTTAAAATGCAGCAGTAAGAAGTAAGAAGTAGAATTTTAGTTTACCATTTTGATTTAGAAATTGTCTCTTGCCTGTTAAGCACACTGTTAAGGATGGAGAATATAGGCTTGTAGAGTGGTCATGTACCTCAGGAGACTCAAGAATAGAGGTCAATGTAAACTGAGTACACATCTGTTGCCAGTGTTTGGACTAAGCACCATAGGGATATGATCCTATTTCTTGATTACTGAATTGTTACTTCCTGCACCACCTCATTTTAATTTATCAGACTTCCTTCAAAATACCTACAAAGCCATGCTCCTTTCTTTCATTAAATTAGCATATTTTTACTACCATAACTAGGGTATAGCTACATTCCAAGGGCCAAATTCAACAAAGGCAATACATGCATACAGAACTTCAATTTTTAACTCCTGTCAAAAAAGCAATCTTCTGCATCATTGGTCTCCCAGCCCTGATGTTGTATTTAAATATTTTTTACCAGTCAAAGGACTAAGCTACACTGCAACCATGACATGCTGGGTCTAACAAGCCATGAAATGCTAAATCTTCACAAACTGCAAGATTCTTTCCAGATTTTCAAGTAACATCAAGATACATCTACATTAAAACAATCACAACATCTACCTGAAAGACATCCCATCTCCTGAACACATTGCCTAGGCAATCTCTAAAGAAGGTCTTACTTGATCACTCCCACAACGAAAATGGACAGGACTTTTTCCAAGGCCTGCTGTCGTATTGTTTTTCCTCAACAAAATTTTCTTTTTAGAAAACCTGATCAGGGTGGCCAATTGTTATCCAAATTAACACAGGTTATGAATCAGTTGACTATCTCTATTTTCAGCTTCATTCAGGCAAACAGACCAGGTTAAGGCTTATTAAAATCACCCATGCCATAGCGGCCACAAAAAAGGAAGCACGTAACACTGCCCTATGGCAGAAGCTACTAATGGAATTTTACAGTCCAAATGATTTCCAGTTGCTCTGTTTTGCAACAGCTTACCTAAGACTGCATTACATGGAACTACTCAGATCTTTGTTTTTACCTCTTTTGTATCAGTATGTGATGTTTTCAGTGAGGATGCAGAGAAGCCCCTCATACCAGCACTATGAGTATAAGGAAGTGAAAGCAGAACAATCTGTTTTAAAACTTAAGACTTTTGTATTTTTTTTCTTCAATAAAAAGAATTCCAACCACCACATAGTGATGGCAGAACTGACTAAATTTAAATCATCAGAACCTTAAATGTAATCAAAAGCTAAACACATCATATACAACAATCATTACCCATACATTTTTTGTACATAAAGACAAGGTGAAATACTTCAGAAAGCAAGATCAAGAGTAGCCATCACTGACTATTTCTTGTGTGATAATTATTTAAACTTAATATCCTGAAGTCCAGAGGAATTAAAAAAGGAGAAATTAAAGCACCAGCTTAAAGACAGACCTCTGTACACCAAATTTTTTTCTCACAACTTTGTGAATGACTGTGTGGGGAAGTGATCCAATTAAAAGTGCATGAGGAAATAGTGTTACTACTTACAGTTCAATTTCCACTGCGCCTTTCATGCACCCCTGCTTCACAAAGAGACCGATCTACAAAATTAATTTACAAGTTGTTACCGCAAAATAACAGTATATTTACATGTATTATTTTACAAGAAAATGCATTTGTATAATGGAGCTGCTGTAACAGCATATTTTATTGAAAACTTACAATCAAAAGAAAAATAAAGCACTAACTAAAAAGAAAGGAAGACACTATTATCCTCCACCAGCAGCATTAGAACTTCCTCCACAAGTTAACAATTTCTGGTCACCTTCAGCCACCAAAACTGAACAAATTATAATCAGCAGATCCACAGACAGGAAGAAGTTCTCACAAATTTGGGGAACAAAGGCAAGACAACTGAAAACACACTGCTGAATATCTGTACTAGAACTGCAAATTATAACAGTATGAAAATAAACCATGAAAAGTAAAGAGAAATACCAACACACAGTAATGGCCATGCAGTCAATTCCCATATTCACATTTGCTTATGACTGAGCAGCTACAAGAGAATATGGGCAATCATTTAAGAACCCAGATTCATTGCTCCAAACCTAGTCAGATAAACTGCATCCAATGAGAATATCCAAGAAAGCAAATAGCAAAACTCTGAAAATTTCAAAATATGAACTTCCTACTATAGTGACAACACACAAGATCTTGAAAGTAAGAGGTAAAAATAGAGTAGAGCAATCCAAATTCCATTTAAATCAAAGATCAGTGCCTCCTCCATGCTTCTAGCTGAATTCTCAAGACACATAAGGAGTGTATTCTTTCTACAGGTACTATGTATTTGGGAATTTATTTTAGACTTTGTCTGTTTCTCCTTTAGTTGGTACTTCTTATCAAATGTTTTTAGGCCATTAAGCAGCATTTTTCTACCCCACTGTGGATGCTTAGCCATCTTCAGATAAAACCTCTAGTCCACTCAGGCTGCACTACAATTCAGGTGTTTCCGTTTCATAATTTATACAAGACAGCAAGCAGTTAATTAAGACAAGCCCCCTCTGTCTCGGGACCAGGTTACTCTTCAATTTAGACACCTTACTTTTTATAAAAGTAAAGCAAATCAAGGAAGACTATCTTTGTCCCACCCTCTGCTGGACAGTGCTCTGAATGAAATTCAGATTAATCATGAAAATCACAAAAGCTCATAGTTACCTTATCAGCTCGTGCTAGGAAAGAAGGTTTCCCAGCCAGTCCCAGGCAGATGGCACAAACAATGCTTGACTTGCCTGTGCCATTAGCACCTAGAACCACATTCAGGTTGGGCCCTGGAAATACTTCACAGACAGTGTACGTTCTGGAAAACACAGCAAGATTTTGAATTTAAAACACGGTATTACCTTTAAAAAAAAAGAACTTGCTTAGAAACACTTCATGATTTTATTAAACAGATACAATTACCTCATCTAGACTCAATCCTGAAATACAGATTTGTAAGAAAGTCACAAGAGTGAAAATTAACATTTCAGAGCAACACTGTGAAATACATAGCTAACAGCCAGAGTACTCACTACAACTTTCTTTAAAATCAGTGACTATAAGGAATGAAATCCAGCAACATGATGACAATTTTTATTGAACTTACTAGGGTATCATTTTATTTTATGCATCAAAAAGAAGACTGAAAATTGATCATGCAGTAGCTTTCTTGAGTTACAATATTAGCCGGCCCTTAGTATTTGGTTTTTTTCTAAGTCCATTAGATATCTTTTATCATGTACATCCAGCATGCCTACTGCAAGAGTAACTATGGGGAAAAACCCAACCCACCCATGCAAACTCATATCAAATTAACACCCTACCTTTATAAAGAACTGTATCATTTGATGTTCTATTCCTGCATTGTGCCAAACACAGAAAGGAGCTGAAATACTACCACCACCAAAGCAGGAGTACAAAGCAGTTAATGGCAACACAATATTATAAACCATGTACTTGTGGAAGAGAAGGTATCTGAACCCTTAATGAGGATTTAAACTACTCTCTTTGGAGATTCAATTAACATCTAACACGTGACCCATGCACTACACTACTGAAGGTTTTCAAGGCTGGCATGGAGCCGTAAGAAAATGGCCCGACAACTGCTGCTGGTAACCACAATACGCCCCAAAAGAATGATATTCGCAGTACATAGCTGGCAAAAACACGTGCAAAGACCACAGACGCTTCATCCTAATGGGTCTCAAGGCCTGTCCCCACTGCCCTATGAGCATCTTCTGCATCTCCCCTCCTCCACTGCTTGGCAACCAGGTATCTGAGAGACAAACAGCACGCAGAGGCTGCACAGCCAACAGGAACCATCACCTCCGGGGAAGGCGGGCCGGCACCGGGGAACGCGCCCCCAGGGTAGCGACACTGCGCTGATAACGCCTGGGACTCGTAACCCACATAGCAGTGTCTCCGAGCTCCCCACTCCGAGAAAAGCAGCACTCTACAGGGAACACCGGTTCCCGCACTCCCTCCTCCAGCCCCCGTAGCCCACGGTACTCGCGGCGACCCCGCTCCGCTGTTTCGGCCCCTCTACGGCGGGGCGGATGGGGCAGGCCGCGGCCGCTCGAGGAGGAGAAACGCCACCCGCTCACTCACAGAAAGGTTCTCCATGAAGATCCTGACGATGGAGCCCAGGACGAAGGGGGACTGAGACTCACCACCCTTCACAGACTTCCAGACGGCTTTCCCCTTTTCCCGCGCCGCCGCCATGTTCCCCCCTCCCAAGCCCAACGCTCTCTCCCCCTGGCGTCCGGGCCCGCTCCGCGCGCTCCGAGCCGAGGGGGCGGGACTGAACCGTCCTGGGGCTTCTCATTGGTGAGAAGCGCGAGGCGCCGGCGCCCATTGGCTGGCGGGGCGGGGCGGGGCGGGGCGTTGCGGCCGTTGCGGCCGTGTTGCTGTGGGGGCCGCGGCGCCTCCGCCCTGCACGGGACTGGGTTGGGCTGGTGCGGAGCCCTGCGTTCCGCTGGCCGTGTGTTCCAGTCACCGCTACATTTCCTGCGTACTTTAGAACGTTATGAGCAGCTGGGCGTGTTTAGTTTGGAGAAGGCTGGGAGGGAATCTGATTCATGCATACGACTATTTCAAAGGCGGTTGCCAAGAAGATGGTGCTAGACTCTTCAGTGGTGCCATGAGGGAGGACGAGGAGCAATGGCCATAAACTAAAGCTCAAGAGGTTCCTCCTCAACATGAGAGTAACTTTTTTACATTGAGGGTGGCAGAGCACTGGAACAGGCTTCCCCCGGAGGTTGTGGATTCTCCCTCTCTGGAGACATTCAAACCCCACCTGGGCACATTCCTGTGTCACTTGCTGTAGGTGACCCTGCCTTGGCAGGGCTGGTTGGAATAGACGATCTCCAGAGCTCCCTTCCAACCATAACAACTCTCTAATTACGTGATTCAGGCTAATGGTCCGGGTAAATAACATTCCAGGACTGCCTGTCAGACAACAGGAGCTGGTTTGGCAGCAAAAGTTCAAGGGTGTTTCCGGTAAGCTCAAGGGGCCTAAGAGCAATTCCTGGGTGGCCCAGGCTGAGGAGTGTGGCAGGGGAATGTGCCACAACAGATAGCTCCTGTTTTGTTTGAGGTGGGATGAGAGGCAGGTTTTCTCTTCTTCAAAATGTGAGAGGTAGAACAGGACTCTGTCTGTCTGTCACGTTGCAGGAGAAGCATGCTCTCTCCAGCCTTTGCCCTTAACACCACCATTCCTTCAGAGCTGTGGGTCTCCTGAGTGAGGGCAGTCACACTTGCAAGGTCTGTTCACACCCGGGTGGATAAAATGCCAAGTCTTTTAATGCTTGGCTTAGGCTGTCTTTGTGAATCTTCACGATTGGAAAGTTAGGTTTATAAATAGGTTTATTTTGGTGTGACACCATAGTCAGAGTACCATTTCATTTACTTTATACAGACAGAATAACAATGATATCTTATGTTGTTATTCTGGATTTCTATTGGTGTAACTGAGATCTGAATCTGGCCCTCTTTTTGAAAATTAATAAGGATAATGATAAAATGAAAACTAATGGGACAATATTTAAAGAATAAAAACAATGTTAAACATGAGGACTATATTAAACAGGACAGTAAAAGGACTTTCCACTGATCTCAGGACAACTTGAGTTCCACTCCATCACAAAGCTACATTTACAGCAATCAAATACAAGCCCATTACTGCTTTCGGTGTTACAGCTGCTTTTCAGGGTTTCTTTTTCATTTCCATTTTACAGATAGTGACACAACTGGGATCGAAGCAATTACTTGTAAGTTCTTCAGTAGCTTTTGAAGAAATTTTCAGGCATTAAACAGGCCTGGTATGGCAAGTCTCATTAGAACTCTTCTTTGCCCTGCTGTGGTCCTGGTACAGCTACTGCAGCAGTGAAGAAAAGAAAAAACAGTAAATAAAGATGGATCCAGGACAGAAATTAATTGCATGTCCCATTTGGACAGAGCTGATAGAACTTTTTTTTTTTTTTTTTAATCTCACCATAGAACTGAAGTTTGCCAGCAGAGAAATCTTAATGCGCCTTACCCAGTTTTCAAATGTTTTGTAGCCATTCTTTCATTGGTCTGTGAATTTCCTATTCTATAAACTGATATTCAGCAGACACTGAAGTAAATGAAGCCACCTTTCAAATTCTCCCTCTGTTCTTTAATTCCTGCAGCAAAAATGAGTGGAAAAGTGATGTTCCCTACTTAAGGCAGAATTTAAGGGTTTTTTTGTTGGTTTTGGTTTTTGGTGTTTTGGTTTTGGTTTGTTTGGATGGGTGGGTGGGTACGTTTTTCTTTTCTTCCTTTTTTTTTGTTTGTTGTTTGTTTCAGGTTTTTTTTTCTTTTCTCTCACCCCCTCCTCCCTTCCCCCCCCCAGTCAGGATAATGCCTCACATCTTGTGGATAAATACTTCCCTCAATGATATTGATAAAATCACTGTAGCACTGAGGTCCCTAGAAAACACTCAGTGGAATGCAGGTTAGAGTCCTTCACTTATGTTTTTATTCTATCAGCCTAAATCTGATTACTATGATGGAGTGAAGTAGATTTGCATAAATCTTTAGATATAGGAGCCTAACAGTTGTACTTCATGCTTCATTTAATTTACATACAGAGAACCACCAAGCCTGATTATTTTAACCACCTCATCTTCACTTGCTTTCTGCTTAGACAATTTGAGATGAATATTGATATCAATGCATGCACTTTATAGAACACTGTAAAATTGTTTTGATTCATAGGAAACATGTCCATTATTTCTGTTTGCTTTCATTTTTGAATAATAGCAAGAGTCGTGTTCATAAGCAGCTGACTAGGGAGACTGTAAGTAAGGATAGGCAGATAAGGTATCAATTCCTTTTGGCTCTTTCTCAGTCTCTAGGAAACCATAAACGGCTTCAATCTGTGTGGTTAAATAAATACATGAGTAATGAATGTATTGCATTGAACAATCTCTTCAATTGTTTCTGTCACCAAAATGAAAATTTACTAAAGAGTCAAGGGCCTAGATCATCCCAAGTGCTGTTGATCCTTATAAGCTGTTAGGAAAAGCATAAGCTCAGTTCTGAAAGGAGCACAATATGGTGGCTGTAAGAATAATTTCTGCCACTCGGTACACAGCTTCTTGCAGCAGTTTAGATTGCTTTCTGTTAGCTTTCTTAGGTGATGTGACCCATACATTTCATTCTCTTCATGTTTAAAATAATGAATTCAGGCTTCTTTGTTAGGTCAGCTCTTTCTCCTTACACTGATTAGTATGAAATCTAGAGCAGAGCAATAAGATGGTACTCAAAAGTTACATTTTATTAGGAATTTATAGTAATTTCAAAAAAAGAAAACCCTTACACACAAATACATAAAATCTTAAAAAATAACAAGATGTGTGAATTCAGTTTCCTATTGATACAAATGCAAGACATCTGTGGTTGGGCAAGTGTAAGTGCATTCTTTGTGAGTATACAAACTTATTTACTAAAAAGACAAACAACAAGACTTTAATCCCAGAAAACATATGGCTTTAAAGTGTTTCATTTCATATAATTCCACAGGCCAGCATCTTATGCTGAATGATACTGAACACTAGAATTGAGTTTGTTATTGAAAAATATATTTGTCATAGTAAAATAATACACTCTCACAAAAAATTGCCAGCAGAGTATTAAGTTTCCCAGAGAGATTTGTCATTGTGAATAATTGCACTTAACCTGTAGGATAATACTAGTAGCTAACACTATTTTCTTTGTTATTTCAAAACATTTATAATTTTCTTAACAAAGATCCATTCTATCCCCAATACAAAACATTCACTGAATGCAGATTTAAGATAACACAATATTGGACTTCAATTGTGCAACTTGAATTTCCTCTTTTTACTTATATACCAGAAATGTTAAAAAAATTAAAAATGAATGATCTATGCAAAATGGGAAGCCTTTATGTAATAACTGATACCTCATGCAAAAGAGGAAATAGTATCAAAAAATTATGATCTAAGAAGCCCTGAGTCAATAATTTCATTGAAAAGGCGAGGAACATGAGTGCTCCGAGTTCTTCCTACGTATTGGTGTGTATTCAAACCAGTCCAGTATTTACTTAAAGCATATTTTAAAATAGGCAGTTTGTGCAGTTTCTTACATACAATTCTTCTATTCTGCTTCATTCCTTTCAGCAGACTGTATTTAATACTCAATTTCATTTAAGCTGTCAGGATAGCCTGATGAGAATTGAATTTCTTCCACTTCTGGAATATAAAGAGTGAAGAAATACTGTAATTATTGGTATTTTTGTCATACATAAGAATACTTACAGCAGAATGTAATTAACGTGCTGGATTTAAATGGGACTGTCATGTGTTTTTTAGAAAGGGTTACAGCCACGTTACTAGCTGAGATGCTGAGGATAATCTCACATCCTATTAGAGAGTAAAAGTTCTGCATTAACCCAGCAGCCTGATACTAAATTCAAATCCATTAAATGGGGGACTCAAGGGAAGAAGTATCATCCACTTAATTACAAACAAGCACTGTGAATTGCCAGGTGTCTCTTACAAAGTATGTTGAAACTTACCCAAACAGGGTCCTGCCTGGAACAGAATATCATCAATAGCAGTGTCACTTCTTATTGACACACCACGGATTGCCTCAAAAATTATCTGTAAATGTAAGACACAACTTCTCATGGATCCCACCAGTGGAAGGACTGAAAAAAATAATAGCCATGCAACCTATTCAAGGGATACCCTCCCCTCCCTTCCCCTTCCCTCTCCTTCCCTCTCCTCCCTTCCCCTCCCCTAGTCCACTTCAGTATTCCAGTTTGACTGTTTCTTGCTTGTTTTTCTTACCTGGTAGTTTGTATCACTTTCATATTCTATCAGTCCCCTTAGCCATGAGATGCTTTGTTCCCCTGTCCTCCTCCACAGAGGAATCTCTTCTTCATCCCCTTCCTTTTTTAGATAAACACTTAATAATCCGGTCCCAGCTCCATACATATGATAGAAAAATGTCAGGCACTGTTTTCCAGATGTTCCTCTTAGTGATCTTGAAACCAGGTATGCTCTCTGTCCATAGACCATGTTAGATGCCTCTATATACATGTAGTATCCTTAAAATGATATAGAAGTAAATATTAGCAAAGTAGGATACATTATGTTGGGATATATTATGGACCTGCAGCCGTAGATAATCTACATTGCTTTGTGAGCCTCAGAAAATAGGACTCCTGAGTATCACAAGAGACTCTCAAGCATCCACTGGCAGCATTCTGCCTTTCTCACTTATCCTTGGGAATTCCCTGTCCCTCTGAAGGGAATCTCACCCCCAGGACTTGTGGTGACAGACAGGCAGATAACACAACAAAAAGGGAGCATTGGGACTGCATGAAGAGTTGCCGCATTATCTGAGTTCACCGTGTGCTGGCAGAGCATACATCTCAGAACAGCTGCCTTATGCAGCAGATGTCATGTGGGGATGCTCCTCAGTCTTCTGACGCACCTCAGTTTGCTCCAGCTGGTGATAATTGAATGATGGAATGAGGGGCATATGAATTTCCCTTCTACCAATTAATGGCTTGAACCCTTAAAAACTTGGTTATATCTGTTGAAATGCGCAGCCACAGAAAAGAATACAAAACCATAGTTGCTCTTACACCAGGAATTGCACTCTGATAGAGATTGATTCACTGGAATTCTGAGACAGCTGCATGTACATCTGAGGGTACACTTTAGGCAGTGGTCGGTGGTGATGCAGTTTTCTGCGTTCTCATGCTAATAGATAATACCTGCCTAAATACTTGAATTTACACTGGTGAGCTTGTAGAGCAGATTTTCAAGACAAAGGGCTTGTGGAATCTCTTTTATTCTTCATGTTTTCTTTTGAAACCAAAGGTGCTCATGCAGAAGAGATCCCAACCACTTGCACAGCTTGCTGCTAAGAGATGAACTAAGGAATCATTGTCACAGACCAGGCTTAAAAGGCTCTCAGTTCTAAAGTCAAGCTCATCAGCCTCACATCTCAGACTACTTAGTGACCCACATAAACTGAAAATAGGTCTAAAATCAGTTTCATGGAATATTCACATAAGCTGGGAGTTTGGAAGGAGCTTTTTCTGTGGGGTCTGGAGAGTCATCCTCTTCTTTTATCTCCCAAGGAAAAGGCTACTTTGGGACATGACAACCAAATTATCTATATGGCCTGCAGATAATTCAGATTAAATGTCACATTCTCAAAACCACTCATGAGTCCCTGTGGAATGTGCTTACTTCATTTGATTAGTAACTTTTCTGAAAAGAAGAGTAAAAACTTTCTCTATCTTCTGGGTTATCATTTAAAATATTTAATTAGTATTTTTTATTAACTGTCAATCTCTGTTCTGAAAGTTCAATGTGGAACTTAACTCACCTACCCCAGTAGTGTGGTCTCCTTTCGGTCCAGTGTAAGAAGTGGGAGTTGGACCCCTCTTCCTGTGCCAGCTCCCACCACCTCTCTTCTTCTGGGTAAACACACATTCATCTTTTTCAAAAGTGCATTCTCCAGGACTGGGCAGCAATAAATCTGTAAGGAGAGGACATGGCTTAAAACTTCAAATACATTAGACTGATATATGGTAAGATTACACAAGTAACGTATTGTGTTTCCTCACCTGCTGACGTCAATTATAGCTACCTAGCAATGCTTACAATAGCCACAAGGTTATTATACAAGCTACCTTCAAACTGTCATATTAAATTAAATTTCATTTTCTTCACATCTTTGGGAAAATCTGTGCCCTGGTCTAGCTCAGTGACATGTACTAGGATTATTTAAAACAGTTTATTATTCTTCACAATAATGGTTTGGACCAGGTGATCTTACAAGGTATTTTGGTATTAATGGTTGGACTCAGTGATCTTAGAGGTCTTTTCTAACCTTAGCAGTTTTATGATTCTATAACAGGCTCTGTTACAGAATTACCAGTGTAATTTTCTTCACTGCTTTGGCACCCCAAGCAGATTAATAAGTTCCAGCATAATAAATGCACCTTGTCAAAGACTGGAGTTTCTGTGATCTGAAATCAAATGCCACATTTAGCTCTCCACTGTTCCCTTGGCACCAGATTCTACTGCAGCCTACAACAGACCACAGAGCTGCAATTACTAGAGTATTTTCATTATTTCAATTCTATTAGATCATACAAAAGGTGATATAATTCAGGTGCATGCCAGGAGGCTTCTGTCAGGTCTTCTGCTGTAATCTGAATTTGTCATTCAGAAGTAGATACTCTGAGCTGCCTTTGCCTTTTGAAGAGAAGGAAACCTTGATACCTCTGGGGCATTTTTCAGGCATTTGTTTTGCTGCCATCAGAGACAAGCCATGGCATGACTACACACCCAGACCCAGTTCTGCACCTTTGGTTCCTTTTCCAGTTACTTACAAATTACAGCAAGGCAAGACAACTGTTGGAAATATTTTAGAAAAATGGCATCTTGTTTTGTACATGTGACTTCTCTTTGGTTTATGAGCCTGAATGCATGAAATCCAATCTAAAGAGGTCATGAAAAAGCTATTAGGACCATTGGAAAGGCATGGCTTTATTCCAAAGAAGAATGGGACTGCAGATTGTGCCTGCCTCATGAGAATATTTTCTAAATTAGGATACAATTGTTGTATTGTCAAACCTCAAAAAGCCACAGAAGAGGGAGTTTGGTGAGTTCAGAGAGGTTAGCCTGTGCATGTCGGAGGGTAAAGCCTTGCTGAAAACCACTCAGTTCCTCCTACTATAGAGGAAGTCTTGGACTGCTCTTCCCTGTCTTCATTAAAGAACTGCAGCTCAGGTAAGGCTGTGTCTTGGCCTTGCACAACTGTACTTCAGGACTAAAAAAAATAATGCTGTGTTTTGAAAAATACTGCTTTTGGGTCCTTTCCTGGCTTCTTAAATATCATTTGAAAACTACTTTTCACTCAGTTGGATTGTGGGTTTATTTTAAATTTTAATTCCCTCAAAGGGCCATTCACCTGTATACAACTGCTCTGGAGTCACTGAAATTTATTAGGAGCTAGCTAGTACCCAAAAACTGGTCCTCGCTGGATGTTTGCTACTTTGCAAAAATAAGATTTATGCAATACTTATTGGGAAAAAAGAAAAGACAAGAAACCACAATGGGATGAAGGCAGCTGTAGGATAGGCTTGGAAAATGAAGGTGTATGATGAACTCTTACTCAAAAGGAGAGCAGCTGTTGGATGACAAATACACGTGGCCTTACCAGCAGCCTGGCAGCTTCCCAGGCTCAATGATACATCATCCAATGCCACAAGTCCACAGTCCCAGAAGCTTTTACACCAGCTGACAAAGACAACCTGCAATACAGGAAGGAAATTTCAGACACAGAACCTGGTACTGTTAAGAGTCTGAAATTTTGGTGTTTTTTCTAAATGCACAAACAATTTTGAAATCTACAGAACAGGAATAATGAATCTGCTTCGTCTTGGTACATTCTGCCAATGTCGATTCCAGTGGGGACTACATGTATGTTTTCAATCAACAGAAAATATTTTCTCACTTTTATAGGCAAATTACATATGTCTGTATGTAATTCCCATTTTACTAGAGTATATTTTGTCTATGAGAAAACATGACTCGCTGAGGTTGTTGTGGTTTTTTCTTGTGCAATACCCAACATGAACAGCTCAAATATCCTCAGCTATCTTATCCTGAAAACAAGGAGGTTTTATCCATGGAAAAATAAATTTGAAAGAGTAATTCAGAGTGATGAGCAAGAGAAATGGCTGTGCAAAGAATAATAGAGATGAACTGAAACTACTGCACAAAATGGGATTATTCATAAATTACTCAATGCCATAATACCATAGAGCAGGACGCTGGAAATGCTAAGCATAATTCACAGTATTCATCTGAGTTCATGAAGATTAATAAAAACATCCCAGATCTTTGATTTGAGTAAACATTAATTCTGCCATGAAAAATACATGTCACTCATGAGGTAACAAAATAAAATGTCAAGAAACTGTAAGAGTCCCAGCTGCCGTTCTGCCAAGATTGACACCAATCTGTTGGAAATATAGAAGACACATTAAGGTTTATTTTGTAAAAACATTGCTGGTGGTTTTCTTGGCCTAACTACTCCAAACCATCTGTCTGACCACTAGGGTTATGACCATAATTTGGGAGGAGCTTTTCAAAACAATTCCTTTGTGTTGAGGTCTATGCTAGTGATTGGAGATGGAATAGTGTCACTTCTAACCGTTTAATATTCTGGACAACACCTCAGTTACATATTTGAGGTTAAATGCTGACTGACAAGTTTCATGTGGATACAAAAACGCTTTTAAAAGTTGTTAGAGCATTATTTAGTATGTTGTCTTCTAGTAGGCTTGGTAATATCTTTGATATGGTACCTACATGGTATTTTGCCAGTTTGCTTTGCTGTATAGTATTTATTAACCCATTTGCTTATAAAACAGCCTGGAACGTGACTACACCAAAAACCTTGAAGCATGTATGCATTATGCTGCCCAGCATGCAGCAATTTTTGAAACTCTTCCATTCAGTCTTGGTTATTACTGATTATCTGTCTTATAAACTGGTACTGGTATGGACTTGAGGAGTGCCCCTGCACAGAATGCACAGCTGCTCAGTGTATAGTGGCCTAAACCACACACCTTTCCCCCCCCCCCCCCCCTCACTGTAGGGCTGTATCTCAGCCTCAAGGTTTAACAGGACAAAAATTGTTTCATACTTTGTAAGTTCATTGTCAGGACACAGGGGCAATCTTTTAAAAACAGTAGCATTTCTTGGAAAAATGCATAAAATAAGTGTAAAGTAAGATACTAACGTTGAGTGAATATCATTCACCAGAATTTAAATAAATGCATTCTGGTGAACATATGTAATAAACTAAAGACATATTATAGCCCTAAATCCATGAATCTTCAGAAAACCACACATGTAAGGGTGACGTCAGTCCTCATTTGTGAAACAACATTTCCACACTGTGGTATCATGTTTTAAGCAATGCCTTTGTATTGACATCATTGGGAGCAGGATTAAGTTCTTTATTCTTAGATTGCAGTAATTTGTTCCATACAAGGTATATAACTACCCATTGGATCCTGCAGAAAGTCCTCCATTTCAAAAACATCACAACAATAACTGTGGTCTCTCAAAGGTCATTGAACCAGTAATCTTTGTACAACCAAAGGATTGATCTGCTTCAGTGACACTTGTAAATTTGTTCAGCTTTGCCATCTGTAGCTTAAGCTTCACTAACTTTCCACTTGATTTCTGTGGTGTTGAGTGACACACTGCCATGAGCAGACTTTGTGATTTCACAGGGATGGAGTGTGGGAGCTTCTGCTTGGGAATGCGGAGTTTTCAGTTTTGGCTATAGTGAATGTACTAAAATTGTTACAGTCCCCTCAACTTATTTTGTTGTTACATTCTTGATTTAGTTTTAGGCAATGGACTAGAACATTTTGGTTCACAGGTCAAATTTATTCACTCTTCTTCTGTTTCAGATATCCTTTTCTGTCATAAAGTGAAGTATTTGAGTATTTGAACTTTACCTACCAAAATTGTATCAACTTGGATTTACTCAACAACTGATTTTCACCCTTAGTCAGATCTCTGAATCCTTCCTACAGTCTCAATAGAACTAATTTCATGATGCTTTGCATTTGTTCTTGTTTTGAATTAAAATATTTGCTAGGTCAATTTTTCCAAAATAAAATTTTATTACTTTATTTCATGCGTTGGAGAAGAGAATAGGGGATTCTTTGTGCTCAGCTTTTTTTGTCATAAAGCATGGCAGATGAACAACATACTGACAGTTTCAAGCTATGTAACAGATATTCCTAGACTTGTATCCTATTTTGGAGGCTAAGCTAAAACCTTATCCAGTGCAGGCAGTTGTTGCCTGTATTACTGAAAAATAAAACACATCTCTCACGTCTCTCTTTGTTCCAATAACAGGACACAGCTAGGGCACCAGTTTCCTTCCAAACCATTGCCCCAGTTTATGGAAGCTGGTTTGTTTATTTTGCAGTGCTTAATCAATGGCCCTGGCCTTCAGTCTCAAAGTACCAATAATCCTTTCTTAGCACTTTCCTGGATGATATCAGGATGAGGAGTGCCAGATGAGAACAGCTGGTCGAGCAAGCTTCTGCCAAGACACCATGTTGGGTTGTGCTGCAGATACTGGGTGAAGTAGAAGGGACTTCTCATCCTTAGCACTCTGCAACTCTACAAGCAGAATGTGGGTTAAAACTCACATGCGTATGAAGTTATTCTGCTTTTAGAGGAGAAGAAGTAGGAGGACATGCATTAAGGTACCCCCAGTGTAAGGAAGGACTAATGGGGAAGCTTGTTATAGGAGGTTTGGACTGAGAACAGGAGAAAAGGAGAGAAGACTCCCTTGAATCCCTTTATGTTCTGTGTATTTTCTTTCCTCCTTGTTTATCCCAGAAAGTATACACCTTGCTCAATTAGAGAGCCAGATCAGCCAAACAGAAGAAAAACACTAAAATGGTCCAGTCTGGTGACTTAAAAGCAAGCTGTGCCTCTGTAGCAAGGTAATTTATCTTATTCCACCCTAATGAATATTCCTAGATTTAAACGACACACTGTAAACTGTAAATCTGTGTAGACACAAAACTCAGTATGTCAATTAGACACATTTAAAGTTCAATTTCCTAAAGAAGAAGGACAGTTATAGTGGAGTTCGAGGTGTTTTCTTCTGAGAAGCTACTGTTGTAACTTCCTCAAAGTGACACAAAACTCAGTATTATAAAATCAAAAAATAATTTGAACACTAGAAACAGAAGTGTGACCTGACACTAAGATGCAGTCAAGATGTTTTCACAAGACAGGGAGTCTGACTTTTCAGTCAGTTATGCAAATAAACAGCCATAGAAGCATGTAAGCCAGGGACTGACCACCAGCACCGGGGATGGGAAAACCATTCTGACTGTCTCACGGCTGTTCAATACAGATGTTATAAGCATAGACCAAATTACTCATAACCAGCTTAATTAAACTAGATTTTAAGTGGCTTGTATCTCTTTGGCTTAAACAGTCAGAAATGCATGTATCAAGAACACAAGTAAGATACTAAGCCAAAATTAGAATATCTGCAAGCTTCTGTCATTTAAAATAAGTTGATTTAAAATGGCACTCACTAGGCAAGTTCAGTTTCTTGCCATGTAAATACAACAAGCTTCTGTGGGAAAAATAATATAATATGGAAGCTTCTACATAAATAATTGGATAACACCGTGTTGGGGTCTCCTCCCCCTGCCATGGAGCCCTGGGAGAGGGCCCTGGGGGGAGACACAGGGGTTTCCCTGCCCCTGGTCAGCCTCATTCCCCATTGGTTGGTTTGTGTTCCCTGCACGGGCAGGGACCCTCGGGTCCCCTGACTGGGGGAGTTCCCCGGGAGATCCCGGCCGTGCGGCTGGAGAAATGAACATCTCTGAAACATCTACCAAGAATCTGTCCATATAGATTTCTTTTCCACGGGCCTCGTTGTCTGATACACATGTTGCAGTATCCCTGCTGTAACAACATTGGTAATAAGCTTGTGACAGTTGAACAAATATTTTTGAAAGCCTTTCCTGTCCAAGGGCAGAAACACGCAATTAAAGAGAAATATAAAGCTAACAGAATAACCTAGTGCCACAGGCTGTTTATCCTACATCTCTTTTTGCTGGATTGCCCAGCCTTGTAGAGAACACTGCCTGCACACAAATGTATACAGGACACTGATATTCTCATCTGTCCCCCACCACCCTCCTAGATTTCCACAAATCTACTGTAAGGGCTCTATCCTCATTCCAGTCAAACAGCTTCCTTGGCTCTTTTTATGAGAGGGAAAGGTTCTTGCCTATAGACCAAAGAATCTTGTCAGATGAGGTAGCAGTGTAGCATCATAATACTGAGTGCCCAGAACAGAAACTGAGCAAAAAAAGGAAAGTGTCCATTAAGTATCACAGATACCAAAAGGAGATATGTAGTATTTCATGCAACATATTACCTTGCTTAGCTACTGTGGAGATGCAAGCTACTTCGGCACTGCTTCCTAAACTGAGTAACTAATTCAGTTTCCAGTATGCTGTTTCCATAACTGTATATTGAGCACCACAGGAACTAAGGTTCACACTCTGCAAGCACTACTCTACTGTTTCCAAGCCCTACCATTCTTATTTTAGACAGGCATTTCTGGTGACTGTTCTTCAGGAAGTTTCTTATATTAGAAGTAAGAGAAGGAAGGACAGAAGGACTGTTCTATAAAACTGCAGCTCATTCCAGCCTCTTTAGGGTAGATACCTTATTGTGGGAAGACCACTAAAGGTTTTGTTGGAACAATACCAAAAATCACTTTTATTTGACACAAGTGTGAGTTTTTCAAAGGAGGAGGAGGAGGAGGAGGTGAAGATGAGGATGTCTACCCTCCTCCAGTTGGCACCTGACTGGAGAACTGTGTTTTTCATACTGGTGACTTGATCACAGGGATCTAGGACTTCATCTTTATCCGAGATTAATTTAGTCATTTACCTATGACTTTGGTGGACAAGCAGGAAACACAGATTTCTCAGAACCAAAGAGAAATGTTAGAGTAATTTAACATTAAGCATCACCACAGTGATGATCTGAGAAGAAAGGTCCAAAGACACTCAGATCAAGTGTTAGGAAGGCAGCGGGGTGATAATAGATACTTTGGGAAAACAGTACAAAAAACAAACCAGCCCTAAAGCTTTTATAGTATGTCCAACCCAAAAAAAGCTGAAGAACTTGCTGAACTGGAGGTCACAACTGAACCACTGTGTTTACAGTCACTGTGAAGTCTATTTTCCATGAATTTGGTGAATCCTTCTAAAAATGTATGTATACTATTGGTCTCCACAGCATCCTGCAGCACAGTTTCTCGGTGTTTAGTTTTTCTGAGAAAGTCCTCTTTTTCTTTGTTTTAAAACATGTAAATATTCAAGTACAACACTCAGTCACTTGATTTTCCTTTCTTACAATTGCAACTAAAATTAGTTACAGAGGATGAGTGAAAGCAAGCAGATGAACTCAAGTAAAGAGAGTGAGGAAAAAAACATCAAAGAGGAAGAAAAGAATACTTCAGGAATGAAAATGCAAAAATGCAGCCACAGCTACTCTGATGAAATAGGATGGACTGTTACACTGATGACCTTTCTGAGGATTTGATTATGAACTCTTTGGAAAGTATCAAGCACTACATTATACATTGCAAAAGCTTGCATGGTGGATAAAGAATGCAAGATGTTTACTTTCAAAAACCTGAGCTTCAGAATGGTAACCCAAATCCAGCAGAAATGAGTAGAACTGATATAAGCAGAACCAATTGAAGTCAAACCTTCATTTTAATCTAGGCATTTGGACTTCATTGTGAAGTTGCACAAAAGAAATATCTTTTCATGGTGGTGTTTACCCACATACACACACACACACAATATTAAAATGTAGATTCTTGCTTCACATTTCATGTGAGCTTCTCAAGGATGCAAATGGTATGTATAATTTTCTTTCAGTTAGCTCTTATATTTTCCTGAGACATATTGGCATGGAAGATCAATTTCAGTATATTCAATCAAATGAAAATAATCTACATATTTCAGATTTAGGTTTTCATACTGCCCTTCCAGAGGCTTATACAATAAACCATGAAGGGTTTAAGTGATTATAAAAAATATTAGAATTTTTTTTTCCATTTCTTCCTTCTCACACTTATTCCCTGGGTACAGTATAAATCAGTATACACTGTATGTATATAGGATCATAGGTACTCACATCAACTGGAAGAGACAGTGCTGCAAGTACCAATTGAGAAATCAGGACTTTAAATCTCCTGCCTTCTCACTAGCATCATCAACATACGTATTTGCAGTATGTGCACACACACACACATATACATACACACACACACACACGTACGTATGTATGTATGTATGTATGTATTTATAGACATTTATGACTTGCTTAACTGGATCATACCTACCTAGCCTTTACAGCATTTTATTTTCAAAGTGTCATGTTAAAGCCAGCTGGCCAGCTTCACATTTCCTGCTTACAGAGCTCAAGCCATCAACTCATGCCAGACTGCAGTTAGCTAATTCAAAAAGAACTTCCAAAAACCATTACAGAAGCCAAGAGATGAAAATCTGCATCTTTTTATTGTCCCGATGCAAAAAAAAAATGCTACCAAAATGAAAACTTAGATGGATTTTTAAAAATTACATTTTATATTGTTTTCAAAGCTTTGGGAGTAGTATTCGTAGTAGAAGAAAGATGAAGGATGTGGGTAATCAGTTACTTTAGAGCAATTATTCTCTGGCTCAAAAATCATTATGACCTTCAGGACACACGACTGTGTCACTGACTTGACTGGCTGCCAAGGAACTGCCAGGAGACTGTTTACTGTTTCTACAGGTGCTGACCCAATCCAAAAGTCACACCTGGTAACCAAGAAGCTTCTCAGCCAAACTACTGTGCATGCCTACAACTTCTTGCCATCCAAGTCTACATATCATGCATCTCAGAAAACAATAAAATAGGCACATTGGTCACTACATCTGTATTAGAGGAAAGGTGGCAGCCCTGTCTTATTTTGAGACCACCTCTCTTCACTAAAAGACCGTTTTTCACTTGCTTATAACATTGCCAAGACACAATGATTTCAGCTCAGATTTTCCTTGCTACAGCCTTTTTTGGAAGATTTAATCCAAAACAGTTCCATCATTTCCGAGAACAAGGCTAGGAAAAAAGGGTTTATTTTGCCCCTATTAAGCAAAAAAAAAAAAAAAAAAATCTGTGAAAAGCTTGAGCACTCCTAGGCTTTGGAGTAGGAGCAGAAAAGTGTCAGAGTCTGGTCTTTATGCCAGTACTATACTTTCTGTCAAGTCATTAGTTTTTGAAAAACTGAAGTTTGTAAGAAATGGGACAAGCAGGGCAAACAGAGTGGGACATGAGTAGTATTACAGGGAAAAAAAATTGGACTGTCCAGAGCTGGGAGTAAGATGAGGATTGGGGTGGGAGGTAGAGGGGTGGATTGTTGCCTATGGGACAGGTTAAATAAAATAAAGATGCCTCAGTGAGGATACAAGAGACACAAGGACAGGTTGCAGGAGACTGGATAAGAGAAGCCAAGCTTCTGTCATGTTTCTCAGTCCTGTCTCCCTCTGGAGCCTGAAGTGTAATCCCTGACTTGCTGGTTCCCACCACTCCTTTCTATCAACCAAAACATGCTCTGGTGAACCTCCACTGCTGCCCCACATTGAAACGAGAGTTTCTTGCCAGCTATTTCACTGGGTGCTAGGCAGACACATCTTCACGGATAACTAACCTGAGTGTTTACACAGTGCCACATAGTAGTACTTCATTTCCTTCTGTTGGCTTAGAAAAGAAGAAACAAAATAAAGCATAAAAGGACTTTTAAAAGTATTAAGTTTGAAGAGCTGCGCATGAGATTGCAAGGAAAAGCCAGAATCAAGTTCACTATGCAACTTCATTCAAGCCTACTTCTGAATATTACGAGCAGACAGCCTGTAACTACACTAGGTTTTCACCCTCTGCCTTAAGCAGACATGCTTAAACTTTGGCAATATTTGTCTTTTTTATGCTACCTTTCCATCTGTAAACATATATTGTACTTTTCCATATTAACATGTTTCAGAACTTCACCAATTTTCTTCTATTTGTCTAAGAAAGACTTTATAAACTGAACCCCCTGCCAAATACATAGTTATTTAGCTAAGGGGTGCCTTAATTATGGTATGCTGAACACATTCTGACTTCTGTAAAGCACAATAAATCTCATATTTTGTGATATTTGAGGAATGCCTCCACAACAGAAACATTTTGCAACTTGTTTCCACAGGAAGAAGACTTTCACAAGACCTGAAGCACCCAGTAAAGGTTTTTGAGAATTGCCAGAGGCCAATAAACCATGCTGCAGAGCATGGTGTTTCTCCCCCTCCTACACATCTTCAGGCTCAAAAGCAGCGAAGTAAGCTTCTTCACAACTGTTTTAAATATACTGACTTCTAGGGAAACAAAAATTGTTCTTCACAAATTTCATGCTGGAAATGTCTGATGCTAAAAAACCTTCCACTTCCAAGGCTGTCAACTAGTTTTAACAGTCATACTTAGATGTCATCACTACTCACACAGTTGATTATGATACATAAGCTACTAAACCTTTCCAATAAGAAATACCTAAACAGGAGATGACAAAAGTAAATTATAAGTTTGCCATTTTAACTTTTCCACAAATATCTTGGGATGATAATATGAGAAACCTTTCTAGTATGCACTTGCTGGGCATAATAAAATTTTTTTTTTATTCTCTAACAGTTGAAAGGGAATTATAAATTCTGTTATGTTTTATGCATAAAGTAAATAAAAATCTCATTGAAGCTTTAAGGTATCAGGTATCTGACAGAAAACACTAGTCAACAAGTAGGACTGAAATTTTAAATATAAATTTGCCTCAACACAGGCAGCTGGGTTTTGGTGAACTTTTATGCTCAGTAACTACTGTTATTTCAAAAACTAATTTGTAGTGGACAAAATGCTTAAGATGTTTGTCTTTAATTTAGGAAGAGTTAGTTGCAAGACAAGCTTCCATTCATATGTTCATCATATTATCACACTCTGGTCAACATGTAGTGATCTGTCTGGTCCTCCTTAGATGACCTGCTGATAGTGAAAGTCTGTTACAGAAATCAGGATCACTACAGAAGTAGCACTTACAGAAATACGTGTAAAAGTCAGTCTTTGTAAAAAGAGTGGAAATGAGGAATTACAATGGCTTAAGGACTTAGTCAGGAGGTGATGTCAAATACCAATGTGTTATTAACTTGCTGAGATAATATGACCTCTCAAACGTGGCTTTACAAATTCTTCAAGCCCATTGCTCTCATTTACACTGATTTCTGGTTTCATATTGTAGCCCAGCAGTTAAGTTTAGGGAAGTAGGATCAACTCCGCATTTTGACCAGAACTTACCAGTGCTTTTTTGATTAATTAAAATCTCTAATTGAGTATGAGGATGATGTGACTCACATAGGAAACAAGCAAACAAAAATGAGTGAATGTGGAGCATGCTGAGAAACCGAGACACAACTGGCTTTTGTTAGAGCTCCTCTGGTGAGATCTCTAGCAATACTGTGACTACAGTTGAGGACACCAGGGCAACTTTGTACCTGTTCCTGGTAAAAAGCCCCTACATCGGGGCTCCCATGGCAGCCAGGCTGTGAGGAAACATTCTACACACCACTGTACTACCTGGGGAATACTAATTCACTTTGTAGGTATAGCTCATTTAGGTTTAATTCCTGTGTAACCAAGAATTCTGAGACGAGAAGGCAAGGAAAATCTCTTGTAAGAATTCAGCAAATTTGAAGAGTTGGCTCTTACCTTGCAAGGCATAGGTTTTTTGAAGGAGATTTCAGCTTGAGTCCAAACTCCCTTTGGAGAGTCCAAGACAGACCAGATTTTCTCTTGAACTACATGATTCTCCTCAAAGATGTAAACTGCAAGAGTGCCACTCATCTTGAAAAACCCATATAGGGCATAATAAAAACGCAGACAAAACTGTAAGTTTCCTGGCAGGGTCGGGCCATACAGACGTCCAATGTACCCAGGCTGTGATGTAAACTTTGTGTTTGCCAACAAGTAATAACCTGCAAGACAGCATAATGATTGTATTTCATATTCTATTAGCACAGCTGATTTGCTATTAAAGCAGATTTTGTTATTGCATCAGACTTGGGTTATAAAAACGGTTCCAACTGGCAAGAAATAGATTTATCACACTCTGACAGGAAATAACAATTTTTTTCCAAAAGCATCCTGTCTGCTTCTAGCTAAACTGGCACATGGCTAAGTTACCAGAAATAAGTACTTATCAAATTTACCCTGAAAAATTCCCTGGCCTGCTGGCCTCACTGGAAAACTGGCTGTTTCAAGATTACAACTGCAAGACAAAAAAAACGAGGGTAGGGCACAAGGCCTATTATTCTCTGCACCAACTATAAGGAGGTGAGACTTTAGCACATATAATTAATAACCATAAATACACAAACAGATGTTTGAATTTCAGAACTTATTCACAGTCCTTTCACCAGGCGGTTTCACTACACAATAGATCAGTTTTCCCTTAAAAATGACAACTATCCTAAGCCCAGAAGGGCTAAAAGGCCACTTTTCCTCTATAGTAAAAACAGTGCATTAAGCTATGACTACATTTACTTGCATAAGTATTTTTTTGTGGATTCATCCCTCCAACAACTACAGAGTAGTATAGTGAAGATACTCTGATTTATGGCTCTGCCTGACTATTCAACAGGTGACCTTCCTCCTTTACACATGGGGAAGCACAGCCAGAGTTCCAGACAGGATCAAGCTGTGGACACTGGTTTTAATCACAGAGAGTTGCAGTGAGGCAGACTAACCATTGTGCCAGTGATATTAATTAACAGGTGAACAGTGATACAGTGGGTTAACCTTTATATAACCTTTTATATAACATTTATATATCGTTTGACTCTTCTAGGAAAAAGCAGTTTTGATTCACCAAACCCAGTAGTGTGATCTCCTGCTCTATACACATTGCGCTTCACTTTCACTCTGCTCCATCCTGGGCCATCTTTGTGATCTTGGTAAAAATTACACAGATCTTCCTCAAAATTGCAGCCTGCATTGGCAGGATTGAAAGGAGTTCCTAAAAGAAAGACACAGATGTTCTGTTAGGATGAGTACAGTGTGATAAGCATAGGTATTTGAAGCAGAAGGATGCCAAAGCATACTTTGGTTCATCTTGCTTTTCTTTACAGAAGATGAGCATGTGCAAAGATGTTACACATACATAGTGCATAGTCACAATGAAATCAAACTATCAAATTTCTATTGCAAGTATTCTTAGATTTTTGCTGGAGCCAGGAGAAAATCTGCTTCATAGTCCCTCTAAAACACAAATAAGCTACAGATATTAAGACCAGATTCTTCCTTCAGGACATATTCACAGAGACATCCTAACCATTTGTTTTCATCTGCTCCTTCATTGAAAAGATACTAGGACAAAATGAGTGTGTGTGTGTGTGCCCATGTGTGCACTGAACATCAACATCTAGTATTTTTCTAAAGAGCACTTATTAAAAATCCTTTATGTGTAACGTATGTGCATACGCACGCTGTAAGTATGTAAGTAAAATAGTTTTTAGTTCATGTACCGCCTCATGGCTACTTTTCTCTGCAGCTTGCCTCACAAAGTGCTAACACTGCAGTGAGGAAAGCTGAACCATTTATAGAAAAGTTGATTAAAAGCAAAGCTACGACCCCCCAGCCCTTGCTGATGGCTCTCTCATAACCTGCATTATGGAATTCATGGGTCAGGACTTGCTTTAGTCTGAAAAAAAGTGCCCACAAATAAAACATTTCCACTTCTTTAAAGGCCTCACCAGTCTCTTACACAAGGTGCTGGGGGAAGGAGGGGCACAACCCAAAGCTATCAAGCAAATTTTGGCTTCATCAGGAGCCCAGACCCAGGACGTTGTGTGCACCACTCTACAGCAGCACACGTGACCCTTCTTCAGGGAGACTAAGAGAGATTTTCCAGCAGGGACAGGTACACAGACAGTCAGCTTCAGAAGAAGAAAAAAGTTGGCTTTGGAGTGATGCCTGAGGTCTTTTCAGCCTCAGATAGGCCAAATCTGTGCCCCATCTGTGTGTTTTACTCTTCCTGCAGCTGCAGCCTCCCACCTCTGCTTTCCTAGTTAAAGACAAGGCAGGTGGAGCACTACCACATGGCATTAAACCCATATTCTGATTCATCATTGCTGAGCAAGTTTAGTACTCTGGTACCTCCTCCTCCATTTGGCTAATATTGAGACTTTTGTTGAACAAAACTTCCAGAAAAATATAAAGAAAAAACTCAGTGCTGTTCTATATACTGCTATGGCGGAACTACAAGGAAAATTGAGATCTCTTGCTTTTTAATGTCTCTACTCAGAAGAATTGAAGATGACAATATTTGATAAGTCTGAAGGATCAAACAGTATGTCTTGCATTTCAACAAAGTACAAAGGAAATTATTTAATTTCATTTCTCAAATAAAAAACCCCATAACAACCACAAAACCAACCTTCAAAATCAAAGTTAGTAGGCAAAGTTCTATATGAACCTATCATATTCAGAATAGATTCTGAACCATTCGGATTAGATCTGAACTTAACCATTGGGGCAGAAAATGCTATAAAATTTATCCCCTTCCTCTATACATATAAGTTGTCTGAAAATTAAAATGGAAAACACAGATAAGCACACAGCTCCAACCCCTTGAAAATTGCAAACGTAACTTGGGATTTTTGTTGCAAAATGAAGTAAACACCAAAAAGGTATTGAGGACATAATGAAACAATGGATTTACCCAGCCAGGAGATGTGGATTATTAATGATTAATGTATCTGGAATCTACTTCCATCAGCAGTGATACTTCAGCAGTGGAGGCACAGCTAGCAGATACTCTGAGATAAAAAGGGGGAAGAAACAGCCTCTTTTTCCTTGATCACTTCAAAGAATTAGCCAAAAAATTCAAACTTATGACCAAAGGAATAGATGGTATCAGTGGGAAACCACTAATCTGCTTTTGACTTGTGTTTAGTACCACAGTAAAAACCCAGCAGCCAGTACAGAGCTACTTAAGAGGCTGCATTCAAAATGACAAAGTCCTTTGTCCCAAGTGCCTCTACAGCAGAGGTCACATGGATTCAGGTGATGTCTGTTGTTGTGAAAGCCTAACAAATACCTGACAGACATGACACTGTCTGAGATGAGTAATACCTCCTGGGAGACTGAAGACAGGAAGGTAAGGCTCATGTTTTGGCTCTGAAGAATACCTCAGGGCATGTAGCACAAAAAACGCCTACACTGGCATTAATGAAAAGCCCAGGGCATTTACTTCCTCATACCATCACACCTGGGAAAATCCACCCTCTCTTTCTGTGACAGGCCTGCAAGTGCTAATTTCTCAAAACCCGTAGTGATGCAAATACAGCATTCAGTCCAGCACTCCAGTTGCAGAACCCTGAGGCAAGGTTTTTGGAAAAAGAATCATTAAGGCCTGGTTTTTGGAAAAAATGAATGGCACTCGTGTTATCTGCTGTTATGTCTTCTGAAGGAAGAGGAGCCCAATGGCACTGGTCAGTTGAGAAGTTAGCACCAAATATTGCAAATACTGACAGACAGAGTTCTGAGGGGCAAGGCAAAGGGGGAAAACAAGGGAGATGAATAGCAGTAGGAGCTCGTCATACCTGTCTGATTGCTGCAGTAAACTGGAGAGAAAGAAATGTCATCAAGGGCAACATAACCTCCCTTAGCGCTATTGAAAGCGACTTCGAATATTACCTAGAAATTATAACAAGCTGTTATTCATCTGCCATATACTTAGCAATAATTTTGGTACACATCTTTGAAATACAGAATTCTGATTGGATGTCCCAGACAGAGTCCAGCACATGTCATACAGTCCTGCAAGTGTTGGCACAAATTAAATTATATCACTTATTAGGGATATAAATCAGAGCCTGACCTTGGCAGTAGATCTTTGCTCACTCAAGGTCAAGGAAAAACCAAAGGGAACATAGGGTCTTCTGCTTTATGAAGCACCAGTTTTAAAGATGCAGTAAGACTTCTGCCATTGTATTATACAAACCCACTATTTACAATCATCAGTCTGTACTGACTAGAACTCCCAACTTTATCTAGAATCTGTCTGAATCGAGCTAAAGCCCCCCTGTGTTCACTACTCTGTTATTAAAATATTGAATTTTACAGTTTTCTGTAAACATCCTCAGACACTGAAACGCGTGACTTGGCATTAGCTGTCAGGGAAGGTTTCCTGTACAGAATTTATTTAAGAACCAGAAAAGCTATTGCTGTGTTTTGTTTACCGCAAAGATCAAACAATGCTTGTATTTAGTCATTCCCAGGGGATATAATTTCCTCAAGTAAGTGAAGGACAATCTATAACTCTTGAGGAAGTGTCTTAAAACTTCTCTTAAGTATCAAAGCTCTGAGGTACAGGAAAGCTTTGAGAGCCAGCCCCAGGGACAAAGCAAGGAAGTAAGGACAAACGCTTTCAGAGTGAGATTCTTTTCAGTGAAAGCAATGCCTGTGATGTTTTGCCTATGGATGGGAGGCAAACTAGCAGAGCTAGTGTAAGAATCCTGAGCAATCTCCTTTAGCCAGATGAAACAAGAGGAAGACTCTCTTGAAGCAACCAAAGAATTTATATGTAAGGTTTCATAATTACTTCTGTAAAATGATCTCTAAAATAATTACTGTGTTGGATTACATAAAAATTCCTTGAGCAGATTAAAGGCCTGTTTAGCCTTTTAGGTTTTTTTTCCAGCAGAGAGCACCTACAGAAAGAACTGAAGACAATGACAGGCTTTCAGTTCTTCTTCCCTTACATTATATTCCTCATGGATTCTTTCTTTCCCATTAATTTTTCTAATCAGTTTTTAAACTGATCTTAATAATGGTATCTATGGTATGCTGTGGAAGTGAGTTCTACGGTTGTGTCATATATTAAAAGACCTTCTGTTTATTTTATTTTAAAACTTACATGGTAGCTAAGAATTTGGAACAGCAATATAAATTTTGAGAAACGGGGAACAGCTAATCTTTTCTGTCTCCTCCATGACTCCTAAGAACCTCTACCATACTCTACTTTGATCTTTTTTTGTAAGGGCTGAAAACTGTTATTTCATTAATGTAACTTCTCCATACTTTTAATTACCTGCATCTCCCTCTTGGACAATATTTTTTTAATCTTTTTTTAATCTTTAAAAATATTTTTTTTAACTGAGAGAGCTGAAGTTGCATACCCGGCTGAACGCAAGGGTACCCTGTGCATTCATCCAGTGGTACAACATCTTATTTATTCCAGAATGGATAGTTTCCAACATTCTGGATGGATTTTTGAATGACACCAGAAAACGAGAGGATATTTTCACAAGATTAACCACCGTGTTGCCAAGCTCTAAGTGATCATTAATTAATTTCCATCGACAGTGCTAGGAATGATTTTCACTTTTTAATTTGTATTTACTGAATCAGTAATTCACTTACCATTCAGTATTATGAAGCCTTATGAGAGCCACCCTCCTTTCCCTGAAGTCTGATGATTTAAATGGATGATCATTGACTTTACAGAGTATAAAAGAGCTGTGCAACATCTCAATAAAATTAGCTTTACCCCTAATAATTTCTGGAAATCTGCAGGTTTATGGCGAATTAGCAAATAACTTAGGTAGAATTGAAGCAAATAGAATTTACTCGTAATCCATCTGTTAGAAGTATTTATGTATAGAGAGAGTATATGTGTGTATATATATAAAAATTACATATATGTGTAAAATATACATGTAAGTATACACATATGTATATAATGCATATACACTGTTTATTTCAATCTATTACGTTTTGAGTATTTTTTAGTAAACTCTAGGGAGTAAAAAATTCAATTTTTTTCTGATACTCTCGAAAGTCATTTTAATAACCATCAAGAGCTGTCTTTCACATCCAAGGACTACTGTACTCTTAGGAGCCAAGTTTGGACTTTTTCTCATGAACTGCAGGATCTAAGTAGGGTGGAGAATAGACCTCAAATATGGGTTTGAATTTTTCTTCGGCAGTATTTTTCTTATGCATAATTTTATGATACTCAGCATCTTCAAAAACGGATCATGGAGTCACAAAAATAGGGAACTGAGAGAACATTGGTATTATTCAGCAACTGAAAAACCTCCCATTAGTCAGACTCTACAACCTCCCAAGGTACTCCGATAAAGCACTGCACCAGCTGGCTTCAAAATCAAGCATGAGTGTGGAAAGTGATCCCTCCTTGACCCTTATGCAAAGGTCAAAGGAAATCACAGATCACCACTATCTTTAAAGACATCTTTCAGATACTGGATAGTCCCTGCCATGTTCCTGGCTTAGCCTGAGCTGGCACTCATGTCTGAGGCAACCTGGAAGTTGCAGCTGGACTGTACAGGAAGGATTGTTTTACCTCCATGGGATATGGCGCATTGAAGTCGACTTCTGCTAGTGTCCAGTCTGCATTCAGTGCACTGTCTGTTTTCCAGATCTCTTCATAAAAGCCACTCATGTCTCTTAAGTAAACAGTAAAAACAATGCTGCTTTCCTGCTTAAGTTGATAATAAAAAGATAAGCAGCCAGATACTGGGGCCATGGTCTTTGGTGAGATTAGCTGGGCCACTTCCTGAAAATGTTTGACATAAACAGAATCTACATACATGTAGTGACCTAGAAGCAGAAGAAAAACCTTTGTATAAGGACACTCTTTAAAGAACATCACTTACAAGAAGTATCAGGAGAGGAACAGGGACTAGACAAACACATCTATGATCTGGCCAACAATGGTTGCTTCCCAGAAAATTTTTAGTAATTCTAAAAGGTTGGGGTTTTTTTCTCTCCTTTCCTCTTATGTGCAACCCAAAATTGTTTGGCTAAAATACCACTGGCAAAATGTCAGTCTTAGCTCTTTCTTATTATTATTATCATAAATAATATGATATTATCATAAATATTATTATTATCATAAATAATATATTATTATTTATTATTATCATAAATAATATTATTATCATAAATAATATATTTATTATTATAATAGATAATAATAACAATTATTATTATCATAAATTATTATTATTATCATAAATAATATATTTATTTCTATTTGAAACGTAATAAACTCTAAATTTTGGGAGCCATTCATAAATGGAAAAATGTGTAACAACTGTGTAAATTGCCTCCCTCCCAACAGCTCTGTATAGTATTTAGTCTTTCTCAAGTGCAACTTATACTGAAGCAACCCAAGTAAATTAACAAAGCCATGTGTTTCCTCATGTTTTATACAGCAGCTCATATAATATATCAAATTATTAACAAATAGCTTTTAATCAGTACATTTCTGCTCAGTCTATCTAGGATTTGGTTTATAAATGACTTATTTTTACTGCATAGACTTGAGTTTTTATGTAAAATCCTTGAAGAAGATTTTTGGGAGATGTTAATGAGCAGAAAAATGCATTACACATGAGGAGAGTACCTTCCTATCATGAATATGAGCCAATATGACCTGCAGGATTTTCAAATTTTCTAATACTTTAATTTTGGGAGTGTTATCTGAATTTAAACAGGACTCATCCATGTTCACAAACATGCTGTGCATCTGTAGTTTTTCTTCTTCTGCACTCCCCGAAAGACAGCATCAAGCAGTGTATGATGAACAAAAAAATGGTTCTTCTCAGGTAGAAAGCCTGGAGGAGACTGAAGCGTCAGACTGGTGGGGTACTTCAGCATGAACACTGCAAACTGTGCCATTAGGTTTGTGTGGGCATCACTATGTTAATTAGCACACAGAGGACTCAGACCTTTAGATGTCACTTCTTGCTTCACTCCAGTGGAAGGAGGGGAAAGAACTTGCTTGGCTGGGGGTCTCCTCCAGGTTGTGCACTTCAGCACCAGACTGGTGACTTCAGCGATACTTGCCTGCAAGGTTCTCAGCTTCACTTCTGTTCTGCAGTTTTAGCATATCTCATAGCTTAGCTACAATCTCCCTGGATGATGCAACTCCACAGCCCAATTCTTGCAAAAAGAAGGCTCTTCCGTGGCTTTAGGCTTCTTGAGGTACTCTCAGTAAATGGTCAGCAGTGAGGGCTTGGTGTGAAATAGAAATGCTGTGGCTACAAGAAAACACATCCCTCCCAGCTGGGAGCATTTCCTGTCACAGTACTTATTTAATAGGTTGATCTGCTGTCGGCTGTTGAAGTTGTGGCGAGTTAAACTTTCACCAAAATTTTACCAGCATTTCAGTGCCAGGGGGTGACGCGGGGGTGGAGTGACACTCTGTACTCAACTCACACAATTGTGAAATAAATAAAAAGGCACAGCGGCATGAGTTAAGGAAAGAGGATCAACCCTGCTTTTCACAATGTGATTCCTTGCACTGCCACAAGCATCATTATGTCCAAGACACACAGTGGGCACCAGCAGCCAGGTGTATTGACCATCACCTGCTGTGGAACCTTGTGCAAAGGTGAAGTTATCCCCCAACCCTTCTTCATGGCTGTGTAAAAAACTCTTCCCTCAGCAAGGTGTCCAGGACAAGCATTTCATACAAGGCAAGTGCTGAAATTCCAGTAATTCTTTCCAGCATTATGCCACTGAGGGGCTGTATTAACAGCACCACATTTGACTGAAAGAAACAAAACTTCTAAACTGTACAGTTTAACCCAAGATTCTCCAAGCGTGTTTTAATACCTTGGTTTTCCTACTCAATTTTCTCAACAGCCACTGGAAAGAAAACCCCTGCCAGATGTACAGAGCAGCAGTACAAGAATCTGAAACTCATTGTGGCCCATACTTTTCGAATATGCAGAAAGTTGAATTTTCCACCTCTCCCATCCAAAATTTTACCCTTACCTCTGAGTACTTTTGAATCCTAGCAAAGCGTGTAGCAGCCTTATTACAAAGCTTACAGGCAATTTTGTGTGAACTTCTGCAAAATCCCATAACCTCATTCTAATCTCTTTTTTTCCCCATAAATCACTCTTACCATCCCCACCCCAACCCAACAATGGAAAGAACTCGCATAATAATAACTCGCAGTATGAGAGTCATACATGAATCACAGATTCAGATTTTTCCACTATATTTCTGCTCTACATTTGTTGCTTACCCAGTGCACTGTTAAGTGTGTGGTCTTTGGGCAGGATAGACTGAGAATTCCGAATGTTCCCTCCACCAACAAACCAGTTGACGTTAGGATTCCAGCGGTTCACATAGCCACAAAGATGATTTTCTTCAAAGTCACATTCTGCAATTGCAGACACCACCAGCTGAGTGCACACATTTTCATTACAGAAATAGGAAGAGCAAATTACTAAGCACTGGCCTTGCTTCACATATGGCAGAGCAGATAATGCCTGTATTTATAAAACTGGACGCAGCATTTAAGAGCTTATAGTAAATAGAAGCAAACCTATCCACAATTTTTGATAAAATTTTCGTTTCCATCTTCTTTGGGCCAATCTGTCTTTTCATCATTTGCCAGCATAGGACTGCTGTAATTTAGAACCAAATAAAGCCAACTTAAATATATCACCTCCTAGTAGTAAATAGTCAAAGCAGAACTTTCACTTGTAAATCAGGGATGGCCAGAAGCAAAGCAGGATTAGTATTTCATAACAGTAACGCAACTGCTTTGTTTCCTTCACAGAGCCAAAGAATTGTGACAACTTGGCTGGACTCCACCAGAGCTCTCCAGAAATGTGAAGATCCTCAAGCCTCCTAGACACTGGAATTTTTGAACTTCATTAGCAGTTTTTAGCAAATGTCATGAAGAAACAGCACTAAGTGTAAATACATATCAGCAGAGTTTTGAGTCTGCAGTCTCTGGATGCCACTGTAAGGAAGCCATAAGCAGGCAGAGAGCAGAAATAATGTTGCAGCTGTTATGTCTAGTATTTGAAGAAGTGCAAAGTTTCTTTAAAATATAACACTTGTTCCTGCTTGAACAATAAATAGATTTGGAATTAATTATTGTATGTAATATGTCTATATATATCACAGAGATAGGTGAAAAAACCCCACTTACTAGTTTGTGCAATCTTAGCTTAAAAATTATCTATATTGAATATGGCAGTGTACTTTTCAATCAGGAAAAAGCCATTGTCTTTTTTTTAAACCCAGACCTTCGATCCACTTTTAAAACTGCCAACAAGGTATTTTTTTCTGTGCAGAGAGTATGAGGATTGAGCAGAGAGTACGTACCAATACAATATCCAGAAGTTATTTTGATTTCAAAAACTGCTATACTGGTGGATTTATCTTGTCCCATTTCACCTTCCAGTACAAGCTGCACAATATAAACCAAACTGTCAATTTTAGAGTTTCATTAGTACCTTGAATATTTAAACAGGATAAACAGGGGAACAAATTAAATATATCTTGGGAAACCATCATCCTTAGAGTCAGATGTGCTTTTGCTGAAAGAGCTTGGCAGAATGTATTAAAGATGGAGTCAGTGCTCTTCCTCAAGCACAGAAGACACACTGAAGGACAATAAGAAAAGGCAAAAAATTCCCACACTTCATTTAAGAGTATGGAATTCCATATTGCTCAGCTGTGGTTATGCAAGATGTTATTGTGAGTGACACAACATGATGGTTTCTGGGTAGAAATACTCTTTCGTCAGCATTTGACTCCTTCCAGAAAGGCACAGAGGGCAGGAGTAAGTGAGCCCAGCCACAGACCCGGGGCTTGTGAGTTCCCATATCTGCCACGTGGCACCAGCAGCTCCGCAGGGATACCAGGAGGTGAGGCATCCTTGCTGCAGGGCTCAGCTGGCTGTGTGCCCCTGTGAGCTACTCCACAGCTGCTGCTCAGAGCACTGCCTGGTGCCAGCTCTGCTCATGGGTGCTAGGGACAGAAGGCTCAGCTGACTCCTGCTGCCAGCCTTAGAAGGACTCGAAATAAGTTTGCATACATTAAAAAAGCAGTTTGTACAGCCCAACGTATGCACCAGAAAGCCTGTCGCATCTTCTAAAATTGGGCTTACCTTATATTTCTTTGTGCTGTTCATTAAATCTAAGCTAGCTATGAGCCAGCTATCCGATGGCTCCTTGGCCGACCACAGCAAACGATCAAAACTTTCTCCTTCCTGCCGCAGGTACAGGTTGAGCCTGGCAGGATCAGGTGAGGTGTCTGAAGTTGTGGCTATCTGATAAATCAGTCTGACACAGCTCCATTCCTCGGAGTACAGATCAGGGCTGGACAGCACTGCTTTCTCACCCTCATAAGACGTATCCACAGAAATGTAATGTCCTGGGAAGGGACACGCATCAGAATAGTAAATGGCAGGCTTTGCTTTTGCATCTCTGGAAAAAATACTTATTTAGGAAGGAATGGTAGTTCTAGGACTAGGTCAGGAGACTGAGACCACCACTCATCTGGTAAGTCATTTAACCTTTCGATATCCTACTGTACTCATACAAATGTGTCTCCCACCATTTTCAAACACAATTTTTAAATTATTGGAAATTTTAAGACAAGATATTTTGTCAGTGCAAAGCAGATTATTAAGTAGTACCCTCTGGAACTGATAGCTGTAGATAGACAATTTGATTGACAAGATAATTTGCACACTAGAAATGTTTTGCAGGAATATTTAGTTGGTTTATAGATCAAAACTTTTTATTTTCATTTAATTTTAAAAACAATACATAAAATGGAACATTGCAGCTAAAAACTTCCAAAGCATTTCTGGTTTCAAAGAATAAAACTAGAAAGACACTCTTAAGTAGTAAAATAAACGTTCAAATCTGCTGACTCAAAAAAATTGCAAAATGTAAAGCAACATTTAAACATATCACCAGTCCAAGATTATTTTAGAATTACTCTCTGGAGCAGGGTCTAAAACAGCCTTCTGTATGAGAATGAAAGGGCGCAATGACAAGCTAGAAGTGCATGAGGAGGCAAAAAAAGTGTGAAAGAAACATCATATAGAAATATGAGGCAACAGTAAACAAATTTCAGTGAAACATAGGTCCTGGAGGCTCTACTAAGACATCAAAACCAAGATCAGGAGAGTTAAATGGAATACAGGAGTCACAGAAACCTGAAAAGCAATGCCAGAAACAAGTGATACAAAAAATGAAAATTTTAAAATAAGTTTTAAAAATCCAAACCACCACAAAACAAAACAATAAGACAAGTTAGGACTGATGTCTGAAACATTATCCCATAGACAATCAGGAAAATGATCCTTCTAACCTAGTGTCAATGTATATTAGACAAGTCTCACTTCTGATACTAATTCACATCTCCCGAGCTGGAAGCATAAGTGCTGTCAGGGCCTGTGTCAAATTAGCCCTTTACCCAGCAGCACATCACACTTAGCCTTTTCAGAATCTCCAGAGCATATACTTCTTCCTTAATCTCATCTCACTTGACCACAGAGCTTGTCAGTTTCCATGCATAGGTAAATACTTGGATAACTCAGAAACTTCAGCAGTCACACTGATGTTAATACAGTGCTTGCCTTTGAGGCACACCCTCCCCTCCCAAATCCTGCCCGAACCCTCCCATTCTTTGTGTCCCACCAAGACACTCTGGGGTTCCTTCCTAGAAGCTCTCTTGTTGCCTTTTCAAAAGCATTCTCTCCAATGAAAGAAAATCATCTTCATGGATAGTCACTACCCCCTCAAGGCAAAGAGCAGGTATAGATCTGCTTCATGAGGTTCCCAAAGTCCTCTCCCACCGACCCTCAGGAAGATGCCAGGAACAGACAGTCACTCTGACAACACCTGATTCTTTGGGAAGTGCATGTTACAGCATCCCCCTGCATCTGCTCCATCTCTCAGCTGCAGACACAGTGCACAGCAACCCTTTTGTACCCGACATTTTGTTTAACTGATGTAAGATAAATGATTGCTAGGAGATAGCTGCAGCCCTAAGCAGTGTAAGGGGCTGTGCAAATAAAGAAAAGCTGCATTTTCTTTCCCTTTTTAGGGAATGGAATTTCTTTTGCCTCTTATCATAATTTCTCTTTATATCTACTGTCTGGTTTTAGTCTACTGGGGAAAGATACAAAATCACTGGTTAAGTACAAGTAACTTGTTACTGCAGCGGTATTTGAAAGAAAAATAAACACAGGAATAAATATTTTAAAATAGGCACCTAATGTGCATGCCAAATACTTAATCTGCCACTACATAAAATGGGAGTCCATAGCATCCACTTGCATGCATACGTCCAGTTAGTTCACACAAGTTAGCACACACGGCATTTATTTATTGGCATATGCCTGCCCCTAGTATGCATGTTTTTTCACAGGAAGATAGAGGGAAATGACCAAGGCTCCATCAGAAGTCAAATGCTTCTTGCACATTTGGTTTTAATTGATGTAATTGACAATATCCAATTCAGATGAAGAATCTATGTTTTTAGGCTAGTCTGAACTTGGATCATTTTACTTACAAAGAAACCTACAATTCAGAATCTATACCTGGCAATTTCAGTTTAGATTTCAGCCCTATTTTTGTCTGCACTGCAAGAGAAACCCCACAGAAAACAGATCCTTCTTGTAATAGTAATCTTCCGGTTTTTTTGGTTTTTTTTTTTTTTTTCAGAAATAAATTAGCACTGACATAGAAAAATACATTCACATGAAGACCTCAAATTACCAGCTAGGAAGCTTAAATGGCTGCCAGGTTTTAAAACTTAATTATAAGTAGACTAAGGTTTAAAAGAAAAAAAATAGTGGTTTAAAAGAAAAAAAATAGTGGTTTAAAAGAAAACCTCTTATAATTTCCAACTGGGATGATTATGTCACTGTAAATTTGACTCTGCTCTCTGTGTGTTGTGCACTTGCTCCCACTTTGTCTGATTCACCACAGGTATGAGAGCAAAGATCATGAACTCCGTTTTTAACTGGGGGTGGGGTTGGTTGCTTTTTCTAAAAAGATTAGTTGTATATATTCATTACCTCTCCAGAAACAGAGTGCTCTCACTCCCAAACTAATAATTTTAGCTTCTTTTGAAAGTTTAAATGTGTAGTTGGCTGCACCAAAATCAATGAGAGCACTGATAGAGCGCTTTATGTGTAAGTTTAAATGCTTTGCTAATCAGGATCAGGGAGCGTGGCACTTGGCAGTACCAAGCACAGAAAATGCCAACGTTAAACTTCTTCCAAATGAATGGCAGCATTGACTAAATGGCCTTTACCCTAAACTGTACTTCAGTAACAGCAGTGATGTGCCATTGATGCAGAAAGGGAGGTCTCACAATGCAGACCTCAAGGGCTGACACAGAGCAATTGTGAGAGCAAAGCAAGGCAAAGCGGGGGTTCCTTGGAGTAAAGAAGCAGACAACTTTCCACACTTGTTTGTGGGAGTAATTTTCCAGTCTGTGGAGAATTTCATGAATGCACAGTGGTATAGCCTCTCAAAAATGTAACATGCAGCTTCATTTTGCAGCATGCCACAATCCTCCTGCAAATGCCCATGACAGCTAATTTATAGCAATCATTCAGGAGTTACCAACAGAGTACTCTTCAAAATCACAGGAAGGCAGATGAGAGTAGTCAGAAAACTCTAGGAAAAGCCTGATGACACAGAAACACAAGCATACAATTTCCAGCAATTACTTGCTCAGAGGGTAGATGCAGCCCTAAGCAGTGTAACGGGCTGTGCAAATACAGGAAAGCTGAACTTTCTTTTTCATTTTCTGACTGACATGACTTTTTGAGTATCATGGAGAGTGGCTTGGCAACTACATAGTCAATTCTACCAAGACTCTGGAATGCATCTCATCAGGTCGCATAGACTTACATACTTTCAGGTTCCTCAGGTGGTCACAAACCTGATTCTCTCTGAGGGACTTTGCTCCCCCAGTCACATTTTACACTCCATCTACTCGAAAGGTGTGAGAAGAGAGGTTGCCAGTGAGGGTTGAGGCAAAAAATTTTTGAGCACCTCAGCCTTCTCCTCATCCTAGTTACCAGTTTGCCAGCCTTGCTTATCAAGGGGGTAAATGCTTTCTTTGACCTTCATTTTCCGGCTGACACACCTATAGAAGTTCTTCATGCTGTTGTCTGTGACCTTTGTGAAGTTAAGCTCCAGCTTTGCCTTTGCCTTCCTCACCCCATTCCTACACAACTGGGCTGTGACCCTGTAATCTTCCCTGGATACCTGTCCTTGCTTCCACTGACTGTGGATTTCTTTCTTGCCCTTTAGTTTGACCAGCAGGTCCTGACTAACCCATGCCAGTCTCCTGCGTTCCTTGCCTGAACTTTTCCTCCTGGGGATTGCTAGTTCTTGTTCTCTAAAGCATCCTTAAAGATCTGCCACACATCTTTTGCTCCCTTGTCCCTCAGAGCAGTTTCCCAGAAGGTCCTATTGACTACATCCTTGATCACCCGGAAGTTTGCTTTCCTGAAATTCATGATTCTGACTTACTCTTTGCCTGATCCGTATCCCTCAGGACTGCAAACTCCACCAGTGCATGATCACTGCAGCCCATGCTGCCTCCAATCTTGATGGCCCCAATTAGCTTGTATTGGCAACCCACAGGTCCAGTATCACATCCCCTCTGGTAGGGCTGTCTATAACCTTAAGAAGTTATCCGCCATGCACTACAGAGGTCTCCTGGACTGCCCACAGCTCACCGTGTTACTTGCCCAGCAGGTGTCAGCGTGGTTGAAGGCCCCCAGCAGGACAAGAGCCTGTAAGCACAATGCCTCCTGCAGCTGGAGCAAGAAGGCTTTGTCAACAGGCTCCCCTCGGCTGAGCAGCCTGTAGTATGTGTCAGCCATGAGGTTCTCTTTGTTGTCTCAGTGTCTGATTCTTACCCACAGGCTTTCAATCTGTTCATGCCTATTCTTCAGAAACAGAACTTCACACTCAATCCCCCTCCTGATAGAGAGGGCAACCCCCTTTCTTTTCTTGAACACCATCCATAGGTGCAATCCAGTCATGGGATTTGTCCCACCCAGTTTCAGTAATGTAACGAGATCATAACTTCACAGCAGCACAGTGACTTCCCATTCCTCCTGTTTGTTGCCCACACTGTTACTCTGGTGCAAAGGCACCTCAGCTGAGCTGTCAGCTCATGTTGCCTTCTTGGAAGAACATCCTTTCATTTCAGTGAGATATTTCACTGGTATTTCTTGGCTTCTGTTACCTCAGGAGCCCCTGGCTTGTCTCCATAAGACGTCAAATGTGCTCAGTGTGGCCAGTACATCTCAGGTCCACTGCCTGAGGGCCCTCACCTGCACCCTGTCCCTCTAACCTTGGTATGTCATCCCACAGCTTCTCAAGGGCAAGCCTGACATTGTCACCTTCCCTGGCACATCTATTTTAAAGCTCCATCAATGAGCCCTGCTAGCTCCTGAGCAAAGACAAGCTTCTGCAGAGATGACAAAAGCCAGGGATTTCTAACTACCTTTGTCTGCTAACAGCCAGCAGATGCCTGGTGAAGGCAAACACCTACAGCCAGGACAAGAGATGGGAGAAAGGAGACTCAGATTATTTCCCTCACCTGTCTCTCACTACTCAGGATAGTAAGTAATGCACTTTTTACATTTCTATGATGACTTTTTACCTACCATGTAACTCGACTGTCTTCTGCTTGACAGCTGAATCAAACTTTACAGGACTAAGCATGTGTTCATTTTATATTCCTCCATGTCCAAACAAAACATTGAGCCCAGGGGGAATGAGGACACTGTGTTTCAAACCTATCCCACCTCAGTGCAACTATGCACTGCAGCAGCAAGACTGACAAAATGAGATCATTTAAATCCTTCTGTATCAATGTCTGTCATCTTGCTGCTCTAATAAGCAGTTCTGTACAGAGCCTCTCTCAATTACAGTTGGTGATGCATTAATTCCATGAGTCATTCACCCAAGTTTTCCAAAAATATATATAAAAATTACTTTAATGTACTTACTAGATGGGCATCAATAGATCAGTCAGCAGTGGTTATATCAATGGCTTAGGAAAAAGTGCTTCTGAGATCAGAAATAGTGCTTTTTCCAAAAAAGAGCACAGAAACTACACTGATTGCTTTCTCTGTAAATAGCACAAATAAGACAAAAAGCCAGATGCTGGCTAATAAACTAAACAAATTGCATTGAGAAAAATGGGGAAAAAAACCCCAAACAACTACTGAGACAAATAAAATTACTAGTTCACTTTTCAATTATATATTTCCTCTGTAAAAATTTGGAAGGGTAACCACAGACATGTTCTGGCTCTTTGTAGGGTTTATGTCTGACACAGCTGTTCACTTACTTCAGCCACAGTACAGCTTTACAAGAAAAACTGAATATAAGCAGCAAACTCCAAGAGAAGCCATAATAAGGAAATTCGAAGCAGGAAAAGTTAAGAATTTACATTTGATTAGGTACTCATTTATACAGAAAAACTACAAGAAATATCTAACATTTGTGAGTCCTGTTTTGATTTTCTATTTCCCACATAGAAACAGGAAAGAATATTACCAGGGTTTGCTAGGACAAAAGTTGATCTATTGATGCCTTCTCTGGAATCTCAGAATCTTGATTTTGGGTCTTGGCTTTAGTTTTGGGATTTCTTTTTATATTTTATTGCCAAAAAAGAGGGGAAAAAACAGTAGCAAAGCAGTACCTTTCTAAGACCTATTAAGTCTTCTTACATCTCCAGAAAAAGTTAAAAATATTAACAATAGAGTCAGAGGGACAAAATTTTGCAAATTAAGTTTGCACATAGAGGCCCCATGCCCTTCTCCCTGGCTGGATCGTGTAGGTAAGAAAACACAGCAAGAGTATTGTGGATAACCCAAGATGTTATTTTATTCCACATCTATCTGCCCAGAACTGTTACTGTCTCTCCAAGACCCAGCAGTGCAGTGGGAAATGGCATCACAGGGCCAGTGGGTACCGGGTTTTTTTAAAGCCAGGGTCACCCAAGCAGAACTCTCTTTCCTCCGAGCTCTGGCTCAAGGCAGAGGCTCCCCTTCATGGTTTTTTTTTTTCTCTCTCTTATCTTCAGAGGAGGTTGTTTCAGGCAGGTTTCTGGACTCAACAGTAGCAACCCGAGAAGCTGCATTTCCCAATAAAAACCTGTTTCAGAGTGAATTTTGCAATGTGGGGCTAGAGCCATTGGGGCTGGGGGGTGCTGTTTGCAGTGCACCGGGGGATCGTTTCTTCCCCCAACACACCCACGGCTCAGGAGCAGCAGCACCAACACTGGTGGAGTTCAGGATGAGGAAGCAAGACAACAGCACCAACACCCAATGAACTGGAGGCTGACAGCGTGGGGCCGGGGTGTCCCGGCAACACCAGCAATTCTGCCACCAGAACTGCTTCATAAGCTCCTGCCTTCCTGTTGGTTTTGGTTTGGTTTGCTGTTCTTTTTTTTTATCCAGAAAGAAGGTTGCACCAAGTGGGATTTGTCTGCCATCTTCCTCGTGTCTCCCAGACCATGCGGTCACCTGAGGAGGGCACCATCTTGGGGGGGTCACTCCCCCATTTTGAGTTTCCCCTTGTTCCCCGGGAGGCAATGAGATTTCAACACCTTTGTAACTAGTGACTATTACTGTTATTTTTTGCCTGTTGCTATTTTGTTTTGCTAATAAACTGTTATTTTCTTCACTTACATCTACTTGTATTTATTTCTCCATATTGGCGGAAAGGGGTTGATTAAAACTATGATGGAAGGTAACTTATTTCAGAGTGTCCACTTATTAAATTGTCTTAAAACAAGACAAACAGTGATCTGCTTTTGCCAGAGCTGGTGTTTAATCCCTTCTCCTTGGCTCCTGGGAGACCTGCAGGAGCGGTATCTCTCCCCTGGATGGATGGATGCACTCAAAACACACAGAGGGCTGAGTGGAAAAACCTGGTCCACATTAATGAATGCAGAGACTCAGTCCCAAAACATTCAGGGTGGTGCCATGATTAAAGCTACTTGATGCTGCAGGGTATAACTGGTGTTTCCATTCCCATCAAGCCACAGATTTTTTTATTTCTGGTAAGCTGTTAAATTCACACCAGACAACCTACATGAATACCCTGGGACTAATCAGTGTTGTCATCACCAAAAAAATGTTCTGTTCTTTAAGCCTCCTTCTCTCCTCCACGGTTTCTTAAAAGTAGCTCTGTGGAAATAGCTGAGGGATGGAAAAGCAGGAGGTGGGTGGTTTGTGTTTGTTGTCTGCAGTGACTGACATGCATTGCTATTGTCAAGGTTTTTCCTTCTCTTGTGTGTCTACAGGGGCAGCAGCAGTTTCAGGCCTAAAGCTCTCACCTCTTTGCAAAAAAAGCTTGTGGTCCCACCTGGCCACTGCTGGCTGCCCTTCCAGGTAGGGAGGGAACCTGAATACCCCACCAGATCTACCCCTGTGCTAGTCATCTTCTTCAGGGAGTCCAGAGGGTTTCCAGGTAACTTTCACAAAGCTGAGTAGTATTTATTAAAAACAAAAGATTTTTTTTTTAGAAAAGCACAGCCTGGGGTGATGAACACACAGGCAGTTCACCCAGGTAGTCACCCACCTTCCTGTGGCCAAATGGACAAACCTGACAACAGGAGTTCCTCCAACAGCCTTCTCTCCAGTTCACCTTACTTTATGAACTGGGTCTCTCTACAGGGACTGAGATTAATTATTTGACCTTTTTCTGGCCACATTCACCAGACCAGGCCAGAGAACTCCTGTTTGCCAGCCCTCGGGCATAAATCTTCCAAGGCTCCTTTCCCAAAGGATGGCTTTATGAATCAACTACCAGCTCCACTGCCTGCCCTGGCCTTTGCTCCCCCAGGAAGTTCAGAAATACAGCTGTTAGCAAGCCTGTCAAAACTAATACAATTAGCCCCAAAACACTCTGTGGCTGCGGCATCTGCTTGCAGCTACTACCACTCTGGAAAGTCTTGCAGTCTCCATCCATCAGCTTGCCTCTGAAGGCCTGGCAAGGGTCCAGCCTGAGCTGCCGTTTTCTCCTTCTGATTTAGAGGAGTTGCTCCAGCATACTGAGGATGCTTCCTCTCCTGGATCTCCTTCAAGTCCCAAGGACCTTACATCATGCACCAGATCTCCTGTTCGTTCCGAGCACAAGCATGTGGGTTTTTTTCCTTTCACAATAACCTCAACCATTTTTATACACTTTCAAATTTTGTTTCTGTTGTTCCAACCAACCCATCAGTCCCAGTAATCTGCTGTTCACACCACTGAGTTCTCATTTTCATGCTGTTCATTACATAATTTTCACAATTTTTCATGAGCTGACACAAAGGCTGCCAAGTTTTTGTTCGGTATCTCTGATTTTCCTTGAAACAGCTCTTTCCAAAAGACATCTCCATGACTTCTGTTAGCTGTATACTTTAAAAGAACATAGGTAGTATTTGGAGACACAAGATTCTCTGCTGTGAATTTCTGAACGGAAAATTTTTCTCTTTATTCTTTGGCATCCTAAATCAGTTTCCATTGCCTCCAGTGAACAGGAAATATTAAAGATAAAAAGCAGATACAGTAGAAATCACCAGGCATCTATTTGTTCATAGTTCCCATCTCTTTCATAACTAGCTCTATCTCTTTGCTAAATCGTGTTTCCACCAGGATCAAGCACACAGGGGAATGCACTGTGACAGCTCTTCCAGCACAGCTGCTTGTCCTAGTGGAGTGCCTTCCTTCAGCAGAAAAATATAAAATTTCACTCCTACAGTATTCCTTTTCATTATGTTGTCTATTCACTTTGCTCATCACTCCTCTTATTTGCTTACACAGGTGCATGTGGTGTGATGTGCTGGAGTATGCCTGTAACATATCATGAGCTCTGCTTTGTATTATGTGCACATAATGTGCTCTGTGATATGAGCACTCTCAGCCTGGTCAAGGCAAACCTGCCCACTGTAGTTCACACAGTTTTCGTGGCACATCTTTGAAGAAAAATCTATCAAACTGTAGGCCAGCACCCCGCAGGAACCCAACATAAGGAATCTGGTGAGCCAGACCATGAAACAAGGGACTTCCTGTTGTGATTTAAAAGGGGGAAATTTATGGGGCCACACTTCTCCTTGGATCAGAGTGACAAGAACAGCCACAGGGAGTAAGAGTTTAAGAAAGAGAAGAAAGAGATACTCCAACTCAATCAACCCTGCTTTGGTTTCTGGATGTCTGGATTTCCATTATCTGGAAGATCAGGCTTTTTTACATCAGAAGTAAAGATTTCTTGGTTGAGTAATGTCCTTGGTGTATTCCAAACAGGTTAAACTAAAAGCCCGTGGTGCTCACCATCTAAGCCAAGCTCTGCAGCAAACCTGGACTTAGGGAAGCAGGAAGACTCTGGTCACAGGAAGCAGTGGCCCTGGGAGGTAGAGGGCAAGCAAGTTTTGGAGATGGCACAAGTAGGGAACAAAAATCTGCCCATCATGACTTGGCTTTGGTGAATGAGAGAGTAGGGTCACAGCATGCATGGGGAGTCCTGGACAAGGTTTTCTCTTGGGGAAATAAAAAAGCCTCAGCCAATGGCCTTCTGGAGTGCAACTGCAAACCATGCGGATGCACCAAATGGAAGATTATAAAAGCTAAACTTTTCTACTGCCTGGATCTGCTCTCAGCATCTGCCAAATCACTCAGCCTACTGCATTACCCTGAAAAACAGCTCATCTGCCTGAAACTTGTCTGTCTCTCCCCGCTACATCAGATCAATTAAAATGTAACCTTTGTCCACAAGCGTTATCTCTCCAAGGGAAACTGTAAGCTTGGGTTGTAGAAATTACATTTATTCTAATACTCAGCTGGGCCAGAAGTCCTACACAGATGAAAAAAAATACTTGAAATACATATTGGTTTCACTGGCATCAGAAGTTGAACTCCCATGAGTTCAGTTTGCTGCTTGACATAAGCTTAGTGGTTTCATATTCTTTTTTATACCAGAATCATTGGTATAACTGGCAGGCTCATGGTGGGCTGATCAATGATCTCACATCATAAAATGCAGACAGAACTGCAGACAGGTGAGGTACATATTTGTATACATGAGCTGAAACAGCTGGCTACAGAAAGAGCTTACAGGTGAGCTAATCGGATCCTGATGGGTGCTGGCAGTAACCTGGTCAAAGGTCACCTGAGGGAACTGGCCAAGCCACATCGTCAGTTTCCAAAAACTGCTGGAGATCACTGTCTTGGAACGCGTTTATCGCTGGCTGCTGTTGAGCAGCCCCTCCGCTCCGACTCTGCTCACTCAATGGCCACTGTCGAGCAACCAACCCTAAGCAAGAAAGCAGCTGCAGTGACTCATCTTCTGTCCCTGCAAGCTTCCTCCTGGACCAGGAACATGCAGGGGTGAGGATTCCACATGCACAACCACAGAACCTTCAGTCAAGGAGCACATCTACTGATGTTCAACATCACAACAAGAAGGCCCATCGCTAATATTTCCTGAAGTTCTGCACAATTGCATTCACCAATTAGCCATTTCAAAGACTGGCTTCAGTTTATGAGGGATGCTCCTAGGCTTGCAGTCCCGTACATCATTCCTGCTTGGCAGGGCCTGGTAACAATTGAGGGTGTGTATGAGGTGTACACTCAGACAGAGCCAAAATCTGCAAAACTGGAGAAGGGTTTATTAAAATAGCCCCAAGGTATATAACTGTAATCTCTCCAACATCTCACACACACAGTGGTGAATGTACTGATGGTCTCAATATCCATAAATTCACAAAGTATTTTACATCCTCTGGCCCCCTGAGGAGGGGGTGATGCCCTAGGATTCTCTCACCTGTCCCTGAGTAGTTGCAGTCCAAGGAGATTCAGACGTGAAGCTTCTGCTCCAAGCAAGATAATTGAACTATCCATAATTAGTGAGGATCACTTAGTATCAAAAGCAAAAGACAACTCGTTGCACATACTCCAGTATAAGGAACAGAAAGAGATAGATGCCAATCGGTGGTATGAATGTTTAGTCATTTAGGAGATTTAGGAAGGAGTATTTGGCTTTCTACAGCATATCTAACTGCTGATTGTAAGCAACTGAGTTTTGATATATTTTAGCTTCCCTGGGTTTTATTTTAATTAAAATAGCTAGTCAAATTCTTCTTTGTCCAACTCAGTGAACCACCTAACACATGTGAATTCACCTCAGGCCATCGGATGTCACCCAGAATAGGCACAGGGCTCTGCCATCTGTCTGTCCCAGTCCAGTCTTCGCATGTCTGTCACATTGTGGTGGCCTCTCTGCTTGCCCTCACTAGACAACAGTCAACAAATTAATTCCTTTAGGCACCCCCTTCAAATGCTCTCCAGCTGCCCTGGGACACTTGTCATCACAGATGCTAAGACTTTATTTGTAACACAAGCCTCAAATACTTCCATTTTTTTTTCTAGATTACTTTTGAAGTGAAAAGCTCCTGAGAATGTTGGTGAATTTTAGCAATTTCTGTAATGTCATTCCAGTGAATATCCAGTATTATCCTCGGGCAATTGCTCGTAAAGGAATTCAGCATACCCCTCTTGAGCTGTAAGACACATTTATCAAGACTGCAGCAAAACCTGAGATACAAATGAGTCATTGAAAAAAACCTATCAGTCTGACCCTGCCAGTTCATGACACTGTTTCCTTCAAGATGTCTTCACTGACTCCTGTTTATGGTCAAAGTAAGTAAAAACTTGTCAAAACTTTCCAAAGTAATAGAGTTTATAGCCTCTCATTAGATATTTTATTATTATTGTTATTATTATTCCCCCTAAGGGATCACTAAGGCTATTAGGCCTTATTCTACTTACTTTATATCCTAAACAACCTAGAGAAGAGGGGACTGAGGGGAGGCCTTATTGTGCTCTTCAACATCCTCATGAGGGGAAGCAGACGGGCAAACACTGATCTCTGCACTCTTGTGACCAGTGACAGGACTCCAGGAAATGGCATGAAGCTGAGTCATGGGAGGTTTAGATTGGATATCAGGAAAAGGTTCTTCATCCTGTGGGTGCCTAGGCACTGGAACAGGCTCCCCAGGGAAGTGGTCACAGCACGAAGCCTGACAGAGTTACAGAAGAGTTTGGACAATGCTCTCAGGCACATGGTGTGACTCTTGGGGTGTCCTGAGCAGGGCTGGGAGTTGGACTCCATGGTCCTGATGGGACCCCTCCAACTCAGCATATTCTGTGATTCTATGATCCTAGGGTGATCAAACAGACATCAATGAAGTTTAGGTAAATCCATAAAACACCATTTAAATTAACTTATGCTCGGAGTGCCAAATCTCACCGGGCGCTTAACACTACCCCACAGGAATGCTTCCCTTGCAAATGTGCATCCCAATGTATTGCTCACAATGCAAAGAACCCCAAAATGTGCCAGCAGATCTGACCTTTCCTCCTCCCAGCTGGCTGTTAGTACCCAAGAGTGGTCACAGATGGATGCTCAGGTATGAATAAAGTGTAGAATAAGCACACTGTGACACTACGCTCCTGTTGCCTCCCAGTTCCTGCTGCCATTTTTCAGTGTGGAGGACTGCCTGTGCTGGTTGTGGTACTGACTGTATCAACACACGAGCCCAACTAAGCAGCATGTGCCTCACATGTATTCTGAATAAAAACAAACTCTGCAGAAAATAAACCCTGCAGAAATAACTTTGCTCTATCTGCCAAGCTTTGTGTGGTCTTTCTAAAAACAGTCCTTAGTCCATGTTTTCTGAGAATGCCTTTTAGTGTCATATTTGCCATAAAGTATAACTCAGAAGTTGAGACAAGACAAATGCTGGAATGCTTGAAGGTGTTACCAAAGTTCATACAGCATCAACAAACACATTCAGTGCCGATCCCAACACATTTTCTCTGTGTTTGCAGCTTCCCCAGGAAGAGTGAATTCTCTGTTGGAAAAGTATTTTCTGCAAACAGGCGTCCCTTGAGGGGAAATGGGAGCCAGGAGCTCGCGCCCGGGTGCATGTGCTCCCATTCGCTGCTCACAGCGCTGACAGGAGTGCTGGCACCGGCTGGATGGTCACTGGCAGTGACTCACTGCTTTGCTTCTAGTGAAACAATTCAAGAAACAGATTTTCAAGTCTGTCCCTGCAGCTGGTACCACGAGTTTCGCCTGCTACCCTGCAGAGTCAGAAGCTTCTGCTGCTTGCAGAGAAAGCTAATTGTTTACTGAAGAAATCTGCAGTTTTGCTCATCCAAGAAGTATCAGTGGACGTCTCTGGGAATACAGAGACAATTAATTCCTTATTATATGTTAATTCCTTATTAAATGTTAGACAAGCTGCACAACTGTTATTTTGGGTTCAAATTTCATACACAGGCTGCTCAACTCTTAAAGGTGAAGGTGTAGCAATGTCTTTTGCAGCCTCTGCTCCAAGACTCAAATAGCATCAACAGCTGCTTCACAACACACACACACAAGAGACATTTGTCATGAAATGTGGTATCAGTGCAACTTTCTGCCATGGTCCCCAGCCTCTCCCTCTAACGTGAAGCAGGAGAAAGTCCCACTTCCAGAGAAAACAGAAGGGAAAACTCCCAGAGCTGGTGCTCCTCCACACCTCAGAAGCTGAGAGTAAACTAGGCCACAAGAGTAGACGCTTGCCAAGTTTTATCTTGGAAAACAAGGGGAATATTTATAACCATTGGGAACTTGGAAAAAATAAAAAGACAACTTTTCAGTGCATGATACTGAAATAAACTGAAGTACTGAATAAGTGCAGTGCTCTGAGGAAGGAGAAAAAGCACAAGGGCTCACATACCAGTCTTCAAAATCCTGGTCTCTAATGCAACCAAGAAGCCAATACAAGCTGACCTAGTATACAACAATCATCTAAGGCAAAAAATCTTCACATTCTGAATTTAGGAAACTGTAATGACACAAGAATGCTGCAAAGAACTTTGCTATATATTTTTTACTTTTTCCATTTAAAAAAAATTATAATGGGAGGGTCAATAAAATACATCATGCAAATAGGTATCTAAATTTTCTGAAAAATTTTAAGAAGCAAAAAAGCACACAATGCTTTACTAAGCAAGGGATGCAACATGCATTACAAATAAAGCAACAAGGGACAGATACTCATATATATGGTTATTTCCTTGTCTTTAAAACTGCTCTATTTTATTTTATTTTTCACTGAACGTGGTTTTTTGTGTTAATTTGGGTTCCTTTTTTTCCATGCTGGCTTTTTAAGAATCTGCTTTAAAAAAGAAATCAGTCTTCTATAACTTTTATCTTTTGCGAATAAAGGAATTGCTTCTTTGTTATACTTCCAACTCTTGAGGCAAAATATAGCAGTATTAGCAGTTAGGAAACTGGCCTCAAGAAATGCCCATGATTGTCCTTTCAATACTTTGTGGAGGAAAACTTCTCTGCTTCCCAGCTTTTCTGACACCTGTGAGCCAAGCTGCTTCAGTAGAATATAGACCGACTTCAGCAGGGCTGAAGTCGGGAGGCACACAACAAATGTTAAACCTGCTTTCCTCCTCTTCATCTCCACACCACACGAAGCCCAGGCAGGAGAAAATTAAACCCACAAAGCTTTACTGAAAACAGATCTAACTGGATAGCTCAATCTCTGGTAAGAGAATACACCAGTAGTTACTTCTTTGTAACTCACTCCGTAACTGTGGCGTCCCACCCTTCAGGGGAAGGGAGTACGCAAGATCCTCTCCTGGTCAAAAGGAATGAGAAAAGTCAGTGAGTCTGCAAAAGCTTACCAAGTTTTGTTAGTAAATTACACCCTTGGCAAGGAAATTCGTGTGTTTGTCTCTGACCTCCTATATAAGCACACAGCCATGGGTTTTGGATAAAGGGGTAGGGTGAAAGGGAAGAGGGAGAGAGATGTTAATTAAAGAGGTGTAGAGAGAGAAAAGAAGAAGGAAAAACGTGTCACCCCATTGATGCAGCTGGGGTGTCCAGGGTCCTGGAGGTGTCATGTACCCAGGCTTCATGGACTTACCTTCTCACAGGTAAGTTTTCCTTGCCCTGGAAATAAATTTCTTGCCTTCTATGTGAATCAGTTACCACACACAGTACATTCTTTCAGACCTTTATGGAAATGGCACAGAGGGCTTTGGTAGTTTTTGGTGGTCTCGATTTCCCCCTACAGTCCATACCCTCTTCTTGGCCTCATTTCTGTGTCTGCACTGTACTGTGTTGTGCTTATCTCCACATAACTACTATCAAATATTAATGCAGTTGTGCATTAAGATGGTGAGATAGGAGAATAAAGCAATAAGTATAGAGTAACTCATTACCACTGGTGTTTTAAAAGACATTAATTTATTTAATGTTAGTTGAAAACTAAAATGATGTCATAACTGGAGAAAACAGCAAAACCAATTATTTGGAATTACCTATGTAATCAGATTTTAATTTGACCAGGGAATAATTTAATGAAGAATAAAAGTTTGGAGCTGAACAAACCATCTCAGGCTCCTTTCTGATGCTCACTGAAGTTGTCACAGCACTAGTCCATTCTCCATCACAGCTGATGGCTCTTTGGTTGTGGATGCTTGCACACATGTTGCTGACATAAGACCATTGGTATTAGCTAGAGATGATGGGCAGCAGAAGTGGTTGATAGAGACCTGATAAAGGGCTCGATATTTCATCATTTTTGTAGTTCTCTCAGCTTTCTGGAAAAAAAAATTATTGTTTGGCAATATACTGCTATAAAAAGTTGGAAGAGATAAAGTGATTGAAAAGCAGAGCCATGGCTTCTGGCTAAATTTTAAAATTCCATGCTGCATATCAATCCCTCTTTGACCTGGACTTCCTCAGCATCCTTTTCAACAGATTTACTGTGGTCTAACTATCTGATGCATTCATGGCTTTGGACAATCTACCACTCCTAAACTCTCATCCAGCCTTTGCATGGCTGTTGCCTGTTGCCTTGAGGTACCTCAGGGGACAACAGTGACCACAGGAGCAGTAATGGAAACCCTGCAGAGATTCCCTGTGCACACCATATAACCTCCCCAGCAACACGTGAGTAAAATGCACAGATTCCCTGGACAGGTACAGCCTGCAAACATCTCTCCCCAAAAGACCTTACAGGCTGCCTTCTGTTAGGCTAGAGCAACATGTTCCTGTGAGGCCCCTTCCATCTGCCTCCCTTCCCTGCCAGGGGGTACACTGCAGTACAAAACAGCTCATAAACACACTAGACAAAATCAGATGGTACAACCACTGAGTTAGAAAAGGTTTCATGAGGATGATTCAGCTAGTGCAGATGTCCAGCAGGCAACAATTCCATTTTCCAGCAAGTTTCAAAGATAAAGCAGGTTTTTTTATTCTTTTCACAGAATTGTTTAAATATTTTCAGACTGCAGACTTCTGTTGAGACTTCTTACTGCTCTGGGCTTCAACTTTCTCTCTCATAGTGGACTAACCTGCAGCTCAACTATAAGCACAGCAATGAAACTCTCTTCTAGATGCATAACTAATAGAAAACACAAAATGGTCTCTCTCCAAGAAAAAAAAAATTTAAAAAACAGCGCAAAATCTAATCAACCATGAAAAGAGAACTTTTTAACTAACAAAAAGTATCTAGCTGACCCAGCACAGGAAAAGATTCTCATTCCTATGTTAGTAAGGGATGACTGATCATGTAACCCCATTTTTGGCTTCAACACCCATCAGCTGTGAAGTCTACTCCAAATTTATATAAAAACAAACACTAATTACAGCTTTCTGGTTTTTACCTACATGTGGTAGTCCAAACTGCACATACCACTCATCTTATTTCCATATACGACAACTTCACTGTGCAAAGATCTCTCTTCTTTTACAAACAAACTACAGTTACTGCCCTAATAACTCTCCAGTTTGACACTCAGTTTAAAATAGCCACTAGAAGTGGCTATATTTAGAGAACAATCTGGTATTGGTATAAAGCCACTCAAGCACATAAGCACATTTTTTTCCTGGCCAGGAAAGAAATCCCTCTGCAAAACGTCTAGTAAAAATTAAAATGTAAAGCAATGACTATATAGGAACTAGAAAAGATTCATTCATTTGAATTCCTCCTGCCTGTTAGTGAACTTCAACTAAGTTTCTAAAAAGCACAACTTAGATTAGCACTGCCTAGCTATATGCATGCATATTTAAAGTGTTAAAGGTCACACTACTTGAAATGCTATAAAAAACATCTTAAAATGAAGCATTCCTATAGCTACATGTCAGTTTTCAAGGCTGTCTATGAAAATGTTAATAGCTGACTGTAACTACTGTGAATCTCAATATTAAGCTGCAGATGCAGACATTAAAAAACCAGTATATTGACATGGACTAGAAAACACACTTTATTCTATATAGCGTGAGAATTTATAATTGCTTTTGCCCGGAATATTATCATGTCTCTAAGGCCTGCCTCTAAGGGAAGAAAATATCGAATATATCCAGTTTTCTTTTAAAAAATTATTGCTGCTATATTTGCTACACTTTTAAAATTCAGATACCGGGATGGTTGCATTTGCAGTTTGCTTTTGGGTATGTCTGTGTCCTCTAGAACTCAAGGCAGACTTTACTTTCCTTAACTCAGGAATCTACACAATCAAAAAGTAGTTTACACTATGGAAAACCATATCCAAATTTGTTCACAGCTATGAGAGTAAACTAAGCTGTAGCTTAAAGCCAGAGCAGAAATAAAAGTTCCTCATTTTCTTGCATTCTGTATTGAGTATATTTTCTGAACTGAACTGTTAAGTATGACACCAAACTGTCAGGCTCTATAATTATTTACTATAGAGTAGAGGCAAAATAGGAAAACAATGGCATTACTCCAGTTCCGCTACAGATTCTCACTGTTGTTCTACTGTAACCATACAGGACAAAATTGACTATCACCTGACACTTGGGTACACAAATATGATTCTCCTGTGATAACAAATATCTCAGGAAGATTGTGAAGCATGAAGAAATGTGTCATCATGTACCTGGTCTGCTGGCTCCAGCTCCTACATAGAGCTTGTAAATGTTTGTGGTTGTTTGCTGTAAATGTTTGTGAGTGTTTGCCACAAGTGTTTACATGTCTAAGGCAGCAAATACACTTAGCAGTACACCAGGCATCTGGCACTCAGGGGAAGGAGAGAAGAAGGGATTTGCTAGGAGCAGACAACAGCATAAATACTGATAATGAACTGCAGGTCAGCTTGAGGATACATGGCTTGGGAGAATTTAGGACTCTATTTCCCAAACAGATGCAAGGGAGACAGCACAGACATCTACATCTGTTTCATCACTTGCCTGAGTCTAGTCTGATGAGCTGAGAACAACTCAGAGTCAATATCCATTCATTCATCTGCCTCCCTCCTGACTCCAGTAAACAGTGATGCCAATTTCTGTCAACTCTCTCATATGGCCTAAAATGAACTCAACTCACTTTGGCCAAACAGCTGCAAAACTGTGGTCTCAGTCGAGGAGGTTCATGTGCAGAATGATGTGCCAAGAGTGATTAGATGGAGCACAACTATTTTGCTAAAAAACTTCTTCAGGATAACAACCGTGTCTAAAACAGAACACATCAAAGACAAGCTTTCAAATGGAAATTACTTAAAAAGTAGGAAATTATGAAGAACAGATCCTGTCACAAAATGCATCAGAGTCCTGTACACTTTAACCTATCTGCTTCCCATGAAATTCTGCAGCCATGAGCATTAGAAACATTAGCTACATGCAAATCAAGCCCCAAAGATACCAGTAAGTAGGAAGTTCTCCATATCCTGCTTACAACTAAGAGATCATCTAATGGGATCTACAACAAACTCATTTCTCCTCTTGCATGAGGGTGCAGAGATACATACATATAAATGGATCAGGCATCTACACATAACATGTGACTGTTCTGTTTAATTCTTAACTTTAAAAGGAACCAGAAATTCTTTTATTCTTTTACTGTGCGTGAAGATATCTCTGAAAGACCACTGCAAGTAGGGCTTTTTTAACTTTCAGTCAAAAATATGAAGATATCACAGAATAGCTGGGGTTGGAAGACACCTTCAGAAATCACCTGTTCTTACCCTGCTCCGTCAGGGCCACCTACAGCCAGTTGCTGAGGACCATGTCCAGACAACTCTTTAATATCTCCAGGGACAGACACTCCACAGCCTCCCAGCCACCCTCACAGTGAAAAAGTGTTTCCTGATGTTCAGAGGGAACCTTCTGTGCTTCAGTGTGTGCCCACTGCCTCTGCTCCTGTCACTGGGTACCACTGCAAAGAGCCTGGCTCTGTCCCCTTTGCACTCTCCCTTCAGGTACTTCTGTTTATTTATAATATAAACTTCCCCCTCAAGCCTTCTTTTCTCCAGGCTGAACAGTCCCAGCTCTTGCAGACTTTTCTCATAGGAGAGATCCTCCACTCCATCATCTTCATGGTCCTTCATTGGGGCCTCTCCAGTATGTTCATGTCACTGTTGTACTGGGAAGGCTGGAATTGGACAAGGCCAGAACTGGATAGAACTCCAGACAGGGCTTCAACAGTGCTGAACAGAGAGGAAGGGTCATTCTTGAGCTGCTGGCAACACTGCTAATTCAGCCCAGAACACCATTAGCTGCCCTTGCCACAATGGCACATTGCTGGCTCATGTCCAACCTGGTGCCCACCAAGGCCCCCAGGGCCTTTTCTGCCAAGCTGTTTCAAACTAGGCCACAATATAAAAACATGGAATGTTCTCCCGAAAGACCCTCCAGTGCTCACAAGTCTTGTAGTATCCATAAAGATTTTAACTCAGAAGTGACTTTGCCTTACAGGTACCTATAAGTTTGGTTGGATTCTTACAGCCAGACACCAGCCTCATCATCTAGCCCTGGAATGAAGAGACAGACATTAAAGTGGTGTTTGCTGCATTCCACAGTTCTCTAACCCAGAGAAAGCAGTCATTCCACCTGCTGACTGCAGCCTTCTTCAAGGGCCTTCTAAAGTTGTACACATGATAATTTGTGAAAAGAAACTATGTTACAGGCTGGAAAAAACACTGTTTAGCAAATGTGAAAGAGGGCTGTGAAAGAAGACACATTTTCATTGCCAGATCTACAAATGAATTAGGAAGTACATGGGACAATTAAGGCTCCCCATCTATGTATCAGCTGAGGATTTCTAGTGCAAGCAGAAAGTGCTTGGTGGAACACTTAGAATTTTATTGAAGTGTTTACAGAGTAAATCTAAATTTTGTTTAGTGCATTAGAACATGATCTTTAATGTTATTATTAGAGAACAGGGAAATCTTCTGCTTACTCATAGATCAGGTATGATTGTCTGGCTTCTTTGCCTTCCAGGCATAACATTTTGCCACAAATGCATTAGCATTTCCCTAGGCACCACTGTCATGCAGAAGCCTGCTCCAGCCTTTTTGAACCATGAGGGATAGACAAGGCAACAGTCTTACAGTATTGATCAATTGTCAGTGATATAACATCCAAAAAATAAGAGAATCTGAAAGACGGAGAATTATTTCCTTCAATAAATTTGCATCTCACTATGATTTTGTATACAACAGCTGTAACCTTCCATTTCTGTAGCTCTTTATGTATTTTTAATACCAAACACGGTTTGTGGGCCAGGAACTTTGAAGAAAATTGTCAAGTCACAACAGTGCCTCTTTAAACTTTTTAATGGTTTGCTAATTGAAAACTGTGAAGACTCTGTTTCCTAAAACACTTTGACTAATGTTTCCAACGGAGATCTAATTACCATGATTCATGATTATTTTCATACTAGACTCACAAGGTTTTCAGAACAGAGTAAAATGTTAGTTAACATGTAGCTCATACTTTATCAGAGAATATATCTATTTAAAACAGCATTCAAAGTACACCAACACAATTACTCACACTCTTAGAGTAGTCTCAAATACTGATCTTGAGCCACATTTGGCAAAGGAAAATGTGTTGGAGGAACAGCCATACAGTGTAGAAGACACTCTCTTAAGCAAAGAGCACTACATTGTTATGTTAAATTGTAGGAATGTTTGGCTTGATTATTATGTGAAGAAGGACTACAATAATCACACTTTAACCTCTGCCTGTCTAGAGGCGCACACAGAAGGATGGGACAAAACATGCTTACTCTTTTCAATGGGAGCAATAAAATTCTTCAAATGATATAAAGCATTCTAAGCAATCAAAGCATTATATAAAATTACATGGATGACTATGGCCTTTTATCTGGCCTTCGGTAGCATAACTGCTAAAAAGTATTATTAAGACAGTAAAAACTCAAACATTAAAGGAAAATCTCTCTATTTTTTAAAAGTATATTTTCTTGAGATGTAACCACAGAAGATTTGACCCTCTTTTCTAAGCTTTAAGTTTAGTCAAGTAATTACAGCTTTGCTTGTACTGCTCTTTGCACACAGTGGCTGGGGATGAAATGTCTCAGAAGGTAATGTAATGGGAGAACTCAAAAAAAGGGAACAAACCAACTAGTTGTAACTGGTCTGGACTTACTTTTTCAACAAACTTCCAATGCTTCTACTTGATAGCATCCTATATAACAAGAATATTAGGGCATTTTCAGGCTGATTCTATTAAAATTTTGAAGTCTGTACCATGTGCAAGGTGAACAAGTCTTCTTTACTAGTAGAAATGCTTCTAGAGTGTCTGTGATCATCCTTTCAGCACAAGTGCAAGCTTACCTTACCTCACTGCAGATCTTGACTCACGTTGGATCTTGACCAAAATTTATAGCGAAAATACCTTTCCTTCCCTCCAAAAAATGAACTGGCAAATGATTGGCTTTCCTCTTCATTTTTCAAGATGATTACACATATAGTGTAATAGGTGCAACAACCATGAAGTACTGCCTGACAGCGTTTTACTAATAAAAAGAAATCATGCCATGCCTGCATCCTGAAATTCCTGAAAGAAACCTAACTTCAGCTCATTTGCATCTTTCATTCTTTTTCAGAAAGCAATTCAAAAATATTTCTAGCAGTTTTCAGCAAGTGATTTGTATGATTGTACTGGAATTTTGGCAAACTTCAACCACACCTCCAAGGTCAGGGGTTGCATGCAAGTGATTTTTTGACTGAGGTGATTTCACCTCCATCACATCTCCCAAATACTCTTTTTCCCTCCTACAGCTTTTGATTTTTTTTTTTTTAATAGAAGTGGCAAATTATCTATTTTCAGGTTTTTCATTCAACACAAAGTCCAGCCTATTGTCAGAAGTGCAAGGTATATTCAGTAAACATGAATTTTCTCAGAGTCATCCTCCCTCTCTTGTGGCCAAATTCCATGGCTCAGTGTAAAACACTCTACAGCAGTTGTTGACTCTGTAAGCACTGAATCAGTAACAGCTGTATGTGAAAATAATCTTACGAGAACGTTACTATCCTGTGGAGAGGAGGAATGCTTTGAAACTCATCTCTTGTGCAGTGACTCACTGATAACAATTTAGGCTTTATTTGTTCCCCAGCTGCAAATGGAAAGGCCAGACTTATCACAAGTGTCATCATGCCTAGGCAACTGCTGGTGAAGCCCTTGATGGACATAAAGTGCTCTTGGGCATCTTATTTTTGCACAAGATCTGCCTCTGAAGGTGGGGAAAAAAGATGCTAATAACTGTAATGTGGGCATAGCTCAATAAAAATGCTATTACCCAGAAGCCTAGGATGGAAGTTATACCCGGGCAAGCAAAATGTCAGATTTCATACTGGGATCAGCAAGACAAGGGGTAGGCTGGAGCAAGATGGAATGCTACTCACACATGGTACTACTGTTAAACTGCCAGTGACAGACTGAACAGGAAAACAACGCAAAAATATGAGTTGCTAACACAAGAGTGGTGGCTAAGTAGCCAAAGTCAAGTGCACGAGAAATGGCACCAGAAGTAAAGGAAAATGAGAAGAACATGAGATTCTAAGCATAAAAGAAGTGTGTGAGTCAGTCTTTCTTTCCCCGCTCCTCAGGAAGGAAAGTTGTCACTCCAAATTCAATTACTTTGGCCAGGAATACCAACATTTTAATTATCAGAGCAAGGCAAAACAGACCATGTGGCAATCTAAGGGCTTCTACCCTCCATCAGACAGTTCTTGGTGCAGAGATACCCCAGCTACAGGTTTGGAAAACCCAAACCAATATGCTCCCATGGCAGGGTGAATTTATCAGCTGAGATCTTGCCAGCAAACAAGCACTGTGGTATGCCAGCCTGGTTCTGCTGCAGCTAGGTACAAGCTGGTGCAAGTCTCCTTGATTCGCAAGTATACAGTGATCTCACAACAAACATGTGAGACCACTTGTCTCATCTCAAGAATTGTACAAAGCCAGCAATGTTACAACTTTTTTTACATTTTCAAATTATGTATTTCCAATGTACAGGAAAGTACTGTAGATAGATGGAAAGAAAACTAAGTTCAAATGTGCTAATTTATTTGCCAGTAGGTTTGTGATGGAGCACTACGTGTTTGCTGTGCCACAAAACGTAGGATCACCAATTATCACCTGCTTCATTACTCTGCATATTACAATCACATGATGTGACATTCAAGATCAGAGAGCTCAGATCAAAAGAGGTCAGTTTTAAGTCATATGGCACAGCTGTAAATACAAGCTATTTAAATGGTATGCAGACAATGTTTAGATTTGAGATTCCTTATGCTGCTGCTCTCACGCCTGACTTATCTGATGGCCTGCAATAGCTGTCCTGTCTCTTGAAATTATTTTCCATATACTTTTAAGTGTAGCTATGTGATAAATATGTTTCAAAAGACACACTTCAGTTTCCTGAAACTGTTATTAGAAGATGTTGCTTGCTCACCAGCTTTCCATAAATTGTTATCTGATAGATGCCAGTTTGGAGTGTATCACAGGAACAGTGTCTTTGAATAATGTGGCAAGAATAGGCATATGCTTCAAGGATAAGAAAATAAGGCCATATTTGTATGTAATATAGTCACTCTTCTGAGTGAAATCTCTCTTTCCATTCAAAATACTGCAGAAACAGAAAACATTATTAAAACCCCTGAAATGTGTGCTATTAAAATATACCCTTGGCAACATGAGATACGAAGTAATACACATTTCCAGAATTTTAGAAGGAAGGCAACACACACAAAAATATGCATTTGAAGCTGTCTATTACCCTATGAGAGCGAAGTGCATACAGCTGTATCAACTACCAGTTATACCTTTAGTATTTCAGTGCCACAAAACTCATTAGGCAATGCATAGACACATTTAACAATGATCACTTGCTTTTTGGAGCACATTGCTAATATAAACAATCTCTCTTCCCTATAGGTTGCTGTGGTAATGGACACAGTTTCTTATCTAGTGCCTAAATCCAGGCAAGCAGATGCAGCATAGCAAACTACATTAGGGCAGATGTAAGCTGACCGCCAAAACGCACATTATTTTTAGCACTATTAAACTGGTCTATGTTAGAGTGAAGGGCAATAGAAAACAAAACATACACACAGTTCACACAAGTCCTGTACAGATATTCTAAGCAAAAATGTAAACGTTGCCTAGAGTCACAGAAAAGACATGCCATAATTATTGTGTCTAATGAAATTTATCTGTAATAATGCTGTGAGCAGGATGTTCTTACAATCAGGTTATGGCCATCTCTGTGCCGGACATGGGTAAGCGGAATGCAAAAAGTGCCCAAACCTAACACTTCAGAATGGCTGCAATTGACCCAAGGCTGTGTTTCCTACTGCTGTTTTAAGTGGGTCTGCATGGTTTTATTTATTACTCTACTCAGGATTATTGCCTATTACACAGCATCTTCCTTTGTTTCAAGGACCATTTTGCATTTACAAAGTATGTCTGTCCTCTAAAATAATTGTGCAGTTTGGTTAAAAAAATCTCAAGATTATTTGATGAGTCTTACACTGCACCATTTGACAGTATGTATTAGAATTAACTGGTATCTCCCTTGCCACACATACGCTGCTGATAAAGAAGTAAATTCCTATGGAAATCAGCCACTATACATCTGCAAAGCTTTATGCCCCAAAATAACTGGACATGAACTCATGCTCTATACACCTGCAGGTGTTAGTAGAACCAACATGGTATTCAAACTTCTCAACTAGCAGTAGTACAGTACCAATGTGTACAGATGTGATTTCTAAATTTCCTATCCATTGCTGGGTCCAAGAGTTTGATCTTTGTCTTATATTCTGAATGTAAAAATAAATTATCTGTTCAGAGGCATCATGAATGCAAGAACATTTTTGGGGGCGTGCCTACACCTCTGAAATGAAAGTGGACCATTGTCCCCTTTATTTATGTCTAGGAGCAACTCACATAAAGCTTTCAGATCTTATCACTGGTAACATACAAATTCATCTGTTGCTCATTTCAGAAACCAGGATCATATTACAATGATCTTTTCCTGAGCAACAACTTTACTGTTTCTTGTGTAGCTGGTATCCTACGAACACATGAACCACAACATGTTGCATGGGGTTTCCCAGCTTACACTGAAAAGAGAACTGGCTCATTAAGGAACATGCTGCCTCAAGCCTGATGCTGTACTTACCCAGCCTGGGCCATGACCTCAGTTGGGTGTGCTTCTCAGCCATAACCAGGCTCACTAGAAATTTATATCCACAGCTTTTTCTGTATTTTACATTTTTCCTTGTATGGTGTTTGTCTGCTAAAATCATTATAGTTCTAAAAGGCAAACACTGAGCTAGCCAGTGACTGAAAAAGCCAACAGTTGAAAAAAGCACCTTGATATACTCAATGGTCTTATTCCAGAATTCAGTCATGTGAGAGAGCCTGAAGCTTACAGAGGGTTTCACTGAAGCAGAGGTTTTATGGGAGCACAGGTCTACTGGACAGATGCGTGAATTGTTTCTTGTGTGGCTGCTCTTACAAACTGCCACTTCACTAGGGCCTGATTTGCCAGTCTTGAGTAAAGCATTTAGGAGTGAAACAGCTATCCATTGTAGTATTGAGTATTTTCTTTTGATTTGCACTTGATTAAAATGGGTCCTAAAATACCAGTTACAGGTATCAAAACTTTAGCTAAAGGAATAAAAATATTTTCAATTATGAAAATTCTAAAATTAAACAAAAAAAAATCTTGTATGCTGGAACTACCAGAACGCTAATGAGAATCCAGAAACATTTAAAACAGCAGCTGAACCTTAGAAACATATTCATTTTAGTGTGACTGCATAGCTGTAAACAAAAGCAAAACTTATTCTCACATTCTCACTTATTCTGGCCCACCAGAAGATACTGGCTTCCTTGGCAAGTGGGCAAAATACTTTCAAGTATGGAGTGGAAATTCCTGGGCACAGTTTTAGTTATGTTTACATCACCTTGACAGTTTGGCACAAGACTACACTATTGAGAGATTTATAAAATGAAAGAACTTGCACTGCAAGTCAGATAATCCCTATAAAAGACCTGCTGAATGTAATTCTATACTACAAATAACATTTTAAAATAATAAAGCAACTTTGAAGCAATGCAAGGAGAAGTGGAACAATTCAGAGCTAAGCTGTCTCTCCCATTTTTGACTTCCCCTGTTGTCCCAGTAAATTACCACATATACATACGCTGACCAGCAAACACCAGGACACGGAGCTGCCAAAAGGAGCATGGTTTTAGGAGGCAAAAGAATGAAAGAGCATCTAAGGAAGACTAGTTTTGCACACCTGCTGTGTAGATTTGAATGAATTATTTTCAGCTAGATTTAGTTGTGATTCTTTGAATGTATTTCTGAAGAGACTACTATAATACCTTGTGTGCCAAATGTTTGCACAGAATGTCTTGCTACGATCAAATTACAGACTGCAGAAAAACTGTTCATAATGGAAATGCTGACAGAACTATGCCTATTACAAGAGCTGGCATACCACATATTCTACCAGAGTATTACAGTTCCATTATGTATCTCTGAAAATAAGATGTGCAATAACAGAAGCTGCGCAGCCACTGGTATGTTTATGTTTGTACAGAAAGATCAAACTACAGTAACAAAAATTGCATTCTGTGCACTGAAAAAAGCAGGCTGCTGCTGATCCAAACCTCTGGTTAAACATCCTTGTGTCTTGAAGCACTGTAGTGTGGATGTGCACAACATGATGCACACCCATTTCTACAGATATTGCTCCCAGCATCTCACAGTCCTTTGGAGCTGAATCAATACCACTACCACTACCCTGTAAATCACAAGGAGGAAGTAAGTGCTACTTTGCAGACAGATGGACTAAGAGGGCATGATATCAGGAGGCATAGCTGGGTTAGCAAAGATGGTTACTAAATTTCCACTAGCATCTTCAAAAATACATTAAAATCTTTGTATATTTAAATAAATAAATAAACTAAGAAATATATATCAAATAAATAAGAGGAAAATCAAGTATTTTAATTATGACATCCTTGCAGGCTTTTCTGAGTTAGCGTTTTTGTACATTCTCAAAGCCTACTAACTAATCTAAAAAGTAACAATGAAGGTGACTTCTTTTGCATAGATGATAACTGGGCACGAATCAGGAGGAAACAAAATCTTTTTCCTCAACTGAGTGACAAGCGGAATACAAAATTGGACCAGCCAGTTTTGAATGGAGCACTGATTAAGGGGTTCTGAGGGGGTATCTATCTCTTCATATCTGTACTCACCTCTTCATTATTCTTGGCACCTGTTTTAGTGCTTAAAAACTAAAACCACACAGTCCCTTTTTCTGTGTGAGTATAACTTTCACTTCATGAATGACAATTTGGTGAGCACATAATCAAAATTAAACTATTTCATTACCCAGTTACAACCATGCTGTGTATACTTTTGTTTAGTCTTTTGGTATGTTCATGTAGTTTCTCTCAAAAATTGGAGCCCACACTGAAAACTTACTGAGAAGTAGTTACAGTTGCAGGGAAACTCTGCGCAGTGACTGGATTTTGTCCTCTTTTCAGTAGCATTAAGTCTTGTAAGTCTAATACAACTTACTGAAAGAGTTGACTTTTTCTGTTGAACTGAAGGTACCATAAAATGGAGAAAAGTCTTAATTGAACATGTTGTAAAGATACTCTTGCCAAAGATTGCCTCTTGCCCTGGAAATGCATCTACTTTTGGAGTAGAACCCAAAATACATTTCGAAAAAAAATAATGCAGCTTAATAGGTATGTGGCAGCTGTGAGGGTTTTTTTAGAAAGATGGTTTGATAAAAGACACCTTTTCCCAACAGAAAGAGAAAGAACGGAGATTTCCGAGGCATCCTGCGGAAACCTGCGGAGATACCTGTGCCGGGGTTGTGCAGACGCCTCCCCGCAGGGTCTGCCCATCACCAGCTGTTAGGGGACTGCCACCCACACGGGAGGGCCGCGACGGCGGCTGTTCCCCGGGGAAGCCGAGCGGCGCCGCCCCGCCGGCAGCAGCGGCACCCCGAGATGCCGCCGCCCCGCCGCGGGGTCCGGCAGCGCCCGGAGCGGGGTCCCGCAGAGCCAGGGAGAAAGGTGAGCCCAGGGGGAGCTGCGCCCGGGGGCGGCAGCGCTCTCACCTTCCCCGTGCAGCGTCCAGGGCAGATGCGCGTAGTCCCACTGGTAGCCGCAGGCGCTGTCCTCGAAGGTGCACGACCCGGGGGAGAGCAAGGCCGCCCCGGCGAGCCGTAGAGCTGCAAGGACAAAGCGAGCCCCAGTCACGGCGCGCCCGGCCCGGGGGCCGCGGGCTGGGGGCTGGGGGCCGCCGCTGCCCCCGGAGCAGCGCCCGGGCGCGTCCCGGGCGGGCGGGAAGGTCTCCGCCGCCGCTTACCGTGCGCGGCGAGCAGGCAGAGCCGCAGCATCTTCCGCGCCGGGAGCCGGGCTGGCGGCGGGGCTGAGCCGCGGCCGCCCCGGGGCGCGGTGTGCGGCGGGGCTGAGCGCGGCCGCTCGGCACCCCGGTGGGGCGCGGGGAGGGCAGCGCGGCCGGGCAGGCGGGGGAGGGACGGGGAGGGCCCGCGGACACCGCGGGTGGGCGGCCCATCCCACTCCGTCGCGGAGTGGGGTCGGCCCCGGACGGTGGCCCGAGGCCGGAGTGGCTCAGGCTGGACTGCCCTCCAGAGTGGGCGTGCCGCCTCCTCTCCGGGCAACCTGCCGAAGTGTATCACCTCCCGCACGGCGAAAATGTGTTTTCTTATGTTTAAGTCGATTTTCCCGCTTTTCAGCTTGTGCTTTTCTGCCGTCACTGGGTGCCACTCGAAGAGCTTGGATCTGTCTGATGTACTCCCTGTCAGGTGTTTGTTCACAATGGTGAAATGTCCACTCAAACCCATCTGCCGAGGACAAAGAGGCTCCTACCTGAGTTCCTGTGTTACCACAAGTTGCCCTTCTGTCCTTCCCAGCCACTAAACCTGCCCTTCCAGAGGGCCATGGCAGAGTACTCTTGCACTTCTAGCTAAGAATGGTCCAGCAGTTGCTGAGATGCTCCAAGAGCTTGTAGTAGTTCCTAGGGTTACAGAATAACTCAGTTTGGAATGGACCACAAGGGGGGTCCAGTGCAAACCCTGCCCAAGGCGGAGCCAGCTTTGAGCTTAGATCAGGTTGCTCAGCTGGGGTTTGGTAACCTCCAAGGCTGGTGACAGCACAGCCTGCCTGGGCCCTGACTCCTAGACTGTTTTTCTGGGGAAAATGTTTCTTCCTTGTCAAAGCTCTGTATTTCCACTGTTACAGCTGTGCTACTCCCTCTCACTCACCAGCTGTGCACCACTCTGAGGAGTTGTGATGCTGCATTTCCTCTGTCCTTCTCCTGTCCATACCAGGACTGCTGTTAGGTGTTGCCGAAGTCATCTCCCTTCCCAGATGTACCAGACCTGGTCCTGGAGCCCCTCCTTGTGGGATAGAGTCTCCAACCCCACTGTCTCAGTGTTCTTCCCTCACCTTGCATCTAACAAAGAGATTAAGTTCACTTAATTTGTTACATTGCAAGGACTGAAATTCTGAACTATTTGTCTATTAGGGCTGCCCACATAGCATACTTGCCAGATCTGACTGGTGGCACATAGTAGTATTTCAAATACAATCTTTAATTTTAATACCATGCTTTAATATCAAAGCATTCAGTGAATAGGAAAGACCACCAGAGACCCCTTTTATTACTCTCCAGGACCATAAAAGGACTTCCAGCAGGCAGTGGATGCATGCAAATTAGTTCTAGGGAAGTGATGTTTATGTATTAGATAAGAGACACATTTTAATGAATATATATGTTTATGATGGATAAAAAACCTGTTGTAAACTCTCACCTCACACACAGAATGAAGAGAGATCCTCTGTGTGTCCTGTGCAGATACATAATGCCTGCTTTCTAATGCTTCAAATTGTGTTAAAAAGTTTATTCTGGCCAATTTCAGTATCTCCATGAATTAATTTCAGTACTAAGGCAGTTGATGAGCTAAATTTCTCCAGCAGCTTTGACAAATGCCTATCTTTGCACAGAATTCAGTATAGTGCATTATCCAGTATACACCACTTTTGAAGAGCTGATGGCCCAAATAGCCAATGGATGCTGATGACTCACTAACGTAAGCACTCACTAAGAGCAGTTGAAGTGGCTAATGCCCTCAGTTTTTTCATTGATGATATTCAAGATGTTCCACCTCTTAACAGAGGTGGCTTAGCTGCACATGTCAGCCACCAAACTTTACAGCACCATGTGTTTAACTGGTTTTTAAACTGGCACCTTGCTGCAACCTCTCTGGAGCCAAGAATTCCTGAAACTAATGTAAAACCTCAGAGTGGCCCACTACACTCTTTTCCAAGAAATGTATAGAAGACATTTTCCTTAATAATGAATTTGTAAAAGCATTTTGTGCCTTATTAACTCCTGTTTCCTGAAATCTCACCCTGTCCTTTCCTGGTGCTCATTCAATTACTTTGTGTTCTTCATATCAGGGAGTTACATAATCAAGGCCATGCTAACCAGGCTATCTCACAAGGGAAAACCAATGTCAGAAGTGCCATTAATCATTATACAGGAGTATTTGAGAGGTACAAGAGCCTTCTACAGATGGCAGAGTTTAATTCCGTAAGCATTTGCCCAGTTTGTTCCTGACCAGACAGGAAATGTGTAAGCCACATTAGTCCTTACTGCCTTTTGGGATGGGGAATGCAGAGATCTAGGATAAGGCAGAAGGCCAGTTACATATCCTGTCAGTTCCTATTACTAAGTGAGTGAGCTTGCTTTAAGCACAAAGTTAATCCATGGGCTGCCATTTAACTTTTATTAATTTGACTGCTTTCATTTTTGCAGATTAACTGCAACACCAGAGAAGCAGACGAGCAATAGTTAAAGTCTGAGCTTTTCCAAATTCTCTGCACAGCTACAGATACTGTCCTCTCCAGTGTTTGCTTTGAAATCCTGGAAAATACACTTCGTAAAAAGACCTCTTTGCATGCCCAGGCACATCCAAACTTTCCACTTGTTCTCAGACCTTGGACACCAGTACTGTTCTCAGTTGGAAAAGGACACCAGGACTGGAAAAGGAAATGAGGTCTTGTAGTGCCTTTCAGTGTTCAAACTTCAGTCTTCTCATATACATGTGTTAATGTTATTATTTTATGCCTTACATGCTTTAATGGTACTATAATCATGCATGACACTTTACAAGTCTACTTAGGCAGAAGTCCTGGCATGTTTTTATATTTATCTTCAATAAGAAAAATACAAATAATTTGAGCTGAGGTCATCTAATCTAACTTTGCTTTGGTATATTCATATTTCTTCTGTCCTTTGCCCATTATCTCCTGTGCTTCAGAATTCCAGACAATTCTTATCTTGCCTGTTAGCCAGTTTCTGCAGCTGTTGTCTTCTCCATTCTCTGGAAGTATATTGTGCCGTAGGAATACTTCCACTGGTAAGGTAGAAGGTACTAGCAGCCAGTGGCTGTGCTAGACATTTCTGCTCCCATATGGTTTACCATCTGAGGGTGGGGTAAGAGAAGAAATGCACCCATGGGATGAGCAAGAAGAAGTCCTGGCAGTATTATTTAATGTTTCTGGTTGCTATCACATTGTACTGTTAGCAGCAAATGGCAACTGCCAGCTGAAGCAGGGGAAAGCTCTTGTCCTGCTGTCTATGGAATGAGCCACATGTGTGCATCAGCATAGCAGGTACTCCTGTGTGCTTTTGGGGATGGCTCAGAGAGGAAATTCGTTCGCATTCTGTTGAACTGGTTCTGTATAATGCTTTGGAAGGCCCTGCTCTGCACAGCCTGGCATGGTTTAGTCCTAACAAAGTGCATGTGTTTGTCATGCTGTCCCCACATACTGCATCTTGATTTGGTGTATTTACTCTTGCACTGAAGTTGCATCTACTAATTGATGCTCTGAAAACTACATGTGGAGATCCATGGAGCTCTCCACTACTTCTGGATTGCTGAGGGTTGGTGACTGATCTTGAGGGGCACCTGGATTTGTTAATGGAAATTGCAATCAGTCCAGTGCTGGTTCAGCTGCTGAGCTCAGTGAAGGGAATCCTGCTGTGGCTGAGCTTGGCAAGAGTGGCTGTTGCTGAGGGTTGTAATACAGAGCCACAGCCACAGACAGGAACAGGTTGATCTGTTTTATACGTCCAGTCAGCATTTGCTGTATATATGTATATATATGAGATACATGTGTATCTGTAAGTACTGCAGCACTTTCCAGAAAAGTGGCTGAACTGAGTAATCCTTAAAAAAATTTAATCATTCGGCAATATGCAGGCTAGTCATAGTAGGGAAAAGACCAGGAGGCCAATCTCAGAAAAGTTAAAGCTGGCATGAAGTCACTGCTCAGTAAAGCTGACTCTTTGTGAGGGGCAAAATAGATTACAGGACCCCTCTCTTATATTAAAAGTACTCTCTTACATTAAAAGTATCAGGCTACTTTTTATAATGATTGTATTATTTTATGATTATATTTTTCAGATGTTGTTTATATTCCCTGTAAAGGAAAGTTCTGCTCGAATGAAGTGGATTCTTGCTGTACATCATCATGGTTTCATGAAGAAGAGTAAAAGGAACAGTCAAGAATGACACCTGCATGTGAAATTACTAAACAAGTTAAATCCCAGTGACTGTCGCTCTGTAAAAACTCTGCTGGCACCAGCAAACTGCAACTTCTTCTTTCAAAAAAACCCCCACCATTCAGGTGTCAGAGAAATAGCTAGCACAAAATGCTCAGTTTAACAGCTAATGAATGTTTTACAGCTGCTCTCACATCTGAATTCTATGATTTTTTTTAAAAAACCCAGACAGTTAGCAGATTATTGGAAATGGTTAATTCACCATCCCTGGAGGAATTTAAAAGACATATTGATGTGGCTCTTAGGAACATGGTCTAGTTAAGGAGCTGGCATAGTTGGATGATCTTAAAGGTGTTTTCCAACTTAAACCATTCTATTATTCTGTGATTCTGTGACTGGACTGTATGCAATCTAAACATTGGCTACAAGGCTGAGTATGGGCCTGCTGGCCAGACAATGGCTCCTGAAGGCCACTGGATATTGCTTTAACTGCAAATTCTGTCCTTTTCAGTCAACAGAGAGCGCACAAGTCACTGTGATTTTGCAGTTGGTGTAAGTGATCAGGAGTGTCAAGAGGATACCCATGCTTGATCTGTCCTAGGGAATGCAGTTCTACAAGACTCCCTTCTACATCCTCACAACACAGGCTGCTCAGCCTTGCCGAGAAAAGAAAGCCAGTAGGTAGAAGCTGGAGTGGCACCATCCTTGGCAAAGTAGGAGAGCCAGAGTGAGATGGGCAATCTCACAGTGATGAAAACTGCAGATTAAAAAGTAGCAGTCAAAAGTAGTCTTTCCACGTGCATGTGTGTAAAGGAGTTTCTTGGCATAAATCCAAGCTACAGCACCATGCTTCACTAGCAAGAGACAGGAGCCACCACAAGAAAAGACCTCACATGACAAAGCTGAGCCCTTCTGTGCTCCCCAGATGCTCTGCTAGAGATGAGCATTTATGAAATGAACTCAGGGAGAAGAAGAAAGAAACATTAATATGTTGGTTTTTGGGGATCGATATTCAAGGAGGTTTTTGTTCCTGGACAAACCCACAGAATTACTGTAAGATTTAGGCATTTTGCTGAATATTTCAACTACTCAGGTGAGAACAAAAATAAATTCTTCAATTAAAGCTGTACTGTGAGTGTCTAGTTACTGAAGGTTAGTCATATCTAGATGAAAAAACAGCCTTTGCTGTTCTACATGAAGACAGGAGTTTAAACAAGTACAGGCACCTGGTGTGACTCTTGAGATGTGACCTCCTGTACAGGACTCCATGATCCTTGTGGGTCCCTTCCAACTCAGTATATTCTGTGATTCTGTGAAATATAGAATAGGGACTACTTGCAAAAGTATAGTTAAAATATTAATTCAAACGCAAGTATATTTTCATTTAAGAAGGGATTTACAGTACACTGAAACAAGATGTACTGGAGCAGGTAGTTATACAATGATTGCCAGTGTAACTAGCTTGTAAATCGCAAAGTTTTCCCATGAAGACAAAATTTCAGGAAAATCCAGTTGGGCTCAGGATGGAGTAGAAGGACATCATATATTTTGAACTGGAGAGGTTTATCCTCTACTCTGCAGAAAGCTAAAGTTAGGATTTGGTTTAGGGCCAGGGAAATCAAAGACCTCAGAGCTGAAATGCGAGCAACATCTTGTTCAGCCCAAAGACCTGGGATGGCAGTGGGGCTCAGGACAAAGCTGTAGGTCAGTGTACATCGTGAACAGGTGTCATCTCCTGCAAGGACAGCTAGTTGTAAAGTTAGGGTCTGTGTTAGTTATCTGAGGACCCCATTGGAGCAATGTCCAATTGGCCAAAGTAAACTGTTCTTTCCAATATAGGCTATCTGTATTCTGCTGCAAATTTTAGTTCTGAAAATAGAAGAGCATTTTTTTGTTCAAAAAAATGTTCAAGTGACATTATCCTCTTTGGACATTATGGAATGAATCAGGTATAAGAAAAAATTGTAAGCAAAAATTTTTAATAACCCAGAAATAACAAAATACCATGGACAGTAATTTGTACCAGATGCTACAGTATAGGTGTAAAAGTAAATATAATTAGGCCTAGTAAGAGGCAAAATAACATCACTAATTGCTTTAAAATAAGTAATTCTTACTTATTGTTTTGAAAAAAAGCCACTGACTATTGAAGAAAACCTTTTCTATGGATGGTGTCCCTTTTTTTTATTGGTTCTGTGCGTGTAACAATCTATTTTTAAGATTTCTTTAAGATATCAGCTGCAGAAGAAGCAGGGGAATGACCAGCTGTTCAAAAGCTATTTCATGATCCAGAGGACTGTGTAATGAAAAAAATTAGGGTTGCCATGGTAAAATATTATTTGTGTACAAATAAATGCCCTGCAGACAGTTTCTCCCTCAGATGACATTACTTTTGCAGAACTTTGTAGAAAACAGACGACAAAGCCAAATATGACGATATGTGCAGAGATGGAAAACGGGGGGGAAAAAAGGAAGTGAGACAAGAAAAGGAAAATTTATTCAGTTCTGTTGAAAATCATTAGTGCCTGTTTTTTAGAATTGAGTGCAGTGGACCTGCATGTGCCTTATCTTGCTGTAAAGTAGTATTCCAGGGGCTTCTTCAGACTGAAATAGGGTAATGAACATCCCTGGAAGGGGCAAAATTTCTGCCCAAAAAAGTAGCAAAATCCTGCAGAGAAGGGTTACCCTCTTTAAGAGAGACCTCCTGTCACAGGACTAGTTCAGCTGTGTCAGGACCTTTTCTGTCTCCTGAGTCAGCAAAGAACCAGCAGACACCATGTCTGCATTGTATCCTTGGGGTTTAGAGTCCTACAGCTGGAAGTCACTGCACTCACCTAGCTGCTGGGCTGGGATTTTGTGTGGCTTGAAGTCACGCGGTAATCCACCTCTTAGCCGGGTATCTCCTCCTGCCTGTGTCAGATCTTTCTCTCTGGAACCATCTCTTCTGTCAAAACATGCTGAATAGAGGAAGGACATGTACATATGTGCATAAATGAAAGACATACTCACAGCAATAGCAATCCCAGTTGCGACATCAAATAGGAAGTGTATGAGATTTAAATAAAACAACCAAAAGATAGCCAACCCACCACCACAGAAACAAGAGAGCTGACATACATATAGCATTTTTGCCTGAAGGAACTATGCTGCAGTTTTACAAATGCATAGCAAAGGGAAGAAAACTATTTTACAACAACTGCAAAGGAAATCGGGACACTTACTCAACACTAGAGATTGCTGAGTATCACAAAAAGTACAGCTTCACTTTTACAACCCCCTAAAGAGGCAGCCCCAGCTGCTCATTGTTTTTCAATTTGATATACAGCATAAATACATGGGCCATGAGATAAATACATAGTTAAAGCTGTATAGGCAGGTATTGCCACAGGGTTCCCCCCAGCCCGCTCATGTTAAATGCCAGCATTTCAACAGATTACATGCAACAAAGAAAAATCTCTGTAATGTACTGCTTACTTTGATTACAGGTCATAACTTGTTAACTACCTGATGAAAAACCTGAACGGCAGCTCCACAGTGTTCCTGCATAGCCAATTGATCTGACTTTCACCTTGTTTCATGGGCAAAACTTGCCTTTTGTTTCCCTGCTACACCAATTTTTTCTTATCTGTGAATGTTGTGACACTCAAGCAGTTGTTCAAAATCTTTAGTGCAGCATTTATTGCAATGCTATGAGAAAATAAATTGTTGAAAGAAGGAGAGAGATGAACACGGTGGTTGTTTATTGTTTGAAATCACCCATTTCATTCCCCAGCAAGAAGGCAGCATGCTAATAAGCTCAGACGTTTATATATTTATTGTTGTTTGAACAGTTAAGGCCCGATTGGCATTTCATACCCCGGTTTTATACTTCAGTCTACTTCTTCCTGGTTTGCCCTGCGGTTGGTGTGAGAAGAGTAAGGCTTCTCAAACTGAAATATTATGTAGCCCAAGTTAAGGGAGTATAGGACCCAAATAGTGGACATAAAGAACGCAAACCAGGGAGGTACAGAAAAATCCCTGCATATTCTGTTCCTTAGAAGCCAATTTTCATGAACGAGACAGCATCACTTTGTCATTCCTGATTTGCTTTCCAACCAAAAAGCTTTGCCAATTACAAAATCTGCAAGGATAAAAATATCTTCCACAGGTTAAAATACTTGTTCCCTAGGAATTATTAGAGACTGTTGGATCTTATGAGTGTTTCCAGCTTGGCAGAAGGAATGACTGACTCACACTGATCATCTCTAAACAAAAAAAGTAAATCTAGAAACTTTAGAAGTTCTTCTTCCTGTTTTTAAAGCTAACAGATGACGTTATTCCTTCTAAAGTTTTTTACTTAGACAAAAAAAGAAAAGCCAAAATTACACCCCTTCTTGTGGCTGTGGTTTTGCCCTGTCAGCTGACCTGATCAATGTCTCCAACAATCTGTGTGTGCACCCTGACCATCCCACATCAGGGCAAAATTGTCAGATGAGAAAGTAGTGGTCTTTGCACCAAAAGCTGCACATCATGGTAAACAAGCAAATTTCAGTTGTCGACAAAGTTACAGTTCTGTGGCTTTCTTGCTACCATGTAGAGACAAAAGCAGTGAGTGAGGATTTCAGTGTATGGCAAGGTCCAAGGGGAGAAGTGACTAATAATTAATGACACTGGGTATGAGGTTTCCACAACAATGTGCTGTCATGGACTGAGTCCTATGACTGACTTACACAATATATGTATATGTCTTTGAGTTGTGTTCTCTTCTGGTTAGGAATACCCCATTTTTAGTTCCAGCATCACAACAAGATGGACCCAATAACTAGCAAGCTGCCAGATCCCCTATTTCCATTGGTTTCTATACATTGATTGTTGCTGGTTCTGGGACATGCAGGAGTGCCTAAACTCTTTTTTTCCAAGGTGAAATCTCACAGAGAGGTTTATGTGGCCAATACCTACAGCCATCTAGGGAACAAACCAGAACAAGGGTTGAGTTGCTCAGTTACAGGTGGGCCAACAACTGGTCTGCTGCAGAGCTCCAGAGCAGGGCTCCCACACATCTTTCAACAGTCACGATGACATAGCAACAACTTCATCAGCTTCCTCAGACTGACTGAGCCACTGCTCATCACTGTTCCACCTCACCTAAGCACTGGGGTACTCACTTCTTTGTCCAGATCTAGCATTATGAAAAGGGAAATCTGGGTATTGTCAACACATCATCTCCTAATTAACTTTCTGTTGATCTCCTTTATACTTGTCTGACAGTCTGGAAATCATCACTCCAACTGACAGCTTGTGAGTAATAGTATTGCTTGATGGTGCACATTAGTCCCAGTTACATGACAGCTTACTGCGTCACTTAGCTCACCTTCTGCACAGCAGTGAAGCCATGGGCTGAAAGGGCCGTAAAAGTGCATGGGAGATTAAACAGGAGCATGTTCTGCTGCTATTTGCATGGCATTGTGCATAACAGGCTAAAGAAAGCTGATGCTTCTGTAATTTTAAATAAAGCACCCTTTCAAATTGGTTTGTCAGCCAGGATTCCTCCCTGTAATTTCTTTATGAATAAGCTTTTCTAAAATTTACCATGAAATGTGCTTTGGAATATATTTTTATCACAAATTCACGTCACAGAATCTCAGAGGTTGGCAGGTATCTCTGGAAGTAACTTAGTCCAAACCCCTGCTCAAGCAGCATCAGCTACAGCAAGTTTACCAGGACTGTTGTTCAGTTGGGTTTCTAACACCTCTAAGGATGGAGGCTCCACCACCTGCCTAAGATACTTGATGCATTGTTTAATTGACCAAACACTAAAAAATTTTTTCCTCTCTTTAAGTAGAATTTCCCGTATTTTTCTCTTTGTGCTTGCTGCCTCTTGTCCTGTCACTGGGCACCACTAGAAGAGTCTGGTTTTATCTGCCTTACACCCTCCATCAGGTATTTGTACACATTGAACTACACTGTCTTGTGGTAACTGCAGTCATGGCTCCTCCCAACATTCACATTCTCAGCCATTTTTTCTGTGAAATTAACAGAAACAACAGAACTTCTTTGGCTTTTCAGTCACCTGTGTCAGGAAATCGTCATAAGTGGAGTCCAGAAAATTCCTCAATTACTTGTGCTCTCCTGCATTAACACTGCAGCAGATACCAGGGTGGCTGAAGACCCCCATGAGGGCCAGGACAGGTGAAAGTGAAGTTTATTCCAGGTGTCGAAGATCTTATCTGAAGATCTTAAGATCTTATCTGAAGCAGATCTTCTTTTTCCTAAGCATGTCTTCTGTAGAAGACACCTTTCTCAACACCACTCGTGTGCCTGCCATCCCAAGGTAGTGCTCCATGCATTGCTGCTAGATCATGTCACAAACCCTTTCCCATGTGGACTAGAGAGTTTGTCACCTAAGGCAAAGGGATGAGCTGTGTTGCTTTCGGGAGGTGGAAGAAACAGCACGCAACTTTGTTCACTGTGCATTTTTAACACCTCCGTGGTGTTACCTTATACAGGTAAGTGATTTCCTAAGATTGCAAGGAACAGGCAGAGGGAAGGGAAACTGTTAGGAAAACGGAGGAATACAAAGTAGCAGGATGGGCAGGGAGGTCTAACCTCTACAGGACAGCAGAGCCAGAAGACGACGAGACTGGCTGCAAGAACAAAGAAATCCAAGCATATTCATCAGCTACTTTCCATGACTTATAATCACAAGTATATATAATCTGGTTTTATATTAACTGGCACATTGTGATGCTTGCAAAAAACCCAGATTGTCTTTTGAAAAAATATTAAAATTAAGATATTTCTGTTGTAATGGAAAATTTGAAGCTTGCAAGAGAAACTTGTTCCACAACAGTAGCAACTGTGAGCAAAAGCAGATGGAGAATAATGCTAAATGGCAAGTGTCTTTCATACAACCACCAGAAGTTAAACTATCTTAGATGTCCATAGGGACCATTTAATAATGCCCAACTTTAAAAATCAATAGATCCTAGTTGTTCTTTTTTTTTAATTCAGTAACTTCTTGTTCACAGCTTCTTAATCCATGCAAGATTTGCAATCAACTCACCTGACAATTCCGTTTATTTGCTATTGGTTCCTTTGCTGCTGCTGTTAATTTTAAATTTGATATCTCTATGTTTTTCACTTGAAAACTTGTCTTACGGATTTTGTAATACATCATGATTCTGCATCAAAATTTTAAATGGCAGTTACAGATACCTCTATAACGTAAAAATCAGTCTGTAAAACAAAGCATGAGTAATTTGAGTTCTGTTTAATTGAAGACTCTAGAAAAGGCATGTTCATTATGACAGAACCAGAGACTGACTGAGGCTGAAAGGGACTTCTGTAGGTCACCTGGTCCAACCCCATGCTCAGTCAGGGCCACCCATAGCCAGATGCCTGGGCCCATGTCCAGATGACTTCTGAATATCTTCAAGGATGGAGTCTCCAGAGCCTCCTTAGGCAACCTTTGCCAGTGCTGAGTCACCCTCACTGTGAAAAAGTGTTTCCTGCTGTTTGTAGGGAATTGTCTGTGTTTCAGTGTGTGCCCATCTCCTCTGGCCCTGTCACTGGGCATGTCTGGAAAGAGTCTGGCTCCCTTCTCTGTGTGCACTCCCTTCAGGTACTTGCACACCTTAATAAGATCCCCCCCTGAGCCTTCTCAGCGCTCCAAGCTGAACAGCTCCAGCTCTCTCAGGCTTTCCTCAAAGGAGAGATGCTCCAGCTCCTTCATCATCTCTGAAGCCTTTGCTAGACTCTCTCCAGTGTGTCCGTATCTCTTGTGTACTGTGGAGCCCAGAACTGGACCAGCACCCAGGTGTCACCAGTGCTGAGTAGAGAGGCAGGATCCCTTCCCTCCCCCTGCCAGGAACACTGCTCCTCACACAGCCCAGGATGCTGTTGGTGGGGTTTTTTCCCACAAGGGCAGACTGCTGGCCCATGGTCAGCTTGGTGTCTGCTAGGACCCCATGTGCTTTCTGTGAAGCTGTTCCCAGCTGCACAGCCTCCAGAATGTACCGGTACCTGGGGCTGTTTGTACCCTTGAGCGTGATGTTTTACTTTTCCTTGTTGAACTTCATGAGGCTAAACACCACAAAACCCACCATGAAACAAAATACATTTTGTTAATTCCTGCTCCTTAGAGCTCCCAACACAGTTGGAGTACTTTCACGTACTGTTGTCTCCCTGCTGAAAGTTACCTGTTCAACCAAACAGGAATCACACAGCACATGGGGATTGGAAACACGGCACACCACCTGTTTTTATATCAATCTCAGAAATCACTGCATTTTCCATCCCTAAAATGAGATGTTGTATTCATGGCCTGACTGTGCATTGTGATTTCCTATTATGCTATGGGTAAGCGCATTAAAGGAAAGACAGCAGTACTTATTCACCAATTGTTAGGCACTGTAAACACTTGCAGGTTTTGGTTGTAATAAGTATAGAAGCTGTAGAAATAGAGATAAAATATCAGTATCCCAAATTATGGACTGTGCTAAAATTAAAAGGAGCCATGTTTAATGGTATAATGCCATGCAATGATGCTGAAAAGTCTGAGGTCAGCTGAAAAGATTATGGCCAACTTAGTACTTGGTAAGGATGTGGTAGCAATGAAGCAAAACGGTAATTAAAATCTACAGTGTATGTATGGGTGTATTTCTACTGAAATGAGCTGTCCCATTTTGAAGAAGCCAGAAATTTGATGGAAAAGACATGTGAAAATCTGTGCCAAAAAGATACGCCATGATCAACAAGTCTTCCCACTTGGAATCCCCTGATTCAGCTCCTGCCAGGAGCTTTTCATAATTGCTGCAGGCAGCTTCACACAAAACATGAGTGTGAAAGCAGCAGCTATTCCTTTTTGCAGATCTGTGAGGAAATGTGGCACCTATCAGAAAATAACAACATTTTTATATGAAGGACATTATTCAGAAAAAACTACAAAAGTCTTCATTGAAATAACTTGTGGTTAAGAACTACCTGTGCTGGTTTTCTTCAGATAAAGAAATTCCCAACCACCAGTGGAGACTTCTGTGAGCAGGACTGAAAACATCTGGTTTTATAGACAGACATATAGTAAATGATTCTTCAGACATTTGTATAATTATAGAGATCATAATTCTAATTTCCAGTTTATTCATAAAAACAAGAGAAAAGCTCCCTGAACCATTTCATGAGGACATCCAATTTAAGATGGAAATACAAGTTTGATGCTGTAAAATAGCTGGTGACCATCGGGCCTGTTGAATTCAGACCACAAACTCATTAGAGCAGGAACTGCTTCTTTGTTCATGGCTGGTGTCTTATTTCTTAATTGGCACTGTTATTACAAAATGAGAGTAGAAAGAAAAGCTCTGATTTTTGCTAATTCAAACCAGAACTAGAATGACATTGGTTTGTTAGTATTGGAAGCTAAATTTTGACATGCATAAATAACAGAAACCCTATTACACTATGTCAAGCACGAGAGAGTCCAATCATGTTTGACTTTGCTATGGTAACACTCCATTCAATACCAACACTTTACACAATCTCCTGTTTTTAAAAATAGAATTAACTCTTCATGTCTCCCTTGTAGATTTCAATGAAGATTCAAAATCTCCTGATGAAAATAGAAGCAAAAAACTTCAGTGCTGAAAAAACCATACTTTTGAAATGCTGGCGCAGGCAGAATTGAATACTCAGCTTACTTCAACCTGTCTCACAGTGATGTATTTCCCTGGTTTTGTTTGTAACGTTCTCCCAATGTTATTAACTAAGTCTTTCCATTGATGGTTCCTGTGTGCTAAAACAACACACTGAATTTTGAAAATAAAAAAAAAGTGTAGTAAAAGGCTAGAGAATAATAAAATATTAGTATTTATTAATTTCTGTAATAGACACGAGGAGTAAAAAGTAAAAAGGTGACACTGACCATGCCGTAATTATGCCTCTCCTGGTGGAAAAGATCTTTAAAGTCCTTGCCAGGAGTTCGAGAGACAAACGGGACTCTCAGCCTTCACTGCTTCTTGATAGTTGTTTATTAATTCTTATCAGAGAAAAAGAGTCACTAGCATGACCCAGACATAGCACAAAGCAGAGAATGCAGGAGAAAGCCCTATTACCAAGATTTACACAGCCTTTTTAAAGGTAAATTAACCAATGGTTACTAAAAATGTACATTATTTTTACTTTTCTACCAAATATTTAGTGACACAGCCAGGAACTGTGGAATTCTCTATCCAATCATCCCAAACTACTTTTGCTGCAGAATATGGAGTAGTAGAAGAAGAAGAAGAAGGTTTGGAGAACAACAACACTCCTCCATTTTGATGGTTTTTGCTTTTATCTATTTACTAGATTACCAAACCCAAAACCTCTAAATTTTTCACCCTGTGACAATCTTACATAGTAGTCTATCACCTAATTCACAACAATGTAGTTTCTAGTTCTTCTCTAAGAGTAGGCAGTTTTTTCCAAGGACGGAGGTCAAAACCAGTGTTGTTCAGGGGGGTAAAATTCTTCAAAACAGGCAGAGAAATATTCTCTGCACTCTGGGTTCCTACAAAAAGGGAAAGAGAATAGGATCAGACATTGCTTTCAAGAAGCAGTATGTAATGACTCAATTGTGCTCCCACTGAAGGAAGAAAAAGACTTCCACTTGATCTTAATGAAAATAGGCAAAGGTCTTCAGTTGCCTAGAGATGCTGCAAACTGAAAAGATGTGTATCCTCGAACACTATGTTGGAGACAAAGAGAACATTACATTTTATTTTACTTTGTTCAGTGTTATTTGGCCCTAGAAATAGAAAGATAGTCTCAACACCAGTAAAAAAACTCGAACGTCCAAACACAGCATTAAAGATAGTTATTAATTCTTTTCTCTGGTTATGAAAGATTATGAAAGGCATCTTACCTCAGTTCATCCAGCACATCACAGTAGAGGGTCAAGATTTCTACTTTCAGAACAGAAACAAACCAGTACTTTTTAAAATTAATTAGTGTATTATTAGGGTATTTTCTTTGCCTCTGTATGTATTTTTCCCTAAATACGTTTGAGATTCAAATTCTATAATACACTAAAACTCCCCAGAATGCTAGATTAAACATTCTCCTTTCTCTTGCCACAGTATGTAGATTCATGTTCAAATACCAGTTCAGCTGTAGGGAAAACAGCTGCTAGTTCACTGGACGCAAACTTAAACCATTTTCTTGTTCCTTTACACCCCTTTTGAGTTTTCTTCACAACCAAGAGATGCACACAAGAGGCCACAGGTCAAATCCTAGTCTCATCCAATCAGGCATAAAAGTCAGCAGACTCCCACAAAATCAAGGCAGGAAGAATAATGTGCAGAAGAAGCCAGGTATTTTAGGCAGGAGCACTAATCTGTCTGCAAAACAGCCTTGCACACTTTTTCCTTTTCAACCAGTCTGTGCACAGCTGTGACTGGTATTTTACCATTTCAGGGCAAAGCTTTGTTGGTACAAAGAACCTCTGCCCGCCTCCACCTTCACCACTTGGGATTGTGGGTCTCCAGCCACGCCACTGTATTCAACTGGTTCCTTGCCAAACTCCACTTCCCCTTAGGAGTGGTGTCCCGGCGACCAAGTTCTGATCTGCACTTGACAAGCATTTCTGTGTTAAAAGAATTTGTAGTGTGTTCACAACTGAGGGCAACCTCCATTTGAAGCCAACGACTATACGCACAGCTTCAGAAATATCACGGGTTTTAGAAGCCTTTAATGCTAACCCCAGAACAACTGTCAGCATTTATAATGGTGATTTCTGACACGCCACTGGGGATTGTTTCATAATCACAAAGAGAAGAAAAAGAACCACAAAAGTAAAAGTTCTGCCAGAAAAGTAGACCAAACCAGACAGATGGTCCATATTAACTGAAAGAGCATCCAGATTTGTGATTTTCTTTTTCCTTAACAGCAATATCAACAAACAAATTACGAAAGATGATAATATTTCTTTAATTAACTGTTCAAACACTTAGTTTCTTTGTATTCCTTAGCTGGCCATCAGCACCATCAGCTTCATCTCCCATATAGACAGGGTTAACTGGGGATAGGTGGAGATCTCACCTTGTTCTGCAGACTTTTTAGTGGCAAACTGTGCACAAAACCAAAAGGCATACTGAAAACCCTGCCATGCAGTATTACCGAAACATCGTGCTACTGATATATCTTGCCTGTCCTAGCACAGGGCATGAATGCAGCAACCTCCTGGGACTGCACGTGGTGAGAGAAGCCACACATGGTGCAAGGTGTGTTTGTACTGCCTGATTGTAAACATTCGTGTATTGAAACACCCAGACAGATCTGCCCCAGTTTCCCTTGCCCCACCTCAGAGCACACCAGTACAAGTACCTGAGTGATGAACCATAGGAAAGGGTCCTTCAGCAAAACAGTCATTACAATAAACTGTCCACTTACTTCCACATACTCCCCAGTGGCAAAGAAAATTATGTCAAAGAAGTTCATCTATGTGCTTTTGTTTCTCCTCTACTAGTCCACTCAGTAACTAGGTCCCCGAGTGTCTTTTTTCTTCACGATGCTCAAGTTTCCAGTCAAAACCTAGAATTTGTGGCCACTAGACTATTATCTCCAGGCTTGGGAGCCATCTGTTTTTCCTCTTGGGTGGCCCCCATAGTTGTATACTATAATCAGGATCAATTATGGATTTATTTCTGACGAAGAACAGCTACTTCTCATGGCTTACTCTGCCTCTTCAGACAGTGATTAAGACAATTCTGATTCCTGTTTCCCAAACAGAAGAGGAATTCTTACAAAATAAATAGGAGAAGATTTAATAGACAAGATTTATTGGAAATAGTTCTTCTTCCGTACAGCAGGTCACAACATGGGCAAAATATTTCATTAGAAATTTACTACTAGGTCATGAAAATATTAGGGCAGCCTCTACAAAAATCTTATGAAACATCTGAAGGTGACACTCAGCATTAGACAAAAGAAGTACATAGATGAACCAAAGAAGAAAGAGAAAACAAACCCTATTTTTTTCATACACTATATTTTGTGTATGCAGTGAATGGGGAAGCAGGCTCCTACAGCCCAAACCAGTGAAGCAAACCCAGAGATGCAGCCTCATCAAACACCACTTTGCTGGAGTCTCAAAGCCTTCTGCGAAACATCAAGTGCCTAAGTGTGGAGCTGACTGCTCTCCTGCATCAGCTGGGCAGGAGAATGTGCTGTGGGCCCAAGACCCACCAGAGGGAGAAGTTCCTCCTGCTGAGTTTCCTCAACAAAACCTGAATTATCAACATGCACAAAAAAACAGGTCCATGTTGAACAGCCCTTGGCTGTAAGAGCACCTCACCCTTGGAAATAATGGCTCCAGCAAAAAAAAGGCAGCCAGGCTACACCACTCCTTTTTCTCCTTCTGAGAAGCAGATCTCATTAGTTCTGCTCTGTTTTACATGCCGCTCAGGGTACAATGCCAGTGTAACTGCAGAGTGCCTTCCTGCAGCACATGCTGCTGCTCTGCAACCCAGCCTGTGCCCACACAAGAGCCTCTTTGTGCGTGGAGCAGCAGAAAAAAGTATCTCCTAGGCCAGCATCTCAAGAGACCCATCAGGACCCAGCTGAGCCAGCATTCATGGTAGTCACCAGAAGAGCGATTCCAGCCCTATGATACCAACTGACACAGCTGTTGAGAATATCAGATATCAGTATTTTGAAAGATTTATTTGCCATTATTTCCAGATGTCAAAGGAATTATTAACCTAGATGCTAGTGGTATCTGAGATGCCTGCAGCAAGGTTATGGTGACCCATATAAAAGTCTGAGTTCACATTCCTGTGGTCTGGGATTTCAGAAGAGTCCTACTAGCAGATAATTCATACATTTAGTAAGTGTTCATTTGTTTCTAACTGTACTTGAAGCTCCAGCTAACAGACCACATCTGCAAGACCTGTAAAAGCTCAAGCATGACCCAATAAATCATCAGAACAATGAAAAGGCCTTTACAGAAATATCACATTTTAAACTGAAAAAATATGTTTAAGGCTTCCTACTTTGTTCTAGTTTCTCCAAAAAATAAAAACCTATTCTTCAGTTGTTTTAGAAAGAGGTTACTGAAATAACAACCACTTTCCTTCAACACCTGTTGAATTAGGGGTAAAGGGAATGAGGAAACAAAAGAGGCAGGGAGTAAATCTTTCACTAGTGATGTGATCTAGTCTGCACTTTTCATACTGTTTAACAACAATGTGGCTTAATAACTCTAGCATATGCCTTTGAGAGAAAAGCTTTTTTTTCAAACTTTCTAGAGTAAAAACTAACAGCAGGATGAGAATTTGCCATCCCCAAGATTCACAGATTGCTGAAGGTCAGTTTATATAGAAAACATGTTTTGCTACCTACTCCCCTTCTACACTTAATGGGGTCTTTGTTCTATGTGCCGTTGCCATAAATATTTTAGTTGCAGTTATGGATGAAATGTGAGACAGGAAGAGTTTCTACACTTGCTTTCCACAGTGGATTTTCTTTAGTGACTACTACAGTTAGGATATCATGGACAATGCTCCCAGACACATGGTGGGATTCTTGGGGCTGTCCTGTGCAGAACCAGGAGATGGACTTTGACAATCCTAGTGGGTCCCTTCCAACTCAGGATCTTCTATGATTGTATGAATATTTACTTGTAATATTGTATTCCACTCTTGTAACTTAAAAAAAAAAAATATATATATCTATATATAAAATAAAATAAAATAAAATACGCAACATATAGGCCTAAAATGAGAATTTTTCCCTGCTTCTTAAGTCAAATGTAGAACTTGTTGTCCACATGAGAATAGCTTGGATAAAAATAGTAATTTCTTAACAATATTGTCATTACTTGTGTATAGGAAGAGACAGAGCTAAATTTTACTTAAAGAAAGCTCACAATTTTAGCAATCCACATCCTTTTTGCACTTACTTGGTCTCATTTAAAAATTCTTTTCTCAAACACCTCTGATTTCAATAACTATTCTCTTTAGACTTTTTCTGAGCTGAAATACAAAAATTCTTTGAGTTCATTGTGGAATCACTGAAAATTTACAGTCAAATGTAAGCTTTCTCTTGTGTTTTTCCTTCCTTTTGAATCTCTGCAAGTTTGGGGCAGCGGAAGAAGGAGAAAAGCAAAAGGAGTGGGAGAGGTCAGCAGAAGTACTGAAAATTTTAAACGCTGACAATAGTAAACTGAAATTTTACCTTTTTTTTAAGTGCCCAAATGATACCTAGAATTTTTTTTTTTTTTAATTTCTCCATCACTAAAACGAAAAATCAAGTCACAGTTATTATTCTCTTGCAGCAACAGCTACAGTCAACACCAGCATTCTGTTCTGAGGTGCACTAGAAAGCAATGCCCTGGAGAAAGAAGCAAGCATAATTAGAATAATGGGTATCTAGCACAAAATGCCTCAAAGTCTGTGAGGACCGCACTAACACACACCATGCATGTAAGAGATTACCCCTGCAAACACTGATTTATTGGGCACAGCAGACCTCCCAGATAAATATCAAAATACGAAATATAGCTTTTTGGTTGGTCGGTTGGGGTTTTTTTAGACTGTGGGAAGCTTAACACGGTTATCGCCAGATGCGTGGGCTTTTACACACCCAAGGTAGAACAGAACAGCATGTGCTACACCACACTAAAATGCCTTAAAATGGGGTTGTACTGCCACAAACAACTACGAACATGGTACTGTCTGTTCCTTAGGAATATGTATATACACTTTTCAGCAAGTAATGTTCTTATGCTCTTATGCATAATGTAAGAATGTCCTGCTGTGCCCTTGGTTTTGTCCAGCAGATTCACATGGCATCTACTGCCTGACACAGAACTCTAGCAATCCTCATTCCACTAATTTTGCATTATTTTTCAGTGTCAGTGAGAGACTTTGAGTTCTGGACAGGTAGATTAGAGTAGAAGACATGCATCTGAGCAGTGCATACGTGGGTCTCTTACACTTCTAGGTACCCTGTTACCAGCTTCGCATTCTCCATTCATCACCAGTAGGCTGGTATAGCCCAACACATATGATTTTAGGAAGCTACTTCAGCCCTCAGTTGCCTTTTCATTCTAGAATCATAGAATTATTTAGTTTGGAAAAAACCTTCTTAAATCAACCTATCAATCATCATAATTTTGTGCTTTGTCAAATTCCAGAGGACAGGAGCAATCAGTACATGGCCGAACTCTAGATAAATGTGCTCTATGATAACAACAACTAAATTTATTTTCATGGCAAAAATAAACTATCCTTATAGCAGCCTTGTTGACCAGAACAGGATTAAGAAACTAAATAATTTACTGTTTGCATTAGATTAAAACATGAAATATTTCAGGAAGTTCAATGAAAATCAATCTCTTTATATATATACTATAATTTATCAGCTTTAACATTGCTTGATTGTTATACCTATTACACACTAATTTATCATACCAGCTTGAGTGTATGAGTATAAATCACCGTGAGTGATTTAATTGTTGTTAATAAAACAGTAACTTAAAGAGCAATAAACTGATATTCTGGCAAGAATATTCAGATGTGATTAAGCTCTACAAGAAAGAGAAATGAAACCTGTGATGTAACAATGGTAGGAAATCTGCCACTACAGTACCTTTAGGAACTTGATTGACAATCTAGAAGAAGGCTAAGAAAATTATATCCTAATCCTGTGCAATATTCTCTTAAAAGTAGCATTCTATTTTTATGTCTCATCTTGATTTTCAACAACATACAAAAAAGATGAACCTGTAAACAAAATTCACACTTCTGCTGAAACCAAATACACCAATGCAGTGAAGACTGAATTTTATATTTTACAGTCTTTCACAAACCTCTGCTGACTTCTCTGTTTCTTTTTGTTTAAACTTTTTCACTGAGATCTGACCAGTTGATGAACACAGTTAGTAACTTAATTTCACTATCTAAATCCATAGTTACATACAGAAGGAATACCTGCCCTAGAAGATGTATAGTCATCAACGGGCCTAAACAGATACTGACAGCAGATACCAAGTGCTGTCCTAAATTACTTTTGTCAGGAATTTGTTACTTCTTTATTAGATTTCATGTGCCTGAAAACTTTCTTTTGATACCATCATATATTATGTAATCCTCTGTAAGTTAGCTTCCAGTCTTCTAAATATTCTGCTAGTAAAATTATCTCAAGAAAGTTCTCACATGCTTAACAGTGTGTGTATTTTTTCTGCTGAACTACCTGGTCTAACTACTATGTTTTGTCTCCTATCTGTCCTTAGATCACCAGAGCTAAAACAATACTATCATTAAAAGAGCAATCCGTTCCTTAAATATGCTATTTTGCAGCTATGACACTCTTCAGCTATGAGTTGCTGAAATTAACGTGTAAGATTTTCAAAAGCACTTGTCATGACTAACAACTGATCCTGTTGAAGCCTTAGGGTTTAGCCTGGGATGGGGCAACCCTGGTTGTGTGTATAGACAGGAAACAAGAAGCTGGAAAGTTGCACTGTGGAAAGGGCCCTGGTGCCTGGTCATGGTGAGTTAAACATAAGCCAGCAGTGCTCTGGCTGCCAGGAGGGCCAGGAGGGCCACCCGTGTGCTGGGGGCATGAGGGACAGCATCGCCAGCCGGGCAAGGGAGGGGATTGTCCCATTGTGCTCTGCTCTGGGGCGGCCTCACCTCGAGTGCTGGGGGCAGGTCTGGTGCCACAACACAGAAAAGCCACTGAGCTGTTAGAGAGTGTCCAAAGGAGGGCACAAGGATGGAGAAGGGCCTTGAGGGGAAGCCGTGTGAGGAGTGGCTGAGGTCACTTGGTCTGTTCAGCCTGGAGGAGACTGAGGGTAGACCTCATCACAGTCTACAACTTCTTCTGAGGGGAAGAAGAAGGGCAGACGTTGATCTCTTCTCACTGGTGACCAGTGACAGAGCCCAAGGGAATGGCCTGGAGTTGTGTCAGGGGAGGTTTAGGTTGGATATTAGTAAAAGGTTTTTCACCGAGAGGGTGGCTGGCCACTGGAACAGGCTCCCCAGGGAAGTGGTCATAGCACCAGCCTGACAGAGTTTGAAAACCATTTGGTCAATGTTCTCAGGCACATGGTGTGACTCTTGGAGTATCCTGTGCAGGGCCAGGATTTGGACTCAATGATCCTGACGGGTCCCTTTCAACCCAGCATATTCTATGATTCAATGATTTATTGGAAAGCCATTGATTTTAATGGAAAAAATATAATACCAGAACTAAAGCCCTTCAGGTACCTTGGCATTTTGACCTAATTTGTAATGAAAACAAATGGCTAAGTGAGAGTTAGGCAGGTAGTAACTTTCAGGTGTACCTGATAAGTTATGCTCTTTTTTCCTGCTGCCCTATGTTGCTGCTGAGCAAAGAGTATGTAAGACTTGGCTCTCATTTATCTTTTTGTAAGAGAATAGTTTACAGGAACAAAAACATCGTCTGTCTCTCCTGGTGTGTTTGATTCATCACTATTAATAGTAGTTTTGTTACAGGGATGCTCCCACAGGACTAGGTGCCTATCACGTACTTGACATACACAATAGGTATGATGCAATCTCACCTTTACACTTCCTCTTTTTCAAAGCCATTTGCAAAACAGACTTTAACCAGCTTAAACATAACAAAATTATCAGCGAAGCAGGATAAAGCACTGAAAATACAGTCTTTATTACAACATGTATCTAAGGCAAATGTAACAAAACAAGAGCCATTTATGAAAGCAGGAAAGGCTTATTACATGAGCTTCCAAAACGCCCTCTGCAAAACCCAAAATCTGAGTCCAGATGTAGATTTGCTTCTAGGTCCAACAAAGTTTTTGTTTTCTCCTGTTTTGTCCCCTTCTTGGATCCACCTCCAAGTAAAAAGGAAAACAGAACTTGTAGGTAAGAGTTTATTTTCCAGGTATGCCTTAGCAAATATGAGACAGTTAACATTCCTTGGCTCCCTAAGATGGTGATTTCTTCTTAAGAAGCACCTAGCGGTATACAACAGTTCAATATCTCTCCATGTTAGCTTACCTAGACTTACTTTTGTCTACAACTGGGTATTATAGAGCAGTAGTTGCAAACTTCTTCTAAATGTTTTGTTTAGACTCCAAGAATTTGTCAACAGAATCTATTTACACACCTTATTGTGACCATTTGTTGATCTAGGGAAATTAATGGATAGTTCAAACACTGTCAGTTTTCCTCATTCACAAAAACTGTGGAAGAAGTATGCAAGTAGGTAAGTTTGAAGTAAAAGGTGTTCCATCTATTACTGTGTGCATTGTTGAGTTTTTCTCCCCACTAACAAACTGTTTTAATTGCTGGGCTAGATCTAAAACATGGAAAATACCATGTGAGAGACATACGCCATACACGAGTTTACTAAATATGACTACCACTGTGACTAATTCAACTATAAGGAATCCCAAATTAGCACTAATAAGATATTTAAAATTACATGTTACTCTGGGTTTTGGTAGGTTGACACAAAATGGAAGTGAGTATTTGATGGTAACTCGACAGACAATATCAAGGACGAGGAATGATTAAAAATCTTCTACTTAAAATGTTACACTATTTTTGTGGAAACTTAAGCCATGTTTGGAACAGCTCCAGTGACTTGACACAATCACATTTAAAGCTCTCTAGGTTTCATATGAGAGCACTGCTACATGATGGCTTCATATACAAAGCACTGCAATGAAAACAAAAAGAAGAAAACAACGTTCATAGTGCTTTCACATCTTCAGATATACATTACAAAAACTTGGTTCTATCTTACTATTAATGGGAGAATAACTTATCTTCTTCAAGGTTTCAATTGCAGGGAAAGAAACCAAATAATGAAAAGCACAATAAAATCTTTATATGAAAATCCCCCAATAAAACCTACAATTTGTAACTCAGAGGGGTCAGTGCTTGGGCCAGTGTCCCAAAATAAAATCTACAAATTGTAACCCAGAGTGGGCAGTTTCAGGGATGGGCGGTATAGTTATTTTAATTCCATAGAACTGAGCTTAAGCCATCTGCATATTAAAACCACTAAAAACACTGAAAAAATACCTTCCTAAAAAGTCCTGAGAAGATTCCATTTGCTGGACAGCAGATGAGAATTATTTCACTGTTTATCACCTTGACTCAACACTCTCCATTTGATTCTGAGACAGTGGGGAAAAAAAAAAAAGGGCAAAATTATCTGGCTTTGGTAACACATCTGGTTTTACGATGTTATATGGACTACAGCTGTAAAGAAAAAAACCCAACACACCAAACACTGGAAAAATAAAAGAAGCAAAAGCAAGACTACATAATTTCAGAAAAATTAGTTTTGAAAATTCTTTCCTAATAAGGCAAGAATTGTGGCTGCCTGGAGCTAGAGAAATATTACAAGACATGTTCTTGCTGGCCTTTACAGCTGGATGGGGTAATGCATACACCAGACTCAGGGGTATCCATTTAGGTAATAGTCCATTAATGTAACAGTGACAGGTTTTGTTATTTTCTACAGTTTTCTGAAGTTTTCTAACAATCACAACATTCAAGTTTGACCACCTTCCAATTAACAAGAACATGAAATTTTGTCAATAGTCAAATAAGAACAATTGTTATTAACAATTACAGATTCTCATTTAATAAGAACCATTTTACCTCTGTTGGCTTCAGTGAAATTACTTGTAAGGCATTTGAAGACACTCTGTCAATATGTCATAATAGTTTTAGGACATAGCTGCCAATACTTGCATCAGATATACATCCCTCAAATTTAACTTGGTGGCCTAAATATAATTGTCAAAGGAATCTTAAACTGATTTGGTGTTTAACTGTGATATGAACTTATTCAACTCTTCAATTCAGCTCCTACCCTTGAAATTCTGAAAAGAGATTTACAAGAAAGGCCGAAAATCGAAAAATGTGTACAGCTACAGTGCTTATATGGGTCAGAGAAATGAGTGTGGTTAGAGGGAGAGTAACTCGGGAATATTACTGAGGACAAGATCTTATTCTTAATTGAGTAAAATTCTTTGCTTCAAGTGGCACTAACACATATTTACCACCACCTGTTTTACCAAAGTGAACTGTTTTATCCAAGAGTATGCAATAGCCCGCATGTTTTCAAGCCCATCAACATTTTTTAAAGTCCTGTACTTTAAGTGCATTTCCAGAGATGACTGAAAACTGTCCTCTAACATTCGCCTACAGAAAAATTACAAAACAGGAGGACAAATGGGACACAGTTCTTAATTCAATCAATGTTTCAACTGCACAGGGATGCACTGCTCACTCATGTCTTCATGCACACAGGAAGATGTTATCACACTCTTTACAGCATGTGCTTCACTACACAAAATATCTCTAAGCAATAACTGTACATACTAAACCTGATTTTAATTTCTGTTTCCCAGTCAGATAGACAGTGTAGTTGATGAACTGTATGGAAAGAGGTTGCCCATGCAAGATTTACCACAAACACCCAATTAAAGTCCTAAGGGACTGCAGGTCCTACAATGCCCCATTTCTACAGCTCAGTATTGGATTTACTATCCAATTCTATTTACCTGGACATCAATCACTACACAAAATTGATCCAATAAAATTAAACTAAGATTTCTATGTTTGTGGGAGAGCAGTTGGTGATGAGTCTGTTTCATTAACTACAGAGTTTGGGGACATACACTCTTGTTACTACAACAAAATCTCTTTTCTTTCTAATTTATATTAGGATGGTGATAAATTATTAATTTATTTTTGAAGGTTGTCTGTACAACCTCATTTATCAGAAGCAAATTAGTAGGACAATCTCTTGGAAGGCGGTCTGCATTTTTAGAAACCAAAGAATGTTCTTTGAAAGAGAAATCATATTTGGATGCAATGTCAGGATGAATTTAAGAAATGATACTAATTAGTTATTTTTTTCTGGATTTCTTAAAGTATGTACTACTTGGAGATGACAGATGCAGGAAAGGAAAGAAGGAGTAAGAAGAAAGTAAAGTATGATAGGTAAGATAGCAATACGGCCTCAGCCATGGGAGAAAGGGGGATTAAAAATTGTGCAGTGTAGGCACCTGATCTATGCAAAAAAGGGGTATAACACAAAATCCTTTCAAAACTAAGTAAGTTGACTTATGTGTTTTAGACTGACAACCCCCTAAATTACTCATTTTGGTAAGAGATGTATACATGTTAAATAAAAGGACAGTGGTACCTTAAAATGGTAAAACCTTACACTACCTGCATCAGTGATACCACAAAGCCACAGACCTCCATAGAAATGGTCTTGTGGGCAAATAGCACTGACACACACAGTGCCTCTGCTCTCCAGAGCAGGCTATCCCTCACCATGGTACCATGTTTAAAATGACATTTCTGGATTTGGGGAATAGAACTAAATGTTTAAAAATAATCTTAAAGTATAATTACTTCTCAGGAGTTTAGATGCATGCATGTCCTCCATCAAAAGTTTAAAGGATCCAGCATGTAAAATGTCCCCAAATAGGCTAGAAATCCTAGATTTTCTGCCAGAAATTAAACAGTCTTCATCATTAGTGTTCTCTATTTCAAAGTCATTACAGTGCTTGCAAGATTACAGACAGTAACATTTACTTTTATTATAGCTATATTTTTATACTGTCACAGTAGTATATGTTCAGATACATTTATACCAGCAGAAGTTTTTGCTGGTATGTGTACATATAGTCATATTTAAATATATATATATATTTATATAAAAGTAAATATATATAGTTATATTTAAGTATTATACTGTGCAACCAGCAGATTTGCAAATAGCAGGTTGACAGCTCTTCACCAAAAGGTAACAATGGTTTCAAGGCAAAGAAGAAAAAATAAATCACACCTTTATTTGTAAAATGCAATATGAGGTACTAAGCCATCTCTGTCAAGAGGTGCACCAGAGCACCTGATGGCTGACATCCAGTTGTGGAGTTTGGCTATCCTCAGCTATATTTGCAACTAAAGATCAAAGGAGGAGAAAACAAAGGAGTAAAACACACACAGGCCCTCCCTCTGCAAGCTACACTGTGTCCTCTAGCATCTGAGTTTGCATTTAAACAGCCTTTCTACATTCCACCTATGCTTTTCCAGCATCACTATCTGAGGGAATAAGTCTGGAAGTCAACATCCTTTTACTGCTTTATTTCCAGTCCTGGAAGGCAAACTTGACATAGTGACAATCAAGAGCAGAATAAAAAGCAGTTCTGAACCACTCTATGTTGAAGTTTGTTACAATCTTCCCCAACTTTTTCCTCTGCTATGAATATCTTACACCATGCAGATCTGTAATGTTCTTTACCTGAAATAATAAAAAGCAAAATCATGAATATTTTAAAGCAATCTGTATGAAAGCCTGAGAAAACAGCTACAGAGAGTTAAAGACATTCTGTCAGTTTCCTGAAAATGAATCACTATTAGTTTGAGATTCCAGACTTACTGCATTCCATCTCGTATGAAGAAATGTTTAAATAGTAAACAATTAATAATAGAAATTTGACATGAATCAAACAGTTTTACAGAAGTTTTTTAGAGGTTCACAGTATTTCCTGCAGTCAGGGAAGGTTGTTGCTGAAGACTTAATAATACAAATCTGTCACAAACTATTGCTCCTTTTGCTTCCCACAGCCAAAAAATGGTATAAAAATCTGCAAAGAAAATTAAGCAGTACCATCTTCAGCATGCATTATCTCACTCATTATTTAAACGTCTGTTTTTCAACAGTATCTCCTCTAACTGCTATATTTAGAGAAAACTTTTTATTTGAAAGACACAGATTGAATTTTAACCATTCTTGTTTAATATAGTATTACGTGTATTTTCAGGCCATATGCATTCTCTTCCACATCAGGCTCCCTCCATCAGCATGGTTTTAGCTCAAGAATTAAAGGTCTGGATTGACCAGGGCAAAATCCTAAAAATGAAGTCCTTCAAACATCAGATTGAAGGGGCTGTTCCAGTTTGTCATGCAACAAATTATTGTTTCAGAGATCCAGTTCAGAGTGCTGTATCACACACAGAGATAAATGCTCATTATGCTACCAGAAATAACACACGAAGTCCTCATTCCATTAGTGTGGACTTCTAGAACTCTTAAATGCAATTTCCTTATATTACATAATGATAATGGGCTGAGAAAGATGAGCTTGATAAATGATGATTCAAGTCTGCAAGGAAGCAGAAGGAAATTCTCAGGATTATCTTCTGGCACAGTAATATAAAATCTGGTATAATTTTTATGGAAAATGCTGTAACATTTTAGAATTATTTTTGTAATTTTATCACCTTTTCTGAAAAAATCTATACATCTACACAGAATGCCAGAGCAATAGGCTGACAGAAATCTCATTAAGTTAAACCAGAAGCTCAAAAAAAAGAGCAGGAAACACTTATTCACTGTGAGGGTGACTGAGCATTGGCACAGGTTGCTGGAGTCAATACAGAAGTCATCCGGACATGGTCCTGGGCACCCAACTCTGGGTGGCCCTGACTGAGCAGGGGGTTAGACCAGATGGCCTACAGAGGTCTCGTCCAGCTTCAACCAGCCTGTGATTCTTTACCACTGAGCAGCCAACTGTCAGTCTGTGAGTTCAAAAATAAAAGCTTCTGTACTCAAGAAAACATGGGGAGTTTATTTTAGCAGTAGTACAAAGGTAACACTACTTCCTCAATGCTGCAAAATAAATTTTCCACTGGAATGTTCTTAGACCATGCAGCAGTACCACAACAGTCTGTAAAATACAGGCCGTTGCCCACCTCTTTGCTGTTTGTTGCACTTTTATCACCTTCTCACACTAGAGTGGCTGCTGTGAGCTCACTGTTTCTGGGCCAGCCCTCCACAACCATGTGTGACTTTTTATTACACATTGTGCTTATCCCTTCTAATGACTCAGTGCAATAATACACACCACATTCCATTGTTACTTCAAGTGAAGACCATGAGGGAACAGGGGCAGACTCAGGTCCACTCAGTATGGGATTAATCACTGTTAATTAAGTATTCCCTTGCAAACATACAGTTCCTAAACACTTGAGGACTTCAAATACCCTCTTCATCACTGCTTCATCCAATAGCGAACAAGCCTACAATCCAAGCTATTTGGTGCAGAAAAATGTGCCATAATTTTTTCTTTTTTAATCCAGGACAGGCAGTATGCAAACTATTGCATGTTTTTATGCCTCTCTGTTTTAGTTTTAGGACTAGGATGCAAACATCATTCTGTCTTGCAAATCCACAGGCAGTGTTCTAGACAGCGTGACTCATTAAGAGGAGAGTGTTTCAGCCACAGCATTTTCTTGGCACACCTACAGAGAGGGAATCCATCCATCCATCCATCCATCCATCCATCCATCCATCCATCCACGGATCCCCGCGGCCGGAGCTGCAATCCCAGATGAATCCCGCCCCTAAAGCACCAGGATAAGGGGTCACTGCGCCCCCTGCTGTCCCCGGGCAGGCTCCGGGACCCGCTCCGCTAGTGATCCTGTCAGTCATTCCTGTCATCATATCTAATAATTTTCCTGCAGCTACAGCCGAACTCAGGACATTAAAACAAAATATGTGAAGTGCAAGTCCTTTTTGCCATAAAAGCCGTTTCATTTTTAACCCCTTTTTTTCTTCAGACTACATTAAAATGTCGTTTAGTACCTCCCCTGTCAGATGGATGCTTTGAGCAACTGCTGCTCAAAGCAAGCAGAGAGGAGTTACTCCAAAACCACGACCTCGTAACACGGTTAAGCCCCAGTCCTAAAAGGTTTAAAAAATGAGGTTACATTCTGATATAAATCAGTTTTCTACAACTGCAACAAGAACTGCTGTTCCAGCAGAACACAGCTACCTGTTTTCCTCTTTTTCACTTTTAGAAATGGCAGTGGATTATTGCTGCGATTAAACACAAAAGGAATGCCGGAAGTACTACACATCAGAAATCCATGAACTATCTCTGTTTGTCCTGGACTTGAGAAACTTCTAATCTCTCCTTTCTGCAATGACTGCTAAGTGCTCTTTCTATGAGTCAGATAATTAAGTATGAAATGGGGCTTTGTCAGCCCTGTGTGAGAAGCAAAGTCAAAACAACTGTAACGTCATCTCAATTAATGATAAACAAAATAAAAGGGCTCTCCTATTACACTTTACCACTACTCATACATTCCTAGCACATTTTCCTAGCACTCAGGAGCAGGAAGGTGTTTCATAAGTTTTGCCAGATTAATACAATACAGAACCACTGTATTAATTGAATAAAGTGACAGTAAGTATGTCAGATCAGTAAGTCTAAGTAAGAATAACATAATTCCTTAATTTTTTGGTTTAAACAGTTGTCTTCAGTAATAAATGACAGTGTTGCTAAGGAGTGGCTTTAAGCATTGTTCAGTATTTTAAGCAGACATTTACAGCATTGCTTTTAACGTGTGAAAGCTTTCCTCATTAAGTAGCAGTGGCTGTGTTTTATATTTGTTACACAGGTTCAATGCAACATGGAATCTGTCACTTTGGAAACCTCTTGCACCTACTGCGTTTGTGATGACAAGTTGGGGGAAGGGTTATGAAGTCCCACACACAGCTGATGTAAAGCTGTAGTCTCTTCTTGATTCTATTCGATAAAATGCTCTCCAATCTTGGTTTTTCACAGAAAACACTTCAGAAATTGTAGAAGCCTGACACTTTTGAATTACTTTATTTCAGATATATGAATGCTTCTAAAAAAAGAACGTCATCACATAACACACCTTTATACTCAACAGAATAAAAATGACAGCTAGTTTATTTGAAGTGTTCTACCAAAAATTGTAAAATGCACAGGTGATAATGAATCAAAGTATGTTTTACTTTAGACTTAGGCTGCTGAACTGGTTTACTTTCATTATTAAAAAGGTGTCTAACAGAACGGTACCAGCTTTCACGTGTTACCTTAATTCACTCACCTTGAGTGAATTAAGAGATCTGCAAAGTTACTCAGAAGAAAAAAAATCCAGAGACAGTCTCAGGGTGTTGTTGTCTTGGAAACTGCAGCCAGACGATGACAGTTTCTTGGAGAAGGATTTATATATGAATACTTTTGTTTAGCATAACTGCATTGTATTTCTCTCCAGTAGAAGAAGAGCAGTATGTTTAGCCAGTGTGGAGTGATGCAAACCTATTCCTCATTTTGCCTAAATGACATTCCTATGAGCCATCAGATTTGACCCAGAAAATACACAGCCATGCCTGCTAGATTTGAAAACCTTGTTTTCTGTACACAAAAAAAAAGGTTGTTCACAGAGTGAACGTATCATTAGTCTTTCATACAAAGAGGAAAAGCTACCCACTTTAATGGAAATGAATTTGCATTTAACCTTCTCAATGGAAAGTACGTATTGAAATGCTATGTTTGCTGAATAAACTAAACCTAAAGGACATGAAAACACATGTTTTGTTAGTTAAAGTTACAAACAGACCTCACAGATGTGCACACTTCAATTTCTAAGCTATAAAAAAATTACGTGGCACAGTTACTTGCTTCTTCTGTACTTCCTTGTATTGAATACATTCAAAGGAATCTCATTTATATCCTAGTCTTTTGAGATCAGCCTCTTGGTGCCAAGACATGGCAAGGAGAAAAGTTTAAAAAAGCATAATCACATTTTTGGAAAGCCAGAGTGAGACATTCTCCAGTTTCAGGAAAAAGGTTAAAAAACAGTGTTATTTTTAATACTATTTTCCAACTCTCTCTGCTACCACCTTTAATTCACATAATGTTTGCAATTGTATCTCATTACACTTGAGAGATGGCAAGTAAGATCTATGCCTCCACTTCAAAGCAAAAAACCCTTCCTTCTGACACCCAGTATTTTGTGCATTAAAGAATAAAAAAGGTCAAATTTGTTTCCTGATCACTAAACTAATACTAAACTAAATAGCAACAAAACTAGCTGAGATGTAGCATGTTTCCAGCACTCTCACAACTCTTCTTTACCTACATTAGTGGGCACCTAGTAGAGTTCTTTCCAAGCAGCCCTGTAAAACTTCTCCAGATCAACAACTGCCCTGCCCTATTAACTACCTCAAAGATAGTTTGTCTTAATAAGACATATTCAGAATGTGAGTCATCAACAACTCCACTGAATGATGAAAACTGTATGAGCAGCTGCAGATACTGAAAACACAAACATATTCCAGGATTCCCTGTATTTGCTTCCCAGACTTTCAAAAGAAAGATGAGACTTCATCCTATGGCTCCACATGTACTTTGCCATCATCTTAATTAAAAATGTGATTTCAGCACTTACAGAACAGAGGAACAAACAAGTCCTGATTGTTTCTAGCAATCCATGTTAATATCTGCATGATGTGATAGAGCACATTAAGTTACAAGTACTAGGACTGAGTGTTGCTGAAGGTTTGAGAGCTGTTATTCTCAGGAGCCTTCTGCTGCTTAGAAGTGTTTTTACATTATCTAGCTTGACTAAAATTGAGGCTTGCATGCATTACCCTTAAACAAAATTGTTCCCTTCTATCAAGTCAATATATTTTTAAAAGTTTCAATCTCAGCCCAGGAGGAGGGAAGGAGGGAGGGAGGACTTAAAAAAATTCTATTACACATTGATATCACAAGACGGTTGTGAAGAAGAATTAGTTAGAATATGCAAATATACACCAAAAGGAAATTAGGTGGTCACAAAATTTCATTCTCTACCATTCTTACTGTAAATCAAAATCAATGTTATTATATATAAAATCAGTTCTCTTACATATAAGGGAAATCTCTTGAGACTGAACTTTGTCCTTCACTGGAAAATGAGTAAGCATTCTCAAAAGTAGTCTAAGGTGGCATTTGGCAGTAAGCACAAACATTGAAGATATTCTAAACACAACACAAAATAAGCTCATTTACAAAAACCATCATCCCACACTCTGCTACAATAGGAAGGAAAATGAAATAGTAATTTTTATTACTTCTCTGAATCATTCCTTGATGATTGTAAGCCAAATCACACTGAAACTACAATTATATAGGGAAATAGTTTCAACATGGGCTTGCTGATACGGAAATTGTAAAGAAATCTCAGCATTGTCTTAGCTAATATTGGACTGACAATCTGCACCTAGCATTAAAATCAGTTATTTTTCTTTTCAGAGAGATTTTAATAAAATTAAAATAAATTACATTTTAAAAGGGAGGAAAAGAGGACGAAATAAGTGTCAGACTTAAAATAATTGATTATGTATGATTTGCTGATTTGAGTGCATATGGCCAACAATTGCTGCTTAAAACCCATCTCGCTCTGTAGGCTGTGTAGGTGTACTCAAACCACTTGATATCACACATATAAAAGTGCTGCTGGAACTTCTCTCAGTCACATCCAGGTCTTATTGAAAATAAATATACACTATCCAGAAAAAGTTTGACATTAGTTAACATGTCAGGAATATGTTCACAACATTAAAAATCTATTCCTAAAAAAAAAAGTAGAACTTTTTATTAATTTAACATATTTTCCATTCAAGAGAATGAGGAATTCAGCGTATGTGAGATTATTTCTTCTTGGCACCTCAGCTGCATTTTTTTTCTAAATAAGAAGTAAAGAATTCGGAGAAACACAGACAAACTTATATCCACAAATGGCATCCATTATACCCAAACTGTAAAGCATACGGAGTGTTTCTCAGAAACTTTTTATCAAAAAAAAATCAGCATATTTTAGAGTGAGGTTTGCTTCCATTCCTTTTATCTTTCATCCACTGGAGGATCATGTTTGCACTGTCTGTCAAAGATGCTGTTTCCACAAGCCACTGATGCTTACTGACCACATGATGAACCAAGCCAAACTCCTTACAGTGGTAAGCAACCTTTATCACAAAATATAATTTATTGCAGTAAAACTGTTATACTAGAATAGTAAATTTTGATGCAATAACAACATACCATGAATTCTTCACATAAACCTTGGAGCTTCTTTGGAGCAAAGCCGGAAGTACTTGACAATGTCTGAACACTGCTGTAACAGGGTTGCAGGACGAGGACTGGGAGGAGTCAGCTCTCCCTGTACTGGTGAGGCCACACCTCAAGTCCTGTGCTGGGTTTTGGGCAGGAAGGACATTGAGGGGCTGGAGTATGTCCAGAGAACAGCAGTGGAGCTGGCGAAGGGTCTGGAGCACAAGTCCTGTGAGGAGCAGCTGAGGGAGCTGGGAGTGTTTAGCCTGGAGAAACTGAGACTCAAGGGAGAACTTACCACTCTCTACAACTGCCTGAAAGGAAGGCATAGGCGGGTTGCCCTCTTATCACAGGCAACAGGATAAGTAAAAATGGCCTTAAGCTGCACCTGGGGATGTTCAGGTTGGATATGAGGAGAATTTCTTCACTGCAGTAGTGCTGAGACATTGGAATGGGTTGCCCAGGGAGGTGATGGAGTCACCATTCCTGGAGGAGTACAAGAAACGACTGGACATGGCACTTAGTGCTATGGTTTCTTTGACATGGTGGTGGTCAGTCAGAGGTTGAACACAGTGATCTTGAACATCTTTTCTTACCTTAATGATTCTCCAATTCTGAGTCAGTGTTGTGAGGTTAACCAAATACTTCATTAAACAATGACTAAACAGCAGTCATACAACCTAGTACTTGCTGCATGCAAAATAATTCACTTGTCTACAATATAGTTTTAGATCTTTTTATATCATCCCTCATTGTAGACATCAAATGCTGGGTAAGGGAGTCTGTCACTCTTGAGACGTAACTCAGAAGCATCCCTGTCCAAGAGATCTCTGTGCAGGAGAACTCAGTGGGCTCTGGCCACTGTAGACACCTGTAGTGTAAAGTGACAACCTTGTCATCAAACACCTCTTTGGTGTGTGTGCAGGTGTGCAATGCTTCATTCCACCTAGTTCCAGACCAGACAAGGTACTGCGGTTCTGGGCCAGGGCATTAGTCCCCAGTAAGCTGTGACTTCACACAAGTTTGCAAGGGTTTGCATATCAGGGTCGATTTCATTCAGGCCTGTTTGTCAGTGTGGCCTGAACCAAAGTACTGTTAACTCAGTCACCACCGCTGCGCATCTCAAATAGCAACAATCTTTCTATTTGCCAACCTGAAAAGCCAAACACCTGCACAACTACTAAGTATAAAACTATATCCATACCCCCCACACTCTCTGATGTTAAAGAATCATCACTGAAAGATCTGAAGACTCAGGCTTTTCATTATACAAAAAAATGTGCTGTGACCTCCTGCATTTGTATCACAGCTGTTAAATTTTCGAACAATCTTTGTAATAAATAGAAAAGCAAGGACAGTGGCTATGCACTTTCCCTCATGTTGGCCATGCAGTGTGATCTGCTTAGAAAAATATTAGGCCATGGGAAATCACTAAGATTGATGTGCCCATTTTCCCATGCACTTGTTTCCACCCTCACAAAGGGGGGGACAACTAGTACCAGTGGTGACAGGTTTTCACAAAAAATATGATACTGAAATCAACAGCACTAAACTCAGTTGGAGCCGTTCGTAAAGATGTAACAAATTAAAATAGCCGGAGGGCACAGAAAGGAGCCAAGATTATTACTTGTTTTGCAAAGGTGGCCATGAAGAAATTAACAATTACATTTCACTCCTGGTGAATTGGATCTAAATTGCAAGATTTTAACCTTTTAGGCATTTATTAAGGCAAGTTTAATGCAATAGGAGTTTGTTATGTCACTTTTGATAGTTAGAAGGATATATTATTCTGTGCCCATGAGAGAATAAGTCCTCAAGCAAATTGCTTCCAATACTTTTAAGACTGACCCAGATAGGAATGGATTACTCAGGGAAATTTCTTTTCTGTGTGTAACAGAGAGATAATTCTTGACTATTTAATTATGGTGTATTTTCTACAGTTTATGCCCTATGTGAAATTTAACAAAAGAATATTTTCTGAAGTAAATTACTATCATTTCCCCAAAATTACAGGAAGTAAGCATTCTTGGCTGACAACTCAAGAATCACTCCCAAAAGCTACTATAAAGTATCATGTGCAATATTAATACCAATGCCCACCTCACTAGTTTTGACAATGTATATAATTGCCAATATGTACAATTAAATAACTTTTACTATGGCATTTGAATAAGAATAGCAATTTAATATTCAGTCCTCTTCAAAAGGTATGCATGAAGTCATAGACAGTATATTGTCAGTTGATTGCACTATTCTAAATAACTCCTTTTGCAACTTGTAAGTACATTAGTAGTTTTGTATGAATTTTCAGTACTTTCATAACTTTGCATTGTTATGACTGATTTTCACTTACACCCCATACTAAAACTAAAAAACCACCAAAACCCCAATCCATCTGAAACCCAAAAATTAGACTTTCAATCCACAGAGTATTTTTGTCATGATTAATGACATCTAAAAGGTGTTTTATACTGGTCTAATTCACCAAAACCTCTTTACAGAATTACAACAACAAAAACCCAACCCAAACCAACCTCATAGCTAGAACTATTTCAGTCACTGTATTCCCTGACTGAACTTCAATTTTCTGCTTTTAATAAATGTGACTCAAACCCATACACGAACAAATTGCACAGAACAAAGTGAGAAGGCAGTGAGCCAGAAGAGGTATATTGTTATATACTTAAAGCTGACTTAATCCTTTCCAGCATGGCAAATAGGCATAAATTAAAATTTCAGGGTTATGCTGAACACAGAAATCCAAGCTATTTTGAAAAACAGTTTGCATTTTTCAGCTAAAAATATCTCCCAATGCTCACCAAGTGTTGCAATACCTTTCCTCATACTTGTATTTTTGCTCATTTGACATCCAGAATGTATCAGTTTACTTCAATAATTTCAGATACCACACATCATAAAAACACAGTCTATACATTCTACAAGGTGAATGAAAACCTGGAACAGCACAGACATGTAACACAGTTACCTGAAACCAGCATTGTTTGGTCTAAATTTTTCCACTTAACATATGGGCTATTAAGAAGGCCCATCAAAAATTCCCATATGCAATTAGTTTTCTAATTTAGAGTTCAACACACTGAACCTTCAAACAAATTTGCAGAGGCCCAAATTTGTCAAAGGCAACAGTTTCTTAACATCACATTTCAAGGGCCATATGACTTTTCAGGCTCTTGTCTTATTATTATTTGTATTAAAAAATTACTGAGTTGAAGCCTAAAACCAAAATTAAAGCATCATTTGTTTTCTCAGCAAACAGAACACACCAATTGTTTACTACTCTGAAAATGGTAATTTAGATCTGCCTCACACTATTACATCCTCTTTTTCCTGGGCATGCACTAGAGTAAAAAGAACTACTGAAAGAAAAGAAATAAAAAGTCTACTTGATTTCAATGTTTATGTAGTTATTGTAATAAATAAGTTTCTCAAATTTCTGAAAATGTTTTGGCAAGTAGGCTGTACTGGAGCTGCTAACACAACACATGCTGCCTGTCTTTGGCTTGCAAAGGCATTCAGGTCAGAATCCTGTTATTAGGGTGGATTGACATCTGTGAGCACCAAGATGCTAGAGAGGTAATTCTTGAATATTTAATTATAGTGTATTTTCTACAGTTTATGCCCCATGTGAAATAGGTCTAATTCACCAAAACCTCTTTACAGAATTACAAGAACAAAAACCCAACCCCGAGATGCTCAGGCTAGCTACTGACATTAGTATTGCAATGAAGTAGCCAGCCCACAGTCTGAAAGGTAGTATTATAATGGTGAAAAGAAGAAAACTATGGGAAATGGGAATGCAGGAAATCCTGGTTTCTAGATCCGGAGTACATGCTCCACATAACTTTCAACCAGAGGAATGTGAGTCCAAACAAAACAAAACAAAAGCATATTGTGAAAACGAGAATAAAGCATGTATGCAGAAAAATACAGCCATTTATAGCTTAAAGAGGCATCCATATGAAGAGCGGACAGAACTCCACTACTAAAGAAGTAGTAAAGTAGGTATGTTTATTTCCAGCTGGGACGCACGGGGGATCGCTCCTCCAAAGCCAAGCGTGCCGACAGCTGCATTCAGCTCGGTATTTATCGGGTTACAAGTTCCATATTCATTAAGTTTGGCAGCACGCCTATACATATTCATCACCTAGCCCCGCCCAGCCTCGCTTCGTATTATAATGAACCCAAAAGTCATTTACATCCGCGTTGCGCTTGCGCAGTGTGGTCTGGTGGCTTTGGTAGGGGTCTTCCGAGGGTCTTTTTGATGAAGTCAGGAGTCTTCATCATCCTGAACTTTTCACCTTTCTTCCCTACGCATGCTCTTTTGTACCCCTGGCCTGGGTTTAAGCTTCGAGACTGGTTTGAGCTAGTTTTGGGATGAGGCAGGATGTCTGTCTGAGACTCCCTCTGCCCTTATCAGTGGTCTCTTATCTTTTCTTCCTGCCCTGGTATGCTGACCAAGCTGGATGCATTGTTCCTAACAAACTAATTCTCCTGCTTCCCATCCCCCTGATTCACATAAACACCTAAAAATATTATTTCACGAATACATGAAAGACAAAGATAGCAATGTTACCTCAGGAATCAATGAAATATGACAAAATTTAACTAACAGAAAGACAAGAGCCACAAGAAATACATTTCAAATTTAAGGTTAGTTTACTTATAAATCCAGCAAAAAGCTGGCAACTTCAGCACGTAAGAACACATTCAGTGTTTCTCTGAGGGACTTTTCTATTTGTTTTTCCATACATCTCATTGACGGAGCACTCTTCTCCAGATTTTTTTTAAATTATTTTTTATTTTATTATATTTTTAAGGAAAATATACGGAAGAGTCTACCAGGCCTCCTGGGGGGAGAAGGTAACGATAAGCAGATGATGATGACGACATTGCAAGCTTTCAAATTAGAGACAATTCAACTACGCACAGTTAATGCTTTGTAAATACATTAATTTCCAAATGACAAGCAAATACAGAAGTTACGGTTCAGAATCACAATCACCTCTTCGCATTCAGCCTCGAAGATAAGCGCTCCCATGTCTCTTGGGAGTCAAGAGAAGCTGTACACACATGCTTATCTTTTAAAGTACGTGGCCCAGCGCGACTGCTGACATAAAGGCACGCACTGACAAAAATCCCGTGAGAATGATCAGCGGCCGCTCCCGCCGTGCCCCGCCGGCCGCGCCCCGGCACCGCCCCGCGCCCGCCGCGGCCGCGCTGCCCCGGAAGCGCTCCCGCCGCCGCCGCCTGCGGGAACATGGCCGAGTCGCCGGAGGAGGTGGCGGTGCTGGTGCAGCGGGTCGTGAAGGACATCCACAACGCCTTCCAGCGGAACCCACACATGTGAGTGCGGCCGGGGCCGGGCGGCGCGGAGGGAGCGCTGCCCGCCTTGCGGCCCGTGCGCGCTCCGCGGCCGCCGGCGGGCGGGGTGCGGGTCCCGGCGGGGCCGGCCGGGGCCGGGGCCGGGCCCGGGCCCAAGGTCACGCCGTGAGCGGCCGCGGGGACCGGCCGGGTGTCCTCCGAGCGGGAGGACCGGCCCCGGGCGGCTGCGGTGGCACCTGTGCCTCGCTGGGGCAGGGCGCCGTGCCCTTGTCCTCGGTGCTCTCCTGCCGCCGCGGCTTCTCCTGGAAAACGCCGCGGACTCGCTCCGGGGGCCTGAGCCGCTGACGACCCGTGCGGTGCGGCCAGAGCCACCTCGCCGGTAAAACCTACCGAGTCATGGAAGCCAGCGGGGGCTCCGCAGTCTGGAAGCGATGAGTATCTTTTCAAAGGAAAGTTGCTAGGTGACCTCTCTCTGAACTCGATGTTTGGCAGTATTAAACGCATCGCACAGTCGGGATGGGGCTGAGCGTTCCCGGCGGGTGGGCCAGCAGGAGGCAGCGGGTTCTCGGTGTGCCTGGAACAGAGCTCTGGCGCTGGTGGGAGCAACGCTCAGGATTGAAGCCTCCTGAATTGCGCCCTTGCACAAACAGAGCCGTGTGGTGAATACCACCTTCAAATCTGTATCTGTTGGCAGAGGTGCCAGTGCTTTTCATTGTGTTTTGTTTTGAGGGAGACAGAGTGACTATGAAAATGCAAACTACAGTAATTGCTATTTTGTGACAGTCGGATATATCCAGCAATCTCGGGGGCAGATGGTGTGTTTTATTTTCAGTTCCATTGTTGACCAGCCTTGAGACCCTGTTTTAAGTGCCTCCCATATTTCTGTGTCCCAGAACATATTTCCCCAGCCTTTAAGACACAAACTAGGGAAGTATCTTTAAACGTACACACAAGCTCCATGTTAGTTATGGCAAGTAAGGTAGCATATAATGAATAACAACTTCATAACTTAAGTCAGGTGTATTTGTGTCAGTTGGAAACTCTGCAGTCTCTGAGGTGGTGGCCTATTAATCTGTTCCAGAAAGTGATAAGCTAAACAATTGCATGGGAAAATTTCATGGCACCTAATTTATCCCTTTGCTTAAAAGAGAAGATTAGAATAATACCCTCATGTTTCTCTAAATGTAGTAAGCAATCTCGGTGGGCGGCCAGATTTTAAAATGCAGCATATGGATGCTGTTTAAAAAAGCTGCGTTTTGCCTTGAAGCTTCATTTTTAGGATGTGAAGCATACTGTGCTGTAAACAGCCAGTATTTATGAATGAATGTTCTGATTTTTTCATAGTTCCCACTCTTCTGCCAGAATTCTTTATTGGTAGCAAACTTTGAGATGGTGTTTTTGAAGAATATGCTGTTATTGCAGTGTTCTCTCATAGATGCAGTCTCAGAGATGAAAGTAGGCTGCAAGAGTTGTGAGTGTTGAGACTGATGCACTGTGGAATGCTTCAAATGAGAACGCACAACCTGCTGCTAGTTTATCCCTCAGAGTAGAAAAGGTGACAGTTTTGTTTGCTAGACTTCTGACGTGGTTGAAACTACTTGGAATGGGACTCTGCAGGCCAGTGTGGGCTGTGGGCCCTTTGCTGTGCTGCCTCTGTGCCTCGGGAGCACCAGGCTGCAGCCGTGCTGGCCAGGTGTTTCCATGTATCTGCATCTTGTCTTCCTGCTGCTGGCCAGCTGCAGTTCCTGACACGTGGTATCCTCCTGAATTCAGCATGTTACAGATCCAGGTTTGAATTCTTTTATGTGGGATATGCCTAGATTCACTGAAAATAAGGAATCTGCTACATGCAGGATGTTCTTATTCACTTACTATACTTTTGTCCCCTACTCACTTCCTGTCCAGCATCTGTTGACCCTTGTCTTTGGCTGTTTGTACGCCTACCCACTTAGCATCTGTCAGAATGGGTGTTTTGTTTTGATAGGTTCATAGTTTCATAAGTTTTAAAATGGCATCTGCACTAAAAAGCATGTAAAAATAAAATTTTAGACTAAATACAACATAGGATTGATATTTCTCCTTTTTTCACTTTAAATGAAATTTGCAACAAGACTGTATTTTTTTTTAAGATGAGCTTCTAACTAAATATGCAATGCAAAATTCTTTTTGCCTTTTCTCTCTGATAGCACCACTTATTTTCAGTTAGATAACTGTGTCAACATACTAGTTTTCAATTTTGTGAGCCTTCTTTTACATTTAAGTGTTTTTACCCAGTATTCCAAGCACAGATCTTGATAAAGTCACATATGTGAGCTATCCCGGTGGAACGTCCCATCACCAACAGCGAGCAGATCAATATATACTTTCTCTTTGAACTTTGCTGTTTCTTTACGTGTAAAATGAAGCAGAAACAGATGAGCTTCTCAAAAAAGTACATGAATTTGTTGGAAATAACTGGCAAGATGAACTCTTAGATGGTAGCCCAGCATTTGTGTACAAAATATGAAGGTACTGCTTATATTTTGCCAAGAGAGGTTGGATTATATTAAAGGTGAGCTTCCAGAAAAGAAGTCAGAGAAGGTCTGTCCACATGGAGTGCCTGAAGCTGAAGACCCATCATGGTAGTGTCACACAAAATGGTTCCTACCCTAGATGTACCCTGGTATTATGGATTTGTGACAGAGGGAACTTTTTCGTATTATCATGGCTTTAAAAGTTTACAGCAGATTGGCTAGGGTTTGTTGTGGGGAGGGCCACTGAATGGCTGAGTCAACAGACTGGGACTCTTGAAGCAGGTGCTGCAATGGCTTGTCAGTACTGTTCTGTCCTGGCTAAGGTTTGCATTATGGACCAGGTCTGAATTTTGCAGCTCCAGGGTCTCTCAGATGTCATTTTGCACATCTTCTCAGCTCAGGCTGAAGAAGCTCTGTAATGGCTTAAGACTTCATGACAATGCACTGAAAACCTTCCACTACTTCCTGGCTGTTTCCACAGCATATTTCAGGAATATGAACTTATGTGGTATCCTGTAAATATAGACATAATTTGTGAAATTTTTGGAACGTGACTGTGGTGCCTGCTTTGAGGAAAATAAATGTAAAAGCACCAAATAACTTCTAAACTTCAAGACACAATGTCAGAAATCTGGGGAGAGGAATTGAATCTTACTTTAGACTAATGATACAAATACCAATGAACTGCAGCCCTCAGTTGGTGTCTCCTTCAGTACTGAGAGCATTTTGCTCCTGTCACTTTTCCTAAATGCAGGGACTGAACATTCTGCAGTGAGTTTGGGCAGTCCTGTCATATGAACAGCTTCCATCATATGGCTGGGACGTTTTGTATGGTCAGTCACTTCATTTCACAAGCACTAATTCAGCAGTGTCTGTATCTGAGTCCTGCTGCAGAAGCTTGCTTTGGGTGCATGATGGAGCAGACACTGCAGTCATTCTTGAGCAGTGTCTCCTGGTAGGCTTGCCCTATTACTTAGTCCTTTTGTAGATCTGAGGGACCTACAGAAGGACAGTTAGATGGTGCCCTGAATAAATTGTTTTGTGAGATAGGCACCCCACCTTAGATAAATCTGCGTCGCTGGTATTTCACACTGTGAATTCTGTTGATTCTCAGGAACTGAATGCAACATGATGATTTCTGAAGCACATGAATCATCAAAAATTATACCAAAGTTTTGGAGACAAGGTTGTTACCAGATGACAAATCTTGGTTTGCATCTTCACAAAAACTGAGTAGTCACCAGATAAAGCATTTTTTTGTATTGCACTATGTCTTACTGCATTTCACTGTGCAGTGGGTCTAGTCCTCTGGTGATTTTGACTTTCAGAGTGCATTCTGGATTTGAAGTGTTTCAGCCTGACTTGTCAGCTTTGTGCAAACTGTACCTGTGTATCATTTTGGCATGTTCAAAGCAGTATTGTGAAACTTTGCTAACCCAAGTCAGACCTTTTGCATTTGGTAATAAGTAAAGGTGTGGATGTGTGTTTTGTGGATTTTTTTCTCTCCTTGCTGTTTACCTTTGGTGTACTGTTTGTAAGTTACAGCAGGTAAGTTCTTGTGGTAATTCACAGAGCTAATTAGCCAAGCTGTGCCTGACTGCATCTTCATCGGTTTTGAGGACTTTGATGTCCCTGTATGTAAGGCCAGACAAAATTTGGCCAAGGACCAGGTTTAGTGTTCATAAAGGAAAGACCCAGCAATAAGTACAAAATTCAGGCTTTTAAGATAATGTATTGAAAGAAGCAGACTGGAATGTCATTTTAGGTTTAATCTTACTAGCTTCTTGAAGAGCTTAGCTTGTGTTAAATGGAGCAGCACACATGAGGATCTTGGTTTGATACCCGTTGCTTTCTTTTGGTGGGGTAGGAGAATGCTTTTTTTCTTCTCTCTGTTCTCAGCTGACTAGGGAAGAAGCTAAAGGGACCTGAGTGTGTGTTTGGAGACAGAGCCACATGATTTGCAAATGTTTTACCTTGAGATCACCTTACCTGTGCTTTTTGTGGCATGTGATATATGTTGTGATATATGGAAGATTGAGTCTGTTTTCTGAATAAGCAAATACACTCTTAAAAAAGCACACTGTGCCACTTCTGGTTACTTCAGTAATAATCCAGTGAAGACACAGAACTAAATCAGCACACTCAGTGTACCCAGTAGTAAAATTTATTTAAGATAATTGAGGTTGAGAGGCTGTCACTCGAAGTGTATCTGTAGATCTTGTATTAAGAAAACTTAAGATGCAGAATTCATTTCTGAGCTCACAAGAAATATTTTTTATCCTGTGTGAGAGCTGAGGATTTCCTTCTTTAGCAACAAATTTTTCCATTGAATGGGAGTTCGTGGAGAAATTATGCATAATGGAAAGCATAAAATAATGTTGGTTTCTGTCGATACAAGTGTGAATCCTTGATGAACCGTGTTTATTTTTAAGAAGCTGCTGAAGCTGCTATTCCAACATGCTAGAAAAACCTGATGAAAAAGTAAAATATGGTATGGCCCATTGAAACTAAACAGCTGAGTCTCTTCTGCTTGGTTTGCTGGTGCGAATGCTTGTGTTTGTCGCTGTTGTTTTAAAGGCTTAAGTTTCTCCTACAGAATTGTCATCTCATCAGAGATGCCCTCTGTGTCTCAAATCTTCCCCCTGTTGATCATGCTGCCTTGCATGGGACAATGAAAAATGGTATGTGTGGAAGTGAGCATATGGCTGTCTATGTGGTTTTCTTCTGTGTCATCTTTAGTCTCAGAGCACGTGGTCAGGCTACTACTGCAGGGCACAGCTGGCTAGCTTTTGGTCAGTCAGGTGCCTGTACTAGTTAACATGTTCTGTTTCTCTTGCTGAAGCAGTTGTTGCAGCTCTGTCACATTTATTACAAAAACAGAGGTGCTTGTGTTGATTCAGCTGAGTTAAACTGCTTGGATGACAACCTAAACACAGAAAAAGTGGGGCCTTTGTCATTTAGGATCTTTGTGAAAATCTAATAAAACCTTTTAGATTACAGATTTCAGCAAAGATGAGGAAAAAAAAGATGATGAAATGTTTGGCTGGGAAGCATTGCTAGCATGCGCTATTGAGAAAAACAATTGTCACCTACAGGAAATAATCTTATATTTCTTTCTGTTTTTTAAGAGATGAAATTGGATTAATACCCTGCCCTGAAGCCAGATATAACCGGAGCCCTATTGTCCTGGTAGAAAACAAGCTTGGTGTGGAGAGCTGGTGTGTGAAGTTTCTTTTGCCGTATGTCCACAATAAACTTCTCCTCTACAGACAAAGAAAACAGTGGCTGAACAAAGATGGTAAGTTCTAGGTCAGAGAAGAGAATATTACATGATTCTTAGTGCACATTTTTTATTCATCGTGGAATCATTTAGTGTGGGAAAGAGCTTTAAGGTCAGAGTCCAGCCATAAACCTGACACTGCCAAGTCCAACACTAAACCGTGTTCCTAAGTGCTGTTTACCTGTCTTTTAAAATGCTTGTAGGGAGGGTGATTCCACCACTTCCTGGGCAGTCTGTTCCAATTTTGACAACACTTTTCAGTGAGGAAAGTTTTCCCCATATCCTACCTAAACTCTCCTGATGCAGCCCAAGACCATTTTCTCTCATCCTGTTGTTTGTTACCTGTGGGAAGAGACTGACACTTGGCTACAACCTCCTTTTAGGTAGCTGTAGAGAACAATAAGGTTCCCCCAAAACTCCTTTTCTTCAGGCTAAACACCTCCAGCTCCCTCAGCTCTTCTTTATAAGACTTGTGCTCCAGTTGCCCTTCTCTGGACTCACTCCAGCGCATTGATGTCTCCATGAGTACATGGAGACGGTCACTGGTGTGATCCTGCTGGCCACACTGTTGTGATCCAAGCCAGGATGCCCTTGGCCTTCTTGACCACCTGAGGACGCTGCTGGCTCACATTCAGCTGGTTCTGGCCAACAGTTCTGGGTCCTTTTCCACCAAGCATCTTTCCAGCCACTGTCCTCCAAGCCTGTAGTGTTGCATGGAGTTGTTGTGACCCAGGGGCAAGACCTATCAGAACCTCATACAAGTGGCCTTGGCTCATCAGTGCAGCCTGTCCAGATTCCCCTGCAGAGCCTTCCTACCCTCCAGCAGATCAGCACTCCCACCCAGCTTGGTGTAATCTGCAAACTGACTGAGGGTGCACTTAATGCCCTTCTCTGGATCATTTACCCTTGTTAATGCCAGCTTAACCTGTTCTGGAAGAAGTGATGGTTACTGAGGAGAGCAGGCTTTGGATTGTGCATCTTAACAGCTTAAACAAGTTGTAGGATCATCTAGTTGAAAATGTAATTTCTTTCTCTCTTGCCCAAACTGGAAAGGTTAGAGGGAGACAGCTTACTTGAATGAGTTATTTAGGGAAGTGATGTTAGTTGATACGGAAAGAATTTCCTCCTGTTTTCCTGAGTCAGAAGGAAAATGTGGTAATGCATATATCTAAAGTAAGAAATGAGTGCAGTGTTTCAGATGAAGAGGTACCACAAAGTATTAGTCCCTACAGCTTGGTAATTGTAAAGTTTTATTTCCTTTCTCATCTCTTTGTTTTGGTTTGGTTTTTAGTTGGTTTTAACTTGCATGTAAAATTCTTTGGTATATGTTCTTTAAAAAAATTCAAAATAAAGAATTATGAACAGATGTGACATAGGAGGTATTTGACTACTTATAAGGTGTCCTGTTCAGAGTAAGAATGAAAAAGAGTAACTAGTTTATGAAACAAGTTTTTTGTTTATTGTTGTGGTGTCTTCTAAATAGCAGTGTAGATCAGGAGGATATGTCTGGTCAGTAGCATCTCTCTTTTGATACCTGCTTTTCTCTTCTTTAGTATTTTATTGCTGTAGTCTGTTTCGCTTTAAGTGGATGAACCCAGCTGTGCATCGATTCTCATTGAAGTGCAGTGTACAGCACAGTCACATTTATAGACTCAAGTCTATAAATGTGCACTTGAGCTTCTTTTGCATTCAGGGATGATATGGAAAAGAAGGTTGAGGTCTTTAGTGGATCTTGGAGTAGGAGCATTCTTAAGGCAGTGAATGTTGCCTACTTTTGTCTACTTGGTGGCAGAGTCTAGATCCGCTAAACACACTTAGATTTGTTAAACACACTTTGATTCCTTATTACAAGCATACAGATGCATAATGCAAGCCTTTTGGAAAGAGTGGCATGAAATGGCAGTCAAGGCAGATTGTGACAAGGAGGAATGCGTTCACCTGGCAACATGCAGTCTTCCAGTGCTAGCTGTACACCTTGGGTGTGTTAGAGTAACAGTGCACTGGCTTGATCCTTAGAATTAATTACCCTTCAAAAGAGTTGCTCAAAGAAGTTGGAGTGTTTTCATGTGTTGCTGGGTATGACTGACCTGTTGATTGTATTTTATTTTTGTCTAACAGATTTTTTTGTGTGTTTTTGTGTCATTGTGTTTCTCACACTCCTCCCAGAGGGTCGATGTCATGTCATTATGTGATTAACTAGGAAGAGTATTTTATGGACTTTAAAAATTTTACATTGCCCTTTATTTTTTATTTTCACAGAATTTATTTTCTTTAATATTTTTTGTCATTACAGACATCTTTAAAAGACTCTATTCCTAGGGGATGTGTATTGCTAACATAAGTAACTTCATTTCTTCTTGGCCTTTGTGTTCTATGGTTAGAAACCAGGATCTTTTTGATAACTGCCACCAAGCTGCTGCTGATTTATTCAGTTTTGATAGAAACTGGTGATTGTGACATCACTCCAGACACTCATTTATAATGCAGATGACTACAAAATCAATAAAAAGAGATTTAATACAGGGAATAAAACTAATGTTGACTGACACATAGTGAGATACAAACTTCAGCATTTGAACAGTTGAACCTGCTAGCACAGGCAATCTTACCGACACCAGTGGTTCTCATTGCAGTGCTTTTGGAGGTCTGAGGTAGGAGTTTGGGATGTGTATTGTTATTATGCTGCAGATCTCCAGCAGGGAGACTTCATTTTGGTGTCAAGTGTTACTGTGAAGTCTCACCGTTGAAGTTTCCACACAGACAGAAACTTCTTGTTTCAAGCCAAACTACAAACATTGAGATGTGTGTCATGTTTTCGGATGTGTGAAGATGACTGATAGCCATTACCTGTGTGCTAGCACCCTGTTGCAGTCACAGCAGTGCAGGTGCTTTGTTGTGGTGACGCGCCGTGATGCCACAGGGATGGTATCTGTGAGCCTCTGCTTCCCTCATGGGTGAAACCTTGCAGAACCCTTCCTCTCAAAATGCAGCTCAGAAAACTGTCAGTGAATATGGCAGTAGGATGAATTTTAGTGCCTGCAACTTGTTTGGCTTTCTTTTGAAAATGAAACTCCATTCTGCTTTGTCTCTTCACTTACAAAAGTCGGTTTCAGATGCGTGAGAAGAGGTGATCTACAGCATTTTCATGTCTGCTGAGGTTTTCTGTAACCACTGTAAAACACAATCAGGGCCTTAATGTTAATGACCTGTTTGAAAAGGAGTTTAGTATGTTTTACCATAATTAAGTTTCAAATTTGATAGAAGGTTTTAGCAGAAACTGAACTGCAGTGGTGGAGAGAATGAAGGCAAAAATCTTTCCCAGGTTGGCTTAGAGACTTGTCTCTAATGTGTCATAAGTATGTATACCCTGTCACGAGATGTTGCATTTTTTTTTCAGTATTCTGAAGGATTTGGCTCCAGATTGCTTTTGACAAAAGTGTATGCTTGGAATTTGGCAGGGTAGTTGTTTTCTTTTGCATCTAGTAAAGAGGTAGATTTGTCTATTACTGCTTCAGAACTCAGCTGTATATTCTGTTGAAGCTTGTTATAAATGGTGATTGCAGATGTAGTCTCTAGTTACCTCTTCTGTTTTGTTTGAGTCACTGTAAGCCATTTAAAATAGAACAGAGCAGAAAAACAGATTTAAGTGTCTGTTTTTAGATGTGGCATCTGATATTTTTTCTGATAGGATCTTGGAAGAAGAAGGTACTTTATAGTCATTCATTGGTAGGTTAGTGACACAGGTGTTTAATTTAGTTACAGTTTCTTTTGGATACTTGGAATCCAGAATAATGACTGCTTCTCTTGCAACTATTTCAGTTTAGAAATCTGAATTTTACAATGTGTTCTTATCCTTTCTCCAATATTTTTAAAATTTATGCATGCGTGCTATTTATATTATGCCAAGATGGTTTTCTGAAATTGTTACAAACTGCTCCCAGAATGTCTAAAAAATTGGATATAGCCATATTTAAAAAGTAAGCTAAAACCTTATTGTTTTATTCATCATTTTGCAGTTGGGGGGACTTTAATGTGCAAAAGGGCATGTTCAGTGTGAGCACCTATAATGCTGTAGTTTGCCTAAAATGTATTTAGTAGAAAGTAATTTTAAATTATAAGATATGTTGGGTTTTATTACTGACACGGGGAAATAGCTGGCAACTACTAGAATTGTGTCCCAGACCTGTCATAAGACTTTCTATTGAAAAGTGGCTCAGAGGTTACCAAATTGTGTCATTTCACATCTCTGGCTCAGAATCTACACTTCATGACTCTTCAACTGTTACTTACATCAAAGAACATTGACATGAAAGAATTGGATATTACTTGGAGATTTTCCTTTTATCTTTCCTTTGGTAAGGTTTAGGATGCAGTGAACCTCTGTAATGGGAAAATGGACAAAATGTTAAATGTAATGGGAAAATGGACAAAATGTTCTGTGTAAGTTGGACTTGATTGAGTGCTGTTACAGACCTATGAGATTACCAGAATGGTCGTATTAATTGGAAATAATGACTAAACAAACTGTATGGTTCTAAGTGGACTTTGAAAATCTTTCCTAAAAAGTATTCAGAAGACTGAAATAGGTTGTAATAAATTTTTGCTTGATGTGTATGTAACATGTACAGTGGTAGTACCTAATAGTTACTAAAACCATTATTGTAGGTAAAATGGAAAATGTACATGAAACAATCACAGCTCACAATTTTAACTGTACCTCCTTATAAAACTGATGTTTTGTTAAATGTTGCCAAACTAGCTTTTTGAATGTAAAATTGAAGCATTAGCCACAAAACACTTAGCAGATGTTTAATTTTATGTATGTTCAATTTTGTGTATGTGGGTAGTCCTGGTTATTTGAATTGGGATAGTCAGCTGCATAAAATTAAATGGGTGTTGAAATACTTCTTGTTCAGGAATTGGGTATACCAAGGAAAAATATTGGTACATTCAAGCAGTAAATTAGGAAGAAGCTTTGCACATAAGAGAAATATTTATTCCTTGGCAGCAGAGAGGGGTTTGACTAAAACTTGTGAAAATAGAAAGTTAAGTTCATTCCTTGAGACAGTTTTCAAAACATCACAGCTTAGTGCAAAGTCAACGGTACACTAAAGACTTCCACACCACACCCCCCATCACCCCTTGCATTATATGATGGCTTAGCATGTTCCTCATAAGGAAGAACATTATGAAAGCCACACAATTTCTTTGCTGGACATAAATGATCAATCAGTCACCCAGTAATACATGAAGGTATTTCACTTTTTCACCTACTCAAGTACTAACTTCCATTTCAAAGATGTGTGAAGCTGTGTCCCTTTGCATTTTGAATTAATTTATGTCCCGTTACTGTTGAATTTTTTCAACGACTTCTTAACAGTTCATTTTACAGTCATATTAACCAGAGATCTGTTTCCATGAGCACCATCTTCTTCCTTCAAGTAATAAAGTACCTCTTATTTGCTGGAAATCACCAGAAGTACTATCTAATTAGTATGCTAAAAGCAGGGTGATTAGGAGAGACTGTAGCCAAATTTAATTGACAGTAAAAGCTTGGATAGTCACATTCAGTTTTTATGACATAGTTAAAAATAAGGGTAATACATAAATCTACAGTATACAGTGCTTAAATGCAGGGATGCAAACAAGTGTTGTGAGTTTTGCTTAGGATTTTTACTGAATTAGTCTTAAAGTTTCAATCTGAAGCACTTCACAATGTATTTAAAGTGTTTTCTGTGCAGTTCAATAGGGAGTACTTTTGTAATTCTTATTCATAGCTGTGGTGTTTCATTTTTTAGCTACAGGTTTTTTATAGTGTGTGTATTTTTTGTAACAGTAGAGTATATGGCAGCCATCTGCAGCTGCCGTATACTTACTGCTTAGCTGCCATATACTACATACTAAAATAGTAGGGTATATTTTTACTTCTCTGTAGTATTTAAAAATCTTTGGATCTTCTTTGAAGAGTTCTCTGCTTCTCATACATAGTGTGTGTGCAGTTAAAATCACTGAATACTCAAGGATTTTGTATAACTATCTTTCCTTGCTGAGGGCATACTCAGTTCATTATTTTAAAAAATGGAAAGGGAGTATATGGCAGATCTTGCTCCCTCTTAAATTAAGCTAGCATTTCTTCTGGAATGAGACAGAGCAGTATTTTACAGAGGTGGTCATCCACAGGTACAGCAGCCCGTAGCGGAGAGACTTTGAGGAATGAGTAAGGGACTGCGGAGAGATCAGTGCTGTGTGCAGATCATTACTAATCCTAATGTCTCTTGTTCCATTGTTGTAGAGCTGATAGATATCACGTGTACCCTGCTACTGCTGAACCCCGACTTCACCACTGCTTGGAACGTGAGGTATGTTGCACTCAGAAAATGCCATCGGAAAGACCTGAGCCTTACATGAGCAAGCTGAAAGCTTTGTTTCAAGTGGTAGGTAGTGACACAGCAAGAACTTGTCAGCTAAGAAGTACTGAAGGAATGTTAAAAATCTCTTCTTTCCTGTATACTGCAGATAGTTTAAGACTGCCCTTTTTTGGTTTTTATTGGGTTTGGTTGGTTGGTTGGTTGGGTTTTTTGTTTGTGGGGTCTACTTGTTTGTTTGGGTTTGGTTTTGGGGAGTGGTTTTGGGGTTTTTTTTTTTTAGTGCAGGCTAAAGATTACGGTGCATATGAAGGCACATGTTTGCACCACATTTTCACATGTATAAGTCCCACTGAACTACCATCCTCTTTCCTCCTGCAGTTAATGAGGGTAGTGCTCAACTGATGTCTGCTGTGTTTATTCACTGTTTTCATTTTTACCCCTCTGTGAGTTCTTTCCAGGTTCCAGCTCAGTCTGCTGCCACTACTAGTGCAGGCTATCATAGCTGAGTAGACCTCTGTAGCTACACCGCAAGAGAAGCGGGGAAGGTGTCTGCCCTTTATTTCAAACACATTTCCCTCCTCCCCTCTCCTTTCTTGTACCTGTTGAACTTGTCCAGGAGACATGATGGAGGAGGGGCAGGAATTTACTTTCTTGCTCTTCAGGAGGTGCGGAAACATCAGGTCCTTACAACTTTGTAATCTTAAGACTTTTCTGTAAATCTCGGAGGAATATTCTCTTTCTGCTGCCTAGGTAAGACTGGAGACAGTCTTAAAGCTGTAGTTTCAGGAGGGCTGGAGGGCTGACAAAATTCTGGTAGTCTCTGGGAGTGCATTCATGGAAAACAGCACTTCTGTAGTTAAGGTGCACTGTTGTAGTTGGTGCATTAACAAAATGACCTAGAAAAATGATGGCTGCGTGTAGCTGTCAGCCCTAGTTATGGGAAATCCAGCTTTTTCTTTTTTCTTCTTTGCCGAAGTAGTTCTGAAGGATTCTGCTGTGATCTGTATCTTTCTAGCATCTCAGGTCTAAAAAAGGGGGATGAATGTGATAGCAAAGGGTTTACTGTCATGAAAATGTATAGCTTGAGTGGCTTGCAAGTGATAAAATGGAATTACGAGCTTGTATAAGTACAAGATGTTACAGTAATCTAAATTGTATGATACTTATAATTGATTTTTGGTTTATGTTTTGTGGACTTTCTTTTATTGCAGATGCATTCATCCTTATCAGTCTGGCTTTTTTTCTGCCTGGCAGCTGAGTTAGCTTTTATGTGCATGAGAAGAGTAGTTCAAAGTTGTAAGTGGAATTAAAAATGTTAAGGAATATGGATGAGGATTGTTTTCTCTTTTATGATGTTTATGATTTATCAAAATATACAATTACTACAGAAGGTAGCCTTACTCCCCAAATTCCTGACTAGTGGTCTACCAGTCAGTGTGTCTTTGAAGCTCTGTTTAGCATCCAGAGAGAAGTACTTGTTACACAAGCCAGTCAGTTTCTCGGGAGGCCAGGGAGCTGCTTTGCTGAATCTGGCCCTACGTTGTTTTAGGCTCCTGCTGGAAGTTTGCTTTTTTGAAGGGTAGGCACTTTAGTTATGTTGACATATATTTCAGCTTCTCTGTGAAGTTACAGGTCAAGCTAGACAGATGTGTGGCATAATCAGTTACACAGAACAGACTGTGTTCTGTACAGATGCTGGTGATAAATTGTTATCCTGAGGTAGTCCGAGCTGAGAACTAATTGTATGAGATTTGCACTCTTCTTGCAGAACATGATGGATCTGTTGTGGGATGATTAGTTTCTTGTTGCTCAGAGGATGTTTGTGATGCCAGGTTCATCTTGCATTCTCCATACACAAATTCACTGCTTTATTTTAAGGGAAAAAATCATCATAGATGCTAAGTAGCCTGAAAAATAAAAAGTATTCTAGTTGTTTACTGAATAGCAGCCCTGCGCACAGTGTGTTTCTTATAATTTATTGACTCTTTCATTTTAGACTGGGATAATCCCTTTTTTGTATGTTGAATTCTGATGAGAGCTTCAGAGATAGTGGTTGACTCAGTAGCACTGAACTTGAAGATAGAGGAAGAGAAAGAAAAGGAAATCCTGTCCTAGGAAAGGACACAGGACTTGGCAGAGCCAAGTCAGAAGAGTAAAATGGTGTTGTGGAAGACAAATGAGCATTTCAGCTCAGCTGGCGATCCCAGAAAGTTGTGTCTGGTTAATGAAGCACAGGAGAACACAGAACTTTAAACATGTGATCTAGGCTACATAGTCTACTTTGACTTTGGAGCTATTCTGAACAATTGTAATGTGCCTACTATATAGATTTGGTTTTTTTTACTTTTTTAAATCAGAAATGACTGGGAAGTTACAGAAGGGCAGCAACTATAACCTAAACCCTGAGACCTGAGCAAGAGGTAACTCTACAGCAGAGGAAGACATACTAAAGAATAGGAGATGTGTCACTTCCTGGAACTGAGAGAGGAACCCCTGTTACACTGAATGGGATAAGGGATATCTCCAGCTGTTGATACTAAATTCAGTTGTCCTGTTGAAGGACAAAGAAGTTGAAAACTCTTGCAAGTTAAAATGACCAAAACTTTTATGTAAGTGATTGGAAAGGAATTGTCATAAATGCCTTTGTTCTTCTTGTTTTACTTCCTGGCATGTACAATTGATGAAAAGACATGAGGTAGCAAGACACTCTCAAAAGTCAAACATAACTGCTATCAGATATGAATGACTTCAAAGGTGTCAGCATGAAGCAGCAAGTCTAAATTATTCCAGATTATCTTTTGTGGGAGCTATAATCCTTAAGGCTGAAACATTATCTGTGATCCACATGGCAAGGAAGTGAGCTAGAAGTTATGTATCCCAGGTTGGATGTTAGCTGAAAGAGCTTAGAGGAGGTTTATGTGGGTGTGTATGGTACTTCAGTCATACTGTGTTTGCAGTCCTTCGTGAATGGGAGAATCTCTCATTTGAAAATAAATACAGCTGAGAACAGCTTTTCTACTACAGCAGTGAAGGTGGATCTTGTCTGCACTGCTCCTCAACTTTGCAAGAGAGGAAGTTTACTTTAAGGGTGTGTTAAGTGTGAGCCTATTTACTTACAGTGAATGTTTTAATACGGAAAGAGCGATTTCTTCACTGAAAGTTTAGGTTTTGGGAGGTAGATGGCCTGGTAATCTAAATTTTTGTTAAATATGAACATGTATTTGTTTTAAGTATCAGACTGATCTCGGCTGTATTTTCATTCTGTGTGTCATTTTTACCAAAACATCACCTTTTGCATTGCAGTAATGAGGCAATTGTTCCACCCGCTCCAGTGCTGACCCTGAATCTTTCTTTTGTCTGTTTTCCAAAAGTGAGTGCACTGGCACAGAACGGTCTGGTCAGTCTGCCACTTCTGGTTGGTATATCTGAACTGCCTGTTAAAAACCGGCTGAAAGCATCCGATCTGAAGCATGCTGGAACCTTGTTGAGATAAAAATAAATGTCCCAGTAGCTATCAGAAGCAAAACTTCTGACAAGGATTTATATATTTCCCCACTCTGCTTCAATTTTCAGTAATATTTGCTCACTGTTAGTGTTGCAACCATTAGCTTCTGACTGTGGTTGTAAGATTCAATTACAGCAACACAAAGCCAAAGTACCATATGGAGTCAGTTTCCTACTGAAAACTATCAAGTCAGACAGAAAATATGTACTCACAGAAAGGAAATATGTCAATTTGTTTGTGAGACTCAGGCCATAACTTTAGGACAGCATTATGTGTTCTGTGACAGACTGCAGAGAAGTTTTGCCTTCTTATTTGATAGCAGATCTTTCCAGAATATATTTTCTCCCATCCCACTGGGGTCTTTTGGTCAGAAAGTTGATCATCTGCTCCTCACTTACTGGAGCCATGCCTATCATGATGAATCAGAAATTATTACAAAAACCAAACTAAAACCCAAACTCATACCAAAATTGCTGCTGCTTCTTGCCCTCTCAGTTTTCACTTGTGACTTCTGCAGGTTCTGGGAAATGTGTGTTTTCTTTCTGCACATGGTAGCTTTGGAAGTTACTGTATCTTTACTTCAAAGCTGCTACCTACTAGATTGGAGAATAAGATATGAAGAATAGTGCCCTTGAAGTAACCAGAGATGGGGTGATGCCTACAAACATGCTCAGCACAGGCAATAACAGTTACAAAGCTAGAAAGAAGAGGGTGAGGGGCAAGGAATTCTGTGTAAAGAAGGTAAGAAAGCCAAGTACAGATTTTCATTTTGCTGTGTCTGTTGCAAGTACTTTGGGAAGGGTTGTGTTGGAGGAACATTGTTTTGTCAGGGTAAATTTTTTTTTAACCAGAGATTGTTTTACATTTAAGTTAACTCAGCAATTTCAGCCTTTTTGTTAAGTTTGTAAAACAGTCTACGCAGAGAGAATATTCCCCTTTTCTTTATAAATTTAGGGAACCTTGACACTCTATCTTGAACAGTATTTAAAAACTAAAAGTAAGTGTGGAGGAGTGCTATGTGTAAGAGTATTTTCAGTTATACACAATTACTTAAGGGCTTAATTTCAAGAAGGGATGTTTATTCATGTATGTAACCCTACTGGTAGTTGACTCCGTGATTTCTGGGTAGGTTTGAGAACTAATGGGTTGTATGTGTTCACATGAAGTTCTTTGTGCACATATGGGTAGTACAGTTGAATGGATTAATGCACTAAAGGGTTTTTTAACTTGTGTAGTTTTACAGTGAAGTTCTGTTATGATACAAAGAAAATGCCATGCAATTTGTTACTGGGATTTGTGTTCTGTTTTCAGGTTACTACTTTCATTCACACAGATTTATTTTATCTTTTGTAGGAAAGAATTAATACTGTCTGGCACTTTAAATCCACTTAAAGATTTGCATCTTGGAAAACTGGCGTTAACCAAGTTTCCAAAGAGTCCAGAAACATGGATTCATAGGTTGGTTTCCCTTGCCTTCTATTGACTCCTCAAACATTTTTCCTAGGGTTTTTTTTTGTTTCCTGTCCTTGGGTTAAGGAGAGTCATAGATGCAGGAGGATGTCTAGAAATCTATCATATTCTTTGAACCAGTCATTGCAGAATACTGTGCTTTGACTTTTGAAGCTACGTGTCTACATTCTACACTTAGGACTGAAATCATATGTACCTTTTCTGCTGTGTACTTTTTAAATAAAGTTTGGAGGTAGGATAAATTTCCCTAGAGTTTTATCACGTCTTGCAGCACCTAAAATTTTCAGCCTGGAAATTCTGATTCCATCAATAGTAAGTATTTGAGCACTGTAAGTTTTTCCTTTCCTTCCAACTTACCACTATATTGCTTGTCTACAGGCATTTCAGAAAGCAAAGACACTGTTAAAGCCAATATTTATAACCAAAGCTGGGTTCTTTTCCATTTCAATACTGGTCTTTTTGGTTTGGTGAATTTATAATTTGTAACTTAAGCCAAATTGATCAGTCACCATTAGTGGACATTAAAATAACAGATCACATGTTTGGAAAATCTAACTCCAGAATTGTTCAAATGCACCATCTCAGTCATGACTGACATTAAAATGCCTGTAGCAGAGCCAAGTGTAGTATAGATCCATTGCTCAACTTTAAAAAAAAAAACCAAAAAACTCTGTACATGTGTGATCTTGTTTCATGATAGAAATAAAAAGATAGGTCATCCTTTTATAGACATCCTTTTATAGAGATTTAAATATAACACATTTGGAACTAGTTTGCAATGTTTGTGTTTAACATGTCCAGCACTAGGGCAGCTGTAAAGTTGATACTGCATTGGGGGTTCATACTCTATAAAGAACATAACAAAACTTACTACATGAGAATTTTTAGAAGGGGAAGTTGTTGGTAAACTCTTCTTTGTCAGTGCATGCATGACCTTAAAATTATCAAAGTAAACCTAGAAAGCAGTATGTGGAATATTCCAAGGAGTTTCATTGATACAGCAACAACAATAATGAATTTCTTCAGCACTGATTTTTAATTTTCATGTTCAGCTGCTTTTCATCATCCTCATGCTACTAACTTGTGGCTTTGAAGCAAAACTATGTAGTTATAATGGGAAAAAAATCTTGCAGTTTGTCGTAGTTTACTTTTTCTACATGGTAGCTAACACTGGAAAAATAAGATTTTTTGCATTTTAATAGTTCTGAACCTGGTGCCATCCATATCATTATGATGATCAATATCTTTTTATCAAATAAGTCATAACATTAGGTTCTTTATATTTATTTGTATTTTAGAAATAATAAAAAATTCTGTCTATGATTTCCATGCAAACTTAAATTGAAAGTGTTTTAATAGTGTCATAATTTGTTGTTCTTTCTCTTATTTGCCTATATCAGAAAAGTAAATTTGAGAATGATTGTACAAATGTTTGGCTTGGATTTGGATATGCTGACCATAATTGATACATGTTAGAAAATAAGATTCACAAAAATATTTTTCTGCATCAGCATAATGACTAATTTGGGGTTTTCTGTTCCCTCATGGTGTTACATCTCAGACAGAAGATGCAAAAACCTGTAATGGGGCTATGAATAAAGTACAGTAAACCATATCCACATTGTTTTTTCTTATACATGGCAGATACACTCACTGAAGATGTCAAAATACCTGTCATTCATTTTGTCAGATGACCTCCTGCTATATATTTTGGGGGGTTCAGGTATATATTGTGCATATACAGTCAGTATATCTATTGATTTTGCTGTTGTCACTTAACAATTCTTTGTTTGTAGTAATTCCAGAAACTGTAAGAGCAATAGGAACAAAGGTGAAAGTGACTCCAAATTAATTGGAGGAAATCTTGCTTAAAACCCAAATAATGCCATGGTATTCAACAGGTTCCAAAAATATATTTTAAGTCTTCTGAGATTGTGATTGCATTGTCTAGAAAGTGGCTCTAATTTAATTTTATATTTTTTGTGGTGTTGTAGCCAGAGAGCCCATAAAGTCTGTATTTTTTCCACTCTCTCCTGCATATATAATTTATCAGAATTCCTTGTTTTGTAAAACATGCTCATTTTAAGAAACTGAAATAATTAGAGTTGAAATACTTTGTCTTATGGTTTTACTCAGAAGCTGATGTTAATGAAATAATACATATCTTTTGTTAAGAGTGACTATGCTCATTGAGATTTTCTGCCTAGACTATTTTTGAATTTTCCATTTCTTGCATACCTCTGGACTGAAGTTAAAAAATACTAAGAGGTGATGTTTGGATTAAAGACATTTTTAAAAATCAAAAACTAAGTCTTCAAAATTACCACATATCCTAAAATACTGTTCTACAACAGTCAGAGCATGGTTTGCTTGGCTGTACATCTTTATTTAAAACACATGGTGTATATGAAGAAAGTGTTCATACACTGCTTGTAATTTTCTGCTGAGAGTTTAAAATTGCATTCTTATAAATTATCTTTAATATTGTCTTCCAATACTTTGTCTTTTTTTGATAACTGAGAGGAAAAGATACAATGTGTATGAAACCTACCAGTGAACAAGTATATTATGTTTTCAAATGAGAGAAAAAGCAGATGAAGTAACCATTTTCTTAAAACAGTGGTTGACTTACCTATTTTATATATATATAATTTTATATATGGCTTGTAAAATAGAATTCTCTCTGTAAAGAAAATGAATTTATTAGTTCTATTTTATTTACTGATTTCTTTTAACCAGGAGTGACACCTTTCTGAAAGTAGCAATCATTGGTTTTTGGAACTGATGTGAGCCAGTACAAAACAGGATAACCTTTGTGTCTCAGACCAGAGGATGTCCATCTCTCTAGAGCATTCCACATTGGACCTTTGCAATTCCATTAGCATGGGCTGCTCTGCAGAAGTTCACACATCTGTAACCCATTTTTGTAGGACCCTTTTGTGTACAGGCTACAGATGCAGCATTGAGGTTGCCTCTAAAAATACACCTTAAACTCTGTCCAGAGTAAAATAAAAACCCAAAACATCTAGGAATCTGTGCTTATCTCAGACACATGAAATCAAATATGTGTAATTCATCAGTAAAAACATTTGTTTTGCTTATACCTATAGCCCTTGAAACCATAAACCTTTTGGACTTTGCTATTGCTGGTGATGTACAGAAAGAAATTTGAATTGCAGTGTGCAGTACTGCCAGATGTAAAAGATACTGAGCAGAGTTAATTTTTTATTAAATCACTTTCTTTTATCTCACTTTCGATACTTCATTTTAATGCTATGGTAGACTTTGAAAGAGGAGCTCATTAGAAATCTCACACACATTCTGCTTGCACTCTTTCATAAATTTGCTGTTTCCTTCTGTTTTGTTTTAGTATGCTGTGAGTAGCCATGATCACTTAGGGTGAGCAAACTGGTACAGCTGAGTTGGAGTGTGATCTTTGCGTCACAGCTTTTAGTATGGCAAGTGTTCAGGTGGTTGTTTACTACTCACTCATTACCTAGCTCCAGTGTAGTTCAGAGAATAGAAATACTGGAAAGATTTGATTTATGCAAATGAAAAACTATTTTTTTCCTCTTAAAATTGCTCTCTCACCATTAACACTTTACATCGTTTAACCAGACGATGGGTGCTGCAACAACTAATTCAGGAAAACTCCTTGCCCAGTCTTGCGTCTAAAGGAAACTTGGGAGCAGCACCCATGGAGAGAATTCACCGACTAGTGCAGGAGGAAATGAATGTCTGCTCCGAAGCTGCTGGGAGGTATCCAAGCAACTACAATGCCTGGTCCCATCGCATCTGGGTTTTACAGCATTTGGCAAAGCTCACTGTCAAGGTATAATACAATAGTGAATAAATTCTTGAATTTTCTTATCCAGAAAACCCATATACTAGTTTGCTAAGCAGATTGTATAACATGAGTGAAGAGTATCAGGTGAAGTTATCACAGGTAGCTAAGAATGTTTTAAGAAAGTGGGCAAAATACTGCAGTGAATATGTTTTGCATTTTTCTTGCCAGTGTAAGCAGATTCTGCTCAGCAGAAATAACACATTTTTCTTGCCTGTGTACAAAGTTATGTTTCTCTCTTAGTAATTGGTGCTAATATGTGTGTGGGAAGAGTATAGATGGGACTGTGAGCTGAAGTAAGGAATGGGCAACTCGTAAGTAATTCTTCCAGCAGTAGTCTTGAAATTCCTAGTAGAGAAAAAAGGTAATACATAACAGATATGGTTTTGAACATGTAATATTGTTTTTGTACTCCCGTTTGCCTTACCTGTGGTTTCAGAATATTGAAGGACCAAGACAAGACAGCAGGAATTTTGGAGAAAGTATAATAGTGCTTGTAACTAATTTCTTCAGCTCCAGCAGTATTTTTTGACAGCATTTACACTGGGGGCTGATTAAACTGTTTCAGGCACGGCAGGGACATTTTATGCAATGTTGAATATTGTGCATCTGTAACATTAAGACCTGCAGCAAATTGAATTAGTTAATGTGACGTGATCTAAAATTATGTAGGCAGTTTTGTAATACTGTGTTTTCTAAGTTGTTACGTGAATTCTTTGTGAATATTAGGCTGACACAGTGACGCATCATTCAGTTTTAACAGCAGCTGCTACATTTTGCCACATAGGGTGGTAAGGGAGGAATTGACAGGACACTATTGAGTCAATATAGCCACTATTTTTGTGTCCATTGCAGAGACAGGGCAGAATTTGGACCCATCTGCCTAGCAAGTTTATATGAAAAGGTAGTTTTCAGAAAACTTAGAAGAATTGTAGGATTGAGATAGATTGGAGGTTAGAAGTTAGGTTTAGAAGTCTATATTAACAGGAAACAGGAAGGTAAGAACCCTTAAAAACAGGCAGAGAAATATTCTTGGCACTCTGGGTTCCTACAAAAAGGGAAAGAGAACAGGATCAGACATTGCTTTCAAGATACTTCTCTGCCTGTTTTTAAGGGTTCTTACCCAGGAAGTTTAATATCTTTACTAGCTTACTAAAGGATGAGAGGAGTTAGCACTGTTAAAGAAAATTTAAGTAATTTTATGCCTTAAAACAAACAAAAAGCTAACACATGTTCTAAACATCTCTGTCTCCATTATACTGGTAGCTGTACTCTGAGGGTCTGGATAACACCTTGAGTGCTCTTTGCACATGCTGCTCCTTAATTTAATTAAAGAGAAATAATTACACTGTAATAGAAATAACTTTATGCAGAACTGGAATTACTCTGTTGAGTTTATTCATTGTCAGTTGTGAGTGCTTTTCGTGACAAATCATAAAGATGCCTGTGAAGGAACTATTTTAAATTTGTTTGGTCATTCCAAAGTTGATTTGCTTTGCCTGCCATCCTAATCCCCGTGTTGAGCTATTTTTTTAGAATAAAGACTGTGGAAGTGGTACTTTTGTCTAAAGTTGTCCATCTGATTTCTGTTACCTCTGGCAAAATTTCACTGGTGCTGTTGTTCCTCCACCAATGTGTTTAACCTGTTGGGAAGTCTCCATGTTGGCTCTAGGTTTTTTTCATGACACCACACACTATCTCTTCAGATGGCCTAGCAGAAGATGTTTGGGATACTGGAAAATTAGGAAAAAGTGCGGAACATAAAAGACAGCTAGAAACTTGAGATAAAATTTGTGTCTAGGTAACTTTAAGAGGCAGAATTATACAGTGATTATTTGCAAGATGTGATGCAAGCAAAAACGCAAATAAGTAGGAAAGCAGGGAAAAAGCAGGCATTACAGTTTTTCACAAAAATAATGCAGTTTCATAGAATCACAAAATGGTTTGGCTTGGGAGGGACTTCAGTCTTGTTCCAACCTTCCTGCCATGTGCAAGGATGCCACTCACTAGATGAGGATGCTCAAGGCCCCATCCAGCCTGGCCTTAAATATTTCAATGGTTGGGGCATCCACAGCCTCTCTTGTTTCAGTGCCTTGCCACCCTCACAGTAAAGAATTTCTTCCTAATATTTAGTCTAAACCTGCCTTCTTTCATTAACCATTATCCCTTGTTCATTCACTATCTACTCACAAAAAAAAGTCCCTCTTCCTCCTTTTTGTAAGTGCACTTAAGGTACTGAAAGGCCACAGTGAGGTCACCCCAGGGCCTTTTCTTGTCCAGGCTGAACAACCCCAGCTTTCTCAGCCTGTCCTAAGAGGAGAGATGCTCCAGTCCTCAGAGCATCTTTGTCACCCTTCTCTGGACCTGCTCCAACAGGTCCACATCCTTATGCTGGTGACCCTAAAGATGGATGCAACATTCCTGGTGGGGTCTCACCACTGTGGAGCAGAGGGGCAGAATCCCCTCTCTCAACCTGCTTGCCATGCTGCTTTCAATGCAGCCCAGGATGCAGTTGGTTTTCTGGGCTGCAAGTGGGCATTGCTGGCTCTTGTCCAACTTTTCATCCGTGAGAACACCCAAGTCCTTTTCAGCAGGACTGTTCTCATTCAGTTCAGTCTGTGCTCATGTCTGGGATTACTCCAGCCTGGGTGCAGCACCTTGCACTTGGATTTCTTGAACTCATGAGCCCATTTCTCAAGTTTGTCCGTATCTCCCTGTCTACCATCCCATCCTTTTGTTGTGTCAACTGCACAGCTCAGCTTCGTGTCATCTGCAAATGTGCTGAGGGTGCACTTAATCCCACTGTGTGTGTTTTTGATGAAGATACTCAAGAGCAGCAGTCCCAAGGCAGAGCCCTGAGGGACTTGTCACCAGTATCCACCTGGACATAGAGCCACTGGCCACGCCCCTCTGGCTGCATCCATCCAGCCAGTCCCTTGCCCACTGAGCAGACCTTCCATCCAATTCCATCAAGTCTGTCTCAAATTTGGAGATGAGGCTATCATGTGGAGCCCATACTATACGCCTTACACATCTAGATAGTTGACATCTGTTGGTCTTCTCTTGTTGACCACTGCTATTACTCCATCATAGAAGGCCACCAGATTGGTCAGGCACAATTGCTGGCTGCCTTGTGTCACCTCCTTGTCTCATATGTGCCTTAGCGTATCTTGTGGAAGGATCTTCACCATGATCTTGGCAGGCACAGAGGTGAGGCTTACCGGTCTCCAGTTCCCTTTTTTCCAGTAACTGGGGACTTCCCCTAACTGCCCGAATTCAGATATGATGGACAGTGGCTTAGCAACATCAACCAGTTGCCTCAGAACTCTGTAATGTGGGTCTTCAGATCCAATATACTTATGGCTGTTCGGCTTCCTCAAGTGGTTTCTGAATGTGCTCTTTGCCTGTAGTGGGAGGGACTTCACTTCTCCGCACACGAATCTAGAGGATCAGGGACTTGAGAGAAGTGGGAGGCCTGACTGCCAGGCCAGTGAAGACTGAGATGAAGACCTCAGTAGAAGTTCTTCATCTTTCTCCATATCAGTTGCCACCAATTCACCCTTCGTGCTTATCAGTGAGCATACACTCTCCTTGGTCTTGTTTTTCTGACCTGTGTACTTACATAGTCCCTTCTTCTTCTTTGCACCTCTTGCCAAGTCCTGTTCCAGCTTTGCCTTGGCTATCCTGACCCCATCCCTACACATTCTGTATGGGTTGTTTACTTGCATGGTGTCTCATGGTGCACCTTCAGCAATTTCTGTGTTTGAATATCTGAAAAGTATGATAAATTTCACTGAGGTGCAAGACTGGAACCATACTGAAAAACTGTCAAATAAAACAATCACTGATTCTACGGCCATTTAGTTCTTGCAAGGGTGCCTGAAATTAATGAGTACGGGTATTAGTTAGGGCCATATTTCTGCTGTAATGCAAACTTGACCTGCAGTTTGAAGTGTACAAGGAAGCAGAGGCCCAGAAACATAAATTGTGTGTTGAATTATCATTTAAATAGACTTCTAAAAACAGGTTTATCATTAATGAAGCTGTTGGCCTGCTTTGGAAGATTTCAAGAGGTAGGCTGTTTAATAGGATTTTGATTGGTTTTCTTCTGTTGTTTGATAATCCTAATGCTACTGCAGACTGAATCTCAGCTCAGTCTATGGGAAAAAGATTTAAAATGCTAGAGGAGAAGGTTTTGGCCCAGTAGGAAGATTTTCTCATAAGGATATAGATATTTCTTCTTTCTTATGCTAGACAGTCAAAAGCATTATCTTCTTTCAATACATAAATTTCAATTTGTTCTAGCTGCAGAATTTGAATGGCATTAGCAAGTTTATGTAGGGTTTGAATAGTGTTCATTAATATCAGTCAAGGATTTGTCAAGAATAATCTTTCTGTTACTGGAGTACTTGCCTTGGAAAGGCTGATGTCAGCTTTCTCACATGACTGTAGAGTTAGTAGCGTTAGATCATAGGCTCCAGATACCTACTAAAAGGTGGGTGCATAATTAGTTAAAGAACCCGGGTAAGAGAGTGGTAGGGGTGTAGTCTTAAAATTCATTGCTGGGGTTCCTACCCCTGCCATGGAGCCCTGGGAGAGGGCCCTGGGGGTGAGACATGGGGTTTCCCTGCCCCTGCTCAGCCTCGTTCCCATTGGTTGGTTTGTGCTCCCCTGCACGGGCAGAAGGACCCTCAGGTCCCGTGATTGAGCAGTTCCTCGGCGGAGCTCCGGCCATGCGGCTGGAGAAATAAACATCTCTGAAACAGCTACCAAGAATCCGTCCATATTTCTTTTCCACGGGCCTTGCTGTCTCACACATGTTGCAGTAATCCCCGCTGCAACACACACTGTGTTGTTTCAGTGAAATCATGCAGGTAGAAAAATAGGATGTAGTTCAGCAAGGATTTACAAACTTTTTTGTTTTCTTCAGTTTGGAATACTCAATTTCATAATTACAGGATGGAGAGCAAGCAAACAAGTGGTGGGGTAATTGTCGTGAGGCAACACTTCTCTTGTGTGGTGCCCAGAACACAGCATGTTCACGAGCCACGAAGTAGTTTTTCTTCTAGCCATCCCCAGTATAGCCTTAGGTTTTTTTTAGATGACTGGGTCTCCAAGGTACTAGTTTCTGCGACTGGACATTGCTGGATTTATCTAGTTATCCTTAAAAGCTTGTTTCCCCAGTTCCTTTTCATTTCCCCAGTGTCCCAGACCAGGGAGGAGGTTTTTGTCTGCAGTTTATGGTTGGAAAAGTGCTTTAAAACAACCAAGCAAAGAGTCAGTCAGGGATGGTGTAAGAGGGAGTGCAGACCCAGAGGTCAAGACAAAGATCACTGAACACACATGTCCTGTTCTGGGGGAGGCTGCCAGTTCCATGGTAGCCAGCTCACCACCAGAGGTAGGAAAGAGATTGTCAAGAGTGGGAAGGAAGGAGATTTCATACAGTTTCCTCTTTATTCACAGAACAGTGGCAAAGGGCTTGTACAAGGGCTTGTACCGATAGAGATGGAAATGGAGAAAGCTGGCTTTGTAAGAAAGCGCTAAGCAAAGCATACAGTCCTAAGAAAGAACCTCTTGGAATTCAAACATTAGCTGGCTTTTTCTTTTACTTCCAGTTGTTTGAAGCATCTTCCACTGGTACTCCAAGGTTCCTAGATAGGAGGCTCTGTTTTTTGTAGATCTCAGGAGGTTTTAATGGCAATCTTCTGTGTTGCTTTCTTGAAAGAGGTATTCTGGTTCAGATAAGGAGTGATGCTGGGAATAATTTTGTTCCCTTTGTACAGGGAGTTAAAATGCGTAATTAAGATGGTCCCCTGTAAATTTGTAGCTTATAAATATTTCACATAAATGAATTGGATTCTTCCAAGGTCTCAGTTGAGCATAAATGTGTGTAGTACCTATCACAGCTGAATAAAGGCTGATCTGATTTTTCTAAGCCTTATGTTGTTCTTAACAGACTCGTAAATTCTAAAGTTCAGACGTTTAAAATACTAAGCTCAATTGAGAAGGGAAAAGCTGGTCTTAATGGTTAAAGTCCAGATCTGGACATGGAATTTTAGCCTCCTTAAGAAGACTGTGTGTGGACTGTTACTTAATACTTCACTTGAGATTGCTGATGTGTAAAAGGAAGGTAATGCTGGTATCTTTTGTCAGGATTTAGAAAAACATGTTGACTGTCTTGGGTAGAAGACACTGTTTGCATTGTATTTGCTCCAATTTCTTTTAGATCAGATGCCCCCAAAAAAGCTGTATAGCTGGCCTTGTGTGTTTCCATGGTTTTCTTTGTGGGAGTCTGTGGCTTTTGTGCTGCAGTATCAAAAAGAAAGACTTCTTCCTATGAAACTTGTTTTGCATCAGCTGGTCCTGTTAAGTGATGTAGGTAGCTTAGGAGAAGAGATTAAAAGCAGGAGCATATCAGTAAGATTATATTCAAAGTCTTTAGAAGTGAATGAAAAAGGTAGTGTTGGTCTCTTTGGATAGTTTAAGCTCCAGAGGAGAAGTAGTGTGAGGAAAGAGGTGTTAAGGCCTGTAAAAAGAAACCAAATCACTGGCTCTAACAGAGAAAGCAAAGTAAAAGAAGCTTTGTCTGGTAGCTAAACCTGCATTTCTCTCCGGAAATGAATTTTGAACATTTAAAAGCACTCAGAATTAAGAGACAATTCATAGGAGCCAGCAGTGTTAAAAACAGAACTGTAGTTGGCATTTAACTATTTACTAGAGTTGTTGTGGAAGCCTTTCTAGGGGTTCTTCAGTAGTAAAATCAAACAACTTGATTATGGACAAGTAGTTTTGTATTTCACAGGCCCTAGGACTTTAAACGTAATGCTATGGTTGACATTCTCTCATGGAAAATGAAGGTGTAAATTAAGTTCGGGTTTTATTCTTTTTAAGCAACTCACCCACCTTCTGACACCCACAATCTGCTGGGTAAAAACTAAAATTCTTAAACCTAATAGCACTGTAGTTTCTGCCTTCTCTAAGTAGTATTTATTGCTAACCATTCTGAGATTCTTAAACCATTGCTTATTTCATATCATAAGTGGTTTGGGTTTTTTCCCAGTCAGCCTGTGGGCAGGTTTCTGAAAAGCCTGCCTTTTCAGAGTTTGGAAGAAGTATTAATTTGTTTCCTGCTGGGATGCCGAGATGCTTTTCAGCACACAGGGGAAAAGGCTCAGTGATATATCATTTTTCTGTATGTTCTTAAACTATTACCACAGTGGCTGAAATCCCCAAAGAAGAGGTTACCTTAATACAGAAGCAGTGGTGGTAGGTTCCTCCTTTTTACTGGATGATAACTCTCGCTGAATTTTGTTTCAGGTTCTCCTCGATGAACTTTCATCCACTAAATATTGGGTATCCATGCATGTCTCGGACCACAGTGGATTTCATTACCGCCAGTTCTTACTCAATTCCTTGATACGCAGAACAGTGACTGACAATAACATACTGGTACAAAATCAAATGGTAAATGAACAAAACCCTAGCCTTCAGAAGGGGGAAGAGAGTGCAGGGACAGAAGCTGCCTGTGCAGAGGAGCAAAGTGTGGATCTCCCCTGCCGTTTAGATGAAGAGATGGAGCTCTGCACTGAACTGATTGATAATTACCCAGGGCATGAAACATTGTGGTGTCATAGGTAAGAGGATTTGGTTAAAAGTGTTTCCTTCTGATTTGTGGATGATTCTTCATGTGATATTTCCAAACAAATTGTTCTGTTTTTAGAAAGTACCACTCAATAAAAGATTTTTTAAGCTATTATGTATTAAGCCTTTGGAAAATGTTCAAGAGCATAATCAGAACTAATGCATGGGAAGTTTGATTTGGCTTAAATATCTTGTGGTGTAAGCTCCACTTGTCTCTTTAATTTGTACAAGACACACACAATGCTGTTAATGAGCCTTCTCGCACTTCAAATGTTTAAACAACAAAAAATGAGCAAAATGTAGATGGAAGATTGGCTGCAGAAAATTTCTGCTTTAGTAGCTGGGTGCAGGTTCCTGACTAGGTAACAGTAGATTTGCTAAAGTGATGTGGAGCCTTTCTAGTAGAGCATGAGCAGAGACAGCAGATTTGTGTCTTTGAGGGAAGTCTGGTGGGATGGCAAATGAATTGAAACAGTTCAGCAGCAACAGCAGGTTATTTTCAGTGCATGACTTTTTTTCTTCTTTTCTTTCCTTTTCCTTTGAAGAAGGTGTGTATTCTACCTTCAACAGCACTTAAGCAACAAACTTCCTCTCCTGAGTGCAGTGGTATCATCTGTGGACAGCGGTGATGAAACTCTGAATAATTCCCACCATGGTGCTGCAACAAGTCACATGGCACAAGCTATGGATGTTGATGGTTTGAATGAATCCAGTAGCAAACAAGGTTATACCCAAGAAACAAAACGCCTGAAGCGTGCTCCTGTGCAGGACTCTCTTGGTCCAGAAATGGAATACCGGTTTGTTGATAAAGTATTATCAACTTGTAGGGATGTGGACCAAGTCAGGTTTGCTACTGCTTATAGAAAATGGTTGGTTACTTTTTTAGGTCAGTGAAGGAAGCGTTTAAAGCTTTCAGGGTTCTTCTCTTAGTGCAATATTCTCTTTTCAAATGCATGTCTTGGTTGCAAGTGTTAGCTAACTCTGTGTTTCTCTCTCTTTTGATGGTGTAGTGGTTTGGTCCAAAATACTCATTACTGTTTATCTGCTGTGAGATAAGAATTAGGAGAAATGCAAAGCAGGCACCAAACTTGAAAGAATATAAAGAAGTTTATTAACAGACCTAAAAGAGGGAAAAAAAAAATTATACCACCTTCAGAACTCTCCTCCTCCCCCCACCTTCCTCCCTTATCCCACTGACAATGTAAAAAGACAACCCTTAAGATGTTCAGTCTGTTTACCACTTCCATAATAACCTTGTTCAGTCCATTTAGAAAGAGAAGCCTCTTCTTGCTCATGCTATGAAAACATTATCACAACGAGACAGCCGCCCACTTCCAAATATTGTGCAGTCCATTTAGGAAGAGGAGTCTCTCTGCCTGTGTGTGAGTCCTTTCCCCCGACTTGCAGCTTTTCCCGCAACTGCTTTCGAGGGTCCACTCTTGAAGTTTTTTGAGGTACAGTTTTAAGGTTGAGCCGTTCAGAAACAAAAACAGAGGCCCTTCTCCTTCCCTGGGAGCAAAGGGTCTTCCTCATCTTCATTGTTAGGACTATCTCTGGGAGCATCTCTAGGAACTGAGGTTTTCTCCTTTCCCGTTTGGAGCAAAAGTCCTCATCTGGTTCATCTCTAGGGACTGAGGTTTTCTCCTTTCCCGTTTGGGGCAAAAGTCCTCATCTGGTCCATCTCTCCCTGTCCAAACTTCTCATGAAATTACAGCTGCGTCAGCATCTGCCTATCTCAGCGCAGGTGCTTTTGCTCACGAGCTGAACACTCCACCCCCCATATCTTCATGAAATTACAACAGGATACTCTGATATATCATAGCTTCACAACAGAATTTCAGCTTTAAGCATCTCCTCTCTCTCTTCCCTCAGGTTTTCAGCTCTTCACAGCAATAAAAGGGTTAATCTCACCTCGGCCTTGCAGCTTTGCAGCTGGAATGTTGAATTTTTCTTATCGCAATGGAGAGGGGGAGAGCCGAGCCGCTCCGGCTGCCCACGGCAAGGCAGTGGGGGGGGGGGGTTCCATGGCTAGAACAGGTCCATGGCTCCAGGATGGCCGTGGCCCGGCCCGGCCTGGCCCAAGCAGGGCCTGGCCGGGCCCGCTGGCCCCCACTCGGGGCCTGCAGCCACCTGTGCCAGCGCCGGAAATGAGAGAGAGCTTGGAGGGCGAGTTTGCCTATTCTTAAATGTGGATCACAGAGGTGGTCACAACTCTAAGTGGCTTAAAGAATTGTCCATATTCAAACTGGCCAGCTGATAGGTTCTATCAGTTCCCAGAGGAAACTGTAAGCACCCCTTAGCAAGCACATCCCTTCCGGGACTATGCTTGCTAACCTATGACAGATGGTCAGTCCTAAAGTTCAATTTCAGAATAGAACTCTATCACTTGTTAAAGAACTGGCATAGATTTTTATTAAGCAAATGCAGTTTGTTCCTTAATCTTCTAAGAAATCACTCTTGTCAGCTTCCTACCATGGCATTTTCTTATTTTTTAACTTCTGCATTAACGTGGACTTTGTATCATTCAACTTAAAAAAAAATGGAGGTAAAAGAAAAAAAAGTTTGAAATGCTTGTGAAACAGAGTGTCTGAAAAAAGAATGGGAGAATCTGTCAGTATCAGCTAAATGTGTTTCCAGGTTGTTCCTATATGGCATCATGCTAATACCTTACTGGATCCAGACTATATTTGGTGAGTGCTATTATTTTTGTGTAGCAGTCTTTGGTGGAACACCGGAATACAATGTTTCATTCTGAAGGCTCCAGTAACAGTATTGAAGCCATCATGCCTTTTACTGTTTTAACTGGGTTTTTGTTTGCTTATCAATTGTCACGTTAGCTTGATAGGAAAGTCTATGAGGTTGAAATCCTGATGAGTAGATACAGGAAGGTGTGGCAGAAAATAGTTCAAACACACAGTCACTTACAGTCAGAGCTGTATTTGGCTGTATTTGGAAATAGTTTTCTTAAAACAGACTACTTTACCTTCATTTCTTACTTGGTGTTTATTTATTTATTTTATTTCAACAATCCAGAATTAATCATACTTGATACACATCTCTGGATGTATTATTTACACTACAGATTCTCACCCTGCTAAATCACACATTGGTAACTTGTATTTAACCAAGACCCTACAAGTCCAGTATTGGATGGAGTAAAAAGTAACTCTTCCAACTGGTCATTGAGACTATTCAGTTAAAAAAAAAGTGGCAGCAGGGGGGAGCTAACTATTCCCTTTTGTTGTTTTGCAGAGCCACAGTCTTTGGGTTTTTTTTTCCTTTTTTACTTTTCCTTAAGAGCTCTACTCCAACCATACACCTCTGTTTACATAACTGTAAATTTTAAGGGAATTTGAAATCAAGTGTGGATGGTGTATTTTATAATTTACTTAGAACTTGTCTGTAAAAGGGATTTTTTACACTAGTAGAATTGTGCTGGTCCACAGACCCAGGGGAAACATTCTACAATTGTAGAAGTCTGTACAATGGCAACATCGCCTCTTTTAAAAACAAACTTTTCTCTGGGAGCATTAGATTTTTAAGTTGGTGTCCTTGCCAGAATTGCTTTATATATCTCCTGCCCCAAATGCCTCTTGACCATAACTTTCAAGATGCTGTTTCTGTTAGGCAAAGAAACATGAGGGAGAAAAAACACAGGTAGTGTGCTCAAAAGGTATCACTTTGAATCAAAAAAGCGCTCAAAATGTGAACTTCCCGCACTTCTAAGTAGTTTGATGAATGGGATTTACTGTTGCATCTCAAAGTGAGAACAGACCACCTGTATTGTTTGAGAGTATGTTCATGATTCGTTTCAGGCACAAAGTTGCTAACATTGACATTTCTAAATGTACACTGTTCTGTTTACCGTTCCTAGGTAAGACTGATCTAGGCTTGAGCATCTCTGTGTCAAAGCTTTGTCTCAGAGGCATCCACATCTGCCCCTCCGTAGGTAGGGATGTATTACATGGTCGTTTGTTTTGAGGTGCTATGGGATGCTGTCTTGGTTTGGTTGATGGTTTTAGTTGCAGAAGAATGTAATTGTTGTCTGAAGGCAGTGTGGAATTGGCTTGAGAGAATGGTTTTGTCATAAGATGTCACCTCAGTGATCACTGAGAAATGGGTAGGTTCAAGTATAAACAGAAGTCTGAACTTAAGAACTTAACTTGAGCAAGAACTTCTACGCATCTCAGAGGACCTGGTGTTTATTGAATGTGGATGATACATTAAAGTATGTGTAGTAGCCTGGGTCAGCTTAATTAACAGTATCCCATTAATGACTCATATGAACCTGGAAAGTGTGAAGTCAAGGGGGCGATGTTATTAAAGATCAGATTCTTGGTCCTAGATTACTTAGTAATGTATTTGTGCATTCCATTTACCTTGGCAAAAATTACCTGTTTATGAGAAAAATATTAGTGATAGGAGCAATCTTGGAAGTGGGAGCATGATAAGAAAAATTTCTTGAACTGTGGAAGGGAAGAGATGCTCTCTTCTTGCACTGGAATGATTGAGGCTTTCAGAAGAAAATACTAATATTAGAATCTGACTTGAAACCCATTATATAGTTCTTCTAGAACCTAATCTGGAGTCTTAGCATTCTTAGAGCTGTACTGTGGAAGTTCTGCGCTATTGAACTTGACATCATAAACATTTAAGCAGGTGCCCTCATATACACGTGTAGTTCCTGTTCATGTCAGCACAAGTGATGCATTCTTGTAGGAAGACAAGATTTGGTCCTATGTAACTTAATAGAGTTGTGTTGAATTTTAGTACTTGGAAAATGTTCTGAAAACTGAATAGAGATGGTGCTGATATTCTTATTACTTTTGCATAACACTGATGGCTGTAGTATAACTCATAAGAGTGGGTTTTTAAAGTCTGCACCTGACAGAAATATTCCCCCACGCTTTACTTTTTAACCAGTTAGAACAGTTACATTTAGAAATGTTTATGGACCAGAAAACTACACAGTGAAATTGAAACAAGTCATATCTTTCTGTTTGACGGAAATGCAAACAGTAAGCTGTTAAATTTGTGCTTTAGTTTTTTAATGGTAACAATATAAATTGTGTGAAAGAGGAAAATAATACCTAAATTGCTTCAGACTTTCAATGTTCTGAAGCCTCATGCGCAAAATTATTGAAGAGATCCTTCTAGCCTACTGCATTAAGCTCAAAACTGATTTGAAGTTCTGGAACTATGATCTTTGCAGCATGCCTGTCTAACCACATGGTATTACTGCAGAGTCCCATTTGGGCACTGCTTGAAAAAAAAGAAAGTGACTTTAGGCCATTGGTGGTTAACATACTGAGCATGACTACTTTACATAAGGCATTTCAGCTGTCTTGTGTTTTGGAGATCTGAGACTAAAAACGTAGTCAGTGAACATTCCTGAAGAGAAAGTGTCCAGCAGCAGGTGCAGAATACAAGGCTCTCACTCTCTGAAGTTTCTTCAGATATAAAATCAAACTTCGTACATCTGTAAACATCATCCTATAAAGTTCAGCATCTTTACTAATTTTGTCTTCTGCTGTAGTATGTGTCATTTGAATTGGTTCTTTTTGTTCACTGGATTAGTCTTTGTAGAAATTTGTAATAGAAACAAAGGGTTTCGAGGAACAAATGTAATTTTAAACTACAGAATTTGGAATAGAAGGAATCATGTTTTAAGTGGTAAATTCTCAGCTGCTAAATACAGTAACTGTTATTTCACTGGCATTTTGTTTGTCTTGTGTGTTACAGTCACTGGAGAAACATGCAGCATTAAAGATAGCTACAATAACAAATCTATATGAAGTTATTGGAATGCATTGTTATAACTGCTCTGATTAGTATTTGTTAATGTACTCATGTCTGTGTATTTGTGTTTTATTGCCTGCTTACATGTTCTTTACACAACAAAATCCATGTGTAATTTAAATAGGGGATAAAGTAATTTGTCAGTTTATACTATTTGATTAATTACCTTGTATGTAATTTGCTTTTAAGACAAATAAGCAAGGTGATAATATAGTGAGAAAGCTTAGATTTTTGTCTTATAATCAAAATTTCTGGCATTTCCAGTTTTGTTCTGGTGCTGATTAATTAGAATGTGTAGCTAGACTTTATGGATGGGAGTGATTTTTTTCCTAAGCAGATAGTTAATGAATTTTCAAAACAGTACTGTATAATAATGATGAACAGAAACTAAGGGTTCGGGGAAGATTTGTCTGCATAACCAGACTCAAAAAGCATACTTTTTCAAAAACATATACACTGAGAAAATGTGAGTACCAGAGAATAATTTAAGTTGTGAGTCTTTAGAGAATTGATGATTAAATTTTTGGACAAGTTGTTGTTTGCTTAGTTTTGTTTTGCCTTGTGTAAGGGAATAGTGCTCTTTGGGTTTTTTTTTTAAATCCAGTAGGAGGTGAACCATTGCACTTACAGTGTGGGGAGATAAACCCACAACTGCTGAATTGTATCTCCTAGAACAATATTGGAAAAAGCAGTGAACTGACAGTGAAACGTAGATACCACTTCTAAATGCATCTTTGCACTTGTTGGGTGATGACAGGTATTTATAATTAGTTCTTACTGTTTTATCAGTGTCAGATACAAAGAAAAGGGTGTAAGGCGCCAATTCTCAAATGCACTTAACACTCAAGGTAGTTTCAAAGGAAGTTCAATGTCCCTGTCTTAAGATAATTTTCCCTGTGTACTCAGAGCTATGTTTTCTTCTCAGCCTCTTCTCTGTTCTTCCAACCAGCAAAGAAGAATGTAGCAAAGCATTGGTGAGGTGGCCTAATTTTGTGTTTGAGTAACTCTGACTACCTCCCAAAAAGTACTTTGACTGATGTCCTTAAGTGGAGTTCATCAGGCTCAGTTATTTCAGAACCTCATGCTAGGCCTATATCCTCTTTCAGATGTGAAAAGCAAGAGCTGTATCTATGAATCCAACAAGTTTTCCAGGGAGAGTTTGAAGGAGAAAGGAAAAAAAAAAAAATTGAAGTTGGAAAAACTAGAGTTAGCATAAATTTTCACTAGTCTTTTCCTCCGAAGAAGTAACTGTATTGCTGAAAAACGGAGGAAATGTGCTTCCAGGGAATTCCATATATTATGCTTTTGAACTGCAGACCTGACACTTCCTAGTGGCTTTTGCTTAGTGTGTAATGTTAATTCTCAGGGCATAGTCTATTGTAGTGAATTAGGGTGCATTTTTACAGTTTATAATTATTGATAAAAAAAAAAAAAGCTAAACATATAATAACTGGCTTTTAATTATTTTTTTTGTCTAGCATAGTATTTTATAATCTACCCACATGTTAACACTGTACCCAGTGATTTACAGTAGACCTTACCATCTCACCTGCTTCATATTGTTATTCTGTATCTTGAATTACTGTTGCAGTCTTGTAGGAAGCTCCTGATAATTGTTGGATTTCTTCTCTGAGTTTTCTAGTAGTATTCAGTAGAGTAGTTAGTATCTCAAAGTATGTCGTAATGATGGGGAAGCTTTTTTACAGCATCTGTGTTGATGCACCATAGATCTTAGATTCAATATTTAAAAACCTTTTGTTAGGATTCTGAATGCTAAGTCTTTTTTGATAGGTGTCAAACTCTTACGTGCAACAGAGTTATTCTGAAAAACAGAACTCTTAACTGAAGTCTGGTTTATTAAACATCTTTATCTGCACCATCTGGAACCTGCTGTACATCCTACTGTATAGACAGAGGTGGGGAGAACCCACAGTGAGGTGCATATTTTCTTCACGGGACATTTTCTGAATGGAATATAATTATGGTGAAACAAAGAGCTTTTCTTGGATGAGGTACACCTGTATGTTAATTGTGAATAAAGTTATGAAATGGGTACATCATTAATACGGTAAGATTTCCTGAATGGCTGCATGTAATGAGCAGATAAAAGGATTGTGGTTTTTTTAACCTGTTGTTAAAAAAAAATCACATAAATGATACGAGGTACCAAAATTTGTTTTTAGAAGGCAAAATGTATTTATACTTACTGTGTTCATTCCCTTTTGTATCAGTTTTTCTTTTTTGAAATGGCTACATTTAAAACTGGGTAGTTGTCTTGAAAAGTGTGCTTGGGAACACACTTTCTCTTTATTTTATTTAATCAAAATAATAGATGTCTTAAATATTTTTAAGTAGCATTAAGATCCAAGGTAGTGACAGCACTACAGTGTCCATGTGAGCCATTAAACACTAATTTTGTAACACCATCATGTTCATCAAAGTACTATTCTATGTAGGGAAATGTTTATTTTATCAAGGTATGTGCAAAAATACTTAATTCTCATAGCTTTCTTGTTAGGGGGATATACAACTAGTTTTAAACATAATATTTTGCAATATTTTTTCTATGAAAAATTCTCAGATGCACAGTTGTGACCATTGTAAATTTTGTGTAGATTTCCAAGATAAATTAGATAAATCATAAATTTTGTAGCAGAAAGACTAAAATTATGACAGGACAGTAAGACACTGGAAGGTAATTTGCTAAATGACAGTGTTCTACAGGATAGTGAATATAAAGCATTAATTTTGTTTTTCACTGGTCTTACTTTGTCATAGGATGAATTCCTGTCAGATGGGGATTATTTTCTTTTTTTTTTTCTTTTTTGTAATCAGTAGAGAGCTTGTCTGTGAGTAAATTATCTGTATTTATTCTCCCACAATAAGTATGCATGTGTGCGTGAATGGATGGATGGTGGAACTGTATTTATGTCCTGTGAACGCTGCAAAAATCACCCACATTTGGCTATCTGCTAACAGACTGTTCCATGGATGACCTGTCCTGAGTCTGACTCTAGCAGGGTCAGTGCCAGGTTGTTTGCTGAAAGCAGCGAGATCTATTGCTTCCTCTCTTTGTCTTCATCTGCCTGAGTTTCATGATACTTGGGCAAGTGCCTGCACACACCAACCAAATCATTAGTGGTGGTGTTTATTCCCAGTGCTTGTAGAGAGTATTTGAGACTGTGAAAGAGTTTGTAAGGTCTTGCAAGCTGGGAAAATTTGGGGGTGCTCAGTGAATACCCAGAGGATACTTTTCATGTCCTCCAGAAAGGAACTAGACAGGCATGTTTAGGATGAGTGCTTTAGCATCACAGGAGACTGAGAAAAGTATATCAAACATGAACTAGTGACTTAAATTGGTATTTAAATACAAACAACAAGTAGTCTTTTTGGTACTTTATTTTCAGTATTTTTCTCATGATCTTTTTTGTAAAAATAAATCACATAAAAATATTTTCAGAATTCCTCCTAATTTTGAATGTCTCCTGATTTCGAGTTACTGGATTTGAGAGCTTTCCTTAAAGGAATCAGTTTTACTGGAAAATGCTAGCACCTTTCCTGTTTTCTCATAGACAATGTAATTCATTCTAAGTGTTCTAAAATGAGCACCTGAAATCACAGGGCGTTACTGAAAGTATTGCTCATCATCCTAAATGCAAAGCTTAAAAAAGCTTCTCTCATATACTTTTTGCTTTCTTTATTTTCGTTTTTTCTTACTAGCCGCTAGGTATAACGAATACGTAAGGAAGCCCGTAGTTGATATGAGCAATCTTCTTTTACTTAATTTTGGGTGTTCATTAAATCAGAAAGGAGCAAGTAATAAACCTGCCAGGCTCCTTGTGTAGAAGTAATTTGCAGGATCTGGTTATTTGTTTGCGATCTGAATGCTTTATTTTTTACATCTGTTGAAATGAGTTTCAAAATTCCTACCAACTTCATTGACATAAGATCAGGCTGTGGAGAGCGTATCAGCCACTACCTGATAGCCATGACATATTTGGTGTGATGAAATGTAAGGGACTTGTTTGTCTTTCACAGATGGTCGTATTTATGGCTTCAATAAAAAATCCCAGTCAGTGTAGTGTATACTCATTAGCACTGTGGAAAAGGAGCTATTAAGGTTATGGAATGTTAACAGGTTTAAAAAGGCAGCTACGGAAAAACTAAGGGTACTACAGGGTATCAGTAGCTAAGAAAGCTTCCTTTTCCCCTCTGTTTTTTTTCTGCCTCTGTTCTCCCCTCTCCTTCTCTCTTTCTCTTTCCCCCACCTCCTGCCCCAGCTCAGTACCCCCCATACTCTCCCCTGCCTCCACAATTTTTCATCCTCTCTAGTGGCAGAAAGTTTCATACAATATACCTGTGTGCAAACCAGGATAACACTTTAGTTTTGGAAGTATTGCGTATCAATAGCAAACAGATACCAGTGCTCAAGGTTCATGCAAGATATTTAGGGATGACTGGTGAGGTTTTAAGTGCCGTGTGATAACTGATGGAATATTGAACAGGAATGTCTTAACAAACAGTGAGTGCTGCTCAAGTGAGTGTTGCTGTTCTCCAGATTTGCTGTCTACATTTATGGTCAACAATGAACTGCACGTTTGTCAGCCTTCCATCTCACAAATGCTTATCACTAGCTAACAGCTAATCTATTTTGTAAAATGCATCTATGTAATGTTGATTTAAGATGTTCTATATTTTTGTTGTTATCTAGTACTAGATAACTTCCACCACGCTTTAAATCCTTCTTCAGTGGAGCCTGGCCAAGTAGAGATTTTCATGGTTATAAATCTGGTTTTGCTGTGAAGGGAATTGGAAATTCCACCATATAAAAAATGCGTTTTCCTGATGTCTAGTTAGAAACGTAGAAAGGCATCTTAGCACTGTTTTCCAGTTGTGCACACTGAGTTTTACCTTGTTTATCTCAAATATTTTGTATTGCATGGTAATTAAATTTTTGCATATCCTAGTAGTACAAAATGACTTACAAAATAAAAAAGAGCACCCTTACAGGTTCTAACTATTCTATGCAGATGTCTTCCAAAATTTACAGGTACAATTTTAGTGGTGGTGGTTGATAAACAGATTTTTCTCACTTATTTATCAGCAGATTTGTTTTTATATGTATTAGTGACAAAATAGACTAAGCACTGCTGTAAGTTATTGTATTTCTGTAGAAAATGGAAAATAGTGTAATACTGTTTTTGTTAAATGTTGGCAGTTTATAAATAAACTTTTCATCTCCTAAAAAACCTTTGTTTTCTGACAACACTGAGCTCCATTTTTGGTTTTTGTGCAATAGACACCGCTCCTAATTCTTGCTAATCTCTTTCCAGAGATACACTTCCTTTGGCAGGAGCTTAATCTTCTCTTGTGAATTAGGTGATGACAGCAGACTTAACTTTTAGTTCTTTTAAACACTGACACTTAACACCTTTTTCAAATGCTTTCTTAGGTCTTTGTTCAAGCTTAGTTTCTGAAAGGATGGAGATGAACAGCAGTTAGTTCTTCTTTATAAGATATTTCTTTCTGGCAATAGACAGCTGGCTATACTGTCTAGAGTTGCACAGAACTTGGACAGCTGATTGCTGCTTATGTTTCTGTAACTTTTTAAAATTACAGCATGATGTTCTGTGATGTGCTTACCTTTTTTAAAATCCGGAATCAACTGGAAGAGCTTGTGCCAGTCTTTCCAAGTTCCGTACAATTTCTGTGCTGTTAAAACTGATGGGAAACGATATCACAGATATTAAAAGCAGGTAATTGACCTCTTGCGTTTAAAAAAAATCTTCTTTGATTCATATTAAAGATAGATGTAATATAGAAGTACTACTATACATGGTACTTTGATTCCAGTTGACTGCCTTTAGAACATAAATTTTGCTGTATAAATTTTATGAGACTACCTGAAGAAGAATCCTCCCTAATCTGACCGCTGATCTGAACTGGATGACAGGATACTTGAGGTATGTTCATTACTTTTGTAAACTTTCTAATTATGCAAATACATATGCATTAACAGCTGGATCCGTAGTGTCAATCTGCAGTTAAGCTCTTCAAATAGTATTCTACTTCATGTACAGTTCTGTGATTTCATTTATGAAAAAGTTCATTTTTTGTCAAAACTGACTTAGACGTTTAGATCTCTTTCATTGTCTTGAGTGAATGCTGCAGTAAATTTGCTTCCAGTCCTTGTATATCAGGGCAATCAGTAGCTCTATAAAGAGCTTTCATTCCAGGCTGTAATCCAAATAGTTCTGAGGTTCATTTAAATAATGTATTAAATTAATACATATTAATATAAAAGGAGGTTGAACTGTCAGAGTGTGTGGTTAGGGTTGGGTTTTTATTTTATTAAGCAGTGGCACTGGGATATTACAATGCAATGGCATATGTAAAAACTCTTTAAGGTTAGAGAGTTTTGTGTTACGTATCTATTATATGGTGTGACTGGAATTGTAGGTACAATATTTCTCAAGTTTACTTAAGTAAAAGTTTCTAGGATTGCCTTGTCATCTTGGTATCTTGTTCAGATATACAGGCAAAGAAGTGAAAAATATGTCTGCATGGTCATTCTCTTCTGCTTGCACTTTGTAATAATTACTTTTTCTCTGACACAGGGCTTCAAGTCTTCCACTGTTTTCTAGTTCCAGTAAGTCTAAATCTTCAACAGCTACTAATACTCCTTTAGAACTACCCCTTTAGAACTCCTTTGCTGGATACCAGAAGGTGGTGGTGGCATTGTCTGTTTTTCCAGAAATGCGGAGTATCTGGCTGTTAACTCTGTAGTCTATTAGGGGTTCTAAACCTCTGAAATCAAACCATGGATTCACCCCTTCCTTTGTAACCAAACATTTGAAGCACTTAAAAAAACTACTTTTCTGCAGTGTCTGGTAAAGAGGTAAAAAAGGAAAGTAAGTGGAAATGTTATGTCAAGAAGTAGCAGTAGGAGAGGGGGTAAGTTTGTGGGGCACCGCATGGAAAAAAAGCACGACAGAGGCATCTTTTTTGTCTGAGTCTTGGTATTACGTGCGTGAGCTATGTCTGACATGCAGAAGTTGACAAACTACAAAAGCAGTTCCTAGGGGAAGATGACAGCTTTTGGAGGGCAAGTGTTTTTCAGATTCTGAAGTGAAGTGGGAAGGGAAGTGGGAAGTTTTCTATATAATGTGAGGGGGTTTTTTTTAATCTCGAATATATTCTCAACTCTGACATACCCTCTAAGTATCATAGTATAATTTTTTTTATGCTGAAGTACCCTTTACTTGTATCTTATAGCTCAAAAGATGAGGATAACAAAGATTTTTAGCTGCAGAACCTGTAGAGTTTGAAGGTCTTGCTTTCTTTCCCCATATAAGGTTGCTTGTTTAAACAGAAGTATTAATCTCCCTGACACGTCTGTCTGATTGGGAAAAATGACATAAGTGCAGGTGCACATAGTGTTTTCCATGGCAATTAGTGATTACCAAGTGGAGTCAAAACAGAAGATAGGAGGAGAAAGATCAGTCTGGACATTATCATCATCCACTCTGAAAGCTTACATCTTTAAACACTTAACAGGCATGAAGCAAAGTAAAACTAAAAGATATCCCAGTTCTGTCGTGTCACTTCAGGTTAGCATGGCTGTGTGTGTATCTTTAGCTGTATAGGATGTGACTGCTTTAAGCCAGGGAGATTTATCAGCACTTCAAACAAGTTGGTGAAGCCATGAAAATCTAGTAGCCGCTGATAATTTTTTGATCTTAAGTTCTTTCCTCATTGGGGTATCTTCACTACTGAAGGACAATATGGCTTTTGCTTAGGAAAAGGGGAAGAGGAACCTTTCTCGCTGTGCATAACTGCTGTCTTTACAAGGTGCTGTCTGTCTTTTATTAGTAACTGGCCCCTTCTGTACCCTTTGCTGTCTACCACTGTCCACTACCTCCCCATCCTCACTCCTGCACATCCTTCACGCATCTGCACAGCTACACCAACCCCCTTGGACACCTCAGACCCTCAGGTTTGCACTCCCATCTGTTGGAACTCTTCCAATTTGCCTGTGGTTTTTTAATAACCCATAATTTAGGTTTGTTTCTTGTCTTTGCCTCTGTTAGTTCACCTATTGGGTTTGGTCTCTGTACTGTTGTTTGTTGCTCCCCCTTTACCTGTTACACCCTTTGGTATGGGAAAGGTCCTTGATCAGATACCCATAAGGGAGCAGAGACTCTCTCCCTTTACATACCCTTGCACAAACAGGTTTGCCTGTTTCCAGGAAAGCTGAAAATCTTGCTTCAGTGTAGGTTTTTTTATCTCATGACAGCTTTATTTGTTATTTTCTGAAGCCTTTTCAGTTTGACCAGAAATATAAAAGCTTTCAAAAAGTCCTCAAATGAATAGATTTATTGGTTCCTACAGTCTCATGAAACACAGGCTATTCAGTTAGGTAGTGCTTGAACTGAGTTAGTACAGAAATTAAAATTCACTTCCAGCTGCTCATGAGATTCGAGCAGTAGTTGAGTTTTCTCTGTAAGATAGTGCAACCATAAAAACAGAGGGAAAACTGCAACTACTGCTTGAACTGAGTAATTGGGGTTGAGGGTGGCAGAGCTGAATAGTTGCTGAGTGAGTATAATGAGGATGGAAATGGAACAGCATGAAATATAAAGAGATAAATTCCCTTTCTGTCTAGAAGGACTTTGGGTTGTCTTGGTCAGCAGTAGGTCTTCAGTTGACGAAGAGAGCATTCATTAATGAAGTGGGTGCCACTGGCTAAAAAATAGGGGTTCAGACTTAAATGCTTATTGATACACAGCAGGTCAAAGCTGGCTGCACTGAGACATAATTAGGAACATAAAAATGAACTGGGAAAATGTCAATTCTTTGCTATCCCTGCTAGCAGAACTAACCACTGCAAACTTAGCAGCTTATGAGTTAAACTGTCAGATTGCCTGTGGGACCTAGTGGAAAGTAGCACTGGAACAACCTGTTGATGACTCTGGACACTGAGGGGAGAGAAGGGAAGATGCGTATCCCCATTCCTCTCTGATTAGGGGTTTCCATAAGGGAAGCAGAAATACAAAGCATATCTTTCTTTAAACATGGAGGGAAAAGGAGGAGATGAAAAACCTACTGAACATACACAGAAAGTAATATGGGTGCACTACCCCAAAGGAGAGTAACCACACAGCACAAGACACCTGCTTTACCACGGCAAGGAACAGGCAGGCTGACCTGCTTGTCTGGAAACCTCAAGGCTGATACATCCCTTTTTGTGAAGGATAAAAGCTACTTTATGGCTTCTGGGAATCTGGCTATGTCAGTGAAGTTGAGCCTTCCTACGTCTGTATGGTAACTAGTTTGCAAGATACTATCATACTTTTTTTTAATCTCCATTTTTTATTTTCTGAAACAGTGAATATATTTGTTTGGGGTTTTTGTTTTGTGGTACTTAAGGTTTGATAGGAAGAATAAGGACTATGTCCCCACTTGGGCCAGGAAGACGACTGTGTTTGAATATGATACACTAATTAATAATAACATACTGTTAAATGAGCTGAACAGCATGGCGTGGCACAAAACAGGAGTGATCTGTTGTTTTGTTTTGATGAATCTGTAGGAGTAGGACAGGATTTAGCAGTGCTATTGTGTTTAGCACCTGACTGCTGTGACTTTTGTTCTGTTGTCATATATTGTGAAAGGGCTCATTAATTCTACTAAAGCAGACAATTTCCCTTTCTGCACTGCACAGTGCACGACAGGTCCTGCTAGGGACCCAAAAGACAAGGAACACTCAGTGTGCATCTATTTAGCAACATGCAAATTGGTTAATGTATTGTCATACATGGGTCCTGATGAGGAGGCATCAAGGACGTGGCTCTCTGGTCTGGCTCTTGGCCTTCATAGGACATTGGTCATGTACTCAAGGGAGAGAAATTCAGTCTCCGTGGAAGTTTTTTATTGCACTTTGAGTGGTCTTTGTACTCATATGTTCTTCAACAGTACAAGTATATATATGCATGTATATATGTGTATTTTGTGACTGCAGTTTCTAAATTCCACAAAACCAGTAGCTGGAAAGTATTTGCTTAATGAGTAGTAGGTATACTATTTACTAATACTGCAATGTTGTAACTGCAGCAAAGAATCCATGGCATTTTTGTGATATACCACATATGAGCCACCGTATTCAGTCTTACTATTGATAACTTCTGTGTGAACATATTTCATACAGAAAAAAAAATTCACAGGTTAACTGTTTATACTCCTACTTCCCACAATTCATTTAAAAAGCTGCTATTGAAAGTAATTTCTGCACATACTGTTTTCACAGCAGCCATTGCTCAGGAGAGTCTCTTAACATCACATTTTCTGATTTCAAACACCATTTCCTTTTTCACACCACTAGTTACATAGTAAGAATTAAACCACAAACAGTTTACAATTAGTGGCATCTTGATTTGCATTAAGTATATATGAAGCATGATTTTTAGTACAGATCAATATAAAGAAATAAAACTATAAATAAATCCAGGCTCCATTTTAATAAAAGTTAATACAAAAAAAAAGCACTTTCTTCACTCTGTTAACATAGTTCAATTTATTCTAATGGTGATATGTAGTAAAACCATGGCCAAAAAAAAAACCTCAAGAGATGTCTTAAAAGATCAGACTACCTTCATCTAAAATTAAACTGAAGAAAAATTAAGAGATTGCCTGTAATCTTAGGAGTTTGCTACATCTTTACAGTACAACTAGCAGACTATTTAAAGGAACTGTGCTGTCAACAATTTAAATTTGCCTGGACTCCCATAGATCTCCTAAAACTGACAAATATGTAGGTCTAGCATTTTCTCTTTCTTCTGTTTTACTTTGAAGACAAAATGGTTATATGTGAACATATATATGTACTTTGAGCAAGGCTGAAATTTCCTCGGCAAGATGATTAAAGATCCCGTTTCTCTGGCAAAAGCCATAAGGCTGCCTTTCACCATAACTTGGTTCATGTACTAATGCTGGAACATTTCTCACCTAGCCATCTACTGACACCTTTCAATCATGTGCACTGCCCACTCTCTTCACCTCTCCAAATGACAGTCATTCTTCAACCTAACCCAGCAATCTTACTTTACAAGAGCAAAAGATGTTAGTGCAAGAAATAAATATATCTTCCTTCAAGTTCACTTTGCATCTCATTTGTTGCTGCCATCTATCATATAGTGACTAATGTTAGTTCACCACTAACTAAAGCTTTTTGCCTTTTATGCTTGAAAACCATAGATATGATTCCATGCTACTGACTTAGCTATTTCAGACCAAGAAGCTAGTAAAGAAGATGGTTGACTCTGGAAGATGTTACTCATAAAACTGCCTTTCTTTACTTCATTGGTCAAGTATCAGAATTTGAAAACATTTATTTTTGAAACCCACCTATTTCAGCACCAGCAAGCACCCCTGAAACAGCCTCCTCTCTTCTAGCAACAGGTAATGCACACATCACTAGAATCAGGGATTAATGCTTTTTGAGATACAAAAACTGTAGTCCCAAGATTTCAGACAGCAGAAAGCACTCATTTCTGTCCCTCCTGGGCCTTGAGCTATCTGACCTTAAAAATGTCAAGGTTGCACTGGTCTTTTCAGTCTGTGAGAGCTGTTTTTGCTTTTGGCCAAGCCTGAAACTAAGTCACACACACCTAAGATCATTGCAATGTCCAGTTCCTGAAAACACATAGAAACTGACTAGATTAGTAGGCTAATGTAGGGGGGAAAGTGTCTGAACTGCCAGGGCCAAAGCTTTTATCTAGGCTAATGGGTATATAAATAGCAACACACCCCACCACCCCCCCAATATACAATGAAAAAATTGGTTCAGTGTAAACAGCATTTTTTACCTAGCAAGAATGTCTAAATATGCCAGAAGCTGGCTGATACGTATTTGTCACTGATTACCACAGCAACTTAGAAAACTGTCACTCTCAGAAGGTTGTAATTTAATATCCAGCAGGCAGTATTGATTCATCCACGGCACTACTTGATTTTATAAATGTTCCAGATTAGTCTTGGTGCTTTTCCTACTGGTTTTTAAGTCGGTTTTAATTTTCTATATTGAAATTTGACTAAATAATGATGTTCACGAAAACAAGTAAGAGCCCGAAGGTCAATGCTAATGCAGCATTAGTAATACTAATACTGTTGCGTTCTAGCAGCGTCTGTCTCTTCAGGTTCACAGACAACTTACGTGCTAGAACACCTGTCATCATGAGCTGTGAAACACATGCAGTAAGGTGGAGCTGTGGGAGAAAAATGCGTTTAGGACATGAACTTTCCTAGGATATAATTCAGCAGTCATTGAGACTGCTGTAGTTAATCTTTTTAAACGATAAAAATGTAACAGAAAAACGTAGGTCGGGAGGGACCCCTAGAGGTCACGTGGGCAAACCTCCCTCTTAGAGAAGGGCAAATTTAGTTCACATTCAGGACCAACTGCTTCATTATTTTGAGAGGAGGAACAGGGGGAAGGAACTTGATTGCAAGTGAAGTGTTTTATTTAATGTAACTCCAAGAATCAATAGTTTTGGAAATCTGTTATGCACGTTCTATACACCTTATGTTGTTGTAACCGGGGCTATTCCTGGGCCATATATGCAGGATGTAAAAGAAGGGAACAGACATCTCCTCCCGATGTATTTATTTTTGCTACAAATGTTAGGTTGGAAGGTTCCTCCAGGACCGGACAGAAGAACAGTGATGAATAGAAACTATTAGCATGGGAGGGAAAGAAATGTAGTGTTGCAATGTATTAAAAACAAGAGGAAAGGATTTTGGTAGTAATGTCCAAAGAATTGTGTCTTCTTGCCTTCTTCATTATTCTCAAGATTTTTTTCATACTCTCATTTTCAAAGTCTTCATTTGGAGAATACTGTGGCATTTTGGCATTGGGCATTTAAAAGTGCAGCTGTGCAATACAGAGTGAACTGTATCATAACGGGAGAATAGGTATTACCCTGTTATCAAGAACCAAAAAGTCTCTTTCCACCGGAAGGGGAAAAACAGATTTAAAATCCAAACTAACACCAAGTTATCATAGTAATTAGTTAGAAGCCTTTATATGTAGTTTACTTATGATAGTTTGCAGTGGAGTTTGCCTAAGCACTTCACAGATGTTTGTCACATTTCCTGAAGAGATAAATTAACAATACTGTCAAAATGTACCAATTTGGGTTGCCGATACTACAATTTTGCATCAGTTGTTAGGCTTTTTAAAGTCCCCTGGCCTCTTTTAAAATGAAAAACGGATTAAATATCAGTCTGGCTGGGGGAAAAAAAAAAAAAAAGGTGTATTTTTTCTGATAGCTTATTTTATGTACATGCCATAAATACATTATCTTCCGGAATTTAGGAATTTTTTTGCATGTGTGGAATCACTGAGGCAGTTAAGCACAGGGAGCAGGAGCTATAGATGCAAGCTAAGGTCCAACGCTGTGTTTTGTGTGTGTGAACACGGGAGTAAGTCTTTTGGGAAATAGGTACTGGTAAGCCCTTTCTAGCATGGCAGTAAGCCTCCCTGCAGGCTGCGTGTACAGTTTGGTTAGGTGTACTGCACCTCGGTCTTTGCATCTTCCTCCCAGGTATGGAGGACGCGCAGGGCCGGCTGGCAGCTGCGATGCCTTGGCACACCCACCCTCACACCTCCTCGCCGGTGGGAGCCTCCTCCTTCCAGGGGCAAGCCAAGGCTGCGGGGCCCGTGCTCAGGGAAGGCGAGACGGACAGGTCGGTGCCCTGCAGGGCCTCCGGCGCTCCGAGCTGCCCAGGCACCGGCAGCCGCTCCGGAGCGCCCCGGCTGTGTGACCGGCCAGGGGCCGGGCCGCGCCCCGCCGCGCCGGGAGCCCCCAGGGGCGGCCGAGCCACGACGCCCCCGCCCCCTCCGGCGCACCGGGCGGCACCGCCCACGCCCGTCGGGCTCCGCTCCCGCCGGGAGGCAGGCAGGAGAGAGAGAGGGAGGCAGCGGGCGCGCTGACGCGTGAGGGCGGTGCGGTGGGAGGGGCCGGCGCGGGCGGTGCTGGCGGCGGCAGGAGGAGGAGGAAGATGGTGGCCGCGGGAGGAGCGGCCGGCTGCCGGGCTTTCTGCCCTGCGCTGCACCGCCGCCCCCGCCGGAGCCGCCCTGCCTGCTGAGGAGGCGGCGCGGACCCGCACCAGGTGCGGAGGGGATGCGGCCGGGAGCGGGGTCCGGCTGTGCCCGCGCCGGGGGTCGGGGAGGCGGCGGGCCCGGGGAGAGGGTGCCCGGCGCGGGATGCCGGCCCTGTCCCGCCCGGGGCTCCTGCCGGCAGCGGGGTGCGGGCGCTGCGGCGGCCCCTGTCCGGCTGCGTGGCCGTGCGCGCGTCTCCGAGCCGGCGGGGCAGCTCTGCACCTGCCCCGGGCTGCGGGGAGCGGCGCCAGCGCGGCCATGACCGCCTCCATCCCAGCCTCCGACGGGGCATTGCGTGCTTTCCCTCCGTTTATTTATTCCATTATTTTATTTAGTGTGGGTGGGTTGTGTGTAGAATAATGCTGCGTGGAGCCGTGCATACCCCTGTGCACTGGTTTGCTGGTTTTTCTTTTTTAGTTGGTGGTTTTTTTGGTTGGATTTTTTTTTTTTTTTTTTTTTTTTTTTTTGCACCCGCACCTTTTCTATGGTGGAAAGGAGAAGGGGGGATGTGGGGATTTCGCATCCGGCAGTCGAGTGGTCGCCGTCGCAGCAGGACGGTCACAGCAGCCCCTTCCGTCGGGAGATACTGCCGGGATCTGCGGCCGCGTCCCGGTTTGCAGCAGGGAACCCAGTGGGGCCCGGATCTCCCCATCCTCCCCGAGGAGCGTGCTCTCCACCCCTGGGCTTGGGGGAAGGTGATATCTGCTACCCTCACTTTCTGGTTTCAGGGAAAGGAAGGAGTCTTCGTCTTTTTTTTTTTCCCCGGAAAAGCCGTTTGATAACAATGATTGCCTGAATCACAGTCGTGGTCAGTGCAGCTGTACGCACTACATCTGCTTTCTGTAAGGATCAGAGTCAATAGGAGCAGTCTACCAAGACTTGTTTTACTGCCATCATAAATCTGCTCTTTAAGAGAGATGGGACTGCGGGTCTGGGATGAAAAACTACATCTTTTTGCTTTCCTCTGTTGTAGATTCTTTGAGCTGTGGAACTGCAGTTTGCTTTACAGAGTGCATTGCAGATCTGGCTGTTTTCGTAGCTGCTGAGGAACTAGAAGGCAGAGATGTTTGCCTGACTCTGCATACATTAAGAGTGAGCTAATGTGGGTGTAGGGCAGATCAGCCATGTAGTGTTTTTCTTGCCTTTGACGTGCGTCATGTTACACTAGCTGATAAGAGTACACCGAGGTTGGCTGCAGTTTTGTGTCTGCTCTGCAACTGTGACCTGTGGGGTCCCAACCAACTTGCCCTGCAAAATATTCCAGTCATAGTACTCTAGGTTCTGCTGCATTGCTGTTAAATCTGGACCAGCTGCACCTGCCTTTGCAGCCCTTGCTGGGAGCAAGCACGTGATGCCTGTTCTTCCCAAGAGGTGATGGTGACATAGAATGTGTTTATTCTGTATGTGCTGCCAAACCAAAAGTGAGGTGCGTGTTTACTTTTGATTCTCATGCTGTGGGGGAAGGGGCAGGATAGGGTGCCCAGAAGTGCTGCTCAGGAGGCAGGAGCAGTTACTGTTGAATTCTGTGCATTTGTGCCTATTTGTACAGAAAAATTAAGTGTCCAGTGAATAATAATGGAAGATCACAAGAAACTGCAAAAGCAGAACATTTAGTGTTGCAATGCAACTTCGATGAATGTTGTGGATGTTTGGTGAGTGAAATGTAAGCCTTAGTGAAAGACGGCTTGCCTTCCTTGGAAAATGTGATCTGAGATTGGGATACCAATGAGCTTTTAGGCCAAACTGATTTCTACAAAGTAGTGGTGGTTCAAGGTTGGCTGTGCACTGTAAATCATGTAGTTCATTGCTCTAAGTTTTCTTGGACATTTCTAGTTGTAGCTTAAAATGATACTTCTATCTTACATTAGTGCATTATCTTCACTTAAGTAGCAAACTTTCTGGCTACTATGCTGTCTTTTAACAGAAGCAAGGCCAGCCTTTTGGAAGGCTATCAAAATAAAAGTGCTTACAGATTAGCTCTTCAGTTACAAAAAGAATGCTGGGGAGGTGATTGGTACATCTAGGTAGATAGAAAATGTAGTTTTGGTGTGTTAAGAGGGAGACATGCCAAAGCTTTTAGTATAGCCCTTTTTGGTTACTTAGTAGAAAATCCTTTTCACAATTTCCTGAGTTAATTTAATTCTCAATCCTTTGTTGATGATAAATTTGCAATTTCTTATTTGTTGAAAGGATATAATTGCATTCTGGTGTTATGTTTTGTTTTTATTTGTTAGAATTGACTTTATGTATTTAAAATATAGGAGCTGCTTTAGAAGAGATTTTGTGATGCTGGACGTGGTGGCATCATGGATGCCAAAGGTGAAAATCTTGTAGTCTGCCATGCCCTTATTATTTTGGGGCAGGGAGATTGGGTGTGGATTTTTGAAGATACAAACATCTGAATCTGAACGTTTTGTTTGCTCTATGGGAATGTACGTACTCCATAACACTTTGAATAAAGGGACTAATAATTTTGACACTAAAGTTTGCATCATCTATCTAAGTAGCAGCGCAAATGAGAAACCTGAATTCTTTGCATATGAGATTTGAATGAATTTTAATTGGACCAGGACCTGGCTTCTGACTTCTTTGATACCATTTTAAGTCATGTGCAATGCTTACGTTCTTAAACTTAAAAAGCCTTCAGTATGAGGACTGTGTGCATCTTTGAAATGTAGTTAACAATTCTTTTATAAGCAGTGCTTATCAGCCCTAGAGCCAGCAGAAAAGTAATGAGGGTAAAAAGAAATGGAATCTCCTGTTCAGCTGCTTGTTTTGTATTTTTAACAGGCCAGTGTGGGTAGTCATTTGCAGTGGTTTTGTTGCTTGGCTTTAGGTTGTGTCAGTGTGTGGTAATGCTTATGGCAAGCAAAATCAGGACAAACTAATAGTAAGTCCAGAAAAAGTGGCTGGGAAAATAAACACCATGTTGCCACACGTAGGTGGGTTTAGGGTTAGTATCCAAACTAATGAACATGCTAAAAAAACAAAAGAGGAATTATAATATAAACTTCAAAGTCTTCAAATAGACAAAATGCAGGAAAAATCAAGCAGAGAGCTGAAACTTTCCACTTGCATCTCATGCCCTAGATACTTCAAATTTAGCATTTTTTCCCTTGGCACATGAATTGTTTGTTATTGATCGTAGCAGCTCTGGATTTACATGAGATTATGAATTAGAAGAATCAGACCTTTTCTCTTAAGCTCAAAAGAAAGCTAATTAAAAAATATTAGAGGTGCTTCAGATAGTTTAATATATGTTGTCCATAGGCAATGCAGCTTGATTAATTAAAGCTTAACTTTGAACAAGATCCTATTACCATAGACTTAAGTGAAGCCTTGATGTGCCAGTAATGCATTTTTAAATGTGTTTTTCTGGTTTCCTAGAAGGTGAAGATTCCTGCTTAATGAGGGATCTAGCAAACAACCTTCTGCTCGTTTATCTCTAATAGATTGCCAGTAATGCTTATTGCATAGGGGTTAAAGGTTTCTGAGAAACAGATTGATTGGTTTTGCTTCACAGTAATGATTGCTTTGATAAGTCAGCTACTAAGAGCGGTGTGACAGTATTTCTCTGTTTCCATTGCATGCATTGATGTTCTTCTAAAAAGCTGCATGTTTGTTGCTTTACTGGAGGGGCCTAGGGAAGCATCTTTATTTGGTGCTTTCACATATGCAGGCACATGATGACAATGTCTGTCCTAATTCTGAAGAAATAAATACAGAAGCAGTACAATGGGTACATGACAGCTGTGGATGGCAGAGGACTTAGCTGAAGATACTCCAGAACCGTAAGAACGTGTGTTTCCACACTAAACCCTTTCCACTAGAGACCATCCATATTGACATGAGAGGAGGAATGAAAGTGCAATTCTGTTTCTAGGGAGTTCTGTTTCTACGGAGATGCTGCTAGGCAGGTGGCATCTCACCTGATCCATCGTGAGTCCTGCGATGATTTCTGTCTAATTACAAATACTTACTGGGAGAAGTTTCCATCACCCATGTGCCCATGTAAGTGGATAAGCAGTGGTGTTTTGTACATCATCAAGGAAACTGAAATAAATGTATTAGAAGTATTTAAAACAATACCTAGTCTACATGAGGTAAAAACCACGTGGGGGGCCTCTGTTTTTCCCATTGCTTAGCAGAAGGAGGAGATTTTCTTTGATGTTTAGCCAATTAAAACCAAAAATTCAGAATGTTTAACTATTTTTTTTTTTAGCCATATACCTTCCCCCTATCTTGTCCAGCCTGTTTTCAGGCTGTTTGGTCTGTCGAATCTTGCTCACAAACCAGCAATTAAGCATTACTTGCATCTTTCTTTCTGATGAGTACGTCCATAAATGTTCCTTTTCTTAGGAAGATGACAACCTTGTCACCCATCTGAGAAAAATGTGAGTGTAGGGAGGGAGAGACTTAATTTAAAGTCTGAGAGTTAGTCACAACTGAGCAGCATCCCTGGAATTTAGGCTGAATCCTTTTAGTGGCAGTTTTTTTGTCAACTAATAAACTGTTCTGAACCTCTTTTGTGCATCAGGAATGTGCCTGCTGAATTTAATTTTCAAACTTTGAACTTCAGAAGATGAACACAGGTCAGAAAAACACCAGAACAGCAGAGCCATGGAGGCTACAAAATGTGGCCATCTTGGCAAAGATCATTTGAGCAACTACCCTATGTTGACTCACTTTTGCTTTATTTTTTCAATTTTGGGGATGCATGTCGGGGTCAGAAATGCCTTTCTCTATGCATGTGGTTAAGGTTCAATATCTAGTATTTATAGGTTGGATCCCCTGTATTTATTTGGTTAAACAGTTTTATTTCTCTGCAAGAATTTTCACTTATGCACATAAGACAATAGCTTTCTGATCATTCTTTGTGTGGTGGTCATTCTGATTTCGTTTATTTTTTTAATAAATGTGTTTTCTCAAAACTTGGGTGGACAAGAACTTGTGGTCTGGGTGAAAGGAAGGTTTTTTTAAAACAGAGGGAGGAGGAAAAAAGTAAGAACATAATGGAAGATTTTAAACATACATTACTGTGACTTAGTTTTCCTGATATATGCTTAGGTTTTTTTTGTGGATTTCTAAAATTGTATTTATTTCTTCTGATCCGTGAGTTGAAGTTCTTGCCAGCAGTCTTGGTGCTACCATGTGTTTATGTAGGGTCTGTTCTGATGAGACTTTGATCATGTTTGAAATCTTGGTACTTTGGAAGTTTCAAATGTAACTCTTCAGACTAAATAAAATTAAATTAGGAAAAACATTTTTAAAAGAACAACTGAGACTAAAAAAGCTCTCGCCAAAGTCAGGTGAAGAACCACAGGGTAAAAGTTCTTGCTCCAGGTCTTTCCCAGGCTAACATCAGCAGAATGCTTAAACTAACACTCTTCAAACGCAAAGAACAGGCAAAACAGTAGGGTTTTTTATGTGTTGGTGTCCCAGGTAAATGTAAGGAGGGCAGGTACTGCCTTCAGTGTTGGAAGAGGAAATTGATGTGTTTTTGTATGATGTGTGTGGGGAGCTGAGGGTTTTTTCCTTCTCTTTTCTTTAGAGCTTTCTCACACCAGCTTTTTTATGATCACAGAGTAATTTCAGTTGGAAAGGATCCCTGGATGCCATCTGATCTAAGCTCTGCTCAAATCAGGTGACTGAGACAAGGGCTGCACGTGCTGTGGCTTAACCAAGGCAGGAAGCTCTGAAGGTGGAGTGCTCTGCCTCCCGTGGTGTCAAACACCAGCTCATGCAGCAGGTTTTGCTACAGTCCTGGTGTGATGGGGTGACATATGACTGCTGGAGAGAGACCTTCCTCCAACCTGCCCTCCTCATACTCTGCTGGACAAGCTGCCCTGCAGAAAGCTGCTTGCTTTGCTGCTGGCATTTGGGGCGATGGGAGTGTTGGGGTGAAGGACATGTACCATGTGAGGGAAACAGTGATCTCCTTATGGGTGCTGTTTTTAAGTCCTTCTTACCACTGCCATTTCCCCTAAGAAAGGACTGAAATACAGGTGCATTTGCTGTATTAGCCAATTCAGTGACCTGAAATTTATTTTTTTTAATTGAATTTTTAAGATGGTCAAGATGGAGGAGATTTTTGCCCAGAAGTTTAGAAAACTGTTTTCTTGGTGTTATTTTGCAGCGGTTTCAAAATTAGAACACTGTGTTTAAGAAATGGAAAATTTATTAAGCAGCATTCCTAGTATCTATGTGCAATGCAGTCGCATTTAACTTAATGAGAAAATCTCTCCCAGTAATGCTGTGGTGAGCTGACAGAAATGTGTATTAAGTAAGAGTCAGTGCAAAAGCAGCCTCTAGCTTTGTAATTCCATTGTATTTATAGTGGACATTTTACATAACCTTTCCACAATCTTGGTGTGTATTTCTGATATTCGCAGCTATTATACATTTTGTCTCAGTGTGATAAATAAGGATGAACTCAGGCTTCTGCTCTTGCTTAACAATTATCATTCCTTGCTGATAAATGATTAATGTAATCCACTTATGAGATTGCCACAACTCATTCAGATTTTGGCATCTTAATTTCATTTAGTAACAATGAGAAAATCTCAAAGTCCTCAAAATCTTCTTGCGTAGGATCATGCTAGGGCTGCAAGGCACATGAGAAGGAGATGTTTGAGCTCGATGCCTTCTTGGTGAGGAGATGAGCATCAGCCCAAGGGGGCAGTGTACTTCATAATACTGGCTCTGCATTAGCTTCAACATGCAGGCTTTAGACTTTCAACTACAGCCTCATGACACTTAACCTGACTGCTTAGCCCTAGTTTAAAGTCTTGTCCAAGTCAGGCAGTTTTAATGCATTGTATTTTTGGTGTGGCACCCTTTGCCCGCAGTGATTTTGGAATCAGCAGTTTAAGTAGCAGTTAAAGTTGAGTTTGGACTCCACACATCCTCACATACCTTTCTATTTCTTCACCTGGGTAAACTGTAAAGACTGAATGTCTTTATTTCAGCTTACGTCAAGCTGCTTTTAAATGCAAATTTAAAAGCTACATGAAACACATTTCTGTTTTAAGAGCTACACAGACTTACTGCTTCGATCTACAATACATCAAACGTATTTTGGATTAAAATCAAGCTACATTATTAAAAAAAAAAACCACTAGTATTTCTCATTAGCTGCTGACTTGGTTATATCTGGGTTTGAAGTCAAGATAACCCAGCCTCTTGAACAAAATTTTTGTCTCAAAGAAAGTCAAATAAGTAACCTGGAAAGAGAAGAATATATTGATTAAGAGGTGTATAAGCTGCCTGTATAATTGTTTTTTTAGATAAAAAGTGGTCTCAGTAATGTATCGGGTGACTCTTTGTCACAGGTGACATGGAGCATCAGCTGATGTCTTCCATTGCTCTAGTTATGACAGTGCCTGTGTCACTGGGGTCCTGTTGTGAGCTGTCATTGACCAAGAACAACAGTACATTTGCTAAAGGAGATCTGATTCTCTGTCAGACCCCCCTCAGGATAAATTGCCCCCTGATGGCCAATAGAAGCAGTTTGAGCTGAATGTCAGCGTGGAAATATAATTGCATGGAAAGTAAATACTAAAGCACAATTGCAGCTTGTATACAGTTAACATTCATACAGTCGACTTTCAGAAAGGTAGAAAGTTCCCTACTTCAAAACTGATTGACCTTCGGTAATTCTCTAGGAATTAAGAGTGGAGTGAACAACCTAAAAGTGGAGTGAACAACCTTTCGTGAACAACCTTTTTGTGCCTGGAACAAAGACAATTTTTGTATGTCACAGTTCTGGTGTTGTAAATTTATATTTTATTCAAGATACCTTTTCTTCAGCCTCTTTATCCATGAAGATAATAACCAGAGGATGAAATGTTGTTTTTTTTTTTTTTCCTTCCAGTATATAACTGTTGAAACCTGGGCATTTCACAACGCAATTTTGATCTTCAGTGTTAAGGTCTGTGTTATGCTCTTGTAAGCAGTGGCATCCACAGGCACTGTAGTGCAAGTTCATGTATGTACACTGGGTATGCTCTGGATAACAGAATAGCACAAACAACAATAAGGTAAGAATTTCTTTTTTACATTAAGAAAGGGAACTTCTTCATTTGTATTTAAAAGAAAGGTTTTTAGCCGCCTGCCTAAAAGCCTTGTGTTTTCAAACAGCAGTGTGTAAAACAGTCATTTTAGGGCTGTTGGTCATTAGAAACACTGAGTGTTATGTATTATACTTTTGTAGGTGTCCTACACCTGAAACCAGAGGGTGAGATTACCGGCAAGGGATTCACAGGGTGGGATTGATTAATTGAGAGTTTCTTGTGATGGAAGGAAGAGGATCATATTTTTTTTAGTCTGTTAAAATAGTTCCAAAATCAGTCTGAAGGTTTAATAATCATATGAACTGTAAAGACTGAAGGACAGTACACAAAAACCCCTGCTCTTCTGTTTTTATAATATTCCGTGTCTCTGTTATTATGCTTAGTGTATCAAAAAATCAGGAGACTGACCTCCTCCAACTAGGTGCAAATCCACAGTCACTTTATTTACTCTGCCTGTTGAAGACTTCCCCTCTCTCCAGTGTATGACAGGAATCCCATGGCTTCATGGCTTTTTGCAATATCTCACGCAATTACTACGATGTAGTAGTGTACGAACCTTGGTGGCCTTCTTTTTCGTGTTGACTTTTCAAATGTAGTGAGGTACTGAACAGTGGGTATAATCCGCATAAAACTCACCCAGTGAAGCCTTTGGGTAGGTTTTGTTGGTCTTCGCCTGCCACCTGTGGGGATTCATGCTCAGATGGGAAGACGTTGTTGCCAGTGCAAAGCCATCACATCTTTAAAATATTTGAGGTGTTGTGCTGTGTCCCCTGTAGTTATTTGTATTTAGTTTGTATTCAGTTTGAACAGCATGTAAGACCTGGCTGAAATGCCAGTGGGTTTTAGGACGGAGGACTGTGCTTGCAGAGAAAAGCTGTTCAGTGTGAAGTAGCAGTCTGTTCTGCAGCCTCATGGGAAACCCACCTGTTTTCCACTGGTGTGCCACCCAATGGGGAAGAGGCCTTGCCCTGTTCTTATGTCTGGTCTGCTCAGACATCAGTCAGCTGGAAGTATGAGTTCATAGTGGGGAAAATATGGGAAACAGAGGAGTCTAGTTGATTTTTTTTCCTCTAAGAAGACAAATTGGGATGTTGAAAGTGCAAAAAATATCAGTCACCTTTTCTCGCAGTGTCCAGGGAGCTTGCATGAGGTTCGTGACAGAAGCAGATTATTTAGGAAAAAAAAAAATCAGACTTGACTGAGACTTTCAGTTGTGCACAGTTCCATGTTCACCTGGTCAAACTTCCTGAAGCTTTCAGGCTCTGAGGCAATATGGCTTTCAAGATCAAGTCCAAATTTTAGCATTATTTTTGGCTTAAGTAATTGGTGCAGTGATTGCACTTTGGCAGGAAAGTGATTATGAGCATAGGTTTTCCATGTTGGTGCCTGTCGCTGCTCTTTAAAAGTTGCATCCTATTTGGAGGAGAGGAGTGGGGAAGAAATTTGTGTAACTGGAGCATCCATCTGGTACATTTTGATGACACAGCCTGTTAGTGCGTTATTTGTTACTTGCTGTAACCAAGGCAATGCCAAATATGTAACAAAGACTTACCATACAATGTAAAAAGCACCTGCTGTTGTGCTGGAATCACATATTCAGACTGCTGTAATTTCTGAAGTCTGTTTATTCTTGCACACTTGTTTATTAAATGAATCTTTTGAAGACACTTGGAGATCCAATGACCACAGCTGTTTTAAAACAATGTTCATTAAATAGGCACTTTTTTTACCAAGAGCAAGGAATCTCCCAAAAAGTCTGCCATGCTTTCATTATCTAAAGGGCAAATCTTCTGGCTGCAGTCCTGCCTAAAGAGAAGATGTACGGATCAACGTATTAAGCTTCAGGGGTGTAAATCTGGAAACTATTTTCTGCTGAGAAGAGACCAAAGCTTAGAAGTCTAGGCTTTTGTTCTGTTGCTCATCAGCTGTGATAGGCTTTCCCCACAGGCTGTAGTTTCTGAATTCTCTTGTAGTGGCTCCCAAGTCTGCTCTTGCTGATGGTTACGGACTACCAAGTTAGCACTGACACTGGAAACTGATGAGATTTTTGACACTTTCAGTTTTGAGGAGGCATTTAAGTGTCAAAAGCGAACATGGAGTGAAAATACACCAATTTCAATATGCAGTTTATGAGATGGTGGCAGTATTGTTGCAAGTTTTAACCTGGGGACTCAGGGTGGTAGCAGTGCCTTCCTTTTTTTGTTTCCAGGATTATATTTATGATCGCAGATTCTTCAGTCTCAGCCCCAGGTACCTCAGAGGAAACATTTTTGTATGCTAGTTATTATTTTATTTTTCCTGTCCCTAAGCGTAGCATGTGAAAATTGAATTCCTCCTTCTAAGGCATAGCATTGTAACCCTTCAGCTCAATCTGCATGGTGCTTGTGGCAAGGTCCTTGTGGAATGTAATCTCATGTACATATTTTATTTTGCATCTGGTGTGTATTGTTTATGTGTATAGTTTTGCTGTGGGTACTTCGTATTTTACATGCCTTTGAATTGTATGTGATGGAGATTTAGTACTCTTCCTTTTTCTCTTCTCTCCCATCTGTATCTGGTTTGTAAGTAATGTCATAATGTTTCCTGTTTTGTTCTTCTTTGTCCTGAGGACACTAATTCTTCTGGCTCTAAATGTAGCCCTATTCATGACTTCACAGTATGTGTGATGTATTTCCCAAGAAAAAACAATGATGTAATGTATGGGTGGATTTTTATATGCAAGGGATCAAGGTTAAAGAAAAGTTTTTGCAAAGGATCTGGTGAACCTGTGCTGGAAGTTTGGGTAGAGAATTGCACTTAATCTAAAAACATATTCTTCAGAAAAGAACACCACCTTTAGCTCTTGAAAACTATTGGACAGTCATAGATGGGGTTAGTGGAAGTACCTTAGAGCTTAAAAATTGACAGATGTTCGACCATTCTGAATGTGGAAACAGCTTTACAGTCCACAGTTTGGAGCCACTGCCCCAGAGCATCTAAATAAATCTTTGTCATGTAACACTGAAGACTTGGCAGTGGGTGGTGACCATTATGCATAGCTCTGATATTTCCAACTCAGGGAAAGTATTTCCTTTTTCTGTGGCCTTGTGAATTTATGGTCAAAGAAAGAAACTTACCTCAATTTTACATTTGCCTCTTTTTATTAACAGTAAATAAATTGTTGGGATGCTATCTGTGTGTACGTGAATAAGATGGCACTTGGTTTTCTTCTGCCTTGCTAATAAAGGTGCTCAGTGAATTACAGGAACAGAGGACCTCATTGTGCCTGGCATGGACACAGTTTATCTTGTTACTGTCTGCAAATCAAGTGCATGACACTTCTGTAGTGTCTGGTTAGCAAAGGAAGCGAGGCTGTTGTTGCTGCTGTGATTGTACACTGCTTTAGGTGAAGGTTTGTATGGTTTCTTCAATTAATTAGGAACAAATGCATTCCTGGATTCTTTCTCCATTTTACCTGGTAAACCTTATGCTGTCAAAGAAAGAACTACAGTAATTTTGGGCAGAAATTGGGTAATTTGTCTACCCTGTGAAAATGGCACTTTGTTTCTAAATTAAGAAAGCTTTTTCTTTCCTTTTTTTTTTTTTGTTCAACTCTTTACATTTGAGGCATGACAGAAGTCCAAGGTTTTTAATGTTTCTTGTGAGGAGAAGGTTTCACTCCACAAATTTTTTACCTATTGAAGAAAAATAAGTACAGGAGCAAGGAGTACAGGAACTGATTTAAGAGTAATGTTGGAATCTTGATAGCAAGTTTCCAGTGTTGAAGCATGACTTGCTACTGAATCTCTTTGCTTTAAATGCACTTACAAACTTTTGATCTCTGCCTAAGCTGTGTGCATTTTCCAGCTTAGGTTGGTTGTCTTATACAAATAGCACAACAATGTTCATAGGGCAGGAATGATGCTTAATAATTGGAGAGGAACAAAATGTTATCTCCCTTTTGTTAATAAAGAGGAATAATCTTACCTTGTAACCAAAAAAAAAGCCCTGGTAGAAACAGTAGGAAACAAAGCTATGTATGGTAAGGAGGATTTAACTGTGAATGATGTGATGAGACAGAGAAAGAACTAAGCATTGGAAAAAGCATCTCAACACTGATGTCTACCAGACTGTGAAATAGTCTCCCAGGGAGTGAGGGAAGATACATTTTCGGAGAAGTGAATACTCAGTGGTACAAGGGCTTCAGCAATACTGTAGGGAGCAATCCTCAGCTTGAACAATCTCTCTCAGAGGGATTTTCACATAGTTTTGCTTTTCATAATCCAGGATGAATTTATCCTTGAAACTGATTTAAGCAGCTTTTCTTTTCTTGTTTTGTTTGTCACCAGATGTAGTTTTCTGATGTTGTTTTCTTCCATGAGAATAACAATTTGATGATGTAGTAAATTATTTTGAAATTTAGTTTTGTCCTTGAAGCAACATTCTGTGATTCAGTGGTCAACTTCTTTAGGCTGAGTTTGAGCTACTCAAGTTTGAGTAGCATACAGTAAAAGGTGGGAATGTACCTTATCTGTTTGGTCTTGAAAAGGAAGATCAAGTGATTGTAGTGTAATTGCTTATGGTCATGCTTTGTAGCAATTTTTTATATTCCTCTGCAGTTGATTGGAATGCGTTTAGCAGGGTGCCCTGCACCAATAGGTCTGTCTTTGATATAATTTCAAACATTACTACCACAATTTGTGCTACTTGCCTTTCCTTCTTCAAAAATACTGGAAAGGTAAAATCTGTAGAAAAATCAGTTTTCATGTGTAAGGACCAGAGAGATTCACAGTGAATGGCAGAAGCAGTGCAATCAAATGCTGGGTAAAAAGAGATCAGACAAAAATAGTAAAACTGGGCAAATACCCTCAATGAAATAATGGCCATCATGGTAAGAGGGTTAGTTAATTTTTTTGAAAGTGGTAAAACATAGATGGATGTTTCAGAGTTAAAAGTGTTGGAAAAAATAATTGTAAATGTTGTGGGAAACTGTAATAGTAATGATGAATTAGCAGAAACATTGCTAGGGAATAGGTTTGGAAAATTCTTACTGGGATTTGGGAGTTAATATAGTTGAACAAAAACTCTTTTAGTTCCTGATTATTAGATTTTCTTTCCAAGAAGAATGTCATTTCCAGCTGAAGTATCTTTGACTGCCACAGCTAACTATCAAAAGAAGGTGCTATGTGTTTGGTTTTTATGAAAAGATGAAGTAGATATTTTGGTTGCAAGATGCCTTGAGCTATTTCAGAACATTTCTCCTTGCTTCCCCACAGGAGGTTCAAGCAGTGCCACTGTAGCCCTGAGGATTCTTATTGTTGTTTCTCTCCAGATATTTTTTCCAATGCTCATAAAATCTGACATTGTAGCAAATGTTTGTTAGTAGTAGAAGAATTACTAACATTATTTCTGTAGACTATTGCTGTTTCTGTAATCATCCTGACTTTCCTTTTACGCATTACCCATCTCTGCAATACCCTGAGCATACAAAGCAGGCAGTGTGCTGCTGCCTGTTGCACAACAACAACTTGCAGCAGACCAAAAGGCAATAATCAGGCATCAAGTCTGTCTCCATTGAGTGAGTGCTAAAGTTTTGATTGCACATGGTGTGACTGCACTGGTGGTGTGGCTTCAGTCCTCAGAGTGGAAGAAATCACTGTACGACATGTCACTGAATTAGCTGATTCCTTAGGTGTATTTTGCTTGCAAGTATTGAGCAGTCTAACAGGTTGTACATTTTGTTTCTTCTTACCTTACTCCTCAGCTTTTCTGACAGAGGGTGTTGAGTCAGAGCTGAAAAACTCAGTAAAGCACCTTTATAACATGTATACAGCAATTCCTGATTCATTTCATCTTTTTAAGATATTTTTCCTGCTTTTGAAAGTTGTATGAAATCCATTTATTTGACAGACCTTTCCAGATCTTTAAAACTGGAACAAGAGCGAAGTAGCATGCCGAAAGTCATGTGGTCACCATAGCCATATGCCGGTGTGGGTTGCGGGCTCTGGTGGGGTGCCCCAAAAGACCTGCTGCAGCTCTGGTTTCTGATGTGGAAACCTGTTCAGTGAAACAGAGAAGTTACCTGCTGTTCTGGTGACCTGCCTGGCAGCTGTGCTTTAAACTGCTCTACTTTTGCTGTGCTGTGTGAGGAGTTTGAAGGCACACCAGAAAATCTGTAGGAACTGTCAACTTTTGGTTTTGGTTCTAAATTTGATAGTAGGTTGCTGATGTCAATGCTGCATATGTAACACAGATCAGAAGTCACTGAGAGACTGATGAAATGTTTGGGCAGCTCAAGTGCTGAGTTTGTGACTTCAACCAGCCTACTAATAATGTTAGCTTTATATTTTCAATAAATACACAACATGGAATTAAACAACTTCTGCCTGTTGCCTGGAGCTTATTATTAATTGATTTCACAGTCCTCCATGACTTCCAGTGAAATTCACTAAAGCTTGTGCTGATGCCTTGAAGTGGCTATCTAAAAACAGAGGCTAGACAAGAATAAGAGAATAAAAGTAGGTATGCATTTGAAGTGCCTTCAGAGGTACACCCTGGGCAGTCAAAAGGCTACACCCAAGATGAACCCTGGGTCACAGGTTCTTCACACTTTTATAAGTTTGGTTCATTTGCTTATCAGGGTTAATTCTCCAGTTATAACTTCAGTTAATGATGTAATTACCCTAAGTTTGCCCCTCCTCTTCAGAGGCTTTTAGTTTACACATTTGGGGGCCAGGGGCAACAAAGGTGTCCTTGAAAAGCAAACCTAGAGAGGGTTTGTTATGTCTAACCAGCATGAGAGAGCAGTAGTTAACAGGCCACACAAAACTTCAGAGTTACACACTAGGCGGTACAGGATTTGAAAAATATAAAAGTTGAAACCCAAGGCATCAGTGCAAAGGTCTAACTTGAATGTATATTATTTGAAAAATGGTACAAATACCCGAAAAACACCTTTTCTTTGTTTCCTTTCTGTGGAGAGCAACAAAAAAAAAGCAATGGAGGTGACATTGCTGCTTCAGTGTTGAGGGAGTAAGGATAGAAGTAATGAATTGATAATCCTCTCTGTGTGGGAGATGACCTTTTTAATTTAAAGTAGCACTTTGTTTATTTTGATAGTAGTTATTACATTGCATGCTTCTGCTTACATTTTCACTAACTACTTGCTCTTGAATAGCTTCTAGTAAAGCCCTGTAAAGCCTTTTTCTGAGCAATGAATAGGCTAGCTGAGCACAGCATTGTGGAAGCCCTGGATAACAGCTGAGACTATGCTTTTGAGCCTCAACATACAAAATCTCTGAGGTGGAAATTAGTGATAGTGAAAGGTATTATGAACAGCATATTTTCTGAGCTTAGCTATATCTTACCTAAGTGAGATTTTCTTCCTGGGGATCCCAGGATTGCAAATCCGTAGATATTTTTTAAAGTAGAAAATAGAAATGTCTGAGAGTCTTTGACTTAACAAGTCTGACTAATCTGCTTCTAGCAAAACTAGCCAAGTCCCAAACAATGATTTTTTGCCTGCTCCAGGAATCTACAAAGAGCAATGTTTTTAATGAGCAAAAAACAATCCAGTGGCATCTGATTTAAATCTCTGTAGCTTTGCTCTAATCCTGCCATTAACACAAAACTGTATTCAATTTTGTGGAGTTACTTTTATTTAGAATAAACTGGAGGTCCCTCCTTACTGTGTAATCCATATGTTTGGTAACTATAGTGTCAAAGGCTTACTTGGAAACTGAGCTGAGGTGGCACAGAGGTGTTGTGGACACCTCGGGAGAATACGCCTATATTCTGTTTGAAAGCAATTTTGCTATGTAGGTTTCCACATTTCTGCTCCTTGGGGGGTTTTTTTCTGTTTTTTTTTTTTGTTGCTGTTGTTTTTTTGTGCTGCTCTCAAAAAAGAGATCTGCGTAAGTTAACTTCTTTCTCCCCCTTGTAAGCTGCATGTAGACCATATTCTTTTTATGCTTTCACTGTCCTAACATTAGAATGGCGTGGTTGATTTATGATTTTTTCAAATATTTTTTGAGGTCAGAAATGAAGAAACTTCAAAAATTTTGTACGCTTGTTTGTAGATGGGGAAAAAATACACCCAAAGGAATCTGTAAAAGAACAGACATGCTGAATAAGCAGACTGTTTTCTAAATAGTACTCTTATAAAAATAATTTTTTTAGGCAAAATGACATTATTGCTCTTTTATCCTTTTTCCTCTTGTTGGTAGCTTTGATTCTGTTCTTGCTGTAGGAATTTGCTTAGTTAGGTTTTTTTATTTGTTTTACATTTTAACTAAAAAATTTTGGCAGTATATTAAAACCAACCAACCAAAATCCACCACAAATAGAACCCCCTGCAAACCACAGAAGCTGGTAAATTTGGACTCTGGGCAGCTGTCAAGGCAATTTTTATGTTAATAATGTATTTTTTACTGTGAGCAGTTAGAAGTTGTTCTCCTCTAATGTAGAACATAAGGCTTCCCTCAGGCTTATGAAGCTTGGGGGAATTAAAAAAAAAAAAAATCTTCCTTATCCAGATCATATTTGTGGGAATGTAGATGGAGTGAAAAAATTTTCTAAAACCATAGTCATACAATACTTTCCACATAAAAGACTGAAGTGTTTCAAATTGTCTGTTTTTAACAATATGGATGTATTTCTTTAGATGATGCAGAAACTTTCAAAAGCTTTTAATTACTATTTTGTTTATTTCTAAGTTTCTACACAATTTAGGCAGTGTTTATGGCATTATTAAGAATCATGACACTACACTACCTTGTGCAGAGTTCATCAGGGGTTTGTCCACAGGGGCAGAATGCAAGGTTAATACAAAAGCCAGCAATGAAATCCTGCATGTGCTTTTGGGATGGAAGAAGCACTATTCAGCCTTATCTTCTGGCTATCTATCCTATTTAGGGAAAATGATCTCTCAGTGAATTGACACTACTGCATTTCTGTACTTCACTTGTGCTCTTGTACAGTTCCTTCTATGTTTTGTCTTTTTCTTTCTGTCATAGCATGCCCTTACTTTATGGTCTGGTCAGAACTCAGAAAATTTCAATAGGCAGGTTGCAAAATTTAGAAAAAATCAGTCCTGGAGTAAAGCCAAACAGGAACATAATTTATTAAAGAAGTGATTACTAAGTAGGTGGATTCTGTACACAGAGAAAGAGCTGATCTTTTTGGGTAGTTTGATGTTTGGAAATTTGTATAGGATATCATAAAATAGACCTGCAGTTGAAAATGTTTCAACAGGCAAACCAAATATCTTCCCATATATGACTTGTAACCACATTACCTACCTCCTCCTTTGCCCCGGCATCAGCACCCACCTTCTGATCCCTGCCACACTGGCGTAGAAGTGTGTCAGCCCCAGGTGTTTCGAAGTGTAAAGCTTTTTCAGTATCTTATGTAATTCAAAGCAGCAGGCTGTCTGGACTACTGACTTTCGCAATACAGTTGGTTTATATTTGGAGATGAGTGCAAGTGAAGTTAGGAAACCTGACGCAAGAATGGCTAGCACAGTATAGACAGGAAAGTGCTGCTATGGGGAAGGACTTCCATGAGAGGATCAGGGAGTTGTGGCTGGTCCAAAGCCAGGACTGGTGAAATGAAGGGAGGCTGGCATTGGGGATCTGTGTGATGCAGTAAAGACAGCCATGGGACTGTGATTCCTCCCATGCTTTAATTTTTGTAAGAAATTAAAGATACAAGGAACCTGATTTTTGTAAGATTCATAAGGATTTCATGAGTCTGCTGTTCTTATACTGGTCTGTTGCTTTCTTGTCCCACTCCCCATATCCTTACTACACATCTCCTTAGAAAGTCGAGAAGTTGGTCATGAAGGAGAAGAGGGTGAGGATAGGGTTAGGCCAAAGACCTGCTGAGCAGTGGGACTGGTCGTGCCATGTGTGGATTGGTCTGCCAGTGGCTGCTGGACTTCTCACCCTTCACCTACTGGGACAATGGACTGGGATTGTTTGTGAAGCTTTAAGAAAGTCCATTATCTTTGAGACTCTTAAAAGATAAATTAAAAATTGGCCAGTGGCTAAAAAGTTAAGTGTGAGAAATAAATGTTTAATCGCTTAAAATTATTGTTTGTGGATTAGCAAAAGAGCGTACCTTCCAGGCTCTTTAATCATAGGGTGTTTTTTTCCCAGCATAACGTTATTCACAGGTTGTAATGTCAAAAGCTTGAGTGGCTCTTTGTTTTCATTTTGGTAAGCAGTAAGTGAAAAGCAGTGACAGAATATTTTAAATCTTTAATGTAGCTTTAATTATATCTCCATTTTTGTTTGCATGATATCAACTTGTATAAAAACATTATGTATACTTCACATATATAATTGGCTCTCCACAAAACTGCTTATGTACAGATAATTATTTTATTGTTCATAAGTTCATTCTTGCTTATGGCTTTGGTGATTTGGTGTTTGGATTCTCCATAGATCTTTAAAGAGTTGATGCTATATGAAGTATAGAATTTCAATTATGTTTCTAAAAACATCATTTAAATGTTTTGATGTTAAAAAATGCTTTTTTTATAGTTCTTCATGAGTGAAATTTCAGACCATGATTACTTCATTTTCCTTTTTTACTTCCCTTTTTGTTTCTCACTGAGATTTGAGTTACGATTAGTTGAATAAAATATTACTGAAGGAGATTATTAGAATCCTTAGATGGCTGTTCTTAGTTTCAGCACTTGTCATTTTGCAGTTGTAGTGATATTTCAGAAAAAGCTCATGCATCTAATAATAGTATTTTTATTTGCACAAACAATGTTTTTAAAAGTGAATGAGCTCTTCAAGAGAGTAGTTTCAGTTACTTTAGGAGAAATACAGAACTTTGCGATAATCAGACCTTTTCTGTTTTGAACTGTTTTCTTGACATTTTTCAATAAATACTTAAAATAATTTTGTATCCTAGCTATTGTTATCACTGTTGTGCTACTGCTGCTGTATGATGGAAAATAATGGGTTATAGAGAGGAAAGCTCACCCATTTGAAACAGATTTTCAAGACAGTAGGCTGATTTCATTTATAACCTTTTCACTGCCATAAAGTACAATTTAGGCTGTCAGAATTGATCTGTTGGCACATCTTAGTGGAAGGGGTTGGCATTTAGGTTTCTGGTTTGTATTTTGTTTTCTGTCTTGGATATTATTATCTGAATTGACAGATGATTGACAGACAAAGTATTCTTTGTCACCACTGAATCAAGAGATTTCCATTAAAAGCAGGTTAAAAATGTTAGAATGAATCTAATTGTAGTGAGTTACTCTTTTTTCCTTTTTTAAAGAATTATAAAGACAGGCTTTTATTTTATCAACATATGATTTTATTATTCTGTTGACTTTTACATTTTTAATTTCACTTCCTGAGAGAGAATTGTTCAAAGACTGTGATTATTTTGATGATTTATTATTTTGACATGTTTTAATTTTTTTTTTCCCCCTGGTAAAAGTGGGCTACAAAGGTATCCTCTTACTATGAGTTGAGTCAACTTTTTTATTTGGTGATAGGTATTTTAATTCTAAATTTAATAATTTTTTTCACTTTGTAGAAGGTTTCCTGGTAAGTCCCTGCTCTAAATTTATTTATTTATTAGTTTCAGTGGCGGTGGGGAGAGTCTGGGGGGATTCCATGTTGTGCTTCCTTTGAGATTCATTGTAACCTCAACTGTAAGACATAGTATGCAAACCACAGTTTGAAGGAGGGTAGTGGAAGTCTCTAGAGGACAGACTAAGTGAAGAGGGAATCCCTACTGTTAAGTGGGGATTGTTTAGGCCAAAGAAGGGATGGTGTGCACACAGTGCTGAAAATACTTGTAGTGAAGAAAGAGGCAGCAGGCGCTCTGTTCTTGGTTTGGCAGGACTGGATATAATTAACCAGCTTGCACTGCAGTGGTGAGGAGTCAGATGAGAGCTTGGGAAAACTGCCGGCAGTAAGAATATTGAAACACTCAAATATGACCAAGTAACCATGGATAAATACACGTCAGAAATGTCATCAGTGTCACTGATGCTGACTTCGGGGACCAGAGACATTGATATGGTTGTGTCAGATGGTATCTCAAGATAAGACTCAGTGATTGCTGAGTTTTTGGTATGCTGTCATAGAACTGCAGTTTGATTGGTATTGTGGGCAGGGGGGTAAAATAAATCCGCTCGGAGCCACCTCTTTTTTTTTTTTCCCTTCCCAAACTTGGTATTGTAAAGCTTCTTACTTTCCTTTTTTGTTCTTCAAGCAGTATTCTTGCTGGTTAGTTGGAAGAAGAGACCTCAAAGATAAATAAAACCATTCATTTTTAATGGAACTGCTGATGAGACAATGGGAAAATGTATTGACTTTCTCCTCTGAAAAGAACACAAACTGAACTTGGCAGTTGCCAAGTTGACCAGGCAGTTGTGTGTGTTGGACCAACATTGCTAATGTAGCTCTGGACCCATTGTAGATTGTGAGGGCCAGCTGCACGCTGAGGGGCATCAGGCACAGCATCACCAGCTGGGCAAGGGAGGAGGTTGTCCCGCTGTGCTCTGCCCTGCTGGAAAAGGCTCCCCTGTGTCACAGCACTGTCATAGGTTAGCAAACATAGTCCTGGAAGGGATGTCCTTGCAAAGGGGTGCTTACAGCTTCCTCTGGGACCTGATAGAACCTATCAGCTGGCCAGTTTGAATATGGACAATTCTTTAAGCCACTTAGAGTTGTGACCGCCTCTGTGATCCACACTTAAGAATAGACAAACTCCTCCCCCAAGCTCTCTCTCGTTTCCGGCGCTGGCACAGGTGGCTGCAGGCCCCGAGTGGGGCCCAGTGGGCCCGGCCCAGGCCCTGCTCTGACCAGGCCAGGCCGGGCCCCGGCTCCAGGATGAGCCCCCCAGCAGGGCTGTGGGCAGCCAGAGCGGCTCGGAACCGCCCCCCCCACCCCCCTCCACTGTGGCCAAGATTTCAGCAAAGTGGCACCAATGTCCGGCAGAGGCCAGGTGACCAACAGCGATAAGGCACACAGCTGCAAGGCCAAGGTGAGATTAACCCTTTTAGTGCTGTGAAGAGCTGAAAACCTGAGGGAAGAGAGAGAGAGGAGATGCTTAAAGCTGAAAAGCATCTGCGCTGAGATAGGCAGATGCTGACGCAGCTGTAATTTCGTGAGAGGTTTGGACCAGGAGAGATGGACCAGATGAGGACTTTTGCTCCAAACGGGAAAGGAGAAAACCTCAGTTCCTAGAGATGCTCCCAGAGATAGTCCTAACGATGAAGATGAGGAAGACCCTTTGCTCCCAGGGAAGGAGAAGGGCCTCTGTGTTTTGTTTCTGAACGGCTCAACCTTAAAATTATACCCCAAAAAACTTCCAAGAGTGGACCCCCCAAAGCAGTTGCGGGAAAAGCTGCAAGTCGGGGGGAAGGGACTCCCACATGATGCGAGCAGAGAACCAACCCGGCTGGCTGTCTCGTTGTGATAATGTTTTCATAGCACGAGCAAGAAGAGACTTCTCTTTCTAAATGGACTGAACAAGGTTATTATGGCAGTAGTAAACAGACTAAACATCTTAAGGGTTGTCTTTTTACCTTGTCAGTGGGAGAAGGTAGGAAGGTGGGGGGAGGAGGAGAGTTCTGAAGGTGGTATAATTTTTTTTCCTTCTTTTAGGTCTCTTAATAAACTTCTTTATATTTCTTTCAAGTTTGGTGCCTGCTTTGTGTTTCTCCTAATTCTTATCTCACAGCAGATAAACAGTAATGAGTATTTTGGACCAAACCACTACAAGCACCAAGCTTTTCGGAGTTCAAGAAGCATTTGGACAATGCTCTCAGGTGCATAGTGTGATTCTTGGGGTGTCCTGTGAAGGGCCAGGAGTTGGACCCTATGATTCTAATGGGTGCCTTCTAATTCAGCATATTCTATGATTATATGGTTCTGTTTCTTGTCTGATCAGGATTTCATGAGGTGTTAGAATTAATTTTGGTTTAGTAGTAATAGAAGATGGTTTCGAAGGCAAAGAATAGCCAGACATAGGGATTTGAGTTTCTTTTGAGTTGTCTGAGCAATAGAATTGTTTTAATTTATGAAGTGGTAATCCCAAGTGTTCACAGTAAAAGTGTCTCCATCATAATACTCATATATGTACAGTTTTATGACCAACTTTATAGTTCTTTACTCCATCCATTATTTTTCTCTTTTTACTGATTAGATTTCATATGTAGTCTGTAGCAGGTAAAATAGGAACCATGTAGAAAATACCAATGGCTTTGTCATATACCATTACTTGAGAAAATAGCAATGGCTTTGTCAGAATTGTAACAGGTGACTTCCAATATGTAATTTAGATGATGAGCTGAAATATTACAACATACCCAGCAGGTGTCTGTAAAGGGGGTCTGTTTGCAGTTCATGGTTTTAAGGGAGAGTTGTAAACACAATGTAATGGCTGCTTGTTTACTGGTGGTTTAAATACATTAATTTGTATTTTATATTGAATGCTAGATGTCTCCCACATTAGTTAATAATTGTAACACATCTGAGCACACTCTACACAGATAATGTAGGTGGAGTTAAAGGAGTCTGGCTTTCTTGCTTTTCAAGTAGATGTGAAATCCCAGAGAGCTCAGATCAGCTGGTCCTCTCTTTATCAGAAGCTGAAGCCTCTACACTTGCCTATGCATGTTAAGTATTTTCACCTGACATACATTCTGTGTGGTTGATAGTCTGAGAAGCTTTGACTTATGATGGAGTATGAATTGGATTAGAAGACGTTTACACTGTGAGCTCAGATTATGAATTCTTTCCTGCCAGTTTCCTTGTTTCCTTTGAATGCAAGTTTTGTGATGCAATTAAAAAGGAGAGTAGATGTTTGCAAATTAATAAAATCAAAGCCACAGCTCAAGCCTTCAGTAATCAGCTCTGCAGGCTGATGTTGCTGTTGCTCAGTTTTCTTGAGTGTTTGTCTCTAAGATGAGCTCTGCTCTCTCTTTCTGCTTACTGAGTAGTTCTGCATTAGGGATAATGTCCAACATAATTCCCAGAGGAAGTGAAGAAATTTGAAGGAGATTGGTTTGGTGCAAAATACTGTCCTACATCTTAGTAATTGAGAATAGCAATATAATTTGATTCATGTCACAAATAGCATGGTGTGCCTGAGAGAGGAAAAATGGAAATTGCTTATGCAGGGAGAGTAAACTGCCACATGTTGGGTACTAATATTTTACACAAATCCATTCTGCACTGGTTCTTACACTATGCCTCTCTGTAATATTACAGGGGGTCTCAGTATAAACAAATGGCTAATGTAACCAGTCTATCTCAGCATTTTTGTTTGTTGGATTTCCATACAGATTGTACCTTGGCACATCTGGCTGCCTGGTGTGGTATAATGTCTCTAGGGCTTTCAGATGGAACAGAATACTTAAATTTATGAAAGGTTTCAAATTGGAATTGTTTCTTTTAGAGTACAAAAGCAAACAATAATATGTTAAATAGCACAAAGTAAACAAGTGCTAAAAATAAGCAATCAGGAATTTTTCTTGTTCAAGTCTTGGGTTACACAGACTGATAGAGCCTTCAGTACTGAATATATGTAGCTATTTCCCTTTGACTAACGTGCAGAGAGTGTATTCTCTGCCCTTGTTGTCCATGAAGATGTGTTTACAGCATTTAAAACTGATACCTAGTTCTTCAACAGTAAATTTCAAGATGTGCTAGTCTAGACGGCATCAGAGGTACTTAAAAATATACAGAAAACAAGCCAAAATAATGAAATCTATGCAGGTAGGTATTTCATTCCTCGTAAGTTGTATCTTTACCATGATGATCCTGCCCTTATGCGTCCTTATAGGTTTTCATGTTTCATTAATTCTTCTGCAAATTCTGTACTTCTCTTCATGCTTCGTAACCTTTATCTGAAATTTCAGTTTTGATCCTTTGGGGTTTTGCACTCAATGCTGAATTTTTACATAAAATACAGAACAGAATGGTAAAACATTGCATTCAGAAAAACAGTCCTCAGTGCATTTCTGATGTGAGAGCCAAGGAGGAGAAAACAAGGAACTTTGGTAGCATTTTTCACAGTGCTGTATTTAAGCTGCTTCACACTGAAGGTATTTCAGACTAAACCCCTGGTATTAAAGTACCTTTTGAGTCTCTGTGAAAAGTATGTTGTGACAGTGTATTTAAAATTAGCTGAAAAAACCCCAGCTTGTTTTTGCCAGTATGTTTGTAGAGCTAGATGCTGTGCAATGTAAGGTTCATGGCTTATTGGACTCTTGGATCAAAGGAAGGACTACAAGAGCAGATCCCTCTGTGCATACGTGGAGGTCCGCTTGCATGGCTGATGTCACTGGGGAGTTTGTAGATCAAAGTATTTTGTCACTCAGCAGCATTTGAGAAGTGTGAAATGGATGGACTTTTCCATACGACATGCTTGTCTATGCACTGTGGTCATGCTACCTGCCAGCGTGACAGCAGCTTTTGATCCTTAATAGTTAAAATATAAGCTGCCTTTCATATCTCTGTGTGCATTCAGATCTGGGGCTGTCTACTGAAAAAGCAGGTGTGTGCATGACAGGCTGTTGTTTGTACCTTGGATAGTTATGTGCCATCTCTGGGGACAGTACGCAAGTTTGCCTTATGAAATAGCACTCTGTGTTTCAGGAAGCCAAGTGGTATGCTGCCTGTTACAGTTCCACCAAAGGTCAATCCCTTGGGATTGCATGGCTAGCTGAGGAGCTGGGGCTGATTTCTGGGATTGCTGTTCAGAGGGAAAGATCTGATCCTTTTTTCCAGGAGCAAACTCTCCTGGAAGCTTGCCTCCCCAACTGTCTATGGAATAAGAAAATAAGTTGCTTACAGCAGATAACTGTAATCCCTGGTAAAATTCAACAAAGTTGAATTTAGCCATTATTTTGAGGCCAGTGTCTGTGAGATGGTAGGGGTTTTTTCAATCCTATGTCTCAAAAACTGCATAGTCTTTTTTAATGAGTTGCAAGATGGCACTGTTTATGCAAAACTTATGTTTGGAAGTTTTTCAGCCTTTCTTATTGGTATCCCACTCTGCTGAGATGAGTGGACTTAATAAAATGCCATTATTGAATTCTAAAAGAAGAAGGATTTCCCACTTTCAAGTAAATTTTTCAAGCATTTTTTTGAGGGAAAAAGAACTAGGATATTAAATATTTTGTAGCAGATGACAAAGCCTGTGGCCATTCCTGGAGTTCCTGTTGAATCCACTGCCAATTTTCCTTGCAAGGTAGTTCCAAGATTAGATAAGGAGCATGCATGGATTAAAGGTATCAGTCTGTGTTTTGGTTTGTGATCCTTCTCAAAAGAATCTGGATCTGCCCTGCAGTGAGCGGAGCAGCTGTGCTGTGAAACTGCTGGATTGATCTCTGCCGTTAGATGTGCTTCCTGTAATGTGTAGAAACATTCACAAGGAACATGACCTCTTTCTGATGCCCATTTGCTTCAGCAAGACTGCAGCAAATAGAACTGCCCAAGTAGTCCTAAATGTACAAACTGAGAATTTTTGTATTTTTGCTGAAAAAATTAGCATCAATTTCAAACAAAGACATGCACTGCTCAGTTTGCCACCAGCTGCTTAATACTTGGGGAACATTACGATCTTGCATCAGAAAGAGTAACTCAACTCACTCCGTTTGTGACATCTCTTCAGTCTCTTATAAGCATACCTTATTTCAAGTGCTACCCAGTTTGATTTAAAGACAATAAATTAATTCTAATCCTAGCTTCCTGCATTTCCCTTAGGGTGTGGAGAGAATTTGGTAATACATTTTGTAGTTAAATTCATAATCTGTATTTATAGGTACTTAAATCTCAGTCTGCTGCAGTATGCCTGATTTAACTTGAAATGAAAAATCCACATCACATTTAATTAACATGTTTGAGAGATGTGTTTAATTTAATTACTGCTGTCGTGTGCATTTATGTACTAAGTACACATATCTCATAAATTCTCCCAGATAATTACCTTCAGGAGATTTGGTTCAGGATGACATAGTTTCTGTATTTATAAACTCAGTGTTTTAAGAAGACTGACCTTGTTTTAAGTTTATTTTTGTCCCTGCCACAAAAATAAAATACATGAAGGAAATAGAGGGTAATTGTTCCCTATGCTTATAGAAACTGCATTTCAAAAAAAATTGTCTCTTCCTCTTCCCACTGTATTTCATGCTGCCTGTTCTGTGTTGTTTTAGAATTCCTTGCTGATTCAAATTGTCCTTTTCATTTTCAGAGTTCACTATAAATAAGCACTGATTAATTTTCACTGCAGTCTAGTAGCCTGGTAAGTTTTTGAGTCATGTTCTTTTGAGTAAAAAATCTCTCAAAGGAGAGATTTTTCTGTGACTTGCACACTGTCAGGAAGGAAGGAATTAGATAGAAATCAAGAATTTCTGACTGCTGTCTATGTTCTTGAAGCATCTCTTTCTGCCTCAGTACAAAAATAATCAAAACTCTACAAACTTGAAGCAGTGGCACAAACTTTATGATAGAAATCTCTTAAGCATTGCAGCTACCTATTTCTTTGTTAGTCTTACTGGAGAAAATTGGATTCTTACATTGCTCCCTATTTATTAGTATGTTTTTTACTTAATAATTTTTTAACCCATAGTAATATAAGTCAACCAGCTTTTGATTTAGCTTGGTAGGAGAACAGTGCACTGTTAGCATATCAGGTTTGTTTGGTTTAATACTACATTTTTAGAGGAAAAGAGATCATGCTGGATCAGGCAGTCTGAGGAAGGTGAGCCTGCTGCTGCTTTTTGACTCTCAGATTTTATCACAGTACCTCACTCATACATACTAGGAGAACATCAGAAAAAATTGCTATGTGAATAGTTTTCTGTTACTGCCAAGATTTGATACTCTTGTCTGTAGAAGGGAGACTTGAGACTTAGCTGGAGCAAGCTATTAAGATGTTTATTGATGAAGACTCAAAGACTAAACAGGTAGAGTAGCCAAACAGTCTATGCAAAATCATCTATAACCTATGCAATCAAATAGGATACAGATGCAGATTCTGAGGAATCACATATGTGATTACTACTAAATTACAGTTTTCTAGGTACTGAGGTGTAAATCCATTTCTTGTCTCCACAGGTGCCCTCCTCCTCCCACTGCCCAAAAAAAAAAAGAAAATTGGAACAATGTTAAGAACAAAAACCTGATTGAGAGTCCAGCATGTCATCCGAAGGGGTTTCTTACACATCCTCCTTGTGGACTTGAATTCACATGTCTGCATGACTACCATCTAGAGGCATGCACGCACTTAGCAATGGAAGACCTGCCCTCCTTTTCCTCCCCTTGATTTGGCATTTTATTCTTTATTTGCTACATTAGTCTCTTGTTTTTTTCTGAGTTTGGGCTGAGCTTTTCATTAACCTTGTACCTCCTTGTCTCTGCCAAAACTTTTCACAAGAAAACAGCCCCCTCATAATTGCCTTTTTGTCATTGGTCCCAGTTTTGCTACATCCATACTCAGATTTCATAATACATGTTGTTCTATGGGCAACATAAACCTTATGCAGTATTATCAACAGGATTGCTTCAGTGTGGGTGGCTGGGCAGCCCGAAATTCATGCTTTATTGCCATCTTAGAGTGCTTGGATTTAGTTTACATTTTTCAATTCCTGCACAGAATTTTTCTCTTTTAGCTCTCTACCTAGATCCAATTCCTCATGATGGGGTTCTTACCGTCTGTGCTGGAGTGTGTGCCAGAGCAGCAGGGTACCCTGTTTTTCACACTTTCTCTGTGGCCTGTCATGGATCCTTACTAGGGCCTCAGTGTGAGAGGCTGTGTACTCTACATTCACTTCTTACTCACTGTTTCCTTTACATATCATCCATTTCTTACACAAGTCTTTTTGTTCAATTTGCTAGGAAATAATGTGATATCTCGGTGAAAGATGTAGAACTCTTGGTTTTCTGGCTGTACGGATGCCTGTCAATTTTTTAATAAGCAAGAAAAGCTAGATTCTGTGAAATCTGCAAATCACCAGCATGCAAGTATAGGGCCAAAAGGTTTTCATAGATGTGGATCTAATTGGGTGATTACTGTCGTGGTTTGGGGTTTTTTTGTCCACCTGCTTGGATTGCAGAGACTTGAGACACATTTCTGTAATGATATATTTGCAGAGAGAATCACATGCCTGGGTCTGTCAGCCTGTTTCAAGCAAGGATTACTGACATGCTACTCTGAGGTGTACTAGAAACTATTTTTCACCAACAGAAGCTTTTGGGAAGTGCTTTGGTTGGTTGATTTTGTTATTTGATTTTCTTTTTTCTGAATTAATTCATAGTCACAAAATAATTTCCTTTTGTTTAAAGAAATGCAGAATCATTGAACTGTTTAGGAATGGATTTGAAGGAGAAGCTGATTTCCTCTTGCAAACTGGGTAACACTTATTTCGGAAAATTTAATACAGTGACTTAACCTTAGTGCACCAGATACCACATACTGGAATAAGAACAAGTCTGTGGGTTTTAGTCAAGGAGATTGTTTCTCCAGTTGCATGAATATATCAATGATTTGCAAGTCGCACCAGTGATTCTTTATCTTGTTAATAAAAGGACACCAAGCATAACCTAACAACTTACATGGAAATAATTCTTAATAAACTTGTTGGCCTTTTCAAACTCTAAACTGGTTTGTTAAAAAAAAAAACATATTTTTACAACAGAAGTCAGATATAATGCATTTTTTAGTTTAACGGAGAAATTGTTGAATAATTCATCAGATATGGACATCAGCTTAGGGTTTTTTATAGTGTGATGTTCTTACAAGAAAACCTGAACTAAAGGCGGGATTTTGGTCTTACGTGGAATTCTCTGCCTACCTCCAGAGGATGTCAAGAAACTTTTTACTCAGTAGTCAGTACATTAACGTCAATGTAAGTTGTTAGTTTTACCAGTGTTATCCTCTTGGGACAGAAATAATATCTGTAATATTATCAGTGATGCAGCCAGGTATTCTCAGTAATACAGTCTGTTTTTGAAAAATCCTATCAGTAAAAAGTAGTGTTACTTTATTATATTCTTTGTACTATATAAATGTATATTAAATAAAATTAATAATATATAAGGATTAATATTGTAATAACAATATAACAATTGCTATAATAAGGTAATTATTATATATTATTGGTAGTAAGTATTGTATTATCTGTAGTGCTGATGATGTCTATTTTTAGCACAGTGTAAAGCCTGCAGTTCAGCAGTTTCCTTATCTAATATGAAACATTGCAAATCTCATAGAAGGAAAGGATAAAGTAAGTGTGGGCTCAAAATTATTTGATTTTGAATTCTGAAAGTTAATTCTGACTTTGGACTTCTTTGTAATTCTATTAAGGTAGAATTGGACTTCTTTTTATAATTTTTTAAAGGTAACACCTTGTCTTCCAAGGCAGCTGAAGGTAACAAGTACCGTAGAGCAGCTCTAAAAGATTTTGGGAGTAGTAAAGGTCATGGTATTTGTGTTCTGCTGCATCAAAAAAATCCACTGAAACTTTTTTTAAAAAAAGGCAAAGTGTCCTACATAGCTGTGATCACAAAACTTTCAAGAACCACGAGATTTTATGGTGGCTTGTCTATGCTATTTTTTAATATATTATTTATTGAAGGCACAATGGTTTTGCCTGTTTCATAGCCGTACATTGGGTAGAAAGGTGTCACTCGTAATGGGTGAGTGTCTTGTGACAGAAATTGTCTTTACAGCTGAAAGTCTACAAAAGTATAAGCAAAGGGTTCTCCATTTACATTTTATTTAAGAGAACACTTAGTGAAATAGACAAGTGTGTATATAAGAATTTTGGGGATTTAAATCATGGATGTTGTTGTATAGTAAGCCAGGCAACATGATTTCAGAGGGTTTTTTGATTTACTGCTGCAGAGTGGTCTGTAAAATGGGCTTTCAGTGCTATGACAGTTGGAGGATTGAGAAGAAGACCAGCAACATGTCTGTCTGTCTTGATTTAAGAAAATTTAAAGAGGTGGACACTCTAAAATGAGTTATCTCCCTTAGTTTCAAACAATCCCTGTCTACCAAATAAGGAGAAATATGAGTAGATTGATGGGAGTCAAAAGATAACAGTTTATTAACAAGCAAAACTGCAACAGGCAAAAAAATAACAGTAAATAATCACAGGATACAGAATTGCTAAATCTCACAAACTCCCCCAGAGCAAAGAGAAACCCAAAATGGTGGCAATGCCCCTTCTAGATGGCACCTGCCACAGGGAGACAAAGGGAAAATGGTGCCAGCTCTCTCACCCAGTGTGACGCTGCCCAGGAGGCAAAGGGAGAAAAGATGGCTGCAAACTCTCCCAGGGTAAATCTTTCTATCTACTCATGTGAAGTCAGTTTTTCCCATATTTGCATTAAATTAAAGAGAGTTGAATATATGTCAATATTATTTTCATTATAATTCTTTTCTTTCAGTGAGCTTGTGGTGGATTGACCTTGACTGGCTGCCATCCCTCTACCTCTCTCTCACTCCCTCTCTTCGAAAGGATACTGGGGAGAAAATAAGATGGAAAGGCTTTATTGAAATAAAGAGGGAGATTTCCAGTTGCTGTCATGGTCAAAGTAGATTTGATTTGGGGAAAATTAATTTATTGCCAGTTAAAATAGAGTTGCATGGTGAGAAGCAAGGACAAAACGTAAAATGACTCTCCTTGCTCTCCCCCCTCACCTTTTTCCATGCTCAACTTTACTCCTTCATTTCTGACTCTTCCACCTCCTCTTTACTGGGGGAGGGCACTGCACACCACCCCAGCCCTGCACCCCAGATAGAGCAGCTGCAGCTCAGGAGGGAAAAGTGAGGTAGTTTCTTCTTAAATTATGACTCATATTTGGCAAGTGTTTGCACTGGGAAGCTTGGAGCCTAGAATCAGTTATGGCAGCATGCAGCTGAAGAGCTCTGGGTAGCCTTGGGTTTGCTTAGGGGATGCGGAGTGGGGGGTTTTGGGGTTTTGCAAAAGAGACCAGTATGACTGCGTGTGACTCTGGGCAGGGTCTTTTTGTGAGGTGACAGGAGAAATGCAGGCTTTGGGACCAAAACAGTAAAAAGTGTCATTTTTTGAGAAAAATTAAACAAGTCCCCCACCTTGGTAGGAAATCCAGGGAAGCTAATGTGCTTGCAGATGGTCCTTTGATACTGTCATCCGAGTGCTTAGGTCTGTGGTTGGCAAAGCCCCAGCACCAGCTGGTGCTGCAAGTCTTGGTCCAGACATGGACTTCTGCTGTTCGCGCTGCCGGCTGAGCTCTCGCGGAAGGGACCCATCTTCCCCCATATATGTACATCCATAGGAGGAATTGCCCGGCATATGACCAAAGGAGTTATTTGTGGGGAGGGGGCGGTGGGAACAGAAACAGTTTGTTTCCATATTTCTTTAAGTCTATTATTTTGAGGAGTTCAGATTCCTTCAGGCAAAAGAGATTGCAAAGAGTTAGAGCCACAGCTGCATTTTCTATTATGCAGAAATGAGTCTGAGGTGAGGAAAACCTGGACCGTGATGGTACAGAGGCCAGCCTCTCTGGGACATGGGAAATGTGTGGGGATGGAACTTGGCTGCACTTGCCATGGCTGGGAGCCAAGGGAGATGTCATTGCTGCTTGGCAGCCTTTGGCTGCTCTGTTTTGTAGTCACTCAGGTGCTGTTGTACTGCTGTTGTGGGGGACCAACAAACTCTCACTTGCTTATTTTCCTTTAATTTTTTTTGGTGGTTTAGTTCTTTGCAGTATGTATGGATTATTGATTTTGAGCTTGTTGACTCTTCTTTGTTGCACCTTGACTTGAACATCTCCATTTGCTGATTTTTCTTCATTTTATTTTTGGTGTTATATTCACGTTTCCTGGATGAGCCCTCTAAATATTTGTTTGCATGCTGTTACTCCTATAAGCTGTAAAATAAATCTGTATTTGGCTTCTCAGCTTGCTTTGTTAGCTGAACTATGATTGTTATTTTGATTCTGGAACCATGTAGAATTAAGTAACGTAGTACAAAGAATTATTCGGGTGGTTTTAGGGCTTCTTCTTGGGGTTTGGGTTTTTTTCTGTTTGTTTGGTTTGGTTTGGGTTGTGTTTTATTTGAACCTTCAGGGAGGAAAGGGATATTCTGTGTTTGGGTTTTGTTCAATAATGTATCGGTTTTTCTGTTGCTACAGTGATTTCTTTTTCTGTTAGGGTTTTGCTGTTAGGTTAGGTTTATCTATTTCGCAGCTATTCATGTGCATTTCTTAGCTCAAAACCTCTCTTCTGCCAACTGATGGTTGGTTGGAAGAAATCTGTTATGTGATCTCCCAGTCTACTCCACAGCAGGTACTGAAGTGCAGTCTGTGGGGGCCATCAGAAATTGCCTTCAAAAGTGTACTTCAGGTCTAAGCTAAAACATATATGTAAACCCACTCTGAGAAACTGTCTCTGATAATCTATTCACTCTTGCAAACTGCAGATTTTTTTTTTGCATGCTCCCCACTTTCCTGTTTCCTTTTTTTCAGACTTTTTTTCCCCTAGAATTGATGAGAGAAGTTCAGAGACTTTCAGAAAAGCCAAACCCCTGGTCATAGGCCTGAAAGAACCGTAATTGTTTTTCCAGGACTGATTTTTAATTTATCATGGTTTTAATCAATTTTTTGAAACATTCAGCTTATAGTGACTCACTTTCAGTTCCAGAGTTTGGATGATGTGTATTTGAGCTCAGGATCTGCACAAGTAACTGTCAGCAGTTTGAAAACTGGCCTGAACTTTCGAAAGTCATGAGACTTGGTTGTGTAAAATTCCTACTGTTGACCAAATGCATTTGTACATAAAAGTTGTTCTATTCAGGTGACTAATTTAACGTGTTTAGAAGTGTGTGGCAGAAGAGCATTTTGGACTCTTAGTTTTTAGTAACCCTTATGGCAGAGTTTCAGAAGACTGTAAGGAAGAGTATGTTGTATTAATATTTTAAAAAGTGATGTCTAATACTTGTAGCATGGTAGCTTGATGTAAGTGCCCTGTAGGATAATGGACTGGATTGTGGGCTGACAAACTTTGAAAATTGCAGGCCTTTCTAAATGGTGTATGCTGCAGTTCAAGCAAGCAAGAACTTAGGGGATCGTAATGGTTTGTGCTTTTAGGAGGCTGAATTTACTGATCATCATGGGGTTTACAACTTCTGTAGAGCTAAAAGTTTACTTGCCCACAGAAGTTCATGTAACTTAATACTGACAGCAGCTACCTGCCTGACTGATTTGAAGCGCAGTGTTGAATTCTGTAGTAAAGTGGTAATCTTAAAATAATCCTGTAGCAACCTACAAAGGTATGAGAAATATATAGTTCTTTTTTATTTTCATTGCTTTTAAGATCTACTTCCATGTTTAAAGTGATGTCTGTATAACTTAGGTCGAAGATACAAACTACTTATATAGCTTGGGTTATAGGATATCTATGTAACGTAATATCAATATAATCTAAACCGTGACTTTTTATCAATATAACCTGAAGAATATCAATTTAAGCTGAAGCATGGCCTTCTATACTTATATAGCCTGAATCATAGCTTTTACTTATGTAGCCTGAATCATAACTTCTATACCTATGTAACCTGATACTTATATAACCTGAATCATAACTTTTGATACCCATATGAGCTGATATTAATAACTTTTTTTTATACAATGTAATGGCTAGTACATAGTAACTAGTTGTTAAATGCGGAGTAGACAAAAAGAGAGGAGAAGAATAAAACCAAACTTACCAGATGTATAGTTTTAGAAGTAGGTAAGTGTAGTACTAATGAGAAATTGGCAAGTGCAAAGCCAATTAGCCACAAAACGAAGAATTTAGGCCAGTTAAGACCAGATGGACCAAAGAGCATCATAACTGCGCGTGCCCCGAAGACAAAGTTGAAAAGTTCAAGTGCGAAGAAGACTTCAGAAGCCTTCATCAAAGACCCCCGAAGACCCCCGAACTGGGGAAGTGCAAGCGCAGTGCAAAGAATTATCTAATAACCTTGAGATTATGCTATGTAAATTAGTTCTGGTAAGTATGTGATGATGCTGTAATGATATAGCAACATTAAGGAAAATTTACTGTATATATATACTACAGCACTAGACAAAGGCGGGTGAGTTAGGAGGAAAAATCCCCCTCACCACCAGCGCTGCAATAAACAAATACCCGCTCTATAGCCATCAGTCTATGGGGATTTATATCCAGCCTATCCTTTGGGCATCAAAAATTACTTCAGTGTCTTCCTACCTTCATTTTAAAGCATGTTTCCATGAGAGAGATCTCATCCTCAGTACTTTTTGTCTTGAATTTAAGAAATTAAAAGTGAAAGGATGCTGTAGTATAGCAAAGAAAAGGGAAATCAGCGTGCGCATTCTTACAGTGTCACTTATGTAAAGCTCAGGTATTTGAAGAGAGGTCAAACTGTTCCTTTGCCTGATGGATAACCAGGGCATGGATTTTAATTTGAGCTAAATACCTCCAAAGAGTAGAGCCTAGAATACCAGTTAAGCTTGGCTTTCAGACAAGAAAGACATTCTGTTATAGGAGGAATGATCCTTCCTTGAAAAGGAATTTAAAAAAGCCCCAACAGAGTAATTTGAAATATACCATTCCCTGGAATTATAGGATCTCCCATACCTAGGTTTAATGGAACATTTAAGAGATACCTTATCTTCTCTTTTTAAAATAAAATAAAGCAAAATAATTAGGGCTTGTGTTTCCTGTAGAGAAAGGGTTATGGGTGCCTTTGAAATACATTGCCTTAATAACAACTTCCGAGGATAAGTGAAAAGAGCTATTGACAGTCAGACTGTCTGCAGTCAAAAAGGAGAAAAATACTAACCAATGAATAACTAAGTAAGTGCTTCAAGTGTTGAAACAATTCAGGATTGTTCTGTTCTTCCTTTAATTTTAGTCACATTAAATACAATTTACCTTAGAATCGCCCTTTTTAGCTGCCACTTTTTTCTACTGTAATTCCACCGGTTGGATGTCTTAATAATATAAAAGGATTTTATAATGTTAAGAACGCATAATAAAATATTTTAAATGGAATATACACTTCTACTAAAATCTAAGTATTGCTATGTAAAAAGAGAAGAAAAAATAATGTACTGAAATGTGAGCCGTCTGAATTCTTTTGGGTGTTGTTTCTCTTTGGAAGGTAGACAAAAGCACTGTGGGGCAGGATACAAATAATTTTTAAAACTAGGCAACTGCCACATTATGTGTTTTTAGAAAATTTTAAATTTATGTACTTTTTTCCTTATGGCTTTAAATGCTGTTACACTGTCATTTTACCTGTTGTCTGTATGGCTTGACTGGGACTGGTCTGTGTGGAGGTTCTAGCTATAAATACTGCGTAGAGATGTGAAAAGTGTGCTTGGGTGACTATCCTCAATTTTCTTTGTTTTCTTTCAAACTCCCTCCTGTGTAGCTGTATTCTGGTCTTTGTTTCCTTAGCAGGTAGAGACTGGCAAGCATATGGGAAGCTTTGTGGCTTTTACAGTATGCATCTGCTTTTGATTTGCATGATCTGGCAGTAGTGTGTGTGATCTAGTTAACTTGATTAGCATCAACAGATTTTTTTTTTTCCTTAACCTGATGGGACCCCAGTGACTGCAACCAGGCATCATTTCCATTTCCCTGCTCAGACTGTAATTTCTGAACAAGCTGCACATCTGAGTACCCTGAGCTGTGTACAGTGCAATTGCTAATACTCCTCAAGTTCTGTTGTGAGCTACAGATGCGGAGAAATGCCAGCCTTCATTAGCGTTTAATTATGTCTGGGGAGCAGATTTCATGTGCAGTCGCCTTGGAGCAGCTATTTCCAGTAACAGGCTTGTGCTGAAAAAGTAGGTCTCAGTCAAGATCTTCCTCAGTTCAGAGAAATGAGTGATGCTGAAGTCCTCCCTGTTTGAATGAGTAACCCTTCTCTCATCAGCTCTGGGGTGTAGCACAGGCTGTATCTTGCTTTGAAGCTCGTGGAAGGCACAGAAATTGCTAGTGTTACGAGCTAGGAAAAAAATTTGTTTGGGAAGACGGGAGCAGGCAGACATGTCTGGTGAGGCCAGCCAAATTCAGGTAGGTGCTGGTCTAGCCACACAGGCTTCCTGCTAATGAAAATCTCAAGTGTGCATCTGCTCGTGGTGTGTCTGCTTTAGTGCTGACTAGTGGCCGCAGCATTTCAGAAAGGTTGTAGCAGTGGAAGATGTGCTTGAGAGTTTTTTACCTCATCACTCAGGACTATGCTTGGAAGTAAATGTACGACATTTTCCCATATGGTTTTGGAGATGGCTGTGGGGCTATCTGTGCAGTAGGGCACTGTAACACAGCTACCAATCTGTGCAAAAATACAAGTGGCAGATCAAATTTCCTTCCAGCCTTTGGAAACTTGTGAGCTGGACTGTGTAGCTTTGATTTTCTTTTTTTAATGTAGACTGAATCAGCAGCTTTTCCTTGAAATAGAAGTAGTAAAATGATCTGCAAGTGTTAGTAGAATTTGATGGTTAGAGATGAAATTGGGCTTATTATGTGGGCTAAAATGGTAACAGAAAATAGAGTAGAAGAGAAGGCTGTCCATGTAGGGAGGAGAGAAAAGTTAATCTCCTGTAACCTACACTATGCGTTCCTACTTCCTCCTCCTTTGCATCTGTTATTTTGTGCCATAGTTCTTGTTTCTTGTGAGGTTTTTTTTTCCCCTGCTATATACCTACAAGACTGAATCTGTTGAAGTAGCATTTAATTCCAGGAATATTGCGGTTTGAAACCACTAAGGTTTGGTTTCTTCTTTTTTTTTTCTTTTTTTTGTAACTTCAGTTGTGACTATAACCTTTAAATGAAATACCTTTGTTAGTGGGATTTCACTGTTCGTTCATGAGTTTTTGCTAGCCTGCAGCCCTTAAATATTCTTGCTTACCTGATTTCTGTGAATGGAAGCAGATACCTGATGTCTTGCTCTCACTCAGAAATAAGTAATAAGAGACAAACTAGCTAGTACTTAAAACCCCCTTCTCAATAATGCAGTCCAGATATGTATCAGGTCCTTGAAAAGAAGTCTATTATATGGTAGAAAGTATTAGCTCAGTTGTTTTGGCTGGCAAGAATTGAATGGAAAGGAACTTGCATGTTCACGACCAAATACTTGGGAATTTTAGTTACCTCATTTCTCTGTCTGGCTCATACTTCCCCACTCTGAATAATACCTCCACATTTTACATATTGTCTTTGACAATTACTTTCTCAGAGAAAGCCTTGAAAAAGTCATTGTCAAAAAACCACATAATAAAGTGTAAGTCTAATAAAAACAAAAATTGAAATAATAGTTGTCTATTTTGAGGTGTTTCCCTTTCCTGGTATAAAGATAGGGTGGAGGGTTGGGGTTGGGAAGGACTGTATAAACCAGTGTTTTTGGTAACTACGTGTTGCAGTTGCCAGGCAGTGGTACATTTTTAAATACATCAAAGGCAAGCTAGTTCTGGATCGTATCTATCCCAATTTTTCAGCTTAAGTCAGGTATAGCTCCTTTGAAACTCATGAAGTAAAATGAATTAAAGGACAATCAGATCTTCTGGTTCTATGCTGTCTGAACCACGATTGCTTTGCATGAGGGAATATCCTTAGCTTGAAATTCTCAGGTAATAATGAGTCTCTCAGAACACGTGTTTACTGATTGTGTGACAGAAGTTATTACGGTTTCAGCACTATTTCTGTACCATTTCCAGGAGTTAAAACAGTGTTCTGTGACTCACTTGTCTCAGCTGAAAGAAGCTGATGAGGCTGACACACTAAGTAGCTGGACTTCACTGTCTTTTGTTTAGCTTGGTATTCCTTAAAGCCGCATATTTGCTGAAAAGCAGCCTATCTCATTCTAGCAAACCCTTCATCTTTTCTTGAAGTGGTCTCAACACCATACAAACATTTCTGTATGCCTAACAAATCCACCAAACCTGTGGATTGATTGCATAAAAGAATTCAAAAAGCTAGAGTTTAACTCGCTTGAAAACTTTGCTTCCTGTAACAAAATTGGTATTTTGAGGAGGGAAAGTTGAGGGGTGTCTCAATGACTCGTCTGTCTCGCTTGTATCCAAGATAGTTGTTTCAAGACTGTGCAACGCTGGCCAAGATGCCTCTGATTAAGACTGTTACAGCTAGAAAGGTTGGATCAAGCCTTTATGTGTAGCCAGAGGAGGAAAATCCAAGGGGTTTTTGGACATATGTGTTCTTATTGTGTAAATGAGGCTTGAGGCCTTCTTATTCACTCTGAAGGTAGCCATGCCCTGCAGTTCACTGGATCATATAATTTAATTCTGTCTACGTTTATTCTGTATTGCACTATTAATGACTCTTAAAGGGATGGAAAGGGTATTGGACTTCCTGGGATGATCTTTTCTTTTTTCCTTTTGGTTGGTTATATCTAATCCCTCTGTTTAAATAGAGAGAAAAATATAGTCTTCATTGTTATAAAATGTCACTAGTGTAAGGATGACATAATTTGAATTCAGAATTCATCACTGGGGAGTCAGCATTTTCCACTGTATTCTCTGGGACACACAGAGGAGAAAAAAAGGTAAATTACAAACAACCATGAGCTTAGATTTAGTATAGATTCACTTCTCATAGTGGTACTCTAACAGAGATTGGTGCTAGTTTCACATTGCAATATTGATTTTAAATGCTGTGATACTCTGACATTACTTAGGTACAATTTTAATTTTTTGTTCTCCTTCGAAAATTGATGTTATTTGTATAACTAGAATACCAGAGTAACAATTCCAGCATTCGAAGTTTTAGGTTATCTGTCTGCTACTTAAAAATGCAATACCTGACACCCAGGAATAAACCCAGCAGTGACCTGTCAGAAAATGACGCCAGAGCGAAAGAGAACCCCGTATTTCCTTAGTTTAGCTGTTAATAGTACTTTTTCTTAGGAAGCTTAATCATTTTGGTGGTGACAATAGTCAGTTTTATTTCCTCAACCAATTATGATCTGGGATTTGTGATCTATTTTTTAAAGTGTTTTTAGTCTTGTGTGTCTAATTGTTGCACTTCACTGCAGAGGTTGCCTGTGGTTCCTTGTCAGGATTTTTCTCTAGTGCTTTTGGTTAATGTCTTCTGTTTGGCCCATAATATCTGGTAGCCTTCTTATGGCAGCAGATGGATGGCTTCCATCCATGTATTGCTTCTATTTCTTGTGCAGGCAGAACTTCAGTGTTAGGTGGTGAGAAGGATCTGTTCCTTTTCTAATCTGAGTGCTCCCCATCTCCTGGGCCCTGAAGTATTTATGAGATCTGGACTGTCTGCACTGAAGATTACTGAATGGTGCTTCTTGCTCAGGAGTGTATTTTAGCTTTGAATAAGATGTGAGTTGGAAGGGGAGAAAAGTTTAACATGTTTTGAGTGCTCTTAAAGCTGGTAGTTCTAGATGTGTCTACTATAAGCGAAAGTTGGGGGTTCTTGTGTGCAGAGCAATACTGTGCATGCAGCTTTTCTGCTTTACAGTTACTGTAAGTGTTCACAGTTGTTCAGCCTCATTATTATGAACCAATATGTGTATGTGTGTGCATATGTGTGCATATGTGGTGGGATGTTAATGTCACTTTCCAGGTGCTGCTTTTGCTGACTGGCAAGAAATAAAAGTTTCACAGCTTTTTTATTTAAAGCTGTTTTGGATGAGTTTACTTAGCACATGGCAGCAGAAGCAATGATGTTTCCCAGGCAGGTTGCAATTCAGAAAAGAGAGTTATCTAACACAGGAGGAGAACTCCCTCGAAGTGGGCATGGCATATGTTGTTAAATTCTCTGAAATTTCTTACCATAGGGGCACTTAAAAGAAAAAGAAAAATTAAGGTGGTTCTCAAAGACATACATTTGCTAAAAGACTACGTTGTTTTCTTGAGAGGTTGTGCTCATCTGTCTTGTTGAGATCTGTACAAGTGAAACATTGGTGTATTGCTGAAGTCAGGAAAAACAGAGGTGCTTTATGAAATTCCTCAGAGAGTGTGCCAAGAAGACTTGCACTTGAGGTGGGTTGCCTTTGAAAATTCAGTCAGAGGTCTCTGTATTCCTGGGGTGATTTGGAGTTATGTGGAAGTATGTTAGAAGAATGTCTATTTTTCATAGAAAACGTAGGTAAATGTGGCTGAAGTATTTTAAGGAAGGCAAAACTATTTTGCTCACATACTCAACTGCAAAATAAGAGGAAACAGTTATGCTTCTTATAAATGAAATATTTAATTAAAATTAATATTTAATTTAAAATAATATATATGTGTGTAAATAACCCCTCATGACAATACAGGCTGGGACTGGTGGGGATAAGTAGCAGTTCTGGGACAAGGCTTGGGCAGCAGAATAAGGGTCAGCAGCACCTGGGGCAGTGTGAGATGGACGTGGTCCTGAGAGCCAGGGTAGGGCAGGAACCATCCCCTCTGCTCAAAGCCTACCAGAACCCACCTGGGTGCTGCCTCCCTTTTGAGTTCCCAATACAGGGGTGATACTGGTGGGAAATGATGGGAAGCCACAGAGACACAGGAGAGGCTGCGGGACCAGGGCTGCTTCAGCTGAGAAGTGGGTTGGCTTCCATGTCAACATACCAGGGGATGGGGAAGATGCAGCCAGGGTCCTCACAGTAGTGTGTGGTGAGAGGGAGGGTTGGAGGCAGCTGGGAGGTGCTCAAACAGGGGAAATTGAAACTGACTATAAGGAAGAAATATTTTCGTCACAAGGACAGTCCAGCACTGAAGTTGGGGCCCAGACAAGCTGTTGCCTTCACCGGTCGTGGAGATTATCAAACCCCAACTGGATAAGGCTCTGAGAAACCTGGTCTTAGCTCAAAGACCTAGGGGTTGGGCAGGGTTGGACTGGAGACCTCCTGTGGTCCCTTCCTCAGTTTTCCTCCTATGCTCTATGTGACAGAAAAACGTGTGTGTGTGTGTGTGTGTGTGTGTAGTCTTGGTTCCATGTGGCACACAGCTTTGTTCTGAGACAGTAACTGTAGTATACAGATGTATCAAGAGTGCGAGCTTTTATTCAAGTCAGATTAAACTGTGGAAATACAATGCCTAAGACTCTTATAAAATAAACTCCTAGAGTAATATTTGGAAGAAGAATAATAATAATAGTATTATTAATAATGATAATCACTTTATGTCTGCCTGCTTATACAAGAAATCAAACAATTATTCATCTGGAATTGGGTAAGAAATAACAAACCAAGTTGGAATCTGAATACTCACGCTTTCACCTTTTCTTACTGCATGTCTTTTGCTGAGAGGAACTTGGCATGGGTGTTGTGGTCTTGCTCTGAAATGATAGGTTGCCCTTTGATGGTGTTTTAAAGTAGTAGAGAAAAATTCTTCAACTTTCAACTTTATGTTGTTTAAGAAATATGTGTATATATTAGTTTTTTTCTTCTTTACAGACAGGAAGGTAGTTTAACCTTCAGCAAAGAGTTAGTTGCAGTAGTAATCAACCTCTGATTTCTCTGTTGCAGAGACAGATTTATCCATCAAGTCATGTGTGCAAAGCTAAGAGCGCTTACAGAGCACTTTCCCATATTTGATTATCAGAGCACAGCTGCTGTTCTGAGTAATTAATATGAGACTGTAATATCATTCAGATGGGCGCTGTGTCTGTATTTCCAAGTTTGGATAACCTCTCTTGTTTATATTCTCTTCTGTCTATGGCGTTTTATGTAGGTTATTGTTTTTTGTTTGTTTGCAGGAAATAAAGTGCTTTTTGCAGATCTGGTGAGAAAGATCAGGCAGACCTTGTATTTGCTTTAGGAAAATCCTGCTAAAAATAAAAAGTGTGGGATTCAGTAGTCTTCCAGCTACCAGATATGAAAAGGGATTTAGTAACTTCTAACCCCCAATCTTAATAGGTGTTCTTTAATTCACTATCCTAAAGACTGATGGTTAAATCAGTAAAATAAATGTTCTTGACTCAGAAGATTACTTTCTGTTGAAGGTTACTGGGTCTGAGGTGACCTAAGAACATTCATTCCGCTCAGACTTCTAAGTTAACTTACTTTCAAAACACTAAAAATTTTAGATTTCAAAATAAATAATAATTTATTGTTTTCAAAATTTAAAAGTTGAATTTAATTAATAGGAGGAAAGGCAAACAGAAGAGCATTTTTCAGTAAAAAACTTCTAGTAAAGGTTAACATTTCCTTCTCATCCCTTCAAAAGATACAACCTTGAAAGTTTTGGAATATCAGTAGTTGAAGTCAACTTCAAGTTCAAAGAGAATTTTTTGAATGAGAAATATTTTACAAGCAGAACGTTGGAAACTTTAGCTTTGTCAAAGGAAAATGTTGGGTCTCTCAGGTGTTTTTTAGCCGTATTTTGTATGGTTTGTAATCTCTGTAATTTGTTTCCTCACTGCTAAGACATGTCAGTGATGCTGTCTATCCATAAAATTCATTATGTTACAAGCATATATTAAGACTTCTAAGACAGGATAACATATTTTCAGCAATTATTGGAACTTAGGTTACGTGTGATAAAATTTCAGAAAGTTGATCATTATCCTGTGTTTATGTGTAACCTAATTTCTTTTGACAAGCACTACCCTTTTTCTGGGGGTGACCGATGACACTTAGCCACGAGTCAGGGGCTACTACAAACACAACAAATTTAAGGTAGATTTTTTTTAACCAGCCCTCTATTTTAGCCTAATTCTGTCTATGTGAAAAAGAGTGGAAATTTTATAATCTACTTCAATGAAAGTAGGCAATATTAAAGAACCTTCCCAGCCTGACCATTCATGAGACTCTGGCAGTCAGACTCCCACCGCCGGAGACTGTCACTGCTGGGACGGAAGCCCCCTCACGGCGGCCAGTCCAGTGACCTGATGGGTCCCCACCTGACTCCTACACATTCTCTCGGGGTCAGCCCAGGTTTCCTGGCCAGTTTGACCCCAGGTTTACCGCAGCAGAGGCTTGGATGTCTCTTTTGTAAAGTCATTTATTCACGGTGTGGTAACACAGAAGCAGCTCAAGCTCTGAGCCTCCAAGGAGGGAGCCTGAACAAAGGAACCCCTGGACTTTCATCCCCTCAGTCCAAGTGCTCCAAAGTCTCACTTTCCTTCCTGAATCTGTGGCTCCAGCCATGTCTCAGTCCATCCTGTCCATCCACCTGGCCGGCACCAGCATCTTCACGTCCTCTATTATGCAAAGAGTTGGCACTTCCCGGCCTCTTGCCTGGGGCTGCTGCCACCCGGAGCTCAATCTGCAGCTCACACTGCGGGCTGCAAACCGAGTTACCTGCAGAGAATGTATGCGTCTGCTGTAATCCTCCTTGGGAAGGACTTTTCAAGGAGCTGTTGCACCTTGGCATGTTCACCCTTTTTGTGGGCTAAAAGTGGAAAGCTCTCCAATCTTGTTCTTGCTTACTTAACATATCATATGCCGTGCTGAGGGGAGAGTGTTTGGTGTATTAGTTCTGGTGCACATCAGCATGTACACCTGTACTCTGCCCATTCTTTCCTAATGGCTTGGAAGTCTTAGCTGAAAAAGACCTTATCTTGTTGCTGAAGCCTTACTAACACAGCTTCCTTAGCTGGAAAAAATAAACTGAGTTGTTTCATGGTTATTTTGGAAAGGGATTAGTTTGTGTACAACATCCTTATAGGTCCAGCTAATACGATTTATTAGCTATTACTTTACAATTGTAATTTTTTTTAAGGACTCCTGTGTTTAAAAGGCTAGAACATTAGGTGTAACAAAATCAAGGAGTGTTCACTGAGCTGGACAGTGCACCTTCTGGATTTCCTGTGGCAATATAGTACAAGTGACTCACAGCTTGGCTTGCCAGCCTGTCAACTTTTCTAATAGAGAGCAACTGAAATTGCTGTTGCTTTCTCATCACAGGAAGTTATTCCCAGTGCTCTTCTGCACAGAGCTCATTTAGTCAGCAAAGTGCCACCTGAGCCTCCCTGCCTCAGTTTACAAGATTTGATCCAAGTTCTATTTCACATTCACATTAATTTTTTTAGTTGGTAATTGACACATGCTTTTATAGCTCCTTCAAGTTGGCAGTTTTCCAATAGGTGCTTTTTTTTTAGTACTTACCAGTATGTCACATGCTAGAGCTGTATTTTATTTATGGGTATGTGGCTTGATTTAAGTACCTAAAAGGACATTACATGTCCTCTTCATGACACTGCATCTTAAAAACATAGGGCAAAGTTCCAAATAGCTGAAGCTGTTCTATAAAAATGAAACCTTATGAGCTAGATGGGCCTGTTTCTGTTCCCTGTAATTTTTTTTACTATTGGCAGACCTCTCTAGTGATTATGTAATCTCTTGAGATCTTCTTTACTCGAAGTCAGCAAGGCTGAGATGTGCTACTGGTCTCAATGTGGTGAGCGTTATGAGTATTAGTGATGTCTTCTCCATATTGTAGGAAAGAAGCTGTCTTTACTGATGATAGATAGCTACCAGAAGGATAACTGTACCTAGCTAACGTGCTTTTCTAGGGAGAAGAAACAGGTGGTTCAGATGTACTGCATCCTGAGAGTGCACTTTTTATTTCTCCTGATTCTTTGAAAGTGCGTAGGGTGACTAGCTCACCTGAAGAAGTGTTGAATGCGTGGCTGTCATGTATCTGAGCAACTGCAGACTTCTGTGACACACTTCTGCTGTTTTACATTACTCCCTTTGCTCCGAGTTAGTGAGCTACAGCTCACTACAGAGTGCTGGAGCAAAGGTGAAATATTTCTGTTATATCTGCCATGGTTCAGCTCCTGGCAAAAATTAGCTTTTCTAATAGGCCAGCATCGTTGCAATGCCACTGCAGTCCATACAAGCATCTCCAAGGGCTTGTTTGGAAAGGATTCTTCCACAAAGAATTTGTCCATGGAAGTGAGAAGTGCAGTCCCCAAGGGTGTTGTTGCTGGTTGCTGCTGTTGGAGATTATTTGCATGGGAGATCATACTGTTGTGCTGTCTATAACCTGACTGCAGAGCTAAGTCAAGTGTTTGTCTGCTGGGAAGGAAGGGTGCATTTTGTTGCTTCTGTTTATTGACTCCACTTTTTTTTTATTGGGAGTGATGTCAGAGTTTGTTTTTTTTTTTTTATTTCTTTGCAGCTGTGATAGACAAAATGTCAACAGAATAAGTGACCTACTCTCCAAAACTTGCCATGAACCATTTGGTTGGACCACCTGAGGGGGAGATCAGTGAAGAGCCAGCGAACGGAGCAGTGAATGAGTCAGTGGAGGCTGACCTGGAGCACTCCGAGGTGGAAGAGGAACAGAGGTATGCGGCTCGCTACCCAAGGCATACCAGCAGCAGCCACGTGGGTCTGTCTGGGCAGGAGGAGGAAGGCATGTTAGCTCGGTCAGCCAGCACTGAGAGTGGTTTCCACAATCACACAGATACTGCAGAAGGGGATGTGATAGCCACAGTGGAGGACAGTTACGACATCGAGAGAGTGCAGGAAAACGAGGATGAGAGTGCATATGCAGTGCAGTACAGGCCTGAGTCTGAGGAGTACACAGAGAATGCCGAGGCGGAGCATGGTGAGGCCATTCACAACCGAACATTGCCCAACCACTTACATTTCCATTCCATCGAGCACGAGGAAGCCATGAATGCAGCCTACTCAGGCTATGTCTACACACATCGCCTCTTCCACCGAGGAGAGGATGAGCAGTATGCTGAGGCTTACGCTGACTATGGACTGCAGGAGCATGTGTATGAGGAAATAGGAGACACACCAGATCTCGATGGCAGGGAGGGCATCCAGCAGTATGAGCGGGAGAGGGAAGAAGCTGACAATTACCGCAAGGAGGCACTTGGTGCCCGCCTTCACCATTATGATGAACGGTCTGACGGAGAGTCTGACAGCCCTGAAAAGGAAGCAGAGTTTGCCCCTTACCCAAGAATGGACAGTTACGAGCAAGAGGAGGATATTGATCAGATTGTAGCAGAGGTGAAGCAGAGCATGAGCTCCCAGAGTTTAGACAAGGCAGCTGAAGACATGCCAGAGTCAGAGCAGAGTCTGGAGCACGGTCAGGCTCTTGTCAGTGGTGGGCATGAAAGTAATGGCCAGCTCACATCTGGTTCTCGAGTTACATCCAGCTCGGGAGAATCTGTACAGAGGTACAGCAAGGAAAAAAGAGATGCAATTTCTCTGGCCATCAAGGATATTAAAGAGGCTATTGAGGAAGTGAAGACAAGAACCATCCGTTCTCCCTACACCCCTGATGAACCTAAGGAGCCTATCTGGGTGATGCGGCAGGACATCAGTCCATCCAGGGATTCTGACGACCAGAGGCCACTAGATGGAGATGTGAGTACACAAAGTTTTCACCTCCCAGGTTATCTGTGTCTCATTCCTTTGTGACATGTATGGCAGTGAAGGAGGGTGCATTTCATTCCTGTTCTGTGTTTCATTCTTGAACGAGTGCTTTGTTTTAAATTTGTACTCCAGAGAGCATAAGAGAAGTAAACATGCATTATCATGTAGCCAAATTTTTCTTTATTAAACTCTGCTGACCCCAGGTATGCTGTACAAGCATTTGTCACATGATGCTCTTTACTTGACTTTTCTGAAACAAATGCGGTTATATTTTTTACTGCCGTAATATTTTACCAAACATTTTCTTACTATCTTTGTGTGTTTTTGTTAACTCTATGTTTCATTTTCTGTCACATAACAATCCCAACAGTTCTGTCAGAAATCTTTAATACTCTTTATGATGGTATCACAGATCAGATTCATATTCTAGGAAAGTTGCATGTCAAGTTGCCTTCTCTAGAAATATGTTATGAACCTCAGTGTATTATATTATCACTGTAAAGTGTATTTACAGCAACCTGAGTATTGAAGGCAGTTTTTCAGATTTACAGCGTCAGCATTTCTGAAACTCTGTACTTTTGGCATAAGGTTTAACTTGAATCAGGATTGTCTACCAGGTTGTGGTTCCAGCTGTCTGTAAGATAATATTGACTTTCAAGTTTTATGAGTTTTCTGCTTTATTTTATAAAATAAAGTTATAAACAACTATTAAATGGGTTAAATTTATGCCTGATATGAAAAGAGCTGGTAGGGTAAATTTACTGACCAAAAATAATCTATTACATGTTCCTATGTTTTTATTTCAAGGGCAAGTCCCTGCAAACGTTTGCTCCCTCCTCTTTATTGCTGTGAAATGTTTTCTGTGACCTTTATTTGGGGTTTTTTTTTGGAAGAATAGCGGAAGTAGAACTTCTTGTGTGTTATTTGGTATTTTAAACTGAGCTGTTGTAAGGTTCTACGAATGCATCAGAACTATTCAAGATACCTCAGCTGCTGCAAAGGGAATTCAGATGGTGAAAAAAGTTCACATGCCATGTAGATCTGTGACAGGCTACTGATTTGTTTATCTGCCTTCAAAATTAGGAAAGCTAGTATTCTACAAATGGGAAGAGATTTTTGGAGCATGGTGTTTGAGATGCTGAAAAAACATGCAAGCTGATTGAGACATTTAGCTTCCAGATTTTATTTTTCCTGCAAACCTGTTGGAAACACAGTGATGAGTATGTTTAAGTTTTTTTCTTGATGCTTAATAGAAAACCTAATTGAATCTTTAAAAAAGGCCAAACAAACAACTATATTGCAGAAGTTACTTCTACAAATATTTTTAAAATTATGTCTGTAATGGAGTTGATTTGCAGTCACATGAAGGCTGAAGAAATCTTCCCAGATTATTTTATGGGGGAAACAGTTATTTTTAACTTAACTTCGAAAATTTGCAAAATTGAAATTATTTCTGTCCCCATTTTTAAATAGATCACATTACTCTTTTGCTACACATTTTGTTTACTGTATTGTCTGTTAATACTGTCATTGGTTGGAGGATCAAGGAACTTCCTGTTGCTTCCTGATTGATTATAACACTGAGTACCGTGATGGTCTTGGTGAGGTTGAGGGTCCTGAGAGCACCAAGTTCTTCCTGAAGGTGCTTCACCTGCTCTCCAAAATCCAGGTGCATCTTGCAGAATTGAACTTTTCTGAGATGTGCTGATATCACTCAGCCTGGTATGCTCATATAATGAACAAAACAAGTGTTTTTATTGGTCTCTGCATACATTAGATATTGAAGTACATAGAGGTTCCCATTTTGCACCAAAATTTAATTTCTCATTCAATATTTTTCTTACCGTGTCAGATAAGAACCTGTCTGAAATTTTCAGGGCTGGCTGAAATCAAAACAGTGATTTATAATGACAATTAGTATAGCTCAGTGAAGAGATAAACGGTGGTTGTAGATGTACAAACAGTCTGTGTTCTTGGAAGGAGGAAGTAAATTGCACAAATAATTTAGAAGATCTACAGCAGAGTGAGGAGAAGACTTATTGTAGAAGGGACTTGGGACTGAGTAGGAATTTTGGTTTTCGCCGAAGAAGAGGTATGTATTTGCTTTACTGGATTCTTTAATTTAGATGGCAAGTCAAAAACTGTCTGCTTTCTTTAATGAAGCATTCCTAGAATTTCTTAGCTGTAAATTGGGCAAAAATAGCTTTACTAAGTGACTGTAAGTGGTCAATGTAATAAAAATATGGTTGAAGCCCATTCATCTAATTGTAAATTGTTCTTCTGTCTCCCTCAAGAAAGAAGCAGGATCTCAGATGGGAGCTTTTAAGTCTAACCAGTATATGCCACAGATGTTTTTCAGTCTGATTTATAGCATTGACCTGGAAATAAGAGGTTTTTTACCTTCAGGCAGATACCGTTTTCTTACCCAGAAGTATCAAGTTGCTGCAGATAAGTAATGCAAATTGGGTGCTTTTTTTTTGCCTTCAGTCATTTTGCAGGTCTGTTTTGAAAATTATCCTCAAGTTGTTTTTTAGCAAAAAAATTTTCTTTTAGAAATAGAACTTACCTGAAAATATTTGCAGTAACATTGTGTTCTTAATCATGTAGTATTGAAACTCATAAGACTTCTTAAGATACAAACAACAGTCACTTTTTATGTAGCTAGAAGCTGCCCAGTGCAGACCAGTGAAGCCAGAAGAATAATTTGTGGTTGAGACTCATTAAATACAACAGCCTCCTTTGCCTTTTTTCATAAGAAGGTGACCGTTACTCCCCAGTGCTGAGCATTTGGCTAATACATTTACAGCAGAATGCTTGGTAGGATGCCATTTGGAAGTGTCTAGTGACTATTTTAAGAAGCTAACAATTCAGAAGTATTCAGCGAACCTGCAGCTGGGTTTGGGACTGTTAGGAAAGACATGCAATGACTGTGATGGTGAGAAAGATACAGATCACTGTATCTGTGTGTACTTAAGATGTCCTGATTCCAGTTTTATTCACAGGTTAATCTGCCAGGATTATGAGTCATTCCTGGATATTTCCCCTCAAAAGAAGTGTTTGGTAAGGTGTATGAGAAAAGTAAATTGCTCACTGCCCATGGACAATTCTGCTGTAATAAACTCTAGTAGCCCTGTGATGTAGAAGGCAGGAAACAGATATCTGTGAATAAATAAATAGTTTAAAGAGGTATCTGTTTAATATTTAACAATGGAGACTGCTAGCTGCCTTGTGCTTTGTGCAGCCTTGTGTAGTGATGCATGCTTCCACTTGAATCAGAGGTGGTCTTGACAGTGAGTTTGTGGGGAAGGTGGTGTACTTGTGTATTTGATAAAAGCTGAAAAATCCTCAGTGTCTTTCGAATAAAGGCAGTAAGAGTCTTTTTTAAAATTTGCCACACATTTGAGATCGGTACAATTGACATATATTTCCAAAGTCTGTTTATTAGAAAATGTTTTAAACCAAAGCAGACCATCACTTGGCTATGGCCTTGTGAGGATCTCTTTTTTAAATATAATACCAGTTAGAGCTGCACAGCTGCAAGAAGTGTGGCATCAGGAAACTGACCCCTGATGGAGAAGGCTGTGGAGCTGCAGTTAGATTGTGTTTTCTGAGTGTGAAATGGAGAGATTTTGTTCACCCATAAAATCATGGAATCATAGAATGGCTTGGGTTGGAAGGGACCTTAAATATCATCTAGTTCCAACTACCCTGCCTTGGGCCCGGACACTTGCCCCTCGACCAGGTTGCTCAGAACCCCATCCAGCCTGGCCTTGAACACTTCCAGGGATGAGGCAGCCACATCTTATGTGGGCAACCTGTTCCAGTGCCTCACCACCATCACAGTAAAGAATTTCTTCCTAATATCTAATCTCTACCTGCCCTCTTTGAGTTTGAAGCCATTCCCCCTTGTCCTGTCACTGCATGCTCTTGTATATAGTCTCTCTCCAGCTTTCATTTAGGCACCCTTCAGGTACTGGAAGGCTGCAGTAAGGTCACCCGAGGCCTTTTCTCTTTTCCAGGCTGAAAAATCCCAATTCTCTCAGCCTTTCCCTCATACTGAATAAAATGTGTAGCTGGAGCTATGGAAAAGTTTAAGCATTGACCTTGTCGTACACCTGTGCCCAAGAGCAGTGGAGTGGGAGACCCTGTAGACTAGATGCACGCAGTTACCTCACTGGAAGGGTAAGCCCATACCCCATTTAGGTAGCTCTTGCTCACCATTCTTACCTGTCGGATTCCCCTGCTGTGAATGTGCCTAGCCAAGCACAGAAATTGCGGTGTTTAAAGGTCTGAATAGAAGACATGCAGCACATAGGTCTGAATTTGAGGATGAATGTTCATCCACATGTTCAAGTGGAGAGGATAATAGTTTTGTGTAGTAGATAATTCAAAAAGCAATTAAGTATCCTGGTGTTTAAACTGTATGGATAAAAACTATCTTTGTTACAGAGCTTTGAGAAGAGTGGCTTGCTTAGTTGTGGAAGTACAAAAACCTACTGAGAAAAGCACTGAAAGGCTCAAAAAGTCAAGCAGAATTTTTTGGGCTGTGAATTGAACAGCTTAGAAGCATTCTGCCATAATCAGGAAAAAGCAGTGGTTTGGAGGTAGAAATTCTCCATTTAAGAACTCATTACTATGATTTTTTTCTGAGTCTGTTGAGTTATCCATGGGGCTACAGATCTGATAGCCGGGTTTTGTTGACCTGCAGGACATGGTTTATTCCTGCCTGCCAAGATTTTTGGTTTTGCAAAGCCCTGTCACTGGTGTTTATAGTCTCTGTTCCTCTGCAGACATTTGAGGTGGTGTGATGTTAGAATAAACCCTAATACAAAGTAAACCCACGTATATGGGTGGTTTATATTTGTGAAGCAGAAATTCAGAGCTGAAGACAAGTCTTCCAGGTGGAACAGAACGGAGCTGCATTGTTTCGCTTCTCTGTTCTTTTTGGTCATGTATATTTTATTTCAACCCTTGCATTCTCAGTTGCTGGATTTTTTCAATTCTGATACCTCAGTGTTTTTATGGAGATGAATTTGCTTCACTTTTTCCACAGCAGGAGTAATGTATTATTAAAAGGCAATAGAGAAGTCTCTTAAATAATAAAGCAGGCTTTAGTAATAAATGAACTAAGGGGGAAAAAGAGAGAAAGGAGACAATTAAAATAAAGATGAGTTTTTATTGATAGTATATAGATGAGTTTTTTTCTGAGCAGATCTTTTAAAACTGTTGGTTGTGCACACGGACTACAGGTCAGCTTTCCATCATTTATGAGAGACTGCAGACTTAAGTTTACACAGGAAGAAAAAGCCCCAAATGCCCCAAACCAAAAATCACTGAAGAACCAACCAAAACAAAAAGCGTTTTATTCATCAATCACACAGAAGAAAGCTTAAATTTAGCAATTAGTCTACTTGAAGGCAAACACTCCCAGATGAGTTACTGGCTTTTAAATTAGGGTGAGCACTGTATAAATTACCCATTGAATATTTTTTTGTTTGATTACATTTTTAAATTATTGAAAGATGAAACTAACTTCAAGTGATTTTTCTGTGCTGTTGAAAACTAAAACAGCACTTGCTGTAGTTAAAATCTTTTGAACACACAGGAGGAATCCACAGTGATTTTTTCAGACTAACACTTAAAACTGCATTTTTACTGGAAGTTGAAGTGAAAGTATGGATAAGGAAGTCCATACTCAGAGAAGCAGCCAGCACTGAGTCAGATCTCTCAAATGGATTGTTTGTCGTTGTCCAGATGGTGGCAGGTGACAGGAGGCTTGGTCTTTGCAGGATGTCATTACCTGGATCAGGGGAAATTCCCCAAGCCAAGACTTCCCAAAGTGCATTTCTTCTTAGATACAGTTGATCTGGGATCCTGTGTGATCACTCCAGCATGTGTGGTCCATTGCTGTTGTTTAGCTACGTACAAAACACTTCCTATGTTAAATGTGTACATAAGACTGTTCCACATGACCTTCCCTGCACAGGCAGGAATAATTTGTGTTGTCTAACAGCAAGTGTCCCACCCATACGCTAATTGGTCGTTTCTGCCGCAGCAACTGCACAAGTCAGCTCTTGGATCAGTCAAAGTCCTGACCCAACAGCTGCCTGTTGACAGAGCCCCTCACTTTGGGTGCTGACTACCCATGGTGGTAGTTAAAATGATGAATGATGCGTATCAGTTGTCTTGGGCGCAGGAGGAGCCTTTTGGAGGAATCTCTTTAGGCTGCCTGAAATTCCTGTATGGAGAAGTCCTATAGCAGTTAATCAAATGTGTTGTTCTGAATGAGCAGTTCAGTCAGTAACTTTGTCTCAGGTCACCTTGTCCTATCATGTATGCACAACCTGACAGGGGACAGGTCCTGGACCACCCAGCAAACTGATGGGTAAGAGTTTGGGGTATGTGCAGAGGCAGTTATACTAGAACTACAGTAAAAAGTTAAGTTTCATCCATATGTCAAAATTGTAAATTAAATTGCGTAGATTGTGCACACTGTGCAAGTGTGTGTAAAGTGCAAAGTTGGTACTATTTTTTTCAAGCCCACCATTTTTAGCACTATACTTAAAACGAATTTTCAACAAAGACAACCAATAATCATTAGCTTTCAGCTTCATTCTTTATGGATCTTTATGCCAAACCTAAAACCTGTCTCAGTCTATGTTTTAGTGAACAGAATTTGAGCTGTACATGGCAGAGGACACTGCCATTACATAGTTGCCCTAAAACCAGGGAGATTTACTACCATAGTTATGCTGATACGGGCAGTTCTTGTGATAGAGTGCATCTGACTATACTTGTATGTTGGACCTGAAGATTCCATAATGTTTTGATCTTTTCCTAATGTGTATGGGTTCTTTTCAGAAGACATCTCTAAAATAAAAAAAAAAAAAAAAAAAGCCTTGCTTCATCCGATTGTCTCCTGAGCTGATGTACGAGGAGACTTTGCCATTTCTCTGCCACAGTATCTGTAGGTAGACGTTAGTGTCAAATAAATAATTCCCTATTGTCTAAGTGAATCTTGAATTACTGAAGCATTTGTTGATTAGTCCACTCATATGATACTGTAAAAAAGCTCTGAATAAACTACCTTTTTTAAAACAAAAAATGACCTATGCTGTTTAACATCTTTGTCAGCAACATTGGCAGTGGGATTGAGTGCACCCTTGACAAGTTTGCCAGCATCACCAAGCTGAGCAGTGTGGTCAACATGCTGCAGAGAGACCTGGGTAGGCTTGAGAGGAGGACCTGACCTGCGAGAACCTCATGAAATTCAACAAGGCCAAGTGCAAGGTCTTGTACATAGGCCAGGGCAATCCCAAACATAAACTGACAGAAGAACTTGTTGAGAGCAGCTCTGCAGATAAGGACTTGAGGATACTAGTCAGTGAAAAACTTTATACAAGAGTCTGTAGTGACAGGACAAGGGGGAACAGCTTCAAATTGACAGAGAGTAGGTCTAGATTAGATACAAGGAAAAAAATCTTTACTGTGGGGGTGGTGAGGCACTGGCACAGTTTTCCCAGGTGCCGCATCCCTGGAAGTGTTCAAGGCCAGGCTGGATGGAGCTTTGGGCAGCCCATTCTAGTGGAAAGTGTCCCTGTCCATGGCAGGGACAGTAAAATTTAGATCATCTTTAAGGACTCTTCCAACACAAAAGATTCTATGACTCTATGATACTATGATTTAATCCCCTCTGTCCTAGCCTTGTGTGTGACTATGTGACCCACAAGCTATATTCTCTTCAAATGATCTGGTGCTAAAAGCACATAAAACAACACTGCTTTTATAAAGCAAGAGCAAGTGATTGTATTTGAAGGTGTTTCAGTGTCAGTTACATGTCTCTTCGTGAACTGTATAGGAAACAGCTGGATTGACCTGAATAGGTTAGATGCAACACAAGCCTCTCCTTTTACAAGTTCTGTTACTAAATCCCTCTGCACAAGAGCAAGGAAGGTTTCTCAGGTGGAATGGGTTGCATGTTAGTTAGAGTCAAACAACGCCAAAATTGAGATGGAGAATTTTTGGATGTACCAGATTGAGTATCGTAAGAAAAATGTAAGTAGATATTCAAGAGAAAAAGATGTAGCTATCACTTTTTATTGCTGCACCAAAAAAAAAAACCCTCTAATTCCTTTGATAGACCTCTGTACTTAATAACAGCATGCTTCATGTGACTGTACTGTGTTTGTTCTGACAACAACTTTGTTAGGCTTCTAAAACTTGTTTTGTTAATGACAAATGACAGTGAAACAGTCACTAAGCCTTTATTTAGACTTTGTTTAGAGCAGATATGCAAATTATCTATCCACTATGATCCATCAGAATATTTCTTGTTACTGCTGTGACTGCATTCTTTCCTTGTACATTATATATGATACCTCTAAAAATAGGTTTTCAAGGACGGTTTTCATGTCATGTTAGGCAACAGACTTGGTAAGATGTTTGATGTTTGGGTTCAGTAGTTTTGGTTCTTCATTTGATCTTTGGGGGGGGGGTTAGTTTGTTGTTTGGGGGTTTTGTCCCCAAAAATATTTGAGCAGACATTGAAACAGAGCGCACAGAAAGCCATGTAATAATTTAGTTCTGATACTTCATAGATGAAAATACTTTAATAAAGGCACTTACAGTGCTAATGGAGTAACTGTTAGTACATTTCAAATGATGCAGAATTTCTTAATGCTAATTGTCTGGTTTAAATGAAACAATCTTTATCCTTAAGTGTGTGAATATGAGGGTTTTCAGCCATTGTAAAGAGCACTTTTTTGTGTGTGCAGGTACACATTTGATGCCTAAGTTGATTTTTTGTCTGTTGTTTAAAGCTCAATCCTACAATGTCTAGATGTCATTATTGGGTTTGATAGTATTATGTACCTTCTAAATTTATTCCTAATACAGCAATACTGCATAACTATAAGAATGTGAGCACTACGAAAATTCTTCGTACATAAATAGGAGTTGCCGTTGTGCAGTTGCATCATTGTGGCACTATTGACTGGTACTTATCCAGCAAGTCAAGCGAGCCTGTATCTCTCCCACAGCCCCTGCTCTTACGCTCTCTGCAGCAAGCAGTTCTTCAGTTTGATGGGGCAACCAGATGCCAGCATTCTAGGGATAGTTTCACAGATGTATCTTCTTTTGTCTTGCAGTTGTGATTCAAAATACAGGGGGATGCAGGGACTGCTCTTTAACCCAAGAGATACCTGTAAAGAATTGCTTCTTGGCTCTTTGGAAATCTTTATTAGTTAACTATAATTTTAATGCTTAGTTATTATCTGAGATAGACAGAGGAATGAGTGTAAAGAGAAAGAAGTAGAAAAGGGAGTTTTCTTGTTTCATTTCATATTTAAGGGAAGCTAAGAGAAACTTAGATGTTTGGTTTTTTAGTTGTTGTTCTTGGTTTGCTTTTGGTTATGTGGGTTTTTTGTAGACTATTTCATGGAACTGAATTTTTCAGCTACAGTAGATGCAGAGCATGGGGGTGGAGCCTGCTGCCAGCTCAGACCACTGGAAATTTATCCCTTTTCTGGTATGACTCATTAGCTCAGAGAAAAGCTATGTCATATCGTTTATGAAAAGATAAGAATAGCATTTGACTGTTTTGTTATCAGTGGTGAACTGTTGAGCTGTCAGAGCTAGGGCTCTTCTCTTCCTGTGTCAAAGAAGACTGTAGAATACCAGGGCTGTTAGACTAAATACCCAACTGTAGCTAAATTCTAAACTTCCCTTTTGAGGATTCACATTTTGGCTTGTGCAGACATGTTTTGTGGGTATCTCCTTAAAATCTGACCCTAAAAATACCTTCTGGGTTAGAGCTTTGTGGTCTCTCTCATTTCTCATTCACCTTCATTAATTCCACATTCTGTGTTCTTGTGTCACACCCTCATACCAGGGCCCCTGCTCTGTACTTCAGATACCTTGCTACAGCTTTTTTGCATCACCAGCATTCATTAGGAATTGGCTATGATTAGAACATCCTTTCGTAGAGCATTCTTCCCCTTTATAAAGATACTTGCTGATGAATCACATAGACGGTTGTTCCACTGAATTGTTTATGGGAAAAGGAGAAGAATGAGGAAATCTGATCTAAAGAGCAGGTAGCAAGCTCATAACATGAACTTTGAATATTATGAATATTATGAATATGAAATACAAGTTTTTACTGTATCTAGAATGAGGAATCCCAGTCCTTGATGACACTGGTATTGAATTGTCATTGAATATATTAATAAATTCTTGAATACACCAATATTACTCTGCACAGTTTATAAAAGTTGTTTTCTAAGATGATGGAATAACATTTATGGACAAGCACTGCAGCCTTTCTCTGCTCAGATTAGGTTAGTTTAGCACCTCAGGTTAATTATACCTGAGGGCATGTGTGCTTATGGGGAAATTTCAGTCTTTTCTTCACTTTTCCCAATTTGACAGCTAAATAGACTTTAGCTGAATCCTTGTGTGCTGCTTAGGGTCAGTCCACTTGTCTCCCATCAGAGCTTACTCCTAAGTGGCTTTACCTTTTCTTTCTTAGAATGTCAGAGCGTAGGATGTAGAATGTGAAAGAATAATTTGCACATCGGGCACTCACAATATTATTTGATTTTCTTGTCATGTCTAGTCTCCATCTCCAGATTCCTCTTCACCTCGAGGTGCTGAATCGTCAAGTAGGCAACATCAGCAGGAGGTCTGCAGTACAGCAGAGGCTTCCACTAATAAAGAGGTAAAGTTAAAACTTTTTAAAAGCCAGTTTTGTTCATGCTGCTTATGCCTTTTAATTTTCCTTTCTCCCTTGTACCTGTGCAATCCCTTTTCTTCTTTTTTTTCCTTATGCTTCTTCACCTTTTGCTTGGATGGCTATCTGACTGACTTTCTAACATACTGAAGACTCTTTGTCCTGGCATTTCTGACTCTGTTCAGCTGTCACTAAATTTATTCAACAGGCTGCAAGGTACTGATTTACCAAACAGCCAACATCCCCTCTGTAGCAGAGACAACACAAAGAAGCCCTTTCCCATTTTGCCCCCACAAAGAAAGTGTATTTCTCAGCCAAATGAAAAAGTGCTTCAATTTAAATTAATTATGTAATAAATTACACCCCTTAATATTTTGTCATTGTAGAAACCAGCCTGCAAGTGATTCAAAGTGAGAATTCAATTCCTGACTCCAGACTCCTCAGAATACAGCTACATACATTGAGTTTTTTTCCCCCTCACCTGGTAGTGCTTTAGACGGCAGTAGTTCCACCAAAACAAGATAAGTGTGAATAGAACTGCTCGTAGTGTGAAAAGAAAATCATTTGACATAAGAAGTATTTGGATTAGTATAGAATGGCAGGTTCTGTAAACAGAAGAATCTGCAAATATTTCATTTATTTGCTTCTTATTTTTTTATAAACTTGAAAACAATCTAGAAACTACCATAACAAAATACCATATTGTTACTGATAGTAATGCATGAGTTATCTTCCAATATTGAAAACCTGATCTACTCTAAGTGGATTAAAATTGAAACACTAATTAAATAGTCCATTCTTTCCTTTTTACTTTTGCAATTATCAAGAGATAAGAAAGCTTGCAATATGTACATAGTTGTATCAGTCTGTATTTACATTTAGAAAATAATTTAAAATTTCAAAAGAAACACATAATTTTTCATGTTCTGAAGTTTCAAATCATGCCTTTAAGTTTTCATCTGCTTTACTGTTAGCTTATTAAAGCCTTAAGCATTTTCACTACAGACTTTGTCTGTATATTCTATATTTTAGCAATTTTTAGATATAAGAAATTTACCCAAAGGAAGAAAAACAAAACACTGCTGATTTCAATTGTTAGGATGTGCTTACACATAGTGACAGTGGTTATAAACCAGGTTTCACTGTAGGATGTGTTGGGCTATTAGTTTCCCTCAGATGGGGAATAATTCCTGCTTTACTACTTCTAATGGAAGAATAAAAGTGATAAAACAGCCTCATCTTTTTTTTTATTTTTAGGTCTTAGAGAAAGCTTTTTATTAAATATAAATTTATAATACTGGATGGCAGTGAGATTATTGAAAGTAATAAAATATTAATGATCTTGATATTTCATTATTCATGGATAAGTGAAATTAAAAGGTGTAGGTTTCCATCTATTGGTAACTTTACCTGTTACTTTACTATTCTAGTTGCTAAGTCGTTATCATAGACTTTGTTGACTGCTTAAAAAGAAATAAGTACTTTGTAAAGTACTTACATGTGTGAGCCGCCTCTGCTGCCCCTGCTGTGTCAGGGATTTGACCTCTGTGCCTGTCGGAGCCCAGTGTTTGAATCTCCCTGTTAGCACTACGTCAGCAACTATTACAAAGTTGTTGGAGTCTATATGGATAGGTGGTTCGGTAGGAACATTTGTCTGAAGAGGTGAAAGACCTACAGATGTGAAAAGGCACATCGGTGTCCTCACAGCAGCTTAAATGCGTTGGCAGTAGCAGATCACTGATTGTAGCAGATCATTGATTATTGACATATTTATTGATGCTTGTACAGTATCTGATGGACAGGTTTCTTGGCACGACACAACTTAGCAGTTTTCATAGGGAGTGAAAAGAACTTACAGCCACACAGACTCAGCTGTCTGTCACATCCCTTTTGTTTTTAATTCACACATTTTATTTTATAGCAAGACATGCATCATTGATTGCAAAATATTACTTGTTACACCAATTTTCCATTTCTTACAAAGTAAAATTCTCCTTGGGGTTAGTCAGTCAACCTGTTACATAACTATTACCTTTCTAGTTTTACCTGTTTTTTCCACTAACACACAGACCCTGGTAAGTTGCCTGTCATAAAGGAAAATAATTTGGCATATATTTCCATGTATATAATTTGGAGATACGCTGAAAATTATTGACAATTTTATGCATTATCCTGATCATGTGTATAGATTTTCTTTTAATAGAATTATTAAATTCTATTTAATCATTGGAGGAGTTCTGTTCGATTATTCTGTTGGTCATTGGAGGAGTTACTGCTAGTACAATCCGTTATGGATTCATTAACTATCCAGAAGTCTTACCTGCCTATGGTAGCAGCAGGTGATTTCAGTGTATCCATTACCAATTATATAGTGCCACACAGAATTTTGTTTGATAAATTTTTCTGTGTGGTTTATGTTATTGATTAGAACAAAGTGATGAATCATACTCACTGAAAGTTGTAGTTTTCACTTGTCTGAAGGGTTAGCCTCATAACCTTTCACAGAAAATACCAGTAGCATGTATGGTATTACTTTAGTGTGTGTATTTACACGCACAAGTCAAGATTCTGTTTATTTCTTCACTATTGGTGTAATTGGAGCCACCAAATGTGTTTTCATGCTTGATACAGTGTAAGCATAGTTGGTGGTGAGGTCAGGGTGAATAGAGTTATCCCACGGAGTACAGGTTGCTCCCTAACCTGTTAAAATCTAGAAAGCTTTATGTAGGCTCTGTTAATGTGAGTGATACATCTAAAACCATTCCTAATGAATAACTGCATTTTGTTAATGATAGTTTCAGTCATGAATTATAACAGTATACTAAAATTTTCATATTCCTGCATGTATTTATTTGTAGTTGGAAGATCCAGTATCTTTGAGGTATTATGTACTTTTCTGCATATTTCTTGATTATTAAAAGTAGAGCACCTATTGATAGAGAATTAATGCACTAGTGAACATGAACAACTAAGTGAAGTCTGGTCTTAGCATATTCTCTAGATAGACACAAATGGAATACATTGAATTTACTGGGTGCTTAGATTTTGAAAAATACTAAATATATTTTATATATTTATATATATTATATATTACTATTAACATGTATTTTGAAAATAATAAATATAAATAGTAATAAGTGGTATTCTACCTTTACTAATAACTATGGCTGATTTAAGTTTGGGGTTTTTTTGGCACGGAGAACTTTTTAATGCATATTTGTGCATGCTATGTTCTGTTTGAAATCCTTTTTGTCTTAATTACAGTCCAGAAAAAACTTGGCTTCATTTCCAACGTATGTTGAAGGTAAGATAGTTCTACAGTTTCTAAATGTTTTTTCATATCAAAAAAACCCCTGTATTTATAATGTATAAAATTTTATTTTTATTTGCTGAATAGAAAAGGTGCTAGGGTTGGGTGTAATGATTTAGACTAAATTGTGTCTAATTTTAAACCTGAGCTAAATCTTACTGTGCTCTTTCAGAAATTTGGAAACATGGAGATTTTAGTTTTTTAGTGTTTCATTCATATTGTCAGTTCTGCTGGTTTCTTTCCTCAGCATCACTTAAAACACTACTTTTTTTAATGTTATTTACACAACATAAAAGAATGTGTGTGGATAAGGAAAATAAGCTAATCAAGAAGACTGTAGTGCTCTGTCCAGCACTGATTTCAATTGGCAGGTTCAATCCAATCTCGGCTGGATTTATTGGCAGGCCTGCCAGTGAAAATCTGCTTTGATTAACAGCTACTTGCCTCTAATTAAATACTGCTTCCCATCTTAGAGTTAAGGTTGCAGTAGTGCTGAAGTTTTTCAGAACAGTGTGAAAAAGCAAGTTGCCTGCCACATGAAGTGCCGTTGCTTTTTGTATGAGTATGCATCCTGTGTATACTGCAGGAAGAATGCAAGTTGTGTGCGGTTATGACAGAAGCAGAAAATAGAGGTTTCATTTGTTTTTTATACTTTTTCCCAGACAGTGGTTGTTCCATGTGCTTGATGAAATGTTAGAAATACAGTTGATGTAATACTTTATTTGGACTGCCTTGTAACTCCTTGGATTGCTTTACAGTGTGCTATGTTTAATTGATTATGTGAACATTTTGTTTAGACTGCAAATTGATCATTGTTTTAGTCTTAAGAGTATAAGCTGCATGTTTTGGAGTCTCTGGCCAGAATGTCAGTTAGTCCATAGCTAAGCATTGGAATTTTGCAACAGTGAAGGATCTCTCTTAGAATTTAAATTAATCTCCTATTGGTAGTCCTGTCTATCAAGGGCTTTTAAAATGAATCCTCTCCTGCTTAGGAAAAAAAATAAATTGTAAACTAAAATTTTCTTGGTTCTTGATCCAGCACAAAATTCCTTAGAATTGCAAATGTTCCATTTTCATGCACCAGCAGTTCAGGAAAAATTTGCCAGCACCGATGCTGTGCTTTCATTGGGGGTAATAGTTTTGTTGTCAGAGATAATAAATGGAGGAGGTCTTCCAAAAAGCAGTGTTGTCTGTGTGTTCACCTCTGATGCAGTTGGACCATGTACATTTTTTTGGGTTTAATATGCCTCTTTCTTGGAGTCTTACCTTCACCTTTGCCCATCTATTTTTTTTTCTTTTTGATCAGAAATTGTACTAAAAAATGTTTTGCACCCTTTATAGTAAGGTGGTGGAAGGGGTGAAAAGGCCTTGATGTGTAGAGTAATAAATAGCAACACTTAAAATGCTGTATGATTTCTGGACTGGAAAAGTGTGTAAATATGTAGTACTTCCAGATGCATGAATTTCCCTAAGGAGGTAACTCAGTTTCTTTAGGTCATGTGCTTGCAAGTGACTTGTTCAATTTGAGAATTTTCCAGATACATACTTCTTGAGCAAACTGCACATTGGAGATGAGCATCTTAAAATTTCTAGTCATAAATTTTTGCATTTAAAGAAATGATAAAGAAGCCTGCTCACAAAATTTATACATCTGTTTCTGTCCGTGTGTATAGTTCCAGTGCAATATTTATCTCCAGCTCTATCTTTGTTATTTCAGTCATAAAAATGACTTGCTTTTCCTGGGGGCTAAAGCTACCCATGCTATTTCTGAGGGGTTCTTAGTCTCATATGTTATCATTAGAACAAAATTGGCGTTCTGAGTAATTTGAAACTTAAAGCCCCATCACCTTATAGCTCAAGATACCCCTTGATTTTTTTTTTAGAGGAAAAAAGAAAGATAAACATAAGCACAGGGGTGTTTTGTGGTAAAATGTGAACATGTTTACCATGAGCATTCTTTAATATGATTTGTATTCTCACTTGTCTTGAACAACAATTGGTTTTCCTTACTTCTAAGAACAAGAAGTTTCTTAGCTAACCAGCCTCCCTTTTGGATCATGACAATTTTAACATGGTGTCAAAAGGGAACATTTTCATGTATAAAATTTTTAGATACAGTTGCCAAACACCAAAAATCTTACAAATCATAAATGCTGCTTTGTAAGGATTTGCATTGCTAGCTAATGAACACTTTGCACTCTGTCACTTTCCACAGAAGCTGATGGGTGTCAGATCTCTTAAGAATCTGTGGACTAAGAGAGTTACTTTGCCATCAAGAGAGCCCGTGCTCTGTGTATTTAACAACATTTTTATTTAACTCAGTACTTTACCACAATATCCTTGTTAGGACTACTATTTTTAAAGGTCTGTGACATAAAAATGTTTTACTTAATTGGTAATCTATCTTCTTGTTAAGGGGGAGACGTGTGGTATGTGTAGAGCATTCCCAGGGAGGTTGTTCTGCCTGTTGCACCAAGTGTGGTTAATGCACAAGTGTGAAAGATGCTGATGGCTGCTATCAAACTGCACCTTTCCTCTTTCTGGTTGTGACTGTAGGTTTTAGAATAGCAAGGCTGGGTTTGGTGGGTGAGGAGCAAGGTGAGTAACTGTGTCTGTCCCTTTATCACAGTGAAAAAGCCATAGCTTATTTTGCTCCAAGCTGATCCCTACCCACGAAAGAATGATCTATTGTGAGAAACAGGCTGGATTAACAATTGTAGCTTTTGCTGGAGAGATGTTGTACTGGGTTTGTGTAGCAGGGTTTTGGTAGTGGGGTGGCTACGAGAGTGTCTTCTATGAGAAGCAGCTGGAAGCTTCCTGCCTGTCCAACAGTCAGTGCCAGCCGGCTCCAAGACAGACCCACCACTGGCCAATGCTGAGCCCATCAGTGACAGTGCCTCTGGGATATTATATTTAAGAAGGGGGAAGTAACTCTGCACCACAGCAACTGCAGCCAGAGAAGAAAGGGCAGGGAGTGTGTAAAAGAAACATCTTTGAAGACAAGGTCAGTGGAGTGGCACGGACTGGAGTTGCTCCAGGTGCCAGAGCAGAGATTCCCATGCAGCCCATGGTGAAGACCATGGTGAGGAAGCTATGCCCCTGCAGGCAATAGAGCTCTGCAGTGAAACACATACCTACAAGCAGCCCCTGGAGGACCCCATGCCAGATTATGTGGATGCCCAAAAAAAGCAGGCTATGATCCCGTGGAAGTCCCAGGCTGGAGCAGGCTCTTTGCAGGATATGTGGAGAAAGGAGCCTACCTGGAACAAGTTTTCTGGCAGGACTTGTGGCCCCATAGGGAACCCACAGCAGAGCAGTCTGTTCTGAAGGATTGTCTCCCATGAGAAGTGTCCCATTCTGGAAAAGAGGAAGAATGTGAGACCCCTTCCCCATGAGGAGAAGGAACATTAGAGACAGCATGTGATAAACTGGCCACAGCCCCCATTCCCCATTCCCCTGTGCTTCTGGGTGCAGGAGATAGAGAAAATTGAGACTAAAAGTGAGTCCAGGAAGAAGGGAGGGATGGGGGAAGGTGTTGGAGCATCTGTTTTTATTTTTCATTATTCTACTCTGACTGGATTAGTAATAGATTAAACAAATTTCCACAAGTGGAGTCTTTTTTGCCCATGACAGAAACTGATGAGTGATCGCTCCCTGTCCTTGTCTTAGCCCGTGAGACTTTTATTATATTTTCTCTGCCCTGCCCTTCTGAGGAGGGGAGTGATAGAAGGGCTTTGGTGGGCAGGGTCAGCCCACCAGAAATTTTGAGATCATTTGTCTGATGTTTTGTGCCTTTGGAAGTACTGATGTACTTAGTACGGAAGTGTTTCAGGGAAGGATTTGCAGCCATCATGTGCAGGTTCAAGATGTCAGAGTTCTGCTGTTTTGCTGTGTTTCACCATGAATGTCTTCAATGATTGCTTTCCTGTGTTACAGTTCCTGGACCTTGTGATCCTGAAGACTTAATTGATGGAATAATTTTTGCTGCCAATTACCTTGGTTCAACTCAACTCCTTTCTGATAAAACTCCATCCAAGAACGTGAGAATGATGCAGGCTCAGGAAGCTGTCAGCAGGATCAAGGTGAGGAATAATTCCTGCTGCTTTTTGTATGGCCGCTCTGTGGTTGTGGGTATGAATTTCTTACTTATGCAGTAATTTTTTCAGGTGGGATTGTCTGTAGTTTCAGAATGAAAAGTGCCTCACTTTTCTTTCTGCAAAGTAAATTGTATATATGATGCTTTTGGAGCAAGACTGATAAGGGGAAGTTACCAGGTCATTTTAATTCCCGCTGGTAATACTTGTGCCATGTACACTAAACCAGAATCTGAAGGGAGTGGTGGTCAGAGTTATATATTACCTGGGTGTGGAAGGAAAACAGCTTAAGGGAATAACTAGTGAGTATTGCAGCTGCTTCTTGGCACTCAATGGAACCACTACTTTTGTAATGGCTGCAGTTATTTTTGTCCCTGCTGTGCGATACTTGTTTCTCCACACATAACAGCTGTGAGCTGTTTTTGAAAAAAAAGCCTGTGATGGTACAGAGATGTATGGAAAAAATAATTTGTCCTGGAATCTGACAAATTTTGTTTCGAAAAAGGGAAATGCCAACTGATTTCTGTACAGGCCATGCCATGCAGTGGGAGTGCTGCTGTACTGTAAGTTACAATTACGACATTGTCAGCTGTAATACTCAGACCTGGTGTGCAATTACATAAAAGAGAGAGGAAAAGGAGAGAAGGTTATCAGCAATGCCAATAGTATTGTCTGTTAAGGTCAGCTGATGCTTCCTACTCTTATTATTCCTTCCAGTGCTTTTCATGGCAGGTGTTCAGTTTAGCCTCTGTATGTAACTTTGACACAGAAGCTCCAACCAGAACCATTGAGACAACATCCAAAAATTGTAATTTTGCTGGTGTTCAAATGCATAAATTCTTGTAACCTTGTCTCTGAAACTCATTAACATGCTCATGTTTTAAAAAAGGCAGGAATGTAGCCTTGCTGTTAGAGATTATCCTCCATCATCTCTGTAGAAGTCTTCACTAACTTAAACTACTGAGCCTTTTGCAAAAGAATGATATCTTTGTTCATTGGAGACTCTGGATTCAGTGACATTCTTTAAAAATATGCAGCATCTTTTTTAACCATGGCAGGTCTTCCTGCGTTCTCCCCAAACCTGCAGTGAAGAGTTTTTCTTATAGAGTCTGTTTTTTTTCCTGCTCTGGGCAAATAAGGCTGTGTCCTTCTGTTTAGTAGTCACTTTGTGTTCCTTCCTGATCCTTAGCTGTGTGTTAGAAAACTTGTCTGATTTGAATGGATGGGAAACTACAGGTAAGGAAGAGAAGGGACAGAAACAAGGGCTTTGGTGAGGCTGGATCTAGGAGGGACACATCACTGAAGGGTGAAAGGAAAGATTAACATCAGCTATCATAGGAAATAGGTATCAGAAGTGGAACTCGAACCTGAGGTTGCGTAGGAAGTTTGCACTTAGAAGGTAAAGCTTGTGTAGAAATACACATTAGAAAAAGATTGAAGGGATATAGTAGAGAAAAATGAAACAGAATTGATTCAAACTGGGCCTGTGAGATGAAAAAATCTTTCTTTGATACTAAATGTATTTTGTAGAAATTCATTAACAAAATACCTTTCTTTCTGAGGATTCTGTTATGCCTCAGCACTTCCGTGCCTCAAAACAGAAGAAATCTATTTAATGCATTTCACCCATAAGCCCCATAATTGATGCATCTGTATGAATCATCAGGCATGCATATCCTTGCTTATAATATATTTGTCTCAGGCTTGAGGCCCAAGTGATTGCACTTGTTGACCTGGAAGAACCCTAGCTGGTATATTTAATTTCCTGAAACTTGGTGTCAGAAAATTATTGGCCTGTATTGTATTGTACACCTTTGAAACACTTCTTGGACAGGTACTGCTTTCAGCTTCTAAGTGAAGCTCAGACACCTTAGGGTCTTCAGCTTGTTAGGGTTGGTTTTGGCTGGTTTTGTTGCTGGTTGTCGTTAAAGCTATATGTTTTCAGAGAGAAATTCATTATGACAGGTGGATTTCCTTCTGCCAGATTCGTCACTGCATTTAGATACTCTTTATCCCAGATGTGTACATTATGGCTTGCACAGTGACTACAAAGGTTGTGCCCTACTCATGTTTGTTTACATGAGTGCTGTACTTGTTGCATTTCTCCATGGTTAAAGAAAACAAAGCTTATGAATTAAGAATGAGGTTTTAAAATACACGAAGTTGAGTATTAAAAAGGAGTGAAGAGCTTTGTTTAAGCCCTATGTACACATACCTTCACATAAGTGTATACCTTTTGAATTTAATAATCCCTATAGTGCTTCCTTTTAGCAGAGCCTTCAGACACATATTCATTCATTTGGAATATGAACAGACTTTAAAAACAATTCTCCATGCTTCTTTAAAAAATTGTCTTTTCAGTTAGAAGTACAAGAGTTGGGTGTTTCCTTGCTTGGCCTTCATCTCTGTGAAGTCTAACTAAGTTAAAACAGATACACTGCTTTGAAGGTATCCATCAAATGTAGTGAGGAATATTTCACTAGGAGGCACTTTTAGCTTGCTGTGTGGCAGATTTGAACATTTCTAGGTAGCACCTAATTTAATTTCTGAGTGTGATTTAAGATAGAACCCTTATGTGGATACTTAGTTTAGGATTTCACACATTTTTGCACACTCACTGTCCTCTCAATGCTCACTGAGTTGCAGAACATTTTTTGTAGAGACTAAATGGATTAAATAAACTTATGACATCTCTGTAGCAAAAGCAGAAGTTTGTTGGGTTTTAATGTTTTGTAATTTTGGAAATTGCGTCTATATAAATAATTACATTTCATTTACCTTAAATTAAAATCCTGAATTCTGTATATTAAAAAAAAAAAAAAATTATGTAGATTAGGTGTTTTCCATTTGTTTTTTTCTTCTAGGAGTACAGAGAGAATCTGATTTGAGTTAGCAAAATAATGTGGTGATAAAGAGGATTTGTCTAATAAAGTATTCTTGCATAGAATTATCCTAATTTTTTTGTTATTCTTGGACCATAACTTCTTTCGTGACATTTCTGTGCAGTGTTAAGTTACTTACTAAAAGTGCTTGTTCCATATCATTGCCTTACTTTTATGAAATATTTGAAAGTAGTTCTTCAATATGCTTCCATTTGAAGAACAGAATTTTCAGTGAATTGCATCATAGTGTATTTTGATAAATTGTTGATTCTACACTGTAAAGCCATAGCTCAAGGATTTTTTTCCCCCCTTTTTCTTCGTTTTGACCTGTGCTTTTCTTCTTTTGGGAGGTCCATCACTCTAAAGTTTGGGGAGGGTGGGAAAGAAAAGCTTGATTTTGGAAAGCAATTTAAGTGCTCTTTCTCAGGAGTGTCTCCTCCTTGCCCACTGTATGACAGGCAGCTGTTATTCAGGATAAGTATATTATTTCTGAGTATTAATTTAAATTGAGAGTAATGTAAGGAAGAGCCTGCCGTGTAAGGCAGTTTTAATTGCTTTTGCAATAGTTTGCAATCACCTATTGCAAAATTACCTATCAGGCTATAAAATACTTCTTAGTTTGAAAAGGATGGCTAAAAGCTAGTTTAAGAATGTTCCTATTTGTAAATAAGCGGCATGGCCTAAACTTTAAGTAGCAGCTTTCTGATTTGTTTAGACAAAACCTGACAGATTTAAGTTGTGAGCATCAGTATAAAATGTTTGATATGTCTTGTGATTCAGGCCTCCTATTTGCTCTCAGTAGAAGTAGATAGTGGTGAATCTGTATGGAGTTTTTAACAATAAGCCTCCTTCCCACCACAAGCACACAGTAAATTTAATTAGCAAAGAGGTTGTTATTGTTAGAAGTAAAGGGATAGCTGCCAGCCTGGTGAGTATTGCATTCCTTCAGTGAGCAGGTCTGCAAGTTCAGTTCACCATTGGGTTGAATTCATGGTTGCAAGACTGTAAAAATTATATTTGTTTGGGTTGTTAGTAGAAATGTCTTTTAAGGTGTTTCTGGAGCTGAAATACATGCTCCACTGCTTCCTTGAAAAAATGTGATAGTGTGGACATATCTTTGTGTAGGCATCACAGGAAAATTTGTTGACCAGCGACACTGTGAACATTGGCATGGATTTATTTGCTCAGAAGGAGGAGAAAATGAAGCTGGCAGTTACCTTCTGTCATTCTGTTTTTCCAGGAAAAAGTAGCATAGTGTTAGGGAGGTTATTTTTTTGAAGTCTATTGAAGTATGAGGTCTGAAAAAGCTGGAATAAGGCTTAAAATTTTTCTCTCACCTTTTACACTGGTGTGCCTTCAAAAGAAGTAACCTCATGGTTTACACTGCTGTAAGTGAGGGGAAGCTCTGTTCCGTTTCTTAAACGTCCCTCTGCCCCCAACCCCTCAAAAACAAATGCATACAAAATAACTTTGTTGCAGGTAACATCTTAAGTGAAAAAAAAATCCTTTTGTGTTCTTCCTTACTCTTTTGGTGCTGTTTCTTTTTATTTCTGAAATTAACTGTGCTAAACATGACATTTTATAATTTTTTAAGCTAGGAAGAAAAGGAGGAAATTAATATAAGCAGGGATTAATTTAGACCAGCTGGTAGTCTGTGAGCCCTGACATTAGTGTGTAGATTCCTGCTTGACTTGGAGTCTCTGTAAGTTCTTCTCTAACTGTTCTCCTGTCTCTTGTTTGTTCCATGCTAAGCAGATGGCCCAGAAATTAGCCAAAAGCAGGAAGAAGGTGCAGTACAAACTCCATCAGCTTGATGTTATGCTTGTTCTTTTGTTTTCTGGGAGGGTTTTTTCCTTTCTTTTTATTTTCTGATTTTATTTTCTGCATCCAGCAAGGTTTTTTCAGATTTATTTCTGAGCCACCATACAAGTTGACATATCTCAGAAATCAGTTGCCTGATTGGCCATTTTTTGTTGCTTATCATTAGCCATTTCATGTTAGAAATAGCATAAAGATTGGATTTATCAAATGGTTACAGGGAGTACCCAAAATGCGTATTAAAGAATCAGGACTGACATGGCAAAGGTTTTAACTTTGTAAAATGATGGATTAAAATGAAGTGTGTTTTGGGGTTGGTGGGTTTTTTTACTTTTTTTTTTTTTAATCTTTCTGTAAGAGTGCTTTGTTTGACTCACAGAGGTGTCAAATTGCTGGATGCAAAAAAAAAAGTTTATGTCTATACATACAGTAATATACTGAGATTGACTCATCTTTGTAATAAGTTTTGTTTGTGGAGCTTTCAATTATCTTTTAACAAATGTAATTTTTAAAATATTACAAATGTTTGCTTTCTATTAACAAAATCCAACTTCTAAAGTGGGTTACTGCTGAGTATGTTGTCTTACTGTAAGGTCTTCTCACCAGAACTGCATTATGAACAGCTCAAACAGTACCTCCTGTGGTACAGGTTTTCCTATTTATCTTGGCAGCCACTGCTAACCCATATAGAAACTCCTCAGGCAAGAGATGCTGTTAGGCCTTTCTATGGCTTGTACAAAAACCTTCTTTGAAGTGGGATTCATAGTATGCAGAAAATGGTAGAATCATATTGCTTTTCAAGAAATCTTGATATAGTTCCTGTTGCAGTCAGGTATTAATTTTACTGAATCAGGAAACATATCAGGCAAGCTTTTATGAGGTTAACTTTTTTTTCTAACAATACCCAATTCACTTTCATATATGTGATATAGTTTCCACATCTTTGTGTTTATCTTTTGCTTCTGCAGTCTAATTCTCTATCTTGCATTGCTGTTCTGGTGACTGTGTCTTAGTGCACCCCTGTTCCTGAACTAACATCATTATTAGTAAGTATGTTACCTAATGTGTTAGTTTGACTCTAATCCCTTTATTTGCAGGCTCCAGAAGGTGAATCTCAACCCATGACTGAAGTGGACCTCTTCATTTCTACACAGAGAATAAAAGTACTGAATGCAGACACACAGGTATAGACTCAGACACCTTTGTCAGCATTGTCGGCGTAGACTACTGGAATAGACTTTCACCTACATGTTAAAATTTGTTTTCAAAATATGCTGGCTCTTGTATTTCCGTCTAGTCAGAAATCATGGTCAAGAACCATGTCAGACAGGCAATTACTCTGGTATGTCTGGCTGTAGAAATAATTAGAATTTGTGAGTAAGATACCTGCGGTCAGCTCATGTCTTATGAGTCACGATGCATTAAGTATTGACTGTGCCCGAAGTAGCCCAAAATGTTTAGCTGCGATGATTTGTTGATAGTCCTCTACACATACATGCCCAGCATTTGCAGGTTCTGCAGTTGAGGTTTTTATGTGCTTTTCCACAGGAAAAAAAAGCCCTGTAAAACTTTCTCTTTGTCTTATTTTGGGAAAGTGAAGCTCTTGACTTCTATTGGTATCTCCTTTCATGCATAGCAGGTATTACAGACGTCACTTGAGAAAGCTCTTACAGGTATTTGTGTGTTCTGGTAATACTAGATGTGCAATAAGAACTTAGTTGAAGCAGCTGCTTACGTTGGTTTTCTTATTCCCCAGGAAACCATGATGGATCATCCCCTGCGGACCATTTCTTACATTGCTGATATAGGAAATATAGTTGTTTTGATGGCTCGTAGGCGAATGCCACGCTCCAACTCCCAGGATAATGTGGAAGCATCTCACCCCTCTCAAGACGGGAAGAGGCAGTACAAAATGATTTGTCATGTCTTTGAGTCTGAGGATGTAAGCAATTACATTGTCTTGTAATTTTCTAGGAGTGGAAAAGTAAGCACATTTTGATAGGCCCAAAGTCCATTGTGAGTGGTCCTGTTTGCTTTTTAACTGCAACCAGTATTTCATCTAAGCAGAGGAACTTGCCTGCCATTTATATATTTGGACCTGACATGTCACAGGAAGTTGGTCTTTATAGAAAAGCGTACCATTTTCAAGCTTCTTGAGTGCCTTCCAGTAACAGTGATAGGAGGGTCCAGTTCCTGCAGGTTACAAATACCAGCTCAAATTCTGCATAAGAGAGGGAAAGTCTTATCAGAGATGGTTTTTTTTGTAGGGGAGAGGATCAATCACTGATACATACCAGAAAGCTGATTTTTGTTTTTCAGAAGGTTTGTGTTTGGGGGTGTAGTTGCTGTCATCGTATCAAAAAGCCGGCAAAGAAAGTTGATAATTTCAGCAATCACAGCATACACTGAATAGAGACACAAATTACATGAATTTTAATATATGGTGCAGGTTACTAAGTTACCTTACACAGAACTTCACAATCAATGTGCATAACTTGCTGATTTGATGCACTTTTTAAAGGTAACTTTCAATAATTGGAAAGTAAAATCAAACATATCAGATTGAAGTGGCTAGATACATAGTTTTCAGGATCATAGTCAAGTTAGCCCTAATAATCTGGGAACTAAAATACTCAAGAGAAGTAAGTGAAAATACCAGTTTTTTATAAAATAATCACGTCTTCCAACCTACAGCAAGGACTTCAAGATGAGAAGGTTATCTTGAATAAGGAGCTGATTTTATGTAATGATTTTATTTTATGTAATCTGTTCTAAACCAATGTCTGAATACATTATCTGATTGCAGGTGAGTACATGACCCACTGCTGGAGTTAAAAAGTAAGGACAAGCACTGATAGAAGTACTCCTGTACCAAAACTGACAGAGTGTAAAAAGTTGTGGATTATTTCCACAAAATAACATGTAAACCTGTTTTGCAAAGCCTTTTTAAGAATCTGGTGTGAAATTGAGTAGCCAATGTATTTTTTGCTTAATATGATTTGACATGCTGCCCACTTTGAGGCTGCCATTCCTGTATTTCTAGTCACAGGTTTGGACACTGCTTTCTCTTTTACTGGTCAGTTGAAAAAACAAATATCAAACTGTCAGGTCCAGAGTCTGGGGCTTATTTTCCTTCACCATGGGGAGTTCTGACCCCCTTGTATGATCCATACTTCCTGGATCTATTTCCTAGGTGTGCCGGTTTGGACAAATGTGGAGGAGAATATCCTCTGATAGAAGGCAGGTTATAACCAGCCCTCCCCCACCAGGTTCAGGCAAAAAAAGACATTTTCCTTGGAGGAAAGTGAAAGAGATAAAAACTATTTATTTAACAAACACACAGGAAAAGGATAATAATGCTAAATAATAAAACCTCTCACTGTGGAGAGAAACCTGGGAAAATTCAGAGTCCTTCTGTATATGTAGTCTCTCTCCTCCTCCTTGGAGCTGGGTCGTGGGCCCACCTCCGGGGCTTTGGTGGGAAATTCTCCTGATGTGTTCTGATGTTGAAACAGTCCAGAAGAGAAGAAGGGAAAAACAAACCGAAGTCCCAGGAAAACAAAGTTCAACTCTGTGTCTCCCTCCAGAGAAGAGGAGCCGAAAGCTGGCGGAAAAGCAAGCAGGGCGCTTCCTCCGCTCTTGCTGCTGCAGAAGCAGAGGAGTGTGTGTCTGTGTCCTTGAACAACTGCTTTGAAAAGTTCACTCGGTTTTTTCTCTCTCCCCTCTCAGGCTCAGTTTAAAGGCACAGAAAGGCGCAAAGTTAATTTCTGGGCATAGAGCAGCGATAGGGGATACACATCATAAAGTCACCCCAAGACACTAGGCTGCTGTTAATACTTTGGCTAGCTAAAATCTGACCTTCCCAATCTAAGTTTTGTTTGAATCAGCCGATATTGTGTCGTATGTGAACCTCTCTATGCCTGTAGATCCAACTGGGCTGTAAAATCCAATGTAGATCCAATAGGTCTAAAATCCAATCCTGTAGATCCAATTAAAGCATTGCTCATTGATGGGGAAAATATGCTGAGAAATGGCAGATTGTATCAACTCTCCTTGGTCATGGGTGTATAGCTCACAGATAACTTGCAAAATTTATCTCAAATACCCAAGTGACTAACGGTCAGAATGGAAGCATTGTAGCACCGTGTTAGCAGCAAGGAAATGGCAACTTCAAAGATTTTGTACCTCCGGTGAAGTAATGCAGCCTGTTTATATTATAAAACTTGTCTTTTCTTTTTCTGGGACAGCTGGGTACTTGACAAAATCTACACAGTAAGTGAGACAGAAGCTGTAAGCCTGTGAGTGGGTGTTGGCAAGAATATGTCTCTGCTTGGATGAGTCTTTGTCTAAGGAGGACAGCACTAGATTTTCAACTGTATTTAGAGCAGTATCTTGTTGAACCTTAGTGATGTGTCCAAATGCTGGGTGTCTGAATGGGAGCTAATCTCTTCCTGGAGTGAAGATACATGTGTATGAATGTGAAGTCTGCATTCCTCACTTAGGTTACTGAGTTATGGAGGTGCAGTTTTCCCATTTTTTTCCTGTCTTGTTCTTGCTGTCAAAATTATATTGATCTGAGCTTTGGTTACATATTGCCAGTCTACATATCAGTCTTTTTCAGCACCAGTAATCATGCTGTTCTCATCAGCAGGTTTAGTGCTGGTTTGAACTGTTAAGATACAGTAAAATTTTTATTTCAGGGTTAGGAATCTTTCCTTTATTAGGGACCAAACTGGACTTTAAATATGGCCATCAGACTGCCTAAAAGTACACCTGAGCAGCATTCATTCATTACCAGCACTCTGCCAGGTCTCCCTTGTCAGCTGTGGAGCTCTCCCTGTCTCTTCCCTGCCTTTGCCACAGCCAGCAGCAGCACTGTGTTTCAGTGCACATCACAGCCAACTCCTGTGCACTACATAGTGCTCACTGCACGAATTGCTCCACCTATACACAGCAGTACTCTGCACCATGCTGTGTTTTCCTCTCCTGCCCATTACCTGCCTGACCATGATTGCCATCTCAGAGGCAGGCATCCCTATGGCCTTGCTTGGCACACAGCTTTCCCCACGTCTGCCTGCTGCCCAGTTTCTCTCCCACAGCTGCAGAAGTAAAACAGCTCATGGTGGGCACAATGCAGTGTAGTGAGTGGTGAATTTGGTGGCTTTGGGTGCAGAGAGGACTATGGAAAGCTGCAGGTCCAAGAGGGTGCCTACAAAGGACAGAATGAGTAGGAAAGAGGCAGAGAACTGGCAAGATCATGCAAGTTGGAAGGGGGGAAATAAGTGTAGGGGAGAGAGGCTGAAGGGGGTAGCAGGGTGAAAAAGGAGATGCATATGACCATTTCCAGTTACTACAAGGGTTTGTTCTGGTCACTAGTTGCTGCCCTTTTCCTTTTTTGTCTGAGACTGTGATAGGAGTAGTCACTATCAATATGATGGTTCTAAAGGATGGTAAGAAAAGTTGGAAATACGCTTTTTACCCTTTCATTTTCACTGCTGGCTTGTCAGAGAATGGCATCTCCATAGAAGGGAGAACCATTTGGGAGCTGCATGTGTGGGAAGAATTGTAGGTGCAAGCCACAGTCACTGTAGTGGCTATACCTTTACACTTTTATTAGCAGTTCTTACCTGTGAAAGGATGGCTTTCTTTCTCATATTTGTAATATATAATTGCTTACCAGCATAGATTCATGGCAGACGTGAATGTGTTGACATTTTGTGGGTCTTTTGAATTAATCTGTAAGGCACAAATATTTTTTTACACTGGATTGCAGTAACTTGTAGGTTCATCAACTTGATGATCCATTTTACAGTGTGATTGTAACAGAAAGTGTCAGTGGGCATGATCATCAGAATGTTTCACTTTTTTCTTTTCTTTTCCCTTCTCTGGGAACTGCTACAGGCGCAGCTGATTGCACAGTCCATAGGTCAAGCATTTAGTGTGGCCTACCAAGAATTTCTGAGGGCAAATGGAATCAACCCAGAAGACCTTAGCCAGAAGGAATATAGCGACTTGCTTAATACCCAGGACATGTACAATGATGACCTGATTCACTTCTCCAAATCTGAAAATTGCAAAGACGTATGTCTCATTTTTTTTCCACAACAGTATTAAGCTGCTCTTTATCAGTTGCAGGCATGTGTTGGCAGAAATAAAAAAACCATTAATACTTCCTGTAAATCATTTTAATTAGTCTAGAATATCCTTCCTAATAGGACACCCTGTCATCAGTTCTGTTTCAAAGGCAAACAGTGAACCCCAAATTTAACAGCAGCCAAGTGATTTACCATCTGTTTGTGTTCTTTTTACCAAACAATTTTCAGAGATGTTTGAAAGTGATCTAAAAGCAGATTAACAGATTAATACAATAAAAAAAAATTACAGTAAACAACGTAAAATTTGTAGAGGCATGGGTATTTGGGAAAGTGACTGATTCTAGGTTTTAAATAATTCTGTGTGCCAGAAGGCTTTGCAGCTTGCTTAATAAAAATGAACCAGTGTGCAAATGGAACACACAGGTAATGGTTTTCCAGCCCACAGTCGTAAACTCTTGCAATCTCTTCCTATTTAGCTTTGTCCACCAAAGCCCATGGCACCAGGCTTTCCTTCACTGCAAGTTCTTCTGCTTATATATAGAAATGACATCTGAGGGGTGTTTTGCACCAAGTCTATATTGTGTAGTCTTGATCATTTAATGTTTGACTACAAATGAAAAGTAGTAAAACATGTACCCTATTTTTTTTTTTGCCTTTGAATTAGGAAGGCAGGTTGCAAATAAAGAGGGGCATGTTTGTTGGTTTTGTGAATGTTTGGAGGGGGGTGATATTAGTCAGTTCCCTGGGTGTGAAAGAAACTATTTTTTTAAACAGTTTTTCTTATTACACAGGTTTACATTGAAAAGCAAAAGGGAGAAATCCTAGGTGTGGTGATTGTGGAGTCTGGCTGGGGATCCATTTTGCCTACAGTAATCATAGCCAATATGATGCATGGAGGACCGGCAGAGAAGTCTGGGAAGCTGAACATTGGGGACCAGATCATGTCAATCAATGGGACCAGCTTGGTTGGTTTGCCACTCTCAACATGTCAGAGCATTATAAAGGTAGGGAAAATGTTTCTGGAAGCTACACATTTTTAAAGGGTGACATAATTGAAGAGCAGAAGGTAAAAAACTCTTAAATAAATTCTTACCAAATGTTTGCATAGCACTTTCCATTTCATGATCTTAAAAATCAATGTGAGTTATGCTACACCAATTTTCTGACTCCACACAGAACAACAGAATGGGTAAATTTGGGAGGGACCACTGAAAGTCATCTAATCCAACCTCCCTGCTCCAGAGGATTCCCTAGAGCACATTACTCAGGATTGTGTATTGATGTCTTTTGAATATGTCCAGAGAAGGGCCATCCAGCCTCTCTGAAAGTCTGCTCCTATGCTCAGTCACCCTCACAGGAAAGAAATTCTTCCTCATGTTTAGGTGGAACTTCCTGTGTTCCAGCATTGGCCTTTTGCCTTTCATCCTATTGCTCTGCACCATGAAGAAGAGCCTGACTGTATCCTCTTGACATCCTCCCCCCAGATACCTGTATACATTGAGGAGTTCCCCTCTTCCCCTCTCAGTTGTCTCTTCTCGACACTGAGCAGGGCCAGCTCCTCCAGCCTTCCACAGAATTGTGGCATTTTTTAGGCTGGAAAAGACCTCTAAGGTCATTGAGTCCAACTGTCAGCCTTTTCCTCATAAATGAAGTGCTCCAATCCCCTAATCATATCCTTAGCCCTTCACTGGACTTGCTTCCACCAGAAGCTCCATGTATCTGTTGTCCTGAGGAGCCCAGAGCAGGACACAGCACTCCAGATGTGCCTCACCAGGGCTGAGTAGAGGAGCAGGATCACCTCCCTGAATCTGCTGGCAGTGCTTTTCCTAATGCACCCCAGGATATCGTCAGCCTTCTTGGCTACAAGGGTGCGGCTGGCTCATGGACATCTTATGCTGAGGCCTGGGGTTATTCCTCCCCAGGTACAGGATCCTGCATTTGCCCTTGTTCAATTTCAGAAGGTTTGTCTCTGCACATCCCTCCTGCTTGCCAACGTCCCTCTGAAGGGCTGCACAGCGCTTGGGTATCGGCCACTCCTCCCAGCTTTGTGTCGTCAGCAAACTTGCTCAGGAAGCATTCCATCTCTGATGATAAGTTAAGAAAGATTGGGCCCAGTATTGAACCTTGGGGGGACACTGCTAGCTACGTGTATCCACATAAACCTGTGCCCCTGCTCCCAACCCTCTGAGCTCTTCCATTCAGCCACTTCTTAATCCACCTCACCATTCACTTCCTGAGCTTGGCTGTGAGGTTATCATGAGAGACAGCATCAAAAGTCTTGATGGAGTTTGGATTGACAACATCCAGTGCCATTCCAGAGTGCTGTGCTATTTACTTGCATAGACAAGGGCTCTGTGCACAACTTCACAAGGGAGTATTTTGTTCAGAAAGAAGGTATTACCAGATACACATTTGAAATTTTATGTCACAAAGGGAGGCGCAGGTGCCTAATATTGTCATAGGCCATATTAGCTGTCATTAGCTGTCAATACCTCTTAGTATTTGGATGAAATAGAGCAAATGCTTTTTTTGTTTGCTTGTTTATACCTATTCTTAAAGCTTTAAACTTTGGCTTAAAGAATACCCTCTGTGGCATCTTTGTCCAAGTTATTTGAAAGTGTAGTGCTTCACTTGGATAAATGGGATATTTTAATTAGAAGAGCTTTCTTCTAGTTTTCAGAAAAGTATGTGACTGGGAAAAGCTTGCAGGTCATCTGGAACTGAACAGTGCTTGGGGCAGCTATAGCACATAAAGGAATAAGTATTTGAACATCAAAGTTTAAAGAACAGGAGGGATTTGTCACTAGAGTGTGTTTGAGACAAAGCTGTATGAAATTAGTTATTTTTTGAAATGGTCCTGCCTAGCTCTGCAGATCATCACATGCAGACACATAATGCAATGCTGGTGGTATATTATACAGACATTCTTCTCTGATTTTTAGGAATATACCTGTTAAACTTACTTATTCATTTAGGGAACTTTTTGGTAACAAGTTGTATTATGTAAATTTCTTTTTTCATTTTGTATTTTTTTAAATTGCAAAGTAGATTTTCCATTTACAAGGTAAATTTGCCAAGTAAAAAAAGTACAAAGTGAATTCTTCTTTTTTTTCTTCATGGATTATCTCTTAATACTTGAACAAAAATTTTTATTGTAAAGACTTCCCATTCAGGCTTCCCAAAATGTTAATATTGTGTTCTGTTAATTAATAGATGCATGAGTCACTGAACCAATCACTTTAGATTCAGTGAGTAGAAATGATAGCCTGTGTGACATACTGAAAATATGACAGGAACAGTCCTACATCTGTAAAGAAAGGAAGAAGAAAAAATCGTATTAAATATCTTTGTGCCAGCATCATCTAAACAAAACTCCCTGCAAATTTAGGCTCTTTGTGATTATTTCCTATCCCACATCATTTTTATTTCTAGAACTGTGATAAGTTATACTTCTCTTATTCAGATGGAGTTTTTGTTGTGCTCACCAGTACTTTCTCAGTACAGAACCAACCAGCTTTGCTGTTTCCGGCTTCTGCAGACCTTTCTCTTCTTCACTGATACTTACCACAGTTTCCACATGAACTGCCAGCCTTTTTTCTTTTTGTCTTTCCAAAGAGAAGATAATCTGTATGTTTGCAGATCTGCATAACCTCACATCTGCAGTTATTCATATAGCACTTCTGGAAACAAGTATATATATATATATATATATATATATGAGTGATCTAAGTGCAGATCATTAAATGTGGTAGAAATATTCCAGATTTCAGATTTCCTTAGCGTGCTGGAAAGAGTCTTATTAAAAGATGATAATGTTGTGTGGATAAACATATGTCACAAGCACTTCAAACAAGATAACTCAATATTATGGATGTAATCTCTGCTCCTAATTTGCCATAAACCTTTTGAAAACTGACAGAGCTTGGAAGAAGCTTTCCGCATGTTGTGGCTATTCCCTAATAGGATTATGCTACTTGCATCTTTTGCAGAAGTGTCTGGTGCTGGCTACTATCAGAAGCACACTCAGGAACTAGACAAACAAAGGTCGTCAAAATACACTTTTTCTTGTTGTTGTTTCTGATCAGTTTATGTTACCAGTGTGCATACTACTGAAGATTAGCTATTTATGAAATATATGCACTTTCTGTAAAATTAAAAGAATTTTTGTTAGGGACCACATTACTTTTTTTCCCCAAGGAATACGTATTACTGATTTGCACATTCATCAGGGAAATAAGAGCATGATGATACCAAGTCTGTTCAGGGCATGTACCCTGAGTGAATTCAGATGACTAAAGTTAGACACCTAAATTTCTCACAGAAATGGGCATCCCCAGTACTCTGCATGACTCCTACCCTTCAGGAGTAGAACATTGAGGCAAAAGCCCCTTAGACTTTTCATCATACCCACAGCGTAGTTCAGGTTGATAAATCCCTGTCCTCTACCGTGTGTGTTGCTGTTGAGACCTGCCTACAGAAAGCGCATGCTCCTTGAGCATGTGAGATGCACTGCTAATTCCTCACCAGAGTAGAGGAGTCCATAGTCATGGAAGAGGAGGACCTTCTTTCTCCTGAGAGTTGGAGTACAGGCAGTTGCCACAGCCATGAGCTTTGTCATTTTGTGTTCAGACACCCATTCATTCTCTTGGAGCCACCTCGGAGAATGAGCCAAGCTGAGGTCAGCACTGTGTGGAAGTGAGGGCAGCTGTTTGCACCCAAAGTTGATTGCGTCCAATTTAAGGCACTGACAAGAAAACACACTTCCAGGTAGTTCATCCTGCCAGGATGCCAGTTTAGTACTCAAGTCACTGCTGAATCTGGAGCTCAGCTCAACAGAATCGGCAGCAATAAACTGTATGTAGAGACTTCAGTGCATTATCTTAGCTATAGTAGGAATTATTTTCCAGAATTAATCATTGTGTCAGTGTCTGACACCTTGATTGCAGTGGGACCTAGATTTCAACTGTACATATAAAAGAAATTCAGAAGCAGATACTGAAATTGGCAGGTGTTTAATTAAGGGAGCTGGAAGTTGCTGTATTTTTTAGAAAGTGTTTCGTTTATGTGGATTTTATTTTTGTATGGACTTACGGCTAATACTTTGTGTGAATGAGGCATTTCAAAAATCTGTCTTAACAATCTCCAAGAGCCCTGAATACCTGAAGTTGTACAAGGGGTCATATTGCATTTATTTGCGGTTTATTACATTTTTGTTTTCACGGAGCCTTATGAACACAATCTCTGAGTCTGGCAGTCATGCCTGTAGCTAGTCTAGATCAACACATTGGTTCAAAGTAGAGCAGGCTTCTTAGGGCTGTGCCCACTAGGATTTACATAACTCCAAGACTGGACAGTCCACAGCCTCTTCGGGCAATATACCAACCTGACAGTAACAACAAATTTTTCTCCTTCAGCTTTGTTCTGGTAGCAAGCAGTTTATGGTGAGTGTGATATAACTCATCTAGACAAGAGGAAGAGTACTTGGAATGTATCAAGCTCTGTCTTGGGGTAGATGATGAGCTTACGGGATAGGATAAAAGGGCAGACTGGTAATGGTGACACCTGTGGGTGTGTGCTGCAGGATGCCTGATCAAGAGGTGGATGAGGCCTTCTACAGGCAGCTTGAAGCAGCCTCAAAGTCACAGGCCCTGGTTCTTTTGGGGGACTTTAACTACCCTGACATCTGGAGGACCTACACAGCAAAGCACAAGCAATCCATGAGGCTCCTGGAAAGCACTGATGACAACTTCCAGTCACAGATGGTGGAGGATCCCACAGGGAATGGGTGTGCTACTTGACCTCATCCTAACAAACAGGAAAGGCGGAGGTGTGAAGATTGGGGCCAGCCTGTGAGCAAGTAAGATTGCAACCATGGGCTTCAGGAGAGCTAACTTTAGCCTCTTTAGCGATCTTGACAGAATCCCATGGGAAGAGGTCCTGCAGGGAAGGTTGATATTCAAGGATTACTTCCTCCAGGCTCAAGAACAATGCATCCCAATGAGCAAGAAGTCAGACAAAGGGGTCAAGAGACCTGCATGGATGAATGAAGAACTCCTGTCATTACTAAAGCATAAGCAGGAAATATGCAGAAGAGGGAAGCAGGGTCAGGCTTCTTGGAATTAATATACGGAAGTTGTCAGAGTAAGGAGAGATGAGACAAGGAAGGCCAAGGCTCATTTAGAATTAAATCTGACCAAGTATGTCAAGGAAAACAAGATGGGCTTCTTCAGATACATCAATAAGAAAAGGAAAACAAAGGATAATGTGGACCTTTTACTAAATGGAGGGGGCACCCTGGTAACAGAGGACACAGACAAGGCAGAGTTACTGAGCACTGCCTTTGGATTGGTGTTCCCTGTCAAGACCAGTCCTCAGGAATCTCTGATCAGGGAGATCAGGGTAAAGGAATGTTGGAAGGAATATCTTCCCTTGATCCAAGAGGATAGGGTTAGAGAACACCTAGGTAAACTCAAAATCCACGTGTCCATGGGCCCTGATACGATGCATCTATAAGTGCTGAGAGAGCTGGCAGACACCACTGTAAAGGTCCTGGCCATCATCTTTGAAAGGTCATGGCAATCTGGGGATGTGCCTGAGGACTGGAGAAAGCAAATGTCACCCTGGTCTTCAAAAAGGGCAAGAAAGAGAACCAGAGAACTACTGTCCGGTCAGCCTCACCTCAGTCCCTGGAAAGGTGATGGAACACCTCATTCTGGAGGCAGTCTCTATCCACATGAATGACAGTAAGGTGATCAGCAGTAGTCAGCATGGATTCACTAAAGGTAAATCATGCTTGACTATACTCATTGTTTTCTACCATAGAACAACCACCTGGATGGATGAGGAGAGAGCAGTGGATGTTGTCTAACTCGACTTCTGCAAGGTTTTCCACACTGTCTCTCACAACATCCTCATAGACAAACTCAGGGAGTGTGGACTGGGTTAGTGGGCAGTGAGGTGGATTGAGAACTGGTGAATGGCAGATCCCAGAAGGTCATAATCAGTGGCACAGGATCAGGTCGGAGGCCTGTAGCTAGCAGTGTCCCCCCAAGGTTCAATACTGGTCCCGTATTTTTAACTTACTCATCAATGTCTTCGATGAAGGGGCAGATGCCTCCTCAGCAAGTTCACTGATTTCTCCAAGCCGGGAGGAGTGGCCAATACCCAAGTGCTGTGCAGCCCTTCAGAGGGACCTCAACAGGCCGGAGAGATGGGCAGAGAGGAACCTTCTGAAATTCAGCACAGGCAAATGCAGGATCCTGCACCCGCGGAGGAACAACTCCATGCACCAGTCCAGCCTGGGTGACCTATTGGAAAGCAGCTCTGTGGAGAAGGACCTGGGGATCCTGGTGGACAACAATCTATTCATGAGCCATCAGTGTGTCCTTGTGGCCAAGAAGGCCAATGGTATCCTGGGGTGCATTAGGAAGAACGTTGCCGGCAGCTTGAGGGAGGTGATCCTGCCCCTCTGCTCAGCCCTGGTGAGGCACATCTGGAGTGCTGTGTCCAGCTCTGGGCTCCTCAGTACAAGTGGGACATGGAGCTCCTGGAGCAGCTGGGTCCTTTGGAGCACTATGAAGATGATTTAGGGACTGGAGCATCTCCTTATGAGAAAAGAAGGCTGGGAGTTGGGCCCATTCAGCCTCAGGAAGAGACAGATGAGAGGGGCCTTATCAGTGTCTGCAGGTACCTGAAGGGAGGGTGCCAAGAGGATGGACCAGGCTCTTCTTGGTGGTGCTGAGCAATAGGACAAGAGGCAAAGGGCAGAAACTGATGCAGAGGAAGTTCCATGAGAACATAAAGGGACCATGCACTGGCACAGATTGCCCAGAGATGGTGTAGAGTCTCCCTCATGGGAAATATTCAGGAACCATCTGGACACAATCCTGTGCAATGTGCTCTGGGATGATCCTGCTTGATCAGGGAGGTTGGACCAGATGACCCAGAGTGGTTCTTTCCAACCCGACCCATCTTGTGATTCTGTGAATAATGGCAATTATGAGCACTGCTTATACAAGGATGACACAAGCAGGACCTGCTGTTTGCTTGACAGAATTTAATATATTTCATTAGGGAAGCAACTTTTTTGTAATGATCTTAGCTACTTATTTAAAAGTCATTGACTTTTTTGGTGAGCTGCACGGACCTGTTCAATATTCCTTTTATGCATGATTTCTGTTATCAAATGAAGAAACTGCCAACAGGCATCTAGTTTTCCTAAAACAACTATGCCAGCTTTTTGGCAAGAAAAATTTGATGTTTTATCATTCATTTCACTGAATATTCTCATACTTGTGTCTGGCATTCAGTGATCACATTCTGGTACAATGCCTACAAAGATCTATTTATTCAATGTTGTTCCCATGTCAATGTTTTAACACATTTTTCTTTTTCTGGCTTATGTTAAATGTTTAACTCTCAATTTGGGGGGTTTTTTTCAGGGTTTGAAAAACCAAGCCCGAGTTAAACTGAACATAGTTAGATGTCCTCCAGTAACCACAGTCTTGATCAGAAGACCAGACCTCAGATATCAGTTGGGCTTCAGTGTGCAGAATGGGATTGTAAGTAGCTTCCACATTTTCTGATCAAGCTTTAACATACATGAAACTTCCTCTCCATTCGTGGCTAAGTTTCAGTGTGAGAAGAGGGAAGCTACTATTTTCTCCCTTACAGCAAGCAAGATTTTGCATTTGTTAAGTCTAAGATACAAAAGCTGGGTTAATAAGAGTTACTCTTTGTCTTTGACTCTACTTACTTCACAACTTTAGAGTCATCCAGAGGAACAAAAAAGTTATTTCAGCTTAAAAAGCCAAAAATGTGTGGAAGAGTCTGCTTTCAGCATGTATCATACATGTCTTTAACAAAGCCATTGCATGATCTCAAAAGAAAAAGCCTGTTCTTGATCCTTTTTGTTGTAAGGCATCTGCCTAATGAACATCATTAAATTGAGGTTCTTCATACACTCATAAATTTCCAAACTATAAGACATGTAATGTAAAAAAAACAAACAGCCTTTTCTGAAAGTTTGTTCTGCTCTTGGAAGAGAATATCCATTAGTTACTTGTCACTAACAAATTTTGCTTTCAGTCAGCCTCTTAGAATTTGTTGCAAGTCTCTGTGTTTAAATGTTGACTCATAGCTTGCAGGCAAAAATGGGTAATCAAAAGTCTCTGTTTCTTATCCAGCCTGTGATAAACTTGTGCTTTCCCTTCCAGATCTGTAGCCTTATGAGAGGAGGCATAGCAGAGCGAGGAGGTGTGCGTGTTGGCCATCGGATCATTGAAATCAATGGGCAGAGTGTTGTAGCAACACCGCATGAGAAAATTGTTCACATCCTCTCAAATGCTGTTGGTGAGGTAAGAACCAGCAATGTGTCTAGGCAGTATAGCACAGTTCATTGCTGTTACCAGTAACAACCAGTGAAAACCAGTAATGAGCAGTGTCCTTCAAGGGACAGTACTGGGACCAGTACTCTGTCATGTCTTTGTCAGTGACATAGACAGGGATTGAGTTGCACTCTCAGCAAGTTTGAAGGTGACATCAAGATCAGCAATGTTTAAGGAAAGGGATGCCATTAGAGGGATCTGAACAGGCTAGAAAAGTGGCCCATGTAACCCTTGTGAAGATCAACAAGACCAAGTGCAAGTTCCTGCATCTGAGTCTGGGCAATCTCCAACATCAGTAGTGGGATTGAGAACAGCCCTGCAGAGAGGAACTTGGTGGAAGGAAAGTTGGACATGAGCCAGGAATGGGCACTTGCAGCCCAAAAAGCCAGCTGTATCCTGGGCTGCTTCAAAAACAGTGTGGCTAGCAGGGAAAGGGAGGTGATTTTCCCTTTGTATTCTGCTCTTGTGAGGCCCCACCTGGAGTGCTGCGTGTACAGTTCTAGGGTCCTCAATAAGGCATGAACCTGCTTGAGCAGGTACAGATGGAGGCCATGAAAAGGGTCAGAGGGCTGGAGCACCTCTCCTGTGAGAAAAGGCTGAGAGAGGTTTGGTTGTTCAGCCTGGAGAAGAGAATGCTCCAGGGAGACCTGACAGCAGCCTTTGAATGTCTAAAGGGGGCTTCTAAGAAAACTGGAGAGACTTTTACCAAGGTCTCCAGTGCAGAACAATAGGAAATGGTTTCAAAGTGAAAGAAGGTAGATTTAGATCAGGCATAGGAAGAAATCCTTCACTATAAGGTTGGTGAGCCACTGGCACAGGTTGACCAGAGTACCTGTGGATGCCTCATCCCTGGAAGTGTTCAAGGCCAGGTTGGATGGGGCTCTGAACACAACCTGGTCTAGTGAAAAATGTCAATAGCTGCAACAAGGCAGTTTGGACTAGATGATCTTCAAAGGTCCCTTCCCTTTCAAACTGTTCCGTAATTCTGTGGTTCTACATCTATTGTTCTGTTGCTAATTAAATCCAAAAAGCTGAAGTGAGAGCAAGCCTGCACACTATTTCTTTCATTATTTGACCCATAGTTCTATGCTTTAGAAGAACCCTACCCAGAAAATATGAAGTGTTCCCAATTTTAGATGGTTCATCAATACTAAACATATTATTTCATAAAATCATCACCTACAATACTATAACAAGGGTATGAAAACTCTCAAGTTTCACCTTTTTTTTGCCTTGTATGCCCTTATCTGGGTCCTTCACATGAGGTATGCATGTTTAGGAACATGATTAACTTGGCTTATTTCCTCTAGATTCACATGAAGACTATGCCAGCTGCCATGTACAGACTGTTGACTGCACAAGAGCAACCAGTTTACATCTGAAGCTGACACCTCACCACCACAGTGTGCATGGAAGATGTTTTTCCTCATTAGTGCTTGTCTCTCTAGTGCTGCATTTCTGTGTCTGCAGAGACATTTCTTTCTCTCTCCCCACTTCACAGACACAAATACACTGTTGCTCTCTCCTCCATCCCTTTTTCCTCTCCTTCCCACAATTTTCCTGCATTTTGGTAAAGGGCAAAATATGTCTATGGAACTATTTTGGCTGCATCTTTTTACAAGTGAAACTTCATACAACTCCACATGTAAAAAAGGTAAACAACAGCAGTGTAGTTTACAGCAGTATTCACAGATGGCTCTATTTCATGCTATATAATCAATTTTATTTTTGTGGCTATAATTTTACAAACTGAGTAAATTAGATGTTGCTGAATGAAAGATGTCTTTACCAAACAGATAGAAGTATAGGGTACAAAGTGCTCTCTTGGATATCCTGCATGTCACTTTGCTTTTCTTGCCCTATTTTCCCACAGGCACTAAGCTCAGTACTAAAGGTTTGTGTCTGTGGGGAAAGTAGAATACCAAAAGGATTGGTTTTGCCCTCAGGAAAAATCACCTGCTTCTAGATACTCAGTAAATGCTGCTGTTGTAAAATGAATTGTCCAAATTCACACCTTTTAATTCCCCTCTGTCATCAGTTCTTCATGATAGTAGAACCCCAAAAAATACTCCATGAGTTCCTGAAACATTATACTTGCATTACTAAGAAATACTACATACTAAGAAATTTGGGAGGCATTTTTTTACAGCTGCCTCCCTCTCTCTGGCCCCAGGTTTCTATCTCCTGGTTTTCTTCTGCTTTGTCTTTTATAGTCCCTTCCTGATTTTAGAGGTTAAAGAAGTGGGGGGGGAGGATCTTTAAATATCCACAAGACAAATAGTGAGGGGATTTGCTGAATAGCTACACTTTTTCTAGGCTCTTAATTCTGATTTTGGTGCACATAGCCATGTGTGCCAGTGTATATAGACATTTTTTAAATTGTGCTTCCTATTTATGAAGTTTGAATATAAGAGATCTGCAGACTGTTCTAAGTAATTTTGTTCTCTGAGCCAGTTTTAACATATATTTTTGTCCAAAGACCTGTCTAATTTTATTGACTTCCTCTTTAGTTCATGATATAGGTAACTGTGGAAAGGACGAGGCAAGAATACACTTATTTATTTTGTTATATAATTTAGCTTGTGATTTTTTTTCCCATATGTATGGCACTTACAAGAGATTTGTGTGTACTATATGCACTTGTATGAAGATGATAAGCTGTAGGGATGTATGAAATCTTGTATTTGATTAGCTCTAAGTTGCATGCTAGAGACAAAAGGGGAAAAGGGGGCTGGGTTGGGTTCTTTGGTTTTTTTAAGAGGGTTAAAAATAAAAAAGCAGCAGTGGCTTTTCTTCCTAGTGAGAGAATTCTACATTCTCTGTAGTGGCTTTTTTTCAGGACTGTATACTGGTGTTTATAATGAAGTTGAAACATGCGTTTAGTCCAGGCTAGCATGTTGATTTCTTTTAAAGAAACAGTTTGTGCTGTGTTTTACTATGATGGAAAGGCTCAGTACATGAAAACAAGAGCAGACAACACACAGCCACACACCACTTCTGCTTTGCAAATGTGGTGTTGTTCATGGTCACTTGTTCCTCACTTGTTGTGACGTAAGCTGTGCAATGTAAGCGTTGCTTGCTGTCCAGTGATGATCCTAGACATTGCTACGGGGATTCATGGAAGTGGGTGTGTGCATGTGCACTTGCTGCAAACACTGCTGAGAACCACTGAGCACTCTTGTCAGAGGTCCATTTTTTGGCTTTCTAAAATTGTGTATAACCACAGCCTGATCAGAGTGAGAGAATAAACTGTATTTCTGTGGGAAGGAGATATTTAAGGGACACAATGAAGTGGCACATAAACTGTTGTAGTAAGGGGATATGTTTTAGTGTTGAAATTAATGTACAATGACTTGATTTTACTGCTTTTCTTGTTGTTATATAACTTAATCCAAGGCTCCAGAATAGCAGATTGCACAAGAGAATGGTGTTAGTATTCCAGGTTAGTACTTAACTCTGTGGCCTGACTGATGCAAGATGATAATTAATGGCTTGTGAGTATATTGTTTAACTGTAGACACCTGGTTTATGGTAATTTGAACCTTTTTTTTCTAGAACTTTCCATATATATAGTAATAAATGTAAATATGGTATATAACCATGTACAATTTAGAAGATTATATACAGTGCAGCCTTTCCATACATTGCCTGAGGAAACTTAGTGAACTCTTGAAGACACAGTTAGCCTGGTTCCTGTTTGTGTGTATGCCCTCCACTTCACTTCTTTCTGTGGTTCTGTCTAGCCCATGTGGTGAAGTCTTTAACTCACTTCACTGGGAAATGATGAAGATCTGAAAAGGCAAATATATTTAGAGAAGAAATGACTGTTTCTTTGGAAATCTTGCAGCCAGGAGTCTGAAGTTACTGTTCATCCTAAACAGGTGCTTAACATTAGGCAAATGAATGCTTGCAGGACCAGAGTTTAGCAAAAAAATCTCATTTTTCCAATTACAGTATGTGCATAAGATTTCTAAACTGAGAGGTCCATAGTGTGTGCACACTTCTGAGAACAGTCTTGTAAACAATCCCATTTTACTCTGTAAACAAAGAGTTTCAGGAAAATGGAACTCAAAAGGGAAAGCTGGCTGTTCTCTAGACTGTTGCAGCAGTTTGATAGATCAGATATGGGGATTTTTAACAGATGCAAAGGAACATTCCTTCAAAGGTTTACATTCCTTCTTCAGTGACAGACCTGAATTCTTTTCCTTTCATCCTTGCTGCTTCATACAGTCTAATTAACTCTTCAGTGTTTACATTAAGGATGAAGCATCCCTTGTATTTTTTTATTTTTGAGAAGTTTCACATTTGTTTTGAATCTTGTTTGAGTCTGTTTGGATTTCCAAGTTTGCTAGCTTTCCTTCTTTTCTAAAAGAAATGTATTTCTCAAGACAGCAACATGGTTGAGATCTCTTGTACATATTTAGCGCCGTACCTAGACTATGAAGTTGTACTATTGTTCTGTAAAGAGGATGAATAGAAATTATTGTAAAGCGTTGGGAAAAGCATAGTATTGTATTTGTAACAATATTGTTCTTTGTAAACATTTAATGATCTCTATATATAAATATAAATATATATATAAATATATGTGAGCCTGGAATGTTGATATTGCACATCTACTGAATGTAATTAATCTGATGTTTTCTGCCACAGGTCTCTGACCTCTCTAATGAAGCTGTGCTGGTTTGATCTGGGGGAGAGACAGGGGGGAGAAGAGTGGGCTTTTTGCTTTGGATGGGACAGGGTAGGGGGTTTCTGGCCAGTTATTTTGTTGTGATGTATTTACTGTGCTACATTCCTTTATTTAACAGAGCGCTAATGTCTGTAAGATTTGCAACAATAAACTACAAAACAAAAATACCTCAGACAAGGCTGCGAATTTGCTCATACTGACCTAGAGGCTGACTTGCCAATGCTGAATACATAATTGGAAGGTGTCTGAAGTTCTTTTTTGCAACTTAGTCTGGAGTAATTCTGTGTTTCTGCAGGTGTGAAGCAATGCTGTTGACTTTATTTTTAAAAGAGCATTCTTTTCAGACAATACATGACACTAGTGCTCCTAAACAAAGCTAATCAAAGTGGTATCCCAGTTTTTACTGTGTGAAATGCCACTATGATTGTGACAGAAGTACTATTTCATTGACTGAATAACTTTAAATAGGATTTTTTCATAAATGGGGCTTTGATGAAAATTCTTCACTTAGAGTAATTTCTGAAATCACTGTTTTCCTTCAAATGTCATCAGCATGGTTTATTATTAAAGACCTAATACCATTTGAATAAATAAAAAGTAGAATTGTAATACATCTGTCCTTAGAATTAATCCTGGAACTGCCTGTGCTAACGTTAAAAAGATTCGTATGAGAGATTATGAAGAATATGGTTGTATTTCAAAGTCAACCAAAAAAAAGTTATCAAGGGAGTGTTTCTTCTGGTGAGGCTTCATAGGATTTTCTGTGCCTCATAGGTTGTCATGAGTACTTTGAAACTACAGAAATGACATACTAAATATACACCACAGCTGATTCAGAAGCCATTTAGTGGCTCTTCTTAACATGAAGTACAAACACCGTCAACATGAGAGAATGAAGTATTTCACCTTATTTGCTTAAATGATAGACTGAAGAAATCATTAAGTCCCTGGAAAAGGGTGCAGCAGACAGGCTGAGCTTGTTTTCTGTGTTTCCCTGTGTGCCACCCTCCATCCTCCTGTTTCTTCTTACCATTAGCTGTACATACCAATTTCTGTGTTACAAACTTTTCTGTATTTCAGTGGATAAACATAAGCCTTTACTTTAGCAGCACAGGTAATTTCACAGATTTGCTGTATTCACAGGGGACATGTTTCTTGCCCTCACCTTCAGGGTTTTAATAGTTAGGATCCACACAGAGGACAAGCAGAAACCGCGTGCCCCCGCCCCCCCCCGCACAGTTCCAGCACTCTGTAGTGCCTTGCAGGCTGAAGAAGTGATGCTGGTGACCTGTGGGGCCTGGCAGTGTCAGTGACAGGGCTGGGACTGTAATTTAAATAAATGTTCAGTACAGAAGCATATAGAGTAATCCTGACCTAAAATCATGGTATGTGAAGAGTCCATGTGATCCATGTCCCTGTTACCTGAGGAGGAGCAGGCCTATGCTGTGCTGCTTTGTGCTGCTTCTACATCTGTACCTACAGGGATGTCCCTTAGCCACAGGATAAATTTAGATGGTTGATTATAAGAAAGGAGCCTGCAGGCAGCCCCAGTGGTACTCAAAATGGCAAATACCACCCAGCAGTACCTGTGTGTCCGTGCCTTTGTCTAGAACTGCAGCAGTAAGGCCCATGTGAACATCCCTTTTGTTTGACGGTAGAAGTGATGAATAGAGTTGTTTTCTAAGAAAATTTTTAATTAGTTCAAATTACCTAAATGGGGTAAAATGGATGGGATCTGCATAAGTTGTTGTGCCCTGCTTGATGCTGCACAATCTGGGGTTCCCAGCGTCTGAAGGAACATAGAATTAGCTATACTAGCTTCTTTCTTCATAGCACCTGTTCTAATAAACAGCATTTTGAATGGGACTATACCATGCCTTTCTTCCTGGGATGGTAACAAGCCAGCACCTCCTGTTGCAAAACACATGTGCTTTTGGGTTTGAATGTTGTTCTATCATTAAGACAAAAATAATGTTCTGCCATTAAGTGAGAAATTCACTGAGCCAAAAGAGCACTTCTTCAAGACAGTTTTTATTTTTAGTACAGTTTGCACAACAGCCTTCTTTTATAAAGAATAATTTTAGAATCCTGTACACCATTTTTTTACTAAATTACTTATCTGAAGGTCTGCACTTTACGACAGATTTTAATTTAAATCAAAGTACCAAAAATTTGCGAAGTTCTTCAATACTTCTTTTCACAGCTTCTTCCCCAGTGATGATGTATCATACCCCACAGGTACACGTTACCAAACTTCATGGAGATGCAGGACAACATGTATCACAAGCAGATGAGTTGCAACTGAGAGCCCTAAAAGGTCAATCTTGCAATCTGCTAAATAGTTTTTTAGAATGATCATCCCCTTTGGGAGTCTATGCATGACAGTATTAAAAAAGAAAGTGATTATTGACAAACCCATCCACCCACTTGCCAGAGATTATTTTCCTCTGCAGTATGTATATGTCTGACAGAGGTCCTCTGCTGAGGAATAACCAAAAAGCCAGCTCAAAGTACAGTTTCCCTGACAACACCAATAAGACTGTGAGGCCGTTCATGTTCTGCTCTTTGGCTTCTCTCTGCCAACTGTTCTCCCTCTGTGGTGAAAGTACTCAGATCACCACAGCTCTCCAGGTACAGCAATCCAGGATGCAGTCTGAAAGGTAACACATGGACTCTCAATGACATGGCTTGCTGGGCAGGTGCCATCACCTTTAAAAAGAAAAAAAAAAATAGTTTAAATCAGTTTTGTTTTCAGGCTCTTCCATTAAAATAGTTTTTTACCCAACTAGGAAGAAGCTAGTTGTAGTGCTGTCTGTTATGTTTAAAGAATAATTTTAAAAGCTATGAAAACCCTAGAATTTGCCAAGGAGGCATGGAAAAAGCAGTCCTAGTTGGGAAAAGGAATGGGGTAATTTTTTGTTTTGTTGTTGTTTGTGGGGTTTTTGGTTGGTTGGTTTGGTTTTCCCCCTCAAAGCTGCACAAGAATTCTCTCAGTCCAGCCTATGGCATATCTGGTATTGTTTAGAAGAAACCTAAATGTTGCTTCCTTGCAGAAGCCACTGAACTGTAAGAATGTTCAGGCCTGTGTGATAAATTAAATTCTCATAAGGAATCTTTTTTCCTCCCGTTTCTGTCAAATTTGTCAAGGCTTTTGTTGCCTGAAGGCTATGGTGGGAAATCCCACTTTATTCACAGAGCCTAATGACACTGACGCGTTTTGCATGAGAACCCAAACCAAAACCAGTTGTCATAGCACATCACTTGTGCTATGCATGAATCAATTCATCTACACAAATGGTCTGTAAGTTACCAAGACATTTGTCTGATGAAGTCTGCAGTGTCTGAAACTTCTGGATATTCATTCCATTGATGTAAACACGTATTTTCTATTTTCTGCTTTTCTTTAATACTAGGTCTTATTTTTATCCTGGGAGCCAATCACAAAAAAAGTTGCTTCTAGTGGGTTTACATAAAAATTTCCTTGCCAGCCTCCATTCCTTCTGGTTTGTAATAGCAAATGCTTATAACATCTTCTCCCTCTCCCCTGCCAAACTCAGTGTAAAATGCTGTCATGTTATTTACAGTTCATGATTCCTCCACAGAAGACTGACTCAGTTTTTAAATACACATATACTCTGTCTTCTGGCTAATAAAGCAAGAAACGTCACAGCTTCTCACACACTCCCTACATGAAACTAAAGCACTGAAGGAAGCCAATTTGGTCGAAAAACTCTGACACACAGACTGGCAAATGTAAACCTATACTTCCAAACCAGGGGCAGTGGGTTTCCACATCACCTGATAAATACAAGTAATAAATCTACCTGCTCAAGGAAAGTGGCACTGGTGACAGCTTCTGCCATATGTTTCTCATCTGATTTTAAAACAGATTTGATATTTTCCACCAGGTCATGTATGTCTGGGCTCATGCTGCAGGAGGACTGCTCAAGGATCCACGCCACACGCCGTTTAGTGTCCATGTAAGACTTATAGTCTACCAGAGATTGGGGTCTTGCCCTCAAAGCTCTTGCTTTTGAACTCTTACGCAGGGTGACAGCATTCAGTGGATTTAAGTCATTGAGTGTTGCAGTTTCACAGCTGAGCACTGTCCCTGAAGACAAATGAAACAAAGCAAACAATCCACAAGGTTCACAGTATTCTGGAGATTTCACTCCTGATTCAATGAGGATGCAGTGCAGTTTAACCACGTAAAACTACGGTCTGGTATGGTCAGGATGGTATGGAAGGCTCACTATTGGAATTACACAAAATGCCTGTAAAATAGTCATACATAGCTATGGTTGAGTGCATGTCACATGTCAAAGAGTCTGGAGGGACACTTTCCCTGTGGAAAGCTCTTTGTCATTTTGTGTACACTGGTTCCTTTCTCTTGTTTCTGATCTGAAGAGACCTGAAATGTGTGTTGAGTGTTTATGTAAACATAAAGGTAGAGGGCTTTTACGATCTCTTGTAAACTCTTTGTAACTTTTAGTTATTAGCAGTCAAGAGGACAAGTTATAAAATACTGAAAATAACTACCTGTCAAGCTGGAAGCTAGTAATACTACAAAGTGCAAATTCAATGGAAAAAGGAAAACAAACCCATACCAAATATTCAAAATTACCTTGCAAGGACTAAACAAAAGGCAATACAGAATCAATTTCACTGCCTTTCATCCAAATAAAAATTGACTGCCTTTGGTGTAAACAAGTTATCAGATTTTGACCCCATTAAAATGAAAAAAAAACCAAAACTGCACCTATAGATTGTACAAGAAGCACTTTAATGTTGGCTTCATACCAAAAATTGCCAGGAGGAGATGCAAAACTTCCCAGCAAGAAGAGCAACTTCCATTGTTGCAGTAAGTTCTCTTCCTGCAGCACTCATGACTAACTCTCAGATCTACTGCTGAACAGACCTAACCTCACTAACACTGAGCCTACAGCTTCCAAATGCTTCTGACAAGGAGCCTCTCTACAGCAGAAACACTCTGCTTTCACAGCTGTGTACAGGCTCTGTGTCATGTAACTATTGCTTCAGCAGCAGATTCTCTGGGCTGCTGTGGTGGAAGTTGATAAGAGGAGAAGAGAAAGCATATGATACAGCAGGGCCATGAAAACATTCCACAAAAACAGCAAGTGTAATCCACATAGGCATGCTCCCAGTATCCAGAGTAAATGGCTATTACTAACATGCCCCATTGGCACTTACATTTTGAGTGCTAGAATGTATCAGCAGCTACTGTGGGAATTCCAGTATCCTCTAGTGAAAACTTCAAGACCCCTGACTGGTGCGTGTTTCAAGACAGCCAGCAGTACCACGGACTCTGTAGTCACAGTAGCAGTTTTCCCACAGCAACAGAATTAGATCACTAACACCAAAGCAGTTTCATCAACTCTCCACTATGGGTTGTATTGAGTTTTTGGGTTTGGTTTTTTTTTTTTGATGGTATGAGAATTGAGAAAAGGGGAGCAAATTTATAGGCTAATACCAAATCCCCAAGCCAATTTTGCTTTAAATGTCTCACATTGACAACTGCACTTGTAAGATCTTAGATGTCAATGCATTGAGAAATCCTGTGTGCTCTCCCTCCACATTTTCCACCACCCCTCCCTCCTACCCAGGCCTGGCTACAGACCCTGTTCCTAGATGTGAAAACATGAAGAGCAGCAAGACTAAGGAGTTAGGTGGAGAAGGCTTGGCAAAGCAAAAACTACTGTAATGTAGGTACTCTGTTGGGAGACAGCAGCTGATTTCTGCAGGTACTAGGTTCAAGGTACCAAACTTCTGAAGAGTGTTCTTTTAAAGAGCCATTACACAATCACTGACTTCTGAGAAAAGGGAGTCACCTTGAGGCAGCTGGCAGTGCAGAAGCACAGGGTCACTTTTAGATCGTTTCCGCAAGGGATTGAAGGCTCTGCTGTTCATTCCTGCAGGCACACAGCTGGCATTTGAAGGGGAAAGACTCACTCTGCTGGAAGGCTCCTGAGTTTCTTCAGCTGGATAATCAGGAACAGAAAAGTAAAAGTAGTCAAAATAAAGCAAATCTGTAGAAGCTGTTATTAGACGCTGATTTTTTTCCCCATCCCACCTGCAAATCTGTAATGACTGGACACAAAAGTCTAGAGGTGCACATATGTGCGCACAGACCCACATATACTGAATAAAAACCTGTACAGCCTTATGCAACTGGAGTAGCAAAAGACTACAGTCTAGTTCAGCCTAGAACAAAAATCACCTATAACTACTTGGTCAGAGAGAAGAGAGCTAAGCTTTACTGGAGAAAAACTAAATCTCACAGAGCCTCAAATCTTCCTCTTATAAGCAGCTGTACCAAGATATGACAGCATACGGCCAGAGACGTTGGTCACCTTTTGCAATTAGGTAGCTCGTAAATCAGTCACCAGTCCCTAAAAAGGAGTTAAAATCTTTACTTAAGTATTTTCCTGGATTCTTGTGATATGTTATATCCTTCCCACTCCTCCTTTTCCTAAGAGTGAAATTATATGCTGCAATTTAATGAACAGGACAGGACGAAGCTCCATACATTTCTCACTAGGCTTGGTTCTGTACCTCCATCTGATGGCACCTGGCATATTACAGAAAACAATTTTCTGGCTCATGCAGGAGTTAAAAAATTTGTAGTGGATTGCCCCTGCCTGGATGGCAGGCACCCACCACAGCCATTCTATCACTCCCCTCTGCAACTGGACAGGGGAGAAAAAATACAATGAAAGGCTCATGACTTGAAATATGGACAGGGAGAGATCACTCATCAATTACCATCACGGGCAAAACAGACTCAGCTCAGGGATATTAGCTGAATTTATCAAAAAACAAGCAGGATAATGAGAAGTAAAACAAATCTTAAAAACGCCTTCCCCGAACCCTCCCCTGGGCTGTATCTGCTGCCCTGCAGCGGTGCAGGAATGTGGGTTATGGTCAGTTCATGACACGTTGTTTCTGCTGCTGCTCAGTGAGGGGGTCCTTCCTCTGCTCCAGCATGGGGTTCCTCCCACAGGAGACAGTTCTCCAGGAATTTTTCCAGTGTCAGTCCATTCCACAGGCAACAGTTCTACCTAAAATGCTGCACACACTCGGTGTGTTACTTTGGAGAAGTTGTTTGTTTGGTACTTTTAAAAAATTCTGAACAGATTAATGAACTGATTTCATGATCTTATGATAATTCTTAATAATGTTAATGTTTCAGATCTCATTTTTCTTAATAATGTCAGTGTTTCAGAGAGATAATTGTCTTAAGGTGGTGTGTACTGGAAATGCATACACCTAGTTTGTGATGATACAGAGCATCTACTAAGCATTTCCTGCCACCAGCAAAAGGTTGTGATGCCATGATGAGTTTTTGCCTTTTTTATATACCTTTTATATACCCTTTTATATAGCTTTTATGTGTCCCCAGTGCTTTCAGCATGCATACTTGTAATTCCTTAAGCCTGATAACTTAGGATAGTCCTAAGATTCCATTAAGCCAGGAGACCAAACATCCTGGAGGCCTGGCAGTTGGAGGCCAGAAAGTCCTACGCTATCCTGAGAAACCAAGGTCTTCCCTAGAACACATCCTGTAAACTAAGATAGGCCCATCCAGGGGAGAATTCCTCAGGATGGGGAGATATCACGCTATTCATTTAAGCTTCTCATTGGGGAATCTTTGATAGATATGCTAATTTGCAAGGCCTATATATTGTATATGTGATCTATCGTGTGTGCATTTCGGTGTGCATTTCGGCGCATTCCACCTGGACAAAGTGCAGGTGCACCTTAAGGATCCTTAAATAAATACTGAGGTAAAAACCCCTTTTCCCTTAAACCATGTTTGGTTCTTAATTTTAAGACCAGGGAAAGGCAACAGTTGCATGCCTGCCTACCTCAGTCAGCAGGGAAAGTCCCATTCTGCTTGACAGGAGTGATTATGAAGTCAGTAAAACAATTTTAGCTGGCATAAAGAATCTTAGAGCTCCTCCTGCAGCCAGCAGTCAGGATTCCCCTGGCTCTGCTGGCAGAGTAGTGTGCAGCTTTAACTTCTGTTGGGAGCTATCCTCAGTTGATCAGCCCTGATGATGCCAAGGGAATCACAGCATCACATACAAATGCCCTGGCATGACAGCCTGCCAGCAAAAACCGAAAGTTCAAGTTTTATTTATAGACTGCTACACTGCGCCAGCTGAGACAGCCCATAGACTACCTCTACCACAATTCCAGCTAAGTCCCCATTTTGTATTTCCCTCCTGCTGTGTGCCCAGCAGGCAGCTCAGTCCCTCACAGTCACCCACTCTTCCCCAGTGACATGGGGAGGAGAATTGGAAGGACAAATCTGGCAGAATTAGTGGGCTTGAGATAAGGACAGCCAGAGGTGGGGAGAAAAAAACCCAGCAAACTCAAAGGAAAACAAGCAATCATCCACCACTAGCTGACTGGTGCCCAGGCAGTCCCTGAACAATGACAATGCTGAAGAACTCCCCCCAGGTCCCAAATCCAAACCAGCAGAACAGGCTGCTATGAAGAAAATTAACTCCATTCCAGCCAGATGCAGTACATCTCCTCAGATTTAAATAAAGGAAGAGGTACTACTTAGTGTATTTCTTTTTCTTAAATTTTAGGGAGCCTTTTATCTAGAAGAAGCAGCATTAATTTTTTTTTTAAGAGGCTCACCTTCTTTTTTTATCCAAATTTAACAGGCAGACTAATAATTAAGCATCTCTTTACAGACCTCTTTATTAAAAAAAATACTGGACAAACCAGTTAAAATGATGGAGAGGAGGGTACAGTTTGCCATACATGCTCAGGTAGGTCTAATTCTTGCAAAGGAAGTTTTTAAATACAGATGCCTCAAACAATGTCTCATCAGAGCCTTTTTTAAAACAAAATAAAACTAAACAGAAGAGAGACTTTCCTGACTGTCCTTCACTGCAGGTGCATTTTCTATGCTATTTCTTTCTTGTTTCCCTTTCTCATAACTTTAAGCAAGTCACACCACGTACCCTTGTTTGATAACCTAGTCTTGTTTGAGCTCAAGAAGCTCAGAGAAAGCAACAGGATTTTTACCAGTAAGAAAGCTTTGACAAAGAAATCCAGAGGAGCTGTAGCTGGTGTCTGGTTATCACACCTGGTAAGACACCAGAAGCATCCAAGTGCTTGTTTTCAGAGGTTTCAGGCAGACTGTCAGAGTTTAAGGGGACTTTGACAGAGCTGACATTTGGCTAAAGTCTGATTTTACACAAACTCTTTTTTCCTCTGACTCCACATAATAGGAACAATTTCAACTGATGCAGTTCAAATCAAAGTTTTTTTCTAGTTTGATAAGTAGGTTGGGAAAAGACAGGCCACAATCAAATAAAATTTTTATAAAATAAAAATAAATAAATAATAAATAAATAATTAATTCCAGGCTTTTCCCTGGCCCGAGCCTTCTCTCTCTTGTGGTGTGAAGATTGCACACGAGACAATCTTGCCACAACGGTCAAGTTCAAACAAAAATTGGAACACACTTTCATGGGCTGTACTGGAAAAGCTGGAAGCTAATAAAGCACACATTGCAACAAACATAAGGCAAAAAACAACTTGGAACCATAGGTATGGTTTTCTAAAACAGGGCAGATCAAATCTTGATGTGGTGTCTAAGAGTAATTTAGCTATCTCCTGTACCAGGATGCAGAAATTATTAAGCAATTCCTCCAGTCCAAGCTGGATAATGGAGTAATTCCCAGTTTAGCTCCACACAGTATAGCATTATTCTATCCTTTTCCTGGTTTTACAGCAGCAAAATGTTAACAGGCACCAACACATACACTAAACAAGTGGAAGCACTGGAGCTGGACATCTTCTCTTGCAAAATATGGATATAGTGTCAAAAACTAATTGTAGGTTACTAAAAAGGAAATATATATTTCTTTTTGTATCGTATGTGACAACAACTTTTTATGCTTGTAAACATTTTCAATACTAATCCTTGTTCCCACTGCCCAAAACAATCATGATTCTGTGTCTCTGGCTTGCAGTATGGTGTCTGTCTTTCAAAGAACTAATAATGCTGCTGCTACATTAAGTTGTGTGTGTTGGATAGAACATTCTAGAACAAACTTTAAAATATACTTTTTACCTTGAGAGGACTGCCTGTCAGTTACTTCCCCTGAATCAACATCTTCCATGCCATTTATTTGAGGTGCGCCTCCCTGGAATAAAATGCAAAAGTTGAAAAATCACAAGTCACCATCTTTCTCTGGCATTTCCCTAAGAACTGCAACATCCACCTTAGAAATTGAACACTTTTTTTTAACTGCACAGAGACTGTGCGATATGAGTTTAATTCCACGGCAAAATCATGGCCAGTGAATGTCTAATATTAATGTTCATCATCCAAATCAGTCAATTTTATCCTACCCAGTGTTTTCTGGGAAAAAGTACCCATCTTTTGAAAACACCAGTAAAAAGGGATGGCCAGTGATGGCAAAACCTTGACCTAGTCCCCCATGGGAGGAGTGCAGGTACATAAGTGAAGTAAAGCAAGGAGGTCTTTTAGAATAACCAGGAACAGGTGTACTCCACATTGCTCTTTGCTCCTTCTCTCATGCCTGGGCAGTTTTCCAACTGGAGAAAACTTTTCAGTTCTAGAGGTAAGTGATTAATTAAACTCTTCAGCGAAATTTACATTTGTAATCAAATGTATCCTCCTGACTTACACTTACCATGCTTCAGTGCAACCTTTCCCTTACAGTAGAAAAAAACCAAATCAGACTTTAAACTCCAATGGCCCCTACCTGCTCAGAGCTGTTTGAGCTCCATGCAGTTTCATAAGGTGGAGGTGGGTCCAGACGGCAGAACACTTCAACCCCTTTGATTCGTGTTCCATAAATATAGGGCAGTGAAATCATGTCAGAGACAAGTGTGCTGCAATAAATAACACGGAGCAAATCTGTCAGTAAGGCTTTCCAGCTGCAGAAAAAACACCTTCTGCTACCAAACTCCACTGGCTTTTCTGTGCCAGTTCAGATGTTGGGATCTAAGTCACAGATAATGGACTCGCCAAGGTCTGCAAGACATTGTCTCGGAAGATGGCAGGGAACTGCTCCTTAGGATGTGCCTCTCCAGTGTGTTCCCCAGAGTTCAAACATCTTTGGGCAGTACTGGGCCTAGGAACCCATTTCAGTTTTACTTCAGAGATTCAGTTTTGTTACAAAAGATTAAAATACAGGTTGTCATTCAAAATGTGACAGCCTAGCTCTGAGTTCTGTGAACCACTGAGTTCTTAATTATAACCTAAATTCAAGATACTTCTGATCTGATGTTTTATATTCAGATACAGCTGCACAGAAAAAGCCAGATTCAAAGTAAAGGCTGTTTTTGTGATGATGCAGAAATATTATGGTTGATTGATTCACAAAGGCTTGCATGAGGCAAATGCACCTCATGGCTGACCTTACTCCTCAGTTTCCAAGGAGCTCTCTGAAACACAGCAGAAATCCCAAAGACCTTTTGCTGCAACATCCTTCTCTTAGGAGATAGCTCTGAGAAGGAAGAAAACAGAACAATTCCTTGAGAAACCTTAATTTTGATAAACATATATTTACATTACTCCAGGAACACTGTAACAAAGTGTGGTGGTCAACAGCAGAACTGGCAAGAAGACCTTGCCCACACAATCCTCAGAGAAGTCTGTGACTCAAAACATCTCAATTCTGCTCTGGTTTGTTTGGGGTCTTTTTAACATTTTAGTTGCTGATTTGGTGCTGAGGCAGGAACCTCAAGCAACACACAGAAACCCACATTTTGCTCTCTGGACTTCAGTCAGGTTTACGGATATCACTAGTGGATGCAAGGCAAGTCCTCCCTCCCAGAATTTAGGGCTTCTCTGGACACTGGCTGCAGGGAACAAAGATGACTGTGAAAATTTTTTTCTCGCAAGCTCAGAGGAAAGGGTAGAATGATGGAAATACCTATGGAAGACTGCTTTCACAGACAGGAAAAGAATAAAACTTTCAAAATGAGAACCTGGAAGCCCTCTAATGAAAGGCTCCTGTGAAGGCAATGGAGGTAATGCATGGAGAAATCTGAGGAAAGGAAAGCAGGTATTTTGATAGCTGGTCATTGTCTTTTTTAGCCTTAAAAATGGGGAAAATAGAACACATTAAATTAGTTTTTAACTACCATCTATTTCACCTGTTCCAAAAGGCTTCAGAATAATTTTGGAGTACAATGGAGACAGATGCTCCATTGACGTTACTTCTTCACATTTTCCTAGTATGTTCACGCTGAACTTACATTCAACATAAGCCACAAAATTACACACATTTTGAATCTTAGTTTTGTTTTTAAACATGCCTGATCTGGCCTATCCAGTTCAGTCACACCTTGATAATTAATGCTATGTCCAACAATTACGTTAAAACTTATTACAGAACATGCAACTAGAAGAGCATTCCCTTGAGTCCCTTAATTACAAAAGTCATTTCCAGGATGTACCCAAACAATACTTTAAACTGAACAGAGGTATATTTCTAGGCCCTAGGCAATCGGTTTGCTGCCCTACATGCATCACCTCCTCCCTTAAATGTATGTGTCTGTGACAATTCCACAGAATCACAGAATATCCTGAGTTGGAAGGGACCCACAAGGAACAAAGTCCAACTCCTGGCAAACTTCGCATTTTGTTTTTCACCTGGAAACTCAGCTCTAACTGTTTATGTTGTGCCAGCCCTGAAAAATAATGTAATTGCTATTTTTTAATGTATGAAATAAGAAGAGCAGAGGTAGGAATTGACCAGACATTGTAGTGCTAGTTTGGGTTTTGCCTGCCATTAAATAAGACAAATGTAAAGGTTTCCTACAAGTAGAAGAGCAAACCAATTGGCTTTGATAGCTGGGCCTCTGACTTTTCAATTTAAAGAGTGGCAGAAAATGCCTACCCACTCCAAACATGTCCTTGGAACCAGTTTTGATGACTGTGGTGTTTCCCTTTTCAGGGCATGTATCTGTCTTGGAGTTTGCAGATGGGGGCTCACCTCCCTGGATGTGGTTCTGGTCACACCCCCCTGCACACAAAGCTTGGGATGCAGGGACCACCGAGCTCAGCACAGAAAGCCAGGGCACAGGTGCTACACAGAGCTCAGGACACAGTCTGGGAGGAAGAAGTGTGGGGAGGCTGACTGAGAAATGGACACATCCCATCTCAGCCACTCTGCAGGATCCAGCCTGGGCTGAGTCATAATTACTCATCTTCCAAAAACAGAAATTACGCCTGTCTGTTGCTTTAACTTCTGCACTGCTGTACAACTACCCAGAACACCCTGAAACAAGTAGCCTGACTTCAGAAATATGTCATCTTCACTTAAATGTTACTATCAACAAGTTTAGGTATCTACTCAATTTTAGACCACAGCCTTAAATACTGTTCAGCAGCTCCTCCTGTGCTTAATAAAAAAAAAAAAAAGAAAGAAAAAAAGAAGAAATACTGCTGCTGGGGAAGAGATAACCATCTAGAATGACATGCTAAACAAAGAACAACTGGTCCATCTTAAAGCAGGGGAACTCTGAAAAGCAAGTTTCAATAAATAATTATTTTTCCAAAGAGATCATTACACATTCCATTCTGTTCTCATCAGCAGATTGAACCAAGACTGATATAGGAGGCTTTTAGTAATATTTTGAATTCAACTACAGTCTCTGGTGTTTCAGAGGACCTGTTCATTGTAAAGCCTATTGTTGCACCATGTTATCATTTTCTAGGCAATCCCAGGATCTGTAATTACCTCTGCCAGGAACACAGAGTCTTCAAAACCATGCATGCTATTCCTGATGAGACAGTGAAATAAACTAAACAGTCCTGTACACAGCAAAAAGGAGGAATTTTAAACAAGAGTCACACAGTCTGCTTGAGCATTGTAATACTTTATGTATAAATATTGTATGTTCAGAACAGAATAATGCAGCCCCACCTGAGCCATAAAGCCAACCTGCAAGTTACTTTGAAGAGCATATAGCCACCTGTAGGGTAAGGGATTACTTGGCCAAGCAGTGCAGTCAAAACATACCCTTCAGTCAGCCCTAGCAGCCCAAGAGGGAGAAGGGGAATGACTCTGGCAGGAAGGTCCATGGGGGAACACCACTCACGGTCTCTGGCTGTGTCTGGCTTCTCATTGCTGCCCAGAACTGCTCCTGACAGCATCGTGTAAGTTTTCAGCTGTGTCAAGCAGCAGTATTTCTCTTACCTAGAAATGGTTCCTACAGAATCTAAACCCAAACCCACAAAACTTTACCCGTTACCCACACTGTATTTATGCTGTCTTCAAACAAATGTGCTTTTCCTTCTTTTTTTTTTTTTCAATCCCCCTAAAATCACAAACCTTTTTCATCAGAGAAAATAGTCTTAAAAAAAAAGATTAGGCAGTGTTTTGAAAGACACTAAAAGAAAGGAAGAGAGTGCACAGTTTTACCTGTTACTTGTTTGTGGCGTACAAGAATTAAGAGTTGCAAAATAGGAGGGAGGTGGGACAGGTGGGACAAAATCATCGGGATCCAAAATGTGATCTTGGTCTTCAATCTGAGATTCGTCCTAATCAAACAAAACTTCTGTTAAAACCCTTCTGACCTACAAATACTGCTGAACTGTGTAATCTATTAATACTGTTTGCAACACTCTTTATGGCAGGCAATGCCTTGTGCTCACTTACTATGCAGGATCTTCTTGATGCAAGTATCTGTAAGTAATGCAGGGCAGCCGCTAAGAAGCAGACTGTGGCAGTGACAGCATTCAGGACACTAAGAGCTAAAAGAACTTTCTGAAGAACATGAAGATTATTAAAATTAAAAAATTAAATAATGGTATCTGTAAATGTAAAAACAGTAATAATAATAATAAATAATAATAATAATAATAGTAACAAAATAAACAAAACTAAAACAAATAGAGAAAACACAGGGATGACCATGGCAATTACTTCTAAGAAATGTATGGGATGAAGTCTTCAGCACAATCTCCAAGACGAGTAATTTGCAAAAGCTCATTTTACACTATTTATTGTCCTGACAGAGAGATCCAGAAGGGTTTAATACAGCTCAGATGTGATTTATCCATCTATTCATCCAAGAATTATAACCTTCCTCATAACTTTTCTGTGGGAAATCCAGATTCAACATGATCACCATTAAAGAAATGTCAAAGTTCTTTTACATTTGAAGATGGTGCTGGTTGGGTGTTTTATTTTAGCAGTTTGTAAGCCAAGAAGGGCTGAGAAGTGCAAAAGTCCAATGAAGGCGTCAAATCATTAGCTAAAATTTACATCATATTTACCCCTGTAATCTTGTCTGGATTCAACTGCAGTTTTGGTTGCACTAAGCACAAAAAAGGGGCAAGAACTGCTTATTGGCTCAGCAGTGCACTGGTCAAAACCCAGACATGAAAAAAACTCCCCACATGTTACAGAACCATGAAGAGCTTCTGACTAGTGTGGAAGACCAGAAAAACAACAGAATTTTCCCCAGTAAACATGGCAATCACTTCAGCTCTGCACTGCTGCACGAGCACCAACACTATAAAAGCAGTGCTACTGCTGTGTGCGCAGGGTACCTTGAGAAGAAGGTGAGCAGCACTGCATGACTTCACATGGTATAGCTTCAATACAGCCTCTACTTCTGTGCATTCAGTGAGATGAAGTTCTTCACAGCAGAAACAAATCTTGTTCTCATCCATATTCATCTTTAAGAAACAAAACTCTACTTTTAATTTGTTTTATGCAGTATTTTCACCTGTATAATATAGAACCTGTGTCCTAAACTAAACCCATGACCACAGAGCAGGAAATACAGAATCATATAATTGAACAGTTTGGTATGCCAATGATTCCTGCATTATAAAGCTGCATTATACACGCTCCTTATTTGAGAGAAAGCATTATGGCTAATGCATTAACACATTTACAATTGTTAGTATATTGTTGTAATCATAGTTGCACTGATTACTAAGCCATTTTATTATCTATGCTCCTTCCAATGCATAGCAGCCTAGAAATTATTTCTCTGCCTGTTGTGTAAACCACTCTATATGAACTGTACACATTTTCTTTGGTTCACGAATATATCTTGCATTCCTGTGGATGGAATGAAACACACAACTATCATTTCAACCCAGTCAAATCGTTAATAGCCATATCTGTACACCACTGTTTGTAACTTCCCCTTTCAAATTAATCTTGTCATCTTAGTTTTCGAAGTAGAAATTCAATGTTTCCATATCTAGAAATAATTGGCGTTTTAGCTGTCAAACTCTAGAGTCACAATGTTGACACTCTTCCACCTACAGAAGCCACCCTACAAAATAATTAATGATTTCAGGAATGTCTTTTTGCTGTACCCTGTACTTCCAACCACAGACAGCTCAGAAACTCCGGCAACATTTGACCACCTCATCTGGGATATCATTATAAATTCTCAGTGTGGCTTTGGTATAGTGATACTGGGTGAATCTAGATTGCCAAAGGTTTATAATCTCAGACTCTCACTGCAGTACACCCACTGGCATGCCAAGGAACCAACAATAGCTTTCCTGAAGAAATAAATGAATGAAAATAGATATTCAAAGATCTTTTCATTAACCCACAAAGTTCTTCAAGCTTTTACACACAAGTAATCATCACCAAGTGACCCTGTATTGTATCCTTAAATTTCAATTACTCCACATTTTCCAGTTCATAAATAGTGATTCTTCTATTTCTCATGACAGCCACTTGAGAAAAATCTTTGCATTCTGCCCTGTCTTGTACAGATTGCTTCTTCCTCAAGTAGAAGTGTTCTGAAAAGCTAGAATGATTTGATCTACCTTATTTTTTTCCTCACATCTTCTGCTGTAAGGTATCAACACAAATGGTCCTCACCAAGTGAGGCAAAAGAGGAAGAACAATCCCATCCACAGATTACAACAGACTGAACATTTTGTAGGTAGCTCACCATTACCCGCCATTGCTCAGGCTTTTTCCAACAGTTTATATTTGTTACATTACTACAAAAATCCTTTATGCTAGTTCTTAAATTACTTGCAACTCTGCATCAGGATACTTTGTGATCTCAGCACAGCAAGCTAATATGCCATAATGAGAAGAAATCAATGTAAATCAGTATGTGTGCTCACCAAATCGCATCTGGGTACCCCGGACACAAATTGAATGCCTTGACATCCTAGTATTAATCCAGTCAAGTTCAGCAGAACACAGATTATAGACAGCAGAATAAACAGGTTAACCTGGAACAGCAAAACAAAGTTAACTGTAGTAGGCACAGGAACCCAACCCAAGGAACTCATGACAATGCAAATCCCACTCACAAACTGGGAATGCTGGGAATGACACTCGGCTTCTTTTTCAAAACTGCCCATGACTTCAGTGCCCCAAGGTGTCTTAACCTATTCCCAAAAACCTTTGTCTTCTCTCTCTTTATTCTGAACTAGTTATGCAGAAATAAAATATATGCAACTATTGAAAATGTCAGTAACAATAGATCAAGCAACTAAAGGCTCTTCTGGAGTGCAAAGTATGATCTGCAAGTCACCCAACTTCCACTGTGTGCCATACTCTTCCATAGGTTTAGCTCTCAACACACTCAGAACAGTAAAGAAACCTGAAGAGGAAGAAACATCTTAAGCCAACATTCACTCTGCACAGGATTTCCAGAATTACTTTGCAGCACAAATAAATAAAAAATATTTGTCCCAGTACAGTGAGGACGAAAACACTTAAGAGAGTTTAGCTATATGATAATATTTCCTCCTGGCTACTAAAACCAAAATATTTGTAAATCAGATAATACTTTCAGATTTATAAGTCACCTGAAATCGAGCAATGACAAGAGTAACAAAATACCTGAAAAAAGGACAAGCAGAAGCAGTAGATAAAATTATGTCTTGCTTTGACCTATGCCCTTACAATCTGCATACACAACATTGGATATGGATTTTGAACATATGAAAGGACTACCCCTGTCTCTGTTCATACAGGCAAAAATATTCTTTACTTCAGGAGAAAATGCTATGGGTAAGACTACTACTTCAGAGAAAAATAAAAATAAGATTCCTCCTTTAAGCATTCAATCCTACAAAGCAAGTACCTGATTCTTAATGTCCTAAAGAATCTTCGTTAATAACAATCTGCTCACTCATATTTCTTTGTATCAAAATGGTTCGAATTACAAAAGCAGGACATAACAAAAAAACAGAGGAAGAGAAGGACACTATGAGGGACATGAATCCAGCTTTACAGGAGATCTAGCAACAAGGACTTCCTAAACATGTGAAGAATAACACCATGGCCTTCCAAATAAATTTAGCCGATGTACCATGGTTAGCTGCCTGGAATCTGAACCAGAAATAGGTAACAGCTGTTGCACAAATTATGTTCCCATTTTCTGAGGTTCAGGGAAATAATCACCCAGGAATGGACAAGAGCCAAAGTGCATTACTCTGCAAGCTAAATTCCTCATTACAACATTACTACTCATTACTAGTTTGACCATAACGTTATTCCATAAGGTAGATTTTAACCCCAAAAACCCCAATAATTGAAGTAGTTATTACTAAATCTCCAAAGAGGACTGGGACATCTTTGTGTTAGACATACTAAGAACAAAATAATTTATTAATTATTAGAAGAAGAGTATTTTTTCCTAGCTTTGTACTAATACAAAACCACAGATAAGACGGTCTTAGTTCTAGAAAGCACTCTGAGCGTCATTTGTTTTTCCATACAAACACCAGATCTCATGATTTTTTTAAAATTAACTCCCTGCTCAGCACATAAATGAATCAAACCCATTTCTTACGCTTTTATCTAAAAAGTTACTCTTTTTATCAAAAGTTACTCTTTTGACAAAAACTACTTTGAGAAAAAGAAAATTGGTACACATGGGTATTGCGTATAAAGAAAACTTTTTAAGTGGGTTCAACACAGGGCACTGACAATTAGAAATTAACCAGTTTTGCAATTGAAATAGAAGCTGTTTCAACATAAGACATCTTTATAGCACAAATCTCATTAAATTATATTACGAAAAACAAGAGGTGTATCTGTCCTTTTTCAACTGATGAACAAATGGAGAAAAGAAGTTACGTGGCCAAAGGAAAGAAAGATTAAAAAGAAAAAAAGCAGCAAATTCACATTTAAGTTGTCTCCTTTGGTACAGAAGCTGCAACAGAAATTCTGCCTGCATACAGCTATAAAAAAGTTACAGTTAAAATACAGACCTTCAATTCAAAATTTGAAAAACAACAAAAAAATTACAAATATTTTTCTTAAAAATGTCAGAAATCAAAGAACAAAGAGGAAGAGAAGGAACATTATCGTAAATATGCAAAACAAGTATAATAATTTCTGCATTTATGTTCTAATAAATTCTACTATGAGTAATTATAATCTTGATCTGATTTTTATTATATGTATAGCGTATTTTTGACTGAATAATCCAATATTCAGAAAATCCTGCCAAATGAGCAGAAGATAAGAATAATTCCTCTACATACAATCTAAAACACTACCATGATCTGAACCATAACCACAAAATTCTCTACCACATATCTGACAATGGAAAATACATTGTACTTGACTGTCAAGAGAAAAAATCCTTTTTCTTTCTGCTCCATCACTGGTCAGCATCTTTACACAATCACTGAGATTGGAAGGGACCTCTCGAGACCATCCAAATCCAATCTCCTGCTCAAGCAGGTGGCACAACAAGGGGGTTGGAACCATAACATCCCTTCCAACCCAGACCATTCTATGATTTTATGACCTATAGCAAGCTGTTGAATATAATATTCAGTTGGTTTTGACTGTCTCTACAGGCAACCTACACCAGTTTTTGGCCATCATAACAGTAAAGAAGTCATCCTTCATGTTCAGATGGAATTTCCTATTTTCTCAATTGTGCTAACAGCCTCTTGTCCTGCCAGTGAGCGCTACGGAGAAAGGTCCAGCTCCCTATTGTTCGTTCCCTCCCATCAGCTATTTACAGAGATGCAGGAGATTCCCATTGAGCCTTCTCTTCTCCAGGCTGAGCAACCACAGATTTCACATCTCTCCAGGTGTGGGAAGGATCACATCCCTTGACCTGTTGCCAAGTCTCTGCCTAATCCAGCCCAGGACACCACTTTGCCACAAAGAGCACTTTGCTGTCTCATGGACCGTTTGTTGTCCACCAGGATCCCCAGGTTTTTTTCTGCAGAGCTGCTTTCCACCAAACTGTTCCCTATTGTGTACTAGGGGAATTTCCCTATACAGGCAGGACTCTGCATTCCCCACGGTTGAACTTCAGGAGATTCAGTGCATTTCTTCAGCCTGTCCTGGTCCTTCTGAACGGCAATATTTAGAGTATCAGCCATTCCTCCCAGTTTTGCACCGCCTGTGAACTTGCTGAGAGTGCACTCAGATCTACTGTGCGGAGCATTCACTTCAGTAGTACTGGCCCCAGTTTCCACCCTTTGGGCTCAACACTGCTGACTGGCCCTCAGCTGGCTCGGCTTTTGCCACTGATCACAACCCTCTTAGCTCAGCCATTCAGCCACTCACTGTCCAATCAAACATGTATTCTGTCAGCTTATTTTGTTACAAATACTCTCCTGCAGATGCAAATTTAAACATCAACAGTCAATTAAACAGGGGTTACACCTTATCCCAGTGACAGAAGATCCTACCCAGAGGAGAGACGTACTTCACAACTTAGAAAAAAACAGAGAAAAGCAAACATGGTATTTTAAAAGCCTAAACAGAGGTAACAGGTCTTAACTGCAGTTATAAAAATGGAAACAACTCAAATTATGGCTTTAGCTTGGCTCACGGCTTCATCTTCAGAGCACTAGATACACATGGACTGTGAACAGCTGCAGAAAGCCGTGAAGAATCTTCATATGAATTAAACTACACAAAAGCAAAGTGTATTCTATTAATTTGCTAATGTCTTACATGTATGATCTCTTCCAGGTAAAAAAGTATCATCATGCCCTCTGAGGACTCCAAGGAAGAATAAATTTGCATAGTAAAGCTCTGGCACTATCTTTCATTCTGCAAGGGGAAGCTGCTTGTTGTGCTGCTGCTGCTGTCACTGAAGCGAGTATCTAATGTCAGAGAGGAACTGCCTTCACTTGAATATGCACACGCAGGACTGATGCCCAAGCAGGCACTTAAAGGAAAGAAGAAACAGTTGTTTCACAATCATCAACTCTTATATCCGTTCACAGCCTACATACATACTTTATAAATATCCTGTAGAAAAAAGTAAGTCAGTTTATTAAGTGTCCCTATGCACAGCAGCAGTGTGAAAATTAAAACTCACGGGACCTTACTAGATTTTTGGCAGTTGTGAGAGCTTTTTATTGTACCATATGGAGACCCACAATACAACTGTCAACAAAGGAAGGCCCCACAAGAAAAGGCTACTTAATTAATTTAATTTTAAAAGTCACATATTTCAAAAGCAGAATTAAAACACCTCAGGTATGAGAGAAAAGCTTTTGCAGCATAAAAATGGCTATAAGCCTCTAATGGCTTTTCATACTCTCAAACTTAAAAGCGTACTTCTATTTGCTTATACTGACTTTAAAACCTTTGTGTAATTACCACTTCTTGATTAATGCTGGAGTCCTAAATGTGAGCATACAGGTTAACACTGAACTACTTCACTTCCAACATCCAGGGAAAAAAGATACTACTACAGTAATTCTCACAACTTAAATGTCTGCTTATTATAAAATACATGGCTAGGGAGACACTGTTTTTCCGGGTTAGGGACATGATATGCAGCTTCTGTTCACAGTGTTTTATACTGTTGCTAGCAGAGCTAAAATTTAAGAATGTCACCAGAACTACGTGTCTTGGTCTATACATTAAATTTTGGCTAAATTCATGAAAATCTGTCAAGGTGCAGATATCATAGCAGCAATCAGCCCTAAGAAATCTTTATTTAAAGTCTTCCAGGACATACTTTTCTTTGCACAAAAAATTTCAATTAAATACAAGGTTTACCACAAATTAATTCTTCAAAAATTTTCAAGGTTACAAATAAAGGCTGAATTTCATAAACTTTTCTGTTTTCAATGTAATATCTGTAAATATTTTTCATAAACCAAAAACATAAACACTTTTAACTTAAAAGTGTTTCAAATAAAATTTTCAAATGCTTATGTTACCACACTGTAAAACATGAGAAGAATCGGACTGAATGACTCATGCTGCACATGCAACTATGACTTTTCTGTCAAACCCCTCAAAGCTTTACATGAAAACAGGTAACATTTATGAACACAAAAGCTGCCATGCTAGCAAACAACAAAAGCATGCAGTGCTTGATGTAGCTGAAAGCCAGAGTTGCATTCAACCAGCCTCTATGTGTTCTGTTGAGTTCTTGATCCCATGCATTTTGCAGGTACCAAACTGCTCCCCAGTTCTTGAAGCTGCAGCAGTTGAACTCTGCACAGTACAACAGGCTGGTGTCTTGTTGGATGCTGGCACTCCTTTCCCTTTCATTCGATCACAGCTAAGTCTCCTTTTAGCAAGGAGAGCACCAGGCAGAGAGATGCTTAACTTGAAGTCTTTGTTTCAGTTGGTGAAAAAAACCCAAAACCAGAAACAAGCACAACCAGAGAATCACCTAAAAAGCACTCTACAGAATTGCAACTAATTTGTACACGACTGAAAGGAAAGGATGCTTCAATAGCTAAGGGCTTCTGCATTCAGCAAAGCATGTACAGCACCTGGCAACTCCTGGGAATGTAACATAAAGTCAGATTAGTCCAGACTGACATACAAGTAAGGACAGAAGCTATTAACAAGCAAGCATGACCTGTCAAAGATGTGAGCTGCCCTCAAAACATACACAATCAAACTAACAATGGAGAACTGATGTACTTTCTGAAAAAATTTAGGTTCCTCCAGTTAAAAATAAGATTTAAAGCTGTGTGAAAGGAAGGAGCTTAGGAGCAGAGAGGAAGGAACCAGGTTCTATGCATGGAAGCCCAGAAAGGTTCAGAGTCAATACCCAAGTAACTTGGAGGGGTAGGTGGTGGTGGTGAGTTTCCCTTTCCCCATTAATACATTTGGGCAGTCCTGAAAAAGAAGTAACATAGGATTATAACACCTCCAAGATCATCAAGTCCAGTGTTAAGCCAGCATTACCTCAAACTAAAATCAGCTTCAAAGCACAAGCATTAAAAACTGACTTCCAAAACTGATTGACAACAGATATTGAGAACAGAAATTCCTCAAACACCTAAAACCAAGGAAGGATTTCAGAATCTGGACTTCTCAGCATCTGTACTGCTCAAGGCTAGGCCTCCCTTGCAAAAATGTCCTTCAAGAGATATGACTGTAGCTTGATTTTGCCTTGCAGTACCCTGTCTCTCAGATGTATTATTTATTTAGTATCATCCCACACTGCTAATGTAGCTGTAAAACAGCGCAGGTGGCAAAATCCAAATGTTGCTCTCCATTTTATTTACTAAAAGGTCTTATCACAGCCATCCCTCTTCATGGCTGTTTTTTCACAGATGGTGCTACTAAAGGTACACTACATCTGTAACCAATGTGTTTCCTTTCCTTCCTCCCCTCCAAGGGGAAAACAAGAGTGGCTGAAACCATCCCAAGCTCCTTTTTCACAGCATTGCAGCCCTGTGCTTTCTGCAAGCATCAGCAGCACCAGAATCTTGCTGTCACAGAAAGAAAAACAACACTCTGGCTGTTTTTCTCCATGACCAAGGCCTTGGATTGAAGTGGCAGCCATAGGACAGCCTGACCCTTCACAAAAACCCAAACACAGATAGTGAGAAACCATCACTGGGAGTGCTAAGGCCTTACATAAGGAGTTAAAAGGGGAGGACAGTCACAACTGAAAAAAGGATATGTTTTAGTTCTGAATGAGTTTTTTAGTTTTACTTATGAATGTCATAACTGTAAGTCATGACTGTAATGATTCTCATTGCTGAGACCTTTAGGAAGCTTGCTTTTACAATTCATGTAATTGTGTATTCTTCATAACTTCCTAGAGAAAATGTTCAAGTTACTAGAGGGTAGACAAAATAGATATTTGCCCAACATAAATATGCTCACAGAAACTAACAATCTGTCCTTGACAGACTGTAGATAGTTTAAGGCATGATTTCCTTACCCTCATGAAGAGTTTAATGTTAATTTTTTTTTTTTTCACATAGAATAGAATATTTCAGTTGGAAGGGACCCACAACAATCATCTAGTTCAACTGCCTGACCACTTCAGGGCTCATCAAAAATCAAAGCCCAGTGTTAAGTGCATTGTCCAAATGCCTCTTAAACACTGACAGCTTGAGGCATCAACCACCTCTCTATGACCCTGTTCCAGCGTTTGACTGTTCTTTCATCAGAAATGCTTCCCAGTGTCAAGGCTGAGCTAATCTGGCTAGAAAAAATGAAACTTCTATAGAACACACATACAAATAAGAAAAAAACCCCAAACAATTTCACAGAATCACATAATCATAGAATAATTATGGCTGTAAGAGAGCTCAGGAAAACTCCTGTGTGTTCTCCTATTCAAAAGCAGGGTCAGCTATGAAACCATGGCAGGCTGCTCAGGGCTTCAATCAATTTCACATCAGAAACTTTCCCGTCTGCCGCACAGTATCCCAGGGCCATCTCCTTCAGCATGTGACCATTCTAAAGATAATTTGATATAAAAGAAAGAATAAGAAGAGTTTGTGCTTTCTATTTTAGTAAAATTAGGAAAGGAAAATAAAATTTATACAAAGGAGAATGTTAAAGAGTGAAAGAGCAACAACAGACAAAAGGAAACAACAGCAACAACATGCTACAGGAACAGCACAGAACACAGGCAATACCAACACAGGAGTACTGCGCAAGCCTTAGGCAGTTTGAGACTGATAGCATGTACACTTATCTGGATAAAAATACGGCCCTTCCAGACTGGGAGTCTCTAACACCAGGCTCCTCTCTATATCCACAAAACTCCTAAAAAATTTGCTTGTGTTAACCAATGCACACCGAGTAATGACAATGCATGTTGGGGGTGCTGGTCAACAGCCAGCTGAACACAAGCCAGCAGTGTGCCCAGGTGGCCAAGAAGGCCAGTGGCATCCTGGCCTGTATCAAGAACAGCATGGCCAGCAGGACCTGGGCAGCGATCACGCACCTGTACTGGGCGCTGGGGAGGCCACACCCCAAGTCTGTGTTCAGTTCTGGGCCCTTCACTTTAAAAAGGACGTTGAGGGGCTGGAGCGTGTCCAGCGAAGGGCAACGAGGCTCCTGAAAGAACTGAAGAACATCTCTCATGAGGGACACCTGAGGGAGCTGGGGTTGTTTAGTCTCAAGGAGGCTCGGGGAGGCCCCATTGCTTTTTGCAACTCCCTGAAAGGAGGCTGTGGTGAGGTGGGGGGCCCGTGTCCGCAACTGTGCCTGCTGTGAGAGGACAAGAGGAAATGGCCTTAAGCTGAGACATGGGAGATTCAGATAAGATATTAGAAAAAGCTTTTTTGCTGTTAGGGTGGTCATGCATTGGAATAGGTTGCCCAGGGAGGTGGTGGAGTCACTATCCCTGAAGGTGTTCAAGAGGCTTCTGGATCTGGCACTGGATGATGTGGTTTAGGGGTTTACGGCAGTTCTGTGTTGACAGTCGGACTTGATGATCTCAAATATCTCTTCCAACCTCGGTGAACCTATGATTCCATCCACAGCTCACACATCTAATCCTTGGTACTCCTCACCGATACCCATGTGGATCGCAAAGAAGTGGTGCATAAAATGAAACAACTGCCTTGGCCTGGAAAAAGTCTTCAGAAATGACAGTAAGGCAAAAAATTCCAAACAAGTAAACAAAAAACCCCAAATCAACCAACGAAACTAAAAAACTCCCTAAACCCACACACAAAAGCAACTCCAAAACTTTTTTCAAATCCCAACTCTGAGACATTAAGAGCCACACAGCTTCAGATTCCACTTACAAGCAGAAACAGCTTACACACCCTGCACATCAATCTACTTCTCTCACAGCAATGCAGTGTCAACTGTACATGAAACTAGCACTGGATCCTACTGTATGGTGTTAAGTTAGCTCTCAAACCCATTGTCAGAAACTAAAACACTACAACTAAGCTAAGATTTAGAACCATCCCCTTCATTTCAGTTCAAGCTGCACTGCCTCAGAGAACTAAATTACTTATTCTAAGCCAGCATTTTCTTATACATACAAAAACATAAAACCTGCTCTTTACATAACATTAACAATTCTTCCAGACACTTCTTGCCCTTACTGGGGACTTCATTCATGCACGAAAGAATATGGCCTTTCATGGTCTTTGACTTCTCTATTAATAATTACAATTCTACCATTTGAAAAGAAAGATTCAACATTACTTTTTTAAAAGAAGAAAGGGGTGATTATTTTTTTACCAATGACTATTAAATTAGGATCATTTTTATATAATTTCCTTACAAACTTTAATCCATACCTACCAAAAGCATCATTGGCCTCTTCCATGTTGTTAGTCCTAAGATTCCACATAAGATTGCCTACAATAGCAAAAAACATAGTGTCACCAAAAAGCAAAAGTTCAAAAAAATGCCATTTACACGGTTTTTATTACTCTTCTGATGAAAGGTACTTTGGAACACTACAGCACTGTTGGGAAGATACAAAGACACACTTTAAAGCAGAGAATACCTGTGCTGATTTGGTTCTTCGCTCCTAAGAACATCCTGTGAAATAACAACCAAATTAAATCTGCTCGTTTCTTATTTTTTCCTCCCAGAAAAAAAGCATGGGGACAAGTAGTATGTCAGCAACTCCAACCTCCATGTTTGCCTTAAATAATTGCTTTCAGCCAATTGAGTACTTGTTCTCTGCAACATGGCTAGGCAAATCTAAAACCTGTCTCTTTCTTCCTCTCCCTCAATCACCACCTCAACACTTCATTAAATTCCTACTTCTTGCTTGCTGACTTCTGACCATTTCAGTGAACCAAAAACCCAGAGCATGAACCCTACCAAAATCAATAAAGAGCACTAGAACTACCTCCCTGAAATTATTTGCTATTTAATCAGATGAATGCCAGCATCAGCATGAGGAAAAAAGTTAAAATAAAAAGCACATCCTTCTGCTACAGCAGTTGTTAGACCAAACTTGCTGAATCACAGAACCGAACCCTATGATTCTCTTTTTACCTTACAGGGCAAAACAATTAAGGAATGATAAAGAATTGCCATAGAACTGAAAACAAACAGCATACCCGAATACCCTCTCACAGAAGAATGGGAACCCTATAAAGACAGGTAAATCAGTTTCTCAGCACGTCCCATAAATCAGCAGATATACTTTTAACTCACAGGACTTTGTGACTAAGCCAGTTGACACCAAGCTCCTACACTAAAAAGAAACAGGAAGACTGGAACAAGCAGGAAGTCATCCACTAGTATTTTTAATAAATCCCTTCTGTAACTTCATTCACTTGACATGATCAATCTAATCTAGCGTAACGTGCATATATGACTTGGCCAAAATACCTACTGATATCATCACTGGTGTTGCAAAACCACATACATAACTGCAGTTTCATAACAAAGTATTTTTTGAATTCTCTGACTACAAAATGGACACACGATTTTATAACAAAGCACATTAATACTGATGTAAGTAGCTTTTTTCTTTCCCTAAGTACAACAACTTTATTTCATTGCATCTGTTAAAGATAAGAAAAGAAAGTCTTTCTCAAAGTTTTCCTGACTTGCCCCTCACAAGTCAGAATGTCTCATCTTTAATGAAAAGAAAACCAAACCAAAAAGCACCTGACCAGACACATCAATCCTAGCTTTTAATGGCATCTGCTTTTCTAGGTTGCTTCTGGGCTAAAATTTTCACTTATATTTTTACACCCAAAAGGTATTAGGTAACTTTCCTGAGAGTACTATTGTTTCAGAAATACAGTTAAAAAACCCCAAACAAAACCAACATCCCTCTTGGTTATTGAAGATACTGAGTACCTCTATCTTATATGTGCAATTTTAAAGCATTTTAAAAGCACAAGCATGGTTCTGTGTGCAGAATTCAAAGAAAGTCCATAAGTTACATATATTAAACTTCTTTTAACCTAGAGTAAGAAAGAAAAAAAAAAAAAAAAAGAAAGATCATAACAGAGATATCAAACACAGACATTTGGATGGTCTGGATTACTCCTCAGCCCCCAAGGATTGTGTACTTACAGGGATGAACACTGCACTATACAGATAAACAGGCACTACTTGATCCCCAAACTATTGCACTGAGCACATTTCCACAGGTGGTGAACAACACTGGCAATTTAATTTAAATGTTTAAAGTGAGGGATAAGCTGATGCTGTTACACAGGCAGCAGAGGCTGAGCGTTCCAGTCCAGAACACGACCTGCTGATTGCTGGAGGGCCCACAAACTGGGACCAATCAATCTGACTCTCCGACATTTACTAACTTCTGTTTACTAGTGTCTAGCTTCGGCAATACAAACTCTTGTATATATGAAGCTGTGGTTTAAAGAAGGGCCCAACAGGAGATGGAATAACTTCTTTCAGCACTCCTTACTAAACTCTCTTAAGTCCATCCATTTTTTTTCCCCAGGAACATTGCTGATTTATCTCTACATTATGCCTACGAGTAAAGGCACAAAGCACAAAAGCAATATGCTACATCTACATACACAACGACTTCTGAAAATCCTATTTCTGATCGCGCAAAAACACCGAGTATCTTTTTTTTTTTTTTTTTCCAGAAAAAATGCACGTCAGGAAATAAATCCCCTATTTGTTTGTCTCTACGTTTATTACCCCGTTGGTAACAAACGGAGGTACACATCAGCGAAAAGCCGTTACCCGCAGGCTGTTTCCAAGTAATCGCGGAGGAGCGGGATCACGCATCCCTCGGGACAGCGAACACCGCAGGTCCCGCGCACGCACGGCCGGACCCCAGCACGGCGTGTCCCTGCCCGCGGCCGTCACTTACCGAGGAGCCGGCCCAGAGGGGACACGCGCTCTTCACCTGCGGGGCGCTGCTCAGCCACAGCGCCCCGGAGCTCAGCGCCACCAGGGCGCAGCCCAGGCCGGTCTGCAGCAGCCCCAGCCCGAGCAGCGGGCGGGCGGGCAGCGCAGCCAGGGGGGACGGGCGGCGGCGCGGCGGCGCAAGGCCGGCGGCCGCGGCGGACAGAGAGCCCGACGCCGCCTGGGGCAGCGGGACGAGTCCCTGGAGGGGGCAGCAGGAGCCCGGCAGCACCATCGGTGACGACGAGGGGGGCTCCGACGGCGGCTCTCGGCGGGCGGCCGCTGGCGGACGGCGGGCCGGGCCGGTCCGGTCCGGGGCGGCCCTGCCACCGCCCCCGTGCCAGCCCCCTCGGGCGCCGACTTCCTGCGGCGCTGCCACCGCCTCGCCTCCTGTCCCGGCTCCGCTCCGCTGCGGAGAACACTGGCCCCGGCTGTGCCCTCAGCGCCAGCAGCGGCTGGGGCCACCCCGCTGCCGGCGCCGAGCCCAGCGCAAGGTGCCTCGCCGGAGCTCCGAGGACACCCCCGACCCTCCCGGACCCTGAGCCATCCTTCCCGTCCCGGGTCTCCCCGCTGATGCTGCTGCAGACGTTTTGCAACAGCTTTGGTGGGGTTTTACCCGTCCTCTTGATCCTGTGCTCCCTCTCTTGCCCTTCTCCTTTGCCCTTTTATCCCTGGTCACTGTTGCTACCGAGCACTATGCCTGAAGTTTTAAAATAACTCTTTACTAGGAGGGTGGGGGACGCTACTGGATTGCATTTCGCGTCGTTGGCGCCCAGCCCGACAAGAGGACGAGGTTTGGCAGACAGCACGACGTGTGTCTTGTATGTGCATGCCATGTTGTCTGAGACAAGGGCAGAGGAATCTTTACCCGGCAGTTTTCACATCTTTCCTCTCTCCCCCCTCCCTACCCACTCTCCCCCAGTACTGTTCCTCCTTGTTCTTCCTGGAAAATCTTGCCGTGACCGTGGTCTGTCCTTCTCCACTTGACGTACCCAAGGAAGGAGGATCTGGCATTTATTTCAACTGTGTGTTCTGCTCTCCAGCTCCGCAAAAGCAGTTTTACACCTGTTGGGCTTGTCTGGACATGGCTTCAAGAAATACGAAAAATATAGCATTTGGTACTTTAGGAAAATAAGGCACATTAAAAAGCATCATTGGCCCAGATAACAGCCCTTGCTCCTCTGCAGAGAAAGGTGCAGAAGCCACTTCTGGTGTTGCATCCTTGATGCATCTCTTGGTTCGTTTATTTTTTTTTTAACCAAAATATTCAGGATTTAGAGCACTCCCTACCAATTAAAAAAATTCACAGAATCACAGAATATCCTGAGCTGAAAGGGACCCACAAGGATTGTTGAGTCCAACTCCTGGCCTTGCACAGGACATCCATAAGAGTCACACCATGTGCTCGAACGTATTGTCCAAATGCTCTTTGATTTCTCTCAGGTTTGGTGCTATGACCACTTCCCTGGCCTGTTCCAGTGCCAGCCACCCTTTGGGTGAAGAACCTTTTTCTGATATCCAACCTAAGCTTCCCCTAACACAACTTTCAGCCATTCCCTTGGGCCCTGTCACTGGTCTCCACAGAGAAGAGATCAGTGTCTGCTCTTCCTCCTCCCCTCAACAAGGAAGTGGTAGATTGTGAAGTTTCTCCTCAGACTCCTTTTCTCCAGGCTGAACAGACCAAGTGACTTCAGCCACTCTTCATAAGGTTTGTCCTTAAGACCCTTCATCATCCTTGTGGCCCTCCCTGGACACTCTTTAAAAAAGTTTAGCATCTTTCTGTGGTGCCCAAAACTGCCTTGAGGTGAGGCCGCTCCAGTGCAGAGCAGAGAGGGACAATCCCCTCCCTTGCTCAGCTGGCGATGCTGTGCCTGATGCCGCTCAGGACATGCGTGGCCCTCCTGGTCCTCCCGGCTGCCAGGGCACTGCTGGCTTCTGTTCAACTTACCATCAACCAGGACCACCAGGTCCCTTTCCATGGTGCTGCATTCCAGCCCCTTATTCCGCAGGTGGGAAAAGTTAATACTTACGCCTAAAAACATATACACATAAGAAAAAACAGAGCTGTAAGAAATAAGCTGATTTGTCTTGATGGGGAGAAGTATATTGCTTTTCATACAGTTGCTCCAAGTGAACCATTGGAATTTCCAGTCAGTAAAAGTAGCATGTTTTCCATTCCTACTTTTCTTCTAAAGTGAAGTTATTTAAGATTTATCCTGCATTGCTCTCCTTTATTACTCTCCACATGGTTCATGACATAACTTAACTCTTTAATGTTATTCTATACTCTGGTTTATCCTGGTTTATTTTTTAAATATTTGCTCTAAGAGAGTGAAGAAATATTTATAATACAGTCAATCACTGTTAGTAATTCTATGTACTCTGACTAGACTTACTTGTCAGCTGGTCTGTTCGTGTCATCATCACTAAGACATTGATGTATGGCTAGTAAAAATCAACTTTTGTATTTTTAATAGTAAGAGTCCATGGCAGTGGTGTTTATTTCTCCTTAAACATACAGAAACACATGTTCAAATTCAGTGAAGAACTCATGCTCATGCTCTCAAAAACTTTGTAATTTTATTAAGTAAAAAGTATTATCAAAAGAAATCTAACAGCTGTGAAATAATTTGCTATAATTATTTTTGGGTTGTTTTCTCTAAACACTGCATCTGAGCAGGAATTTGTCCACTAAATTCATATGCAGATAACAAATTCCTTGTGGGCCCTAGAGTGGTACCTTTTTTGTTTACTCAAAGCACTGGCTGTAAGACCCTGTAAAACCTTTTACCTAGCTCTGGCAGGAAGGGGGTGATGAGAGTTTGCATTCCTCTAGCAAGGAGGAATTGCATGTTCCTTGTTCCTGCTAGCATCAAGGTGTTGTGTTGCCTTTGAGTGTGCAAAACACACTTCCATTCAGTAGGGATAATATAATATTTATTTGGAGCTTCTACCTATGCTTTTAAATAGAATCAGAAAATAAAGTACAAGAAAAAGTCATTTAATATCAGTAAGTTCTACTTTCACTGAAGATTCCATTTTTTGAGGATATTTAAGCACTTGGTTGGAACACCATATTTTGAATGCCACAGATGCCAAGTGTCCTTGAAAATATGTCCTTTTGGGTCACATTAATGCTTCTAAACAAAGCACATGTCCAGAGCTGTGAAGTAGCCAGCAGACAGGTGCTGGGTTTTTTCTGTACTGCAGTTCACTCCTCTGCAATTGCTCACCTGTCTCCACTGAGTACCCATAAAAGTGCACTTTCCTGCTCTGAAAATTCTCCATTGGGTGGACTACCAACCAGAACAGCTGGGTTTAGGAGTAGGTCTTTCATTACCAATTGACTTGAAAAGTTACTCTACTTATTGCTGTCACCCTACCACGAATTGGAAACACCTCTTTACATACACACTTACTTGATGTCAAGCTTACTGCCTCATCTGCGTTTCTTTTTAAGCTACTTGCATCAATATATGAAAATGAATGCTTTCCTAGATGATTTTCAGATAAACCCCCTGGAGGGGTTTTCAGCTACTGGGAGCTGGCAAAAGGGGGTTTTACCCCTCGCATGCTGACACAAAGAAGCCCAGAGGTCAGTGCTGAAACCCCTCTGGAAGGCAGCACTCAGTGCCCAACACACAATGAAAAAGGGGTAGAGCTCCTCACCCTGAAGGGGCTGTATCTCCCTGTGTCTGTTAAGCAGGCACGCAGGCAAAGGCAAAGAAGTAAAGACAGGGGACTCTCCGTGTGTGTTCCACGCAGGTTAATTCCCACGAAAAGACAGGGACGAAGACGCCAAGTGGTGGGAGGGTCCAGGGATCTTATACTGGGTAAAGAATAGGTGGGGAAAGGGATATCAGCCAATGGGATAGAGACAAGCAGGTGGGATTGACAGGAAGGGAACCAATGGGAACAACACATAGGATGGACTCCGGGAAGGATCCAATGGGGCGTCGAGAATAAGGAACTTTCTAGAACTAATACATATTAAAGAAGGGAAATGAATATACATAACTTCATACGTAACACAGACAAAGTGTTAACCACTCAGGGGAAAACATGCAAAAGACAAAACAAGGGAATCATGGGTTCTCACCATGACTGAAGTTACATGCTAAACTTGGGTTGCTGACCACCATAGCTGGTTGTCTGACTTCTCGTCAGGACATATGAGTAGCAGCAGCCACTTGCAGTGCTACAGCCCCCGGGGTTTCTGTGAAATCTAACCCCTTCTACAGAGCTGCTGGTATTTCAATTTCTGAGATTCCAATATCTGAGTATTCTGGTTCCTCACTGTGTGCATGAAATGGATGAGAGGCATCATTTTTGTTTTGGGTATGATAGTAAATTGACATGCTAGGCGTGTCTGCCTTAGTTGTATATGATTCTGTTAGTGCTCCCATACCGTTCCTGATCACGGCTTTCTTCTTCTGTCGCTGTAATTTACCTAGCAAAAAACCCTCCTTTTACTCTTTTAAAAGTTTCACTCTTTCCTACATGGAAAAACTTTCTACCAAGAAGGCCACTGGACAGTTCCTGAGAATCAGTCAGGGGCTCAGCTAAGGAGAGTCTTCAATGAAGGACATTCCTTCATGAAAAGTGCAGCTCTTCAAGGAACCTCAAAACCACCGTTCTCTTTTGCCAGAGCAAATCTTCTCTGAGAGAGTGCTGTGACCAGCCACGGAGCTCTGGTTATCCCTACAGAGTGGTGTTTGGATGCAGAGAAGTTGTGCTCTGAAGCTCCCTGTCCTGTTTTCCCAGAAACCTTTCTGAGCAGGTGACAGCAGGGCCCCTCCTGTCCTCTTGGCTACAGATGAAATGCAATGCAGGGAGCAGCATAGTCAGGCCATCTGGGCACAGGCACAAGCAGCCTTGATTTTGCACATTCTCCTTTGCAAATGCAATACTCCTTTTCCAGTCTTTTTTTGAAACACTTCCACTGCTGTGGCTGCAGTAGGAATTCCTGTGGGACAAGGCACTGCCAATATCATCCTAGGTCTCCAGGGCCCTTGGCTGATGAGGGTGCGCAGGTGTCTTGGTTTTGAAAGACAGGTGTCTGCTAAGGAAGGCAGAAGCCTCCCTTGAAGTGGCAGATATAGCCCCTTTTCCTCCGAGTTATTATAATTTTGAAATCAAGGGCCTTTAGGCAAAGATGTGGGAAATAGGAATAACAGTTCTTTACTATATATATAACCAGTTCAACAAAACAACAGTAACTCTGGCAGTAAGAGCAAACAATCACAAACCCAGTGCCAGCCTTCTCGGCTGTGAGGCCCTTTCCCCTCGGGTGCAGTTCCACTCGCAGCCGGCAGGGGCGCTGGCGGCTCCCGGTGAGCAGGGCAGGTGCGATGGTTCCCCCGCGGCTGCAGGGGGCGCTCCGGAGCGAGCTCGGGGAGCACGCGGCACCGGTGGCCTGGGATCCCGGGAAGGGATGGAACAAAGGCTTCACAAACCCCAGATGGCTGGCTTCAGTGTCCAGCCGGACTCTTGGGAACAGCAGGCTGGAGCAGCAGGCTGGAACGGCAGGCTGGAGCGGCAGAGACGAGCACAGATCCCAGAGGACAGACAAGATGTATCCAAGCGGGGAACCCCCCGGAGGTCCACGCAGGCAGGGCAAGCACGGCTACAACGCAACGAAAGCTCGAAGCAGCAGCGGGGCAGGGCGGCCACAGCCCAGCCTCCAGCAGGGCAGGGAAAAAGCAGCTTTGGGATCCCGGTGTTGTTTTCCGCAGAAAAGAAAAACGGCCGAAGAAAAGAACCAGCAGCTCCTTTCTCTGCAGCTTGAGAGCGAACTGCCCCCACACCCAGGTGAAAACAAAAGAGTAGCCAGGTCTTTTGTCTTCTCGTAAGTACAGCCATTTGTCCCCTAGCAATATGCATATGGGAAAAAATTCCTTTAACAGGAAAAAAACTAGGACTAAACTAAAACCCCAACAGCAGGATCAGGGAAAGATAGCAAGAGAAGGGAGAGAAAGGAGCACCCAGATACTTTATCAGGAATATAGCAATTTATTTCTTTTTTCTTTAGTGAAGACTTACTGCAGCCCTGCTACTGCTGCTGATCAGGTGGCCTCTTGCGGGGCTGGGGAGAGTCCAGACAGCTGGCAGCCCTCCTCCTTGTGGAACGCTGAGGCCTCCTGGGCAAGGGGTCCCTACCCCTACCCTGGCTGGGAGTGGAGGGGCTGTGGCTGCTGCCTTGGGCAGAGGGACCTGTCGCTGCTGCTGGCTCCAGCTCCTCCTGCTCTGCAGGGACGGGAGCAGATGGGTGGAGGCTGTGGAGGACAGCTTCTGATGTACTGTGTTGGTCCTCCGTTCTGGAACCTGCAGAGCTGCTGGCAGGGGCTGCCTGTGGGGCAAGATTATCCTCCTGAGGGCTGATGGAGATGGCCGCAGTGCTGTTGTCCTCCTCTGTGGCAGGTTCCTCTGCCACCGCCTCCTCCCCCAGCTCCTCCTGCTCTGCAGGGATGGGAGCAGATGGACGGAGAGTGTGGAGGACAGCTTCGGATGTGCTGAGTTGGTGCTCCTCACTGGAGCCTGCAGGGCTGCTGGCAGAGGTTGGGTGGGGAGCAGTAATATCCATCTGAAATCTGCTGGAGATGGCTGCAGGATTGTTCTCTGGGACAAGGCGGGACTGCAGCAGCCTTTGGGCCTCTTGTGTGCACTGATTCACAATGATGTTGATGATGCCACGGATTAGAGGTTCTGTATGTTCCTCGAGGAAATCCTGCAGCACATGGGCCAAGACACTCCTATCTGGACCACAGATGGACACAGCATGCAGGATGATGCTCTCTGCAATCCTTGCCATACACCACCTGGTCCCATACTTTGCCTCCAGCTCCTGGCGCAGCCAGGGCACCACAGGGTCAAGGAGATGCTCTTCTCTTTGGAAAAGTTCTGCCCACACACTAGGCAGGAGGCCACCCACGGGCTCTGTTCCTGCACCCCCGTGCTCTGCTGTGGGTAGTATCCTCCGTGGAACACGTGAAGGGGACTCCACAAAGGGGCTGTTTTTAACCAGCTGTCCTAGAGTTATTCCTGTCCAGCTGCTGGCATTTGCTGACTCTTCAGAGCTTGTGAAGACACAGTCTATATAGCTGTCTGTCTGCACAGAAAACCTGACACCCTCTGCCTGTTCTCTGCAGAGTGGGCACACTCTTTGCATCTCTGCCCAACGCATGATGCAGGCCAGGCAGAACTGATGGAGGCAGGGCATCACATAAGTGAGGTCATCTCGAGCATCGCGGCAGATGGGGCAGTTCCAGTCTGTTTCTGTGGCCCTGTCTCTGCCTTTTGGCAGTCTGCGTTGAATTAGGAATGAGAAGATGCTCCCCATCCCTGGTGCTGGCACTCCCAAAAGGTGCCACACACTGCAAAATGGAGACACCATAGTCATGAGCTGTCCTGGGAAGGAGGAGGAAGAAGTGCTCAGACCCCTCAAGAAGGACCCTCCCAGTTCCCCAAGCCTGAACACTCATTCTGTGGCTGCCCCAGGGGGACATTTCCCTGCACAACTCACCTCTGTGGTGTTCAGCTGGCTGAGCCAGGTAGGGCTGGGGAAACACTATTGAGGGCTCCTGGATGGGTACTGAGAGCTGCCAGTGGTAGCACCCAGCACTGGAAAAAGCCTCACTTGACTCTCCAGACCTCGTGGACATGCTCAACAGGAGTCCAGGCATAATCCAGAGTGCTCTGGCAGCACTCAAATATACGCAGTAAGGGGCACAAGGAGACAATCCAACATGGTGATGTCACAGTCCACTGCCACTGATCAGCTTCCACTACTCTGTAACATCACAACAGAATGGCCACCTCCGTGGTTTTCAGACCAACACAGCATGTCAGAAGTTGGTCTCCATAGGTGTCCCAGTAATCCCCCAGAGAGGAGGTCTCCAGCCCCTGGACTCTCCCCAACCCTGCAAGTCCCATCAGAGTAGTAGTAGTGCTTTCTCAAGCAGACAGAACAATGGAAGAAGTTCTGAAGAAACACCAG